>NC_135235.1:73371208-74026708 GCF_051348905.1 Ranitomeya variabilis | reverse complement strand
CTGTATCGGAATTCCGATACCGAGATCCGATATTTTTGTGATATCGGGTATCGGTATCGAAACAACATTAATGTAAAAATGTGTAAAAGAGAGAATTAAAATAAAAAATATTGCTATACTCACCTCTCCGACGCAGCCTGCACCTTACCGAGGGAAGCGGCAGCGTTCTTTGTTTAAAATTCGCGCTTTTCTTTCCTTTACGTGAGTCCCGGCTTGTGATTGGTTGCGTGCCGCCCATGTGACCGGCACGCAACCAATCACAGCAAGCCGTGACGTAATTTCAGGTCCTTCAGGATTTTAAAATTACGTTCCGGCGTTGTGATTGGTTGCGTCGCAGTCACATGGGAGACGCAACCAATCACAGCAAGCCGTGACGTAATTTCAGGTCCTTAAGGATTTTAAAATTACGTCCCGGCTTTGTGATTGGTTGCGTCGCAGTCACATGGGAGACGCAACCAATCACAAGCCGTGACGTCACGGGAGGCTGGACACGCGCGCATTTTAAAATGGGCGCGTGTCCAGCCTCCCGTGACGTCCCGGCTTGTGATTGGTTGCGCCGCGATCAACCAATCACAAGCCGGGAGGCTGGACACGCGCCCATTTTAAAATTTTAAAATGGGCGCGTGTCCAGCCTCCCGTGACGTCCCGGCTTGTGATTGGTTGCGCCGCGGTCAACCAATCACAAGCCGGGAGGCTGGACACGCGCCCATTTTAAAATTTTAAAATGCGCGCGTGTCCAGCCTCCCGGCTTGTGATTGGTTGACCGCGGCGCAACCAATCACAAGCCGGGACGTCACGGGAGGCTGGACACGCGCCCATTTTAAAAAGCGCGCGTGTCCAGCCTCCCGTGACGTCACGGCTTGTGATTGGTTAATGGCGGCCATGTTGCCGGGACGCGGACCAATCACAGCAAGCCGTGACGTAATTTCGTCACGGCTTGCTGTGATTGGTCCGCGTCCCGGCAACATGGCCGCCCTGACCAATCACAAGCCGGGACTTCACGTAACCAAGTAAAAGCGCGAATTTTAAACAAACAACGCTGCCGGTTCCCTCGCTGAGGTCCAGGCTGCGTCGGAGGGTGAGTATAGCGATATTTTTTATTTTAATTCTTTCTTTTACACATTTATATGGATCCCAGGGCCTGAAGGAGAGTTTCCTCTCCTTCAGACCCTGGGAACCATCAGGAATACCGTCCGATACTTGAGTCCCATTGACTTGTATTGGTATCGGGTATCGGTATCGGATTGGATCCGATACTTTGCCGGTATCGGCCGATACTTTCCGATACCGATACTTTCAAGTATCGGACGGTATCACTCAACACTACTTCTCAGTAATTGAGGAATGTTCTGGCCACGTAAATGTATTGCTGCACTTGTCTATGGAAGAGTTACATGCACATATAAACAGCTTGTAGTGTGAAATCCTGCTGACAGATCCCCTTTAAAGAATTTCTTCACTATAACCACTTTTTATATGTCCCATCTGTATTTGCCAGAGAATAGAGCCACTAATAAAGAGTATCTCTAGTTGTGGTAAACAAAGTAATTCCAAGTATTAAATGATGGGATATTTAAGTAGACAACATGAAACACTATATTTCTCATATACTATAAGTAAAAAAAATTCCAATCACCAATTGACAAAATCAATTGTAATCCAATAGTTTTCTCAAGTGGAACTTTCTTTTTACAGCTGTGTGCCAGGTCACCTTCAATTTAATGAGGGTCGTCTTATAAAGAAATGGGCAAATATTATATTTATTTTGTCTTATAAAGAAATGGACAAATATTATATTTAACTTTGAAAAGTTTTAGATTTGTAAATGTCTTCAATGCATAAGAGTAGCTTGCATATTTTCTGCACTTCACTCAAATTACTAACCAGTAAAAATCTTTGTTTCCCAATAATCTTTGATTTCAGGGTACATCCAAGCTTGCCGGGGTTTGCTAATAGCTGCTGTTAGTCTGGGATTTTTTGGCTCCATTTTTGCACTCGTTGGAATGAAGTGCACTAAGATTGGAGGCTCAGAGGACACAAAAGCAAAACTCACCACTTTCTCTGGCTTGCTGTTTATCTTGAGTGGTAAGTGTGCTTGTATCCAAATCCTGCTATCACTTAAAACATGTTACACAGATTCCAAATTTAAAGTGAACTTGTCACCAGGTTTGACCAATGAGATATGGCCATCAACTTTCAGGGCTGATATTCAGCATTCTGTAATGCTGTATATCTGCCCCCAACCTGACCTGTAAAAGAAGAAAAATAACATATATATGTATATATATATATATATATACACACACACACACACACACACACACACTACCGTTCAAAAGTTTAGGGTCACCCAGACAATTTTTGTTTTCCATGAACACTCACACTTTTATTGATCAAATGAGTTGCCAGATGAATGGATAATGTAGTCCAGACATTGACTATGTTCGAAAAAAAAGATTTTTATTAGAAATAATAATTTTCTCCTTCAAACTTTGCTTTCGTCAAAGAATGCTCCCTGTGCAGCAATTACAGCATTGCAGACCTTTGGCATTTAGGCAGTTAATTTGCTGAGGTAATCTGTAGAAATTTCACCCCATGCTCCCAGAAGCCCCTCCCACAAGTTGGTTTAGCTTGATGGGCACTTTTCACCATACGTTCAAGCTGCTCCCACAACAGCTCAATGGGGTTGTGATCTGGTGACTGCGCTGGCCATTCCATTACAGATAGAATACCAGCTGCCGGCTTCATCCCTAAATAGCTATTGCATAATTTGGAGGTGTGCTTTGGGTCATTGTCTTGTTGTAGGATGAAATTGGCTCCAATCAAGCGCTGTCCACAGGGTATGGCATGGCATTGCAAAATGGAGTGATAGCCTTCCTTATTCAATATCCATTTTACCTTGTACAAATCTCCCACTTTACCAGCACCAAAGCAACCCCAGACCATCACATTACCTCCACCATGCTTGACAGATGGTGTCAGACACTCTTCCAGCATCTTTCAGTTGTTTTCTGTCTCACAAATGTTCTTCTGTGCAATCCAAACACCTCAATCTTGTATTCTTCTGTCCATAACACTTGTTCCAATCTTCCTCTGTCCAATGTCTGTGTTCTTTTGCCCATATTAATCTTTTCCTTTTATTAGCCAGTCTCAGATATGGCTTTTTCTTTGCCACTCTGCCCTGAAGGCCAGCATCCCGGAGTCGCCTCTTCACTGTAGATGTTGACACTGGCGTTTTGCGTGTACTACTTAATGAAGCTGCCAGTTGAGGACCTGTGAGGTGTCAATTTCTCAAACTACAGACTCTAATGTACTTGCCTTGTTGCTCAGTTGTGCAGCGGGGCCTCCCACTTCTCTTTCTACTCTGGTTAGAGCCTGTTTGTGCTCTCCTCTGGTTTATATGTTCTCTAATCAGCCAAACTGTTTTCAGCTGTGCTAACATACTTGCACAAGAGTTTTCAAGGGTATTCTAACCATCCATTAGCCTTCTTACACAGTTAGCAAACACAAAGCACCATAAGAACACTGGAGTGATGGTTGTGGAAATGGGCCGCTATACACCTATGAAGATATTGCATTACAATCCAGACGTTTGCAGCTAAAATAGTCATTTACCACATTAACAATGTATAGAGTGTATTTCTTAATCATTTAATGTTAGCTTCATTGGAAAAAAAACTGTGCTTTTCTTTAAAAAAAGGAAATTTTTAAGTGACCCTAAACTTTTGAACGTTAGTGTATATATTGTAGTGCTGTGACCCACGTTATGGCCAGGGGGCGCTGTGTGTGTGCTTCAAGATGCGCTTGGAGGCATAAATGTGATGAGACTAAGTCCGGCAGGAGTGTTAATGGCCGGTGTGTGTGTTGCAGAGGAAGACACTCTGTGCTGTCAATCTGAAGTTTGGTTGGTGTGCTGGGACCTGTAGAACCACAAGTAGTTGTGTAATGCTAATGGGTGATTGGCAGGGCTAGTTATGAGAGATGGGAGGGTCAGACTAGCCACACACACCCACACTCCCACCCAGGGGAGTGGTTACAGGTATGTAATGTGACCAGGGTGTGGGTCACATGTGCCTGTGTGGTTCCTGTGTATGGATCCGTTTGGTCCATGTGCAAGGTCCTGGACGGTCGGTGTTGGAGACTCCTGGTATTGGAGAAGTCCTGCAAGCACCTGAGACCGTGGACCTGATGTACGGTCAGTGTTGAATTGTCCTGGTATGGGCTGGAGTCCTGGAGGCACTGAGACCGTGAGTCCTGCAATAGCCTGGGTGTTGGATTGTCCTGAAGTGGGCTGGAGTCCTGGAAGCACTGCTGAGGCTATGGACTGAATGCTTGAGGTGTTGGATTGTCCTGGTATGGGCTGGAGTCCTGCAAGCACCTGGTAAGAGTATGAGTCCTGGAATGGTCAGAGTGTTGGATTGTCCGCGGATGGACTGGAGTCCTGTAAGCACTTGGGTAGATCATGGACTGATGGCCTGTGTGTTGGAAGTGCCTGTGATTGGTCTTCCTGGAAGCGCATGGAAAGGCTGCATCTACAGAGCCTGAGACGGTTTCTGTGTTGGGGAAGCTACAGTTCCTACTGTGGGTCTGGACTATCCGAGGTGCCCTGGTCACAAGGACAGTGATCCCAGTGAGGCAGTTTCCCTGTGAACCAGCACTGGCAGGAGTCAGTGTGTGGAGCCGAAGTTCCTGTGAGGTAATCCCTGGTATGGGAAAAACCTGTGATATACGGCAGAGACGTATCTGCCATTGGAACAGACTGTCGGGGTTTAATATGTTCCGTTGATGCATGTAATGAACTGTAATGGAGAGAGATACCTGTGTGACCACTGAAGGCAATGTAAAACCGTATGTGATATGCTGATATGGCGGTATAATGAACTGTTCGTGTTATGGTTTATGACGTTTAATAAACCGGAATAGACTGTTTAAGTGGAGAAATCGTGCCTGAGTGCTTAAATCCCATGCCAAGCGAGTGTCCCCCAACACACTCAGGTAGCGTTTCGCCACTATATATATATATATATTCAAAAAAAAGAGGCAGCACTCCATATTAAAGTGAAACATGTGCCAGGTTTAATCGACCCACATAGCCGGGCGACGTTTCAGCTCAATCTGAGCCTTTATCAAGGCTTGATAAAGGCTCAGATTGAGCTGAAACGTCGCCCGGCTATGTGGGTCGATTAAACCTGCCACATGTTTCACTTTAATATGTTTCACTTTAATATGGAGTGCTGCCTCTTTTTTTGAATCCCTGTGAATCTGGTGTAATCGTTGGACTGGTTACCTGGGGCCTTGCACCCGAAGATAAGTACTAGTGTTGTGCTGTTCCTTTTTTCTTTACTATATATATATATATATATATATATATATATATATATATATATATATATATATATATATATATATACACATATATATATATATACATATATATATATATATATATATATATATATATATATATATATATATATATATATATATATATATATATATACACACATACATACATACATGGCTGCGGGGCGGTCCGGGTCCGAGGGGTGTGACTATTCTTGGTTCGGCACCTCCCATCTGTTTGCAATGCCGCCCTCCTGCTTGCTTCATGTGGATGATGTGTCGCTGCATCATCCACACAGTCACCACGGCACAGTGCTGCTGCGCAAGGGTACTTCTCTGCCCTGTGGATGGAAGAGAAAAGTACTGCAGTGTGCATGTGTCGAGGCTCCTTGACCCTTCCCGACACCTGCGCACTGCAGTACTTTACTTTGCCCACAACAGGGCAGAGAAGTGCGCCTGCGCAGGAGGGCGGTGCCGAGGAGGCGCGTCATCCACACGAAGCAAGCAGGTGGGCGGCATTGGAAGAAGAAGGGAGGCGCCAGACCAAGAAGAGCGACACCCATCGGACCGGACCACCCCCACAGGTGAGTATAATAAAAGTTATTTTTCTTCTCTTGCAGGTCGGGTTGGGAGCATTATAGAATGCTGTATATCAGCACTGAAACGTGATGCCATATGTCTTATCTGCCAAACATGGTGACAGGTTGCCTTTAAGCATGACTTTATACTGTAGAATGCACATATAGTGCAGTATGGGACAGGATATGGAAGAAACAGACACACATCCAGGATGCTATACAGGACCTGGATACTCAGACTGATTGATCCTGGTTTTCTAGACTAAATTTAGCTCAGCAAGAAGATTATTATTTAAACAAATTCACTTCCCTCTTTGGCAAAACTGCCAATCCAGTGGTCTCCGCTGGGATCCAAAGTGATGCTGTCCCATTCGGTAATCACTTGACCCTGCAGCTGACTGATGAATGGGATTTCATCAATTCAAGTCCAAGTGGAGACCACCAAAGCAGTGGTGCTGAAGTGATGGGAAATTTGAATGGTAAGTAACATTTATTTCTTTATTTTCTAATGACCCCTTTGCTGGGAAAAAGTTTGAAAGCTTTTCTTTAACTTTTTCTGTTCCTGTGTTGCAGCTTGCATTGCAGTAGAACAGAGCTGTATTTCTCATTTTGCAGATTTCAGAGCTGAACTATGATTGCAGCTCTGGTCTACAATTCAGACTGTAAGTCAAGTCGTTCAGGATTTTTTTGTTACGACCACTCTAAAAGTGCTCTTCTGTAAATCATAATAGGAATAAATATAGGCTTAAAAGTTGCACCTAAGATACTTTATTTAAAATGACAATATTTCTCCAGTTTTGTGACTGATGTATCCAGTGAATAGAGCCTTTTATTCTGCCTTGCTGATTAATAGAGAGGCAAAATAGACAAAAAATGACCTTCCTTTTCATATCTGTTGTAGGTCTTTGTGCCATGTCTGGAGTGTCCCTCTATGCGCACAAAATAACATCGGAATTCTTTGATCCAACATTTGTGGAGCAAAAGTAAGTTAGGAAATAATATAACTCATAAAAAAGGCAGGCGCATGGTGGAAGACATGTCTGAATCACTCTTCTATGACAGGTACGAGCTGGGGGCAGCGCTGTTTATCGGATGGGCAGGATCATCTCTTACCGTCATCGGAGGTGCTATTCTCTGCCTGTCTTTGAATGATACTATCAAAAAAGAGAGGTATGAAAAACAATGCCGTGTAATCTGAATGACCTAATGATTCTTATACACTGTTACTGTATCTCAAGAAAACAACCAATAAATTGAACAATCAAGGTTTATTGCTCCATTAAGGCTGGGGTCAGATGAGCATATGAAAAATCATCCGATTGTCATCAAGAAAACTCGGCCGATTTTCACCCATATTGGCATCCGTGTGGCATCTGTGTGCCCGGTTTTTCCATCCATGTGACAACCATGTGGTATTATGTGACATTATACATCCCCATTTTAAAATGTACACAATCACATACAGTTTCCTAGGATAATAATGGCAATGTACCTGTAAAAATCGGATGCAATGTGGATGTTCCGTATGGGATCAGATTTTTTTTATTGCGCACCCATAGACTTGAATAGGTGAGTAGGAAGGAAGTAGTTCTTTGTATGGAAACAACAGCACAAAGCCTCATAAGTGACACATTGCTGAAATCTTAAGAACGAAAGGAAAGGGGAACACACATGAACGGTACCAGCAGGATATGGGCAAATAAGGCGGTCAAGGATCTACTCACTAGTGGAGGTTATGCTTAGCAAGCATACCTTCGTTGCAAAGCATGGAGGTGAGCCGAAAGAGAGTTGGATTGTTCGTGGATGCAATGGAAGGCAATCCCGGGACGTGGAACCAACCTGTCCGGACCAAGGAACAGATGAGAGCTGGTGGTGTCCGGGGCAGTCTCAGCGTGTCAGGGATGCCAAGCGGTGAGACACCACATGATCGTAGGAACCCGGTCACGTGGTGTAAGGTCCTAGGATGGAGAAAGTAAAGGTGGCTTGTCTGCTGCAGCTCCCGCGGCGTACCCTCTGCAGAGGGATGAAATCTGTCTCAGCCCCTACTTCATGCCGTACTCAGATTAAATAGCAAAAACCTGCTGACAGATTCCCAGCCAAGAATGTAGGGGTGTCTAAACATGCCTCTGACAGCTGATGTCGGGGAGGGAAGGATGATCAGGAATTTTGAAGTCCAATATGATTTTTTTTTTACCATTGCCTTATGCAAACCACATGTATGCACATCTGACCAGCAATAATGAATTAGGTTATGTTTTTTTCTTTTGTCAAAAAATGGAAATCTCATTGTACAACTACAAGGAGTCTTCTAACTCACCTCCGAAAATCTCTAAACTTCTTATGCTTTAGATTCTGAAGCCATAAGGAGAGATGTACATGAGTCGCCTGCCAGGGCGTGGGGTACTCGGTACCGGGTCCTGCGTTCACAGGGGGATGTCACGGTGGTGACCTGGTCCGTGGCCCTGGGCACCCATGTAAAAGGGGAAGGTCTTTAAAGGGAATAAACTTTTTTTGGAAGTGCATCTGAACAGCAAGGTGGATTGCTGTTGAGGGGAGATAGAGAGAAAAAAAAAAAATCTATAAATCTTCAGCACAGCGAGTGTGAGCGAGCTGAGTGTGACCTGAGCGTAAGTGTGAACGGCGGTAAGTGTGTGACTTGTGATTCAGTGAAGAGGTATTTGGAAGGCCTTTAACAAATACCTGTGTGAATTGGAGTGAGTTGCTGAATTGGGAGTAGCTATATTCATAAGGAGTTAACTTAGGGTGGGGGCTCATAATTAAGGGGATATAAGGGGCAGCTGTTTGGGGCTCAAGTCCTTTTTGGAAGTGCATCTGAACAGCAAGGTGGATTGCTGTTGAGGGGAGATAGAGAGAAAAAAAAAAATCTATAAATCTTCAGCACAGCGAGTGTGAGCGAGCTGAGTGTGACCTGAGCGTAAGTGTGAACGGCGGTAAGTGTGTGACTTGTGATTCAGTGAAGAGGTATTTGGAAGGCCTTTAACAAATACCTGTGTGAATTGGAGTGAGTTGCTGAATTGGGAGTAGCTATATTCATAAGGAGTTAACTTAGGGTGGGGGCTCATAATTAAGGGGATATAAGGGGCAGCTGTTTGGGGCTCAAGTCCTTTTTGGAAGTGCATCTGAACAGCAAGGTGGATTGCTGTTGAGGGGAGATAGAGAGAAAAAAAAAAAATCTATAAATCTTCAGCACAGCGAGTGTGAGCGAGCTGAGTGTGACCTGAGCGTAAGTGTGAACGGCGGTAAGTGTGTGACTTGTGATTCAGTGAAGAGGTATTTGGAAGGCCTTTAACAAATACCTGTGTGAATTGGAGTGAGTTGCTGAATTGGGAGTAGCTATATTCATAAGGAGTTAACTTAGGGTGGGGGCTCATAATTAAGGGGATATAAGGGGCAGCTGTTTGGGGCTCAAGTCCTTTTTGGAAGTGCATCTGAACAGCAAGGTGGATTGCTGTTGAGGGGAGATAGAGAGAAAAAAAAAAAATCTATAAATCTTCAGCACAGCGAGTGTGAGCGAGCTGAGTGTGACCTGAGCGTAAGTGTGAACGGCGGTAAGTGTGTGACTTGTGATTCAGTGAAGAGGTATTTGGAAGGCCTTTAACAAATACCTGTGTGAATTGGAGTGAGTTGCTGAATTGGGAGTAGCTATATTCATAAGGAGTTAACTTAGGGTGGGGGCTCATAATTAAGGGGATATAAGGGGCAGCTGTTTGGGGCTCAAGTCCTTTTTGGAAGTGCATCTGAACAGCAAGGTGGATTGCTGTTGAGGGGAGATAGAGAGAAAAAAAAAAAATCTATAAATCTTCAGCACAGCGAGTGTGAGCGAGCTGAGTGTGACCTGAGCGTAAGTGTGAACGGCGGTAAGTGTGTGACTTGTGATTCAGTGAAGAGGTATTTGGAAGGCCTTTAACAAATACCTGTGTGAATTGGAGTGAGTTGCTGAATTGGGAGTAGCTATATTCATAAGGAGTTAACTTAGGGTGGGGGCTCATAATTAAGGGGATATAAGGGGCAGCTGTTTGGGGCTCAAGTCCTTTTTGGAAGTGCATCTGAACAGCAAGGTGGATTGCTGTTGAGGGGAGATAGAGAGAAAAAAAAAAAATCTATAAATCTTCAGCACAGCGAGTGTGAGCGAGCTGAGTGTGACCTGAGCGTAAGTGTGAACGGCGGTAAGTGTGTGACTTGTGATTCAGTGAAGAGGTATTTGGAAGGCCTTTAACAAATACCTGTGTGAATTGGAGTGAGTTGCTGAATTGGGAGTAGCTATATTCATAAGGAGTTAACTTAGGGTGGGGGCTCATAATTAAGGGGATATAAGGGGCAGCTGTTTGGGGCTCAAGTCCTTTTTGGAAGTGCATCTGAACAGCAAGGTGGATTGCTGTTGAGGGGAGATAGAGAGAAAAAAAAAAAATCTATAAATCTTCAGCACAGCGAGTGTGAGCGAGCTGAGTGTGACCTGAGCGTAAGTGTGAACGGCGGTAAGTGTGTGACTTGTGATTCAGTGAAGAGGTATTTGGAAGGCCTTTAACAAATACCTGTGTGAATTGGAGTGAGTTGCTGAATTGGGAGTAGCTATATTCATAAGGAGTTAACTTAGGGTGGGGGCTCATAATTAAGGGGATATAAGGGGCAGCTGTTTGGGGCTCAAGTCCTTTTTGGAAGTGCATCTGAACAGCAAGGTGGATTGCTGTTGAGGGGAGATAGAGAGAAAAAAAAAAAATCTATAAATCTTCAGCACAGCGAGTGTGAGCGAGCTGAGTGTGACCTGAGCGTAAGTGTGAACGGCGGTAAGTGTGTGACTTGTGATTCAGTGAAGAGGTATTTGGAAGGCCTTTAACAAATACCTGTGTGAATTGGAGTGAGTTGCTGAATTGGGAGTAGCTATATTCATAAGGAGTTAACTTAGGGTGGGGGCTCATAATTAAGGGGATATAAGGGGCAGCTGTTTGGGGCTCAAGTCCTTTTTGGAAGTGCATCTGAACAGCAAGGTGGATTGCTGTTGAGGGGAGATAGAGAGAAAAAAAAAAAATCTATAAATCTTCAGCACAGCGAGTGTGAGCGAGCTGAGTGTGACCTGAGCGTAAGTGTGAACGGCGGTAAGTGTGTGACTTGTGATTCAGTGAAGAGGTATTTGGAAGGCCTTTAACAAATACCTGTGTGAATTGGAGTGAGTTGCTGAATTGGGAGTAGCTATATTCATAAGGAGTTAACTTAGGGTGGGGGCTCATAATTAAGGGGATATAAGGGGCAGCTGTTTGGGGCTCAAGTCCTTTTTGGAAGTGCATCTGAACAGCAAGGTGGATTGCTGTTGAGGGGAGATAGAGAGAAAAAAAAAAAATCTATAAATCTTCAGCACAGCGAGTGTGAGCGAGCTGAGTGTGACCTGAGCGTAAGTGTGAACGGCGGTAAGTGTGTGACTTGTGATTCAGTGAAGAGGTATTTGGAAGGCCTTTAACAAATACCTGTGTGAATTGGAGTGAGTTGCTGAATTGGGAGTAGCTATATTCATAAGGAGTTAACTTAGGGTGGGGGCTCATAATTAAGGGGATATAAGGGGCAGCTGTTTGGGGCTCAAGTCCTTTTTGGAAGTGCATCTGAACAGCAAGGTGGATTGCTGTTGAGGGGAGATAGAGAGAAAAAAAAAAAATCTATAAATCTTCAGCACAGCGAGTGTGAGCGAGCTGAGTGTGACCTGAGCGTAAGTGTGAACGGCGGTAAGTGTGTGACTTGTGATTCAGTGAAGAGGTATTTGGAAGGCCTTTAACAAATACCTGTGTGAATTGGAGTGAGTTGCTGAATTGGGAGTAGCTATATTCATAAGGAGTTAACTTAGGGTGGGGGCTCATAATTAAGGGGATATAAGGGGCAGCTGTTTGGGGCTCAAGTCCTTTTTGGAAGTGCATCTGAACAGCAAGGTGGATTGCTGTTGAGGGGAGATAGAGAGAAAAAAAAAAAATCTATAAATCTTCAGCACAGCGAGTGTGAGCGAGCTGAGTGTGACCTGAGCGTAAGTGTGAACGGCGGTAAGTGTGTGACTTGTGATTCAGTGAAGAGGTATTTGGAAGGCCTTTAACAAATACCTGTGTGAATTGGAGTGAGTTGCTGAATTGGGAGTAGCTATATTCATAAGGAGTTAACTTAGGGTGGGGGCTCATAATTAAGGGGATATAAGGGGCAGCTGTTTGGGGCTCAAGTCCTTTTTGGAAGTGCATCTGAACAGCAAGGTGGATTGCTGTTGAGGGGAGATAGAGAGAAAAAAAAAAAATCTATAAATCTTCAGCACAGCGAGTGTGAGCGAGCTGAGTGTGACCTGAGCGTAAGTGTGAACGGCGGTAAGTGTGTGACTTGTGATTCAGTGAAGAGGTATTTGGAAGGCCTTTAACAAATACCTGTGTGAATTGGAGTGAGTTGCTGAATTGGGAGTAGCTATATTCATAAGGAGTTAACTTAGGGTGGGGGCTCATAATTAAGGGGATATAAGGGGCAGCTGTTTGGGGCTCAAGTCCTTTTTGGAAGTGCATCTGAACAGCAAGGTGGATTGCTGTTGAGGGGAGATAGAGAGAAAAAAAAAAAATCTATAAATCTTCAGCACAGCGAGTGTGAGCGAGCTGAGTGTGACCTGAGCGTAAGTGTGAACGGCGGTAAGTGTGTGACTTGTGATTCAGTGAAGAGGTATTTGGAAGGCCTTTAACAAATACCTGTGTGAATTGGAGTGAGTTGCTGAATTGGGAGTAGCTATATTCATAAGGAGTTAACTTAGGGTGGGGGCTCATAATTAAGGGGATATAAGGGGCAGCTGTTTGGGGCTCAAGTCCTTTTTGGAAGTGCATCTGAACAGCAAGGTGGATTGCTGTTGAGGGGAGATAGAGAGAAAAAAAAAAAATCTATAAATCTTCAGCACAGCGAGTGTGAGCGAGCTGAGTGTGACCTGAGCGTAAGTGTGAACGGCGGTAAGTGTGTGACTTGTGATTCAGTGAAGAGGTATTTGGAAGGCCTTTAACAAATACCTGTGTGAATTGGAGTGAGTTGCTGAATTGGGAGTAGCTATATTCATAAGGAGTTAACTTAGGGTGGGGGCTCATAATTAAGGGGATATAAGGGGCAGCTGTTTGGGGCTCAAGTCCTTTTTGGAAGTGCATCTGAACAGCAAGGTGGATTGCTGTTGAGGGGAGATAGAGAGAAAAAAAAAAAATCTATAAATCTTCAGCACAGCGAGTGTGAGCGAGCTGAGTGTGACCTGAGCGTAAGTGTGAACGGCGGTAAGTGTGTGACTTGTGATTCAGTGAAGAGGTATTTGGAAGGCCTTTAACAAATACCTGTGTGAATTGGAGTGAGTTGCTGAATTGGGAGTAGCTATATTCATAAGGAGTTAACTTAGGGTGGGGGCTCATAATTAAGGGGATATAAGGGGCAGCTGTTTGGGGCTCAAGTCCTTTTTGGAAGTGCATCTGAACAGCAAGGTGGATTGCTGTTGAGGGGAGATAGAGAGAAAAAAAAAAAATCTATAAATCTTCAGCACAGCGAGTGTGAGCGAGCTGAGTGTGACCTGAGCGTAAGTGTGAACGGCGGTAAGTGTGTGACTTGTGATTCAGTGAAGAGGTATTTGGAAGGCCTTTAACAAATACCTGTGTGAATTGGAGTGAGTTGCTGAATTGGGAGTAGCTATATTCATAAGGAGTTAACTTAGGGTGGGGGCTCATAATTAAGGGGATATAAGGGGCAGCTGTTTGGGGCTCAAGTCCTTTTTGGAAGTGCATCTGAACAGCAAGGTGGATTGCTGTTGAGGGGAGATAGAGAGAAAAAAAAAAAATCTATAAATCTTCAGCACAGCGAGTGTGAGCGAGCTGAGTGTGACCTGAGCGTAAGTGTGAACGGCGGTAAGTGTGTGACTTGTGATTCAGTGAAGAGGTATTTGGAAGGCCTTTAACAAATACCTGTGTGAATTGGAGTGAGTTGCTGAATTGGGAGTAGCTATATTCATAAGGAGTTAACTTAGGGTGGGGGCTCATAATTAAGGGGATATAAGGGGCAGCTGTTTGGGGCTCAAGTCCTTTTTGGAAGTGCATCTGAACAGCAAGGTGGATTGCTGTTGAGGGGAGATAGAGAGAAAAAAAAAAAATCTATAAATCTTCAGCACAGCGAGTGTGAGCGAGCTGAGTGTGACCTGAGCGTAAGTGTGAACGGCGGTAAGTGTGTGACTTGTGATTCAGTGAAGAGGTATTTGGAAGGCCTTTAACAAATACCTGTGTGAATTGGAGTGAGTTGCTGAATTGGGAGTAGCTATATTCATAAGGAGTTAACTTAGGGTGGGGGCTCATAATTAAGGGGATATAAGGGGCAGCTGTTTGGGGCTCAAGTCCTTTTTGGAAGTGCATCTGAACAGCAAGGTGGATTGCTGTTGAGGGGAGATAGAGAGAAAAAAAAAAATCTATAAATCTTCAGCACAGCGAGTGTGAGCGAGCTGAGTGTGACCTGAGCGTAAGTGTGAACGGCGGTAAGTGTGTGACTTGTGATTCAGTGAAGAGGTATTTGGAAGGCCTTTAACAAATACCTGTGTGAATTGGAGTGAGTTGCTGAATTGGGAGTAGCTATATTCATAAGGAGTTAACTTAGGGTGGGGGCTCATAATTAAGGGGATATAAGGGGCAGCTGTTTGGGGCTCAAGTCCTTTTTGGAAGTGCATCTGAACAGCAAGGTGGATTGCTGTTGAGGGGAGATAGAGAGAAAAAAAAAAAATCTATAAATCTTCAGCACAGCGAGTGTGAGCGAGCTGAGTGTGACCTGAGCGTAAGTGTGAACGGCGGTAAGTGTGTGACTTGTGATTCAGTGAAGAGGTATTTGGAAGGCCTTTAACAAATACCTGTGTGAATTGGAGTGAGTTGCTGAATTGGGAGTAGCTATATTCATAAGGAGTTAACTTAGGGTGGGGGCTCATAATTAAGGGGATATAAGGGGCAGCTGTTTGGGGCTCAAGTCCTTTTTGGAAGTGCATCTGAACAGCAAGGTGGATTGCTGTTGAGGGGAGATAGAGAGAAAAAAAAAAAATCTATAAATCTTCAGCACAGCGAGTGTGAGCGAGCTGAGTGTGACCTGAGCGTAAGTGTGAACGGCGGTAAGTGTGTGACTTGTGATTCAGTGAAGAGGTATTTGGAAGGCCTTTAACAAATACCTGTGTGAATTGGAGTGAGTTGCTGAATTGGGAGTAGCTATATTCATAAGGAGTTAACTTAGGGTGGGGGCTCATAATTAAGGGGATATAAGGGGCAGCTGTTTGGGGCTCAAGTCCTTTTTGGAAGTGCATCTGAACAGCAAGGTGGATTGCTGTTGAGGGGAGATAGAGAGAAAAAAAAAAAATCTATAAATCTTCAGCACAGCGAGTGTGAGCGAGCTGAGTGTGACCTGAGCGTAAGTGTGAACGGCGGTAAGTGTGTGACTTGTGATTCAGTGAAGAGGTATTTGGAAGGCCTTTAACAAATACCTGTGTGAATTGGAGTGAGTTGCTGAATTGGGAGTAGCTATATTCATAAGGAGTTAACTTAGGGTGGGGGCTCATAATTAAGGGGATATAAGGGGCAGCTGTTTGGGGCTCAAGTCCTTTTTGGAAGTGCATCTGAACAGCAAGGTGGATTGCTGTTGAGGGGAGATAGAGAGAAAAAAAAAAAATCTATAAATCTTCAGCACAGCGAGTGTGAGCGAGCTGAGTGTGACCTGAGCGTAAGTGTGAACGGCGGTAAGTGTGTGACTTGTGATTCAGTGAAGAGGTATTTGGAAGGCCTTTAACAAATACCTGTGTGAATTGGAGTGAGTTGCTGAATTGGGAGTAGCTATATTCATAAGGAGTTAACTTAGGGTGGGGGCTCATAATTAAGGGGATATAAGGGGCAGCTGTTTGGGGCTCAAGTCCTTTTTGGAAGTGCATCTGAACAGCAAGGTGGATTGCTGTTGAGGGGAGATAGAGAGAAAAAAAAAAAATCTATAAATCTTCAGCACAGCGAGTGTGAGCGAGCTGAGTGTGACCTGAGCGTAAGTGTGAACGGCGGTAAGTGTGTGACTTGTGATTCAGTGAAGAGGTATTTGGAAGGCCTTTAACAAATACCTGTGTGAATTGGAGTGAGTTGCTGAATTGGGAGTAGCTATATTCATAAGGAGTTAACTTAGGGTGGGGGCTCATAATTAAGGGGATATAAGGGGCAGCTGTTTGGGGCTCAAGTCCTTTTTGGAAGTGCATCTGAACAGCAAGGTGGATTGCTGTTGAGGGGAGATAGAGAGAAAAAAAAAAAATCTATAAATCTTCAGCACAGCGAGTGTGAGCGAGCTGAGTGTGACCTGAGCGTAAGTGTGTGACTTGTGATTCAGTGAAGAGGTATTTGGAAGGCCTTTAACAAATACCTGTGTGAATTGGAGTGAGTTGCTGAATTGGGAGTAGCTATATTCATAAGGAGTTAACTTAGGGTGGGGGCTCATAATTAAGGGGATATAAGGGGCAGCTGTTTGGGGCTCAAGTCCTTTTTGGAAGTGCATCTGAACAGCAAGGTGGATTGCTGTTGAGGGGAGATAGAGAGAAAAAAAAAAAATCTATAAATCTTCAGCACAGCGAGTGTGAGCGAGCTGAGTGTGACCTGAGCGTAAGTGTGAACGGCGGTAAGTGTGTGACTTGTGATTCAGTGAAGAGGTATTTGGAAGGCCTTTAACAAATACCTGTGTGAATTGGAGTGAGTTGCTGAATTGGGAGTAGCTATATTCATAAGGAGTTAACTTAGGGTGGGGGCTCATAATTAAGGGGATATAAGGGGCAGCTGTTTGGGGCTCAAGTCCTTTTTGGAAGTGCATCTGAACAGCAAGGTGGATTGCTGTTGAGGGGAGATAGAGAGAAAAAAAAAAATCTATAAATCTTCAGCACAGCGAGTGTGAGCGAGCTGAGTGTGACCTGAGCGTAAGTGTGAACGGCGGTAAGTGTGTGACTTGTGATTCAGTGAAGAGGTATTTGGAAGGCCTTTAACAAATACCTGTGTGAATTGGAGTGAGTTGCTGAATTGGGAGTAGCTATATTCATAAGGAGTTAACTTAGGGTGGGGGCTCATAATTAAGGGGATATAAGGGGCAGCTGTTTGGGGCTCAAGTCCTTTTTGGAAGTGCATCTGAACAGCAAGGTGGATTGCTGTTGAGGGGAGATAGAGAGAAAAAAAAAAAATCTATAAATCTTCAGCACAGCGAGTGTGAGCGAGCTGAGTGTGACCTGAGCGTAAGTGTGAACGGCGGTAAGTGTGTGACTTGTGATTCAGTGAAGAGGTATTTGGAAGGCCTTTAACAAATACCTGTGTGAATTGGAGTGAGTTGCTGAATTGGGAGTAGCTATATTCATAAGGAGTTAACTTAGGGTGGGGGCTCATAATTAAGGGGATATAAGGGGCAGCTGTTTGGGGCTCAAGTCCTTTTTGGAAGTGCATCTGAACAGCAAGGTGGATTGCTGTTGAGGGGAGATAGAGAGAAAAAAAAAAAATCTATAAATCTTCAGCACAGCGAGTGTGAGCGAGCTGAGTGTGACCTGAGCGTAAGTGTGAACGGCGGTAAGTGTGTGACTTGTGATTCAGTGAAGAGGTATTTGGAAGGCCTTTAACAAATACCTGTGTGAATTGGAGTGAGTTGCTGAATTGGGAGTAGCTATATTCATAAGGAGTTAACTTAGGGTGGGGGCTCATAATTAAGGGGATATAAGGGGCAGCTGTTTGGGGCTCAAGTCCTTTTTGGAAGTGCATCTGAACAGCAAGGTGGATTGCTGTTGAGGGGAGATAGAGAGAAAAAAAAAAAATCTATAAATCTTCAGCACAGCGAGTGTGAGCGAGCTGAGTGTGACCTGAGCGTAAGTGTGAACGGCGGTAAGTGTGTGACTTGTGATTCAGTGAAGAGGTATTTGGAAGGCCTTTAACAAATACCTGTGTGAATTGGAGTGAGTTGCTGAATTGGGAGTAGCTATATTCATAAGGAGTTAACTTAGGGTGGGGGCTCATAATTAAGGGGATATAAGGGGCAGCTGTTTGGGGCTCAAGTCCTTTTTGGAAGTGCATCTGAACAGCAAGGTGGATTGCTGTTGAGGGGAGATAGAGAGAAAAAAAAAAAATCTATAAATCTTCAGCACAGCGAGTGTGAGCGAGCTGAGTGTGACCTGAGCGTAAGTGTGAACGGCGGTAAGTGTGTGACTTGTGATTCAGTGAAGAGGTATTTGGAAGGCCTTTAACAAATACCTGTGTGAATTGGAGTGAGTTGCTGAATTGGGAGTAGCTATATTCATAAGGAGTTAACTTAGGGTGGGGGCTCATAATTAAGGGGATATAAGGGGCAGCTGTTTGGGGCTCAAGTCCTTTTTGGAAGTGCATCTGAACAGCAAGGTGGATTGCTGTTGAGGGGAGATAGAGAGAAAAAAAAAAAATCTATAAATCTTCAGCACAGCGAGTGTGAGCGAGCTGAGTGTGACCTGAGCGTAAGTGTGAACGGCGGTAAGTGTGTGACTTGTGATTCAGTGAAGAGGTATTTGGAAGGCCTTTAACAAATACCTGTGTGAATTGGAGTGAGTTGCTGAATTGGGAGTAGCTATATTCATAAGGAGTTAACTTAGGGTGGGGGCTCATAATTAAGGGGATATAAGGGGCAGCTGTTTGGGGCTCAAGTCCTTTTTGGAAGTGCATCTGAACAGCAAGGTGGATTGCTGTTGAGGGGAGATAGAGAGAAAAAAAAAAAATCTATAAATCTTCAGCACAGCGAGTGTGAGCGAGCTGAGTGTGACCTGAGCGTAAGTGTGAACGGCGGTAAGTGTGTGACTTGTGATTCAGTGAAGAGGTATTTGGAAGGCCTTTAACAAATACCTGTGTGAATTGGAGTGAGTTGCTGAATTGGGAGTAGCTATATTCATAAGGAGTTAACTTAGGGTGGGGGCTCATAATTAAGGGGATATAAGGGGCAGCTGTTTGGGGCTCAAGTCCTTTTTGGAAGTGCATCTGAACAGCAAGGTGGATTGCTGTTGAGGGGAGATAGAGAGAAAAAAAAAAAATCTATAAATCTTCAGCACAGCGAGTGTGAGCGAGCTGAGTGTGACCTGAGCGTAAGTGTGAACGGCGGTAAGTGTGTGACTTGTGATTCAGTGAAGAGGTATTTGGAAGGCCTTTAACAAATACCTGTGTGAATTGGAGTGAGTTGCTGAATTGGGAGTAGCTATATTCATAAGGAGTTAACTTAGGGTGGGGGCTCATAATTAAGGGGATATAAGGGGCAGCTGTTTGGGGCTCAAGTCCTTTTTGGAAGTGCATCTGAACAGCAAGGTGGATTGCTGTTGAGGGGAGATAGAGAGAAAAAAAAAAAATCTATAAATCTTCAGCACAGCGAGTGTGAGCGAGCTGAGTGTGACCTGAGCGTAAGTGTGAACGGCGGTAAGTGTGTGACTTGTGATTCAGTGAAGAGGTATTTGGAAGGCCTTTAACAAATACCTGTGTGAATTGGAGTGAGTTGCTGAATTGGGAGTAGCTATATTCATAAGGAGTTAACTTAGGGTGGGGGCTCATAATTAAGGGGATATAAGGGGCAGCTGTTTGGGGCTCAAGTCCTTTTTGGAAGTGCATCTGAACAGCAAGGTGGATTGCTGTTGAGGGGAGATAGAGAGAAAAAAAAAAAATCTATAAATCTTCAGCACAGCGAGTGTGAGCGAGCTGAGTGTGACCTGAGCGTAAGTGTGAACGGCGGTAAGTGTGTGACTTGTGATTCAGTGAAGAGGTATTTGGAAGGCCTTTAACAAATACCTGTGTGAATTGGAGTGAGTTGCTGAATTGGGAGTAGCTATATTCATAAGGAGTTAACTTAGGGTGGGGGCTCATAATTAAGGGGATATAAGGGGCAGCTGTTTGGGGCTCAAGTCCTTTTTGGAAGTGCATCTGAACAGCAAGGTGGATTGCTGTTGAGGGGAGATAGAGAGAAAAAAAAAAAATCTATAAATCTTCAGCACAGCGAGTGTGAGCGAGCTGAGTGTGACCTGAGCGTAAGTGTGAACGGCGGTAAGTGTGTGACTTGTGATTCAGTGAAGAGGTATTTGGAAGGCCTTTAACAAATACCTGTGTGAATTGGAGTGAGTTGCTGAATTGGGAGTAGCTATATTCATAAGGAGTTAACTTAGGGTGGGGGCTCATAATTAAGGGGATATAAGGGGCAGCTGTTTGGGGCTCAAGTCCTTTTTGGAAGTGCATCTGAACAGCAAGGTGGATTGCTGTTGAGGGGAGATAGAGAGAAAAAAAAAAAATCTATAAATCTTCAGCACAGCGAGTGTGAGCGAGCTGAGTGTGACCTGAGCGTAAGTGTGAACGGCGGTAAGTGTGTGACTTGTGATTCAGTGACTTTGGAATCAGGGAGTTTCCAAGGGAGGAATTGCTTCTGTTTTTTTTTTTTTGTTTTTTTTTTTGGTTTAATTAATACTTTGTATTTATTTTTAATTAACGTTTCTGTGTGGTGCAATCCCCATTAGGAAATGTGCTCCACAATTGTTAATGCCATCCAGTGCACATCTTGCCACATGTATGCAGTCCTTGACCAGCCGGTCGAGGGTGCATACTGCTGTGCGAGATGTGAGCACATTGTGCATTTGGAAGCCCAGATTTTGGATCTAAATGTGCAGCTGGCAACACTGAGATCCATAGACAATATGGAGAGGAGTCTTCTGCTCACAGAGCAGACGCTCAATGGGATAGATGAGGAGGGGGATGGTAGGATGGAGCTGCAGGACAGTGTGGCAGTTAGCTGGGTGACAGATAGAAGGCGGGGTAGAGGGAAGAGTGCCAGGGAGGCTAGTCCTGATCTGGCACACCCCAATAAGTTTGCTAAGTTGGCAGATGAGGGGGGTGCCAGTACAGGGGTAGCACTGCTGCAGCCAGGCATGTCCTCTGAAAGCCGGAGGAGTGACTGCTCCAGTAAGGAGGGAAAAAGGAGAGCAGGGCAGGCCAGACAGGTGCTGGTAGTGGGGGACTCAATTATTAGGGGAACAGATAGGGCAATCTGTCACAAAGACAGGGATCGTCGGACGGTGTGCTGCCTACCTGGCGCTCGAGTCCGACACATCGCTGATCGGGTGGACAGATTACTGGGAGGGGCTGGTGAGGACCCAGCGGTCATGGTGCACATTGGCACAAATGACAAAGTTAGAGGTAGGTGGAAGGTCCTTAAAGATGATTTCAGGGAATTAGGCTGCAAGCTGAAAGCAAGGACCTCCAACGTGGTATTTTCCGAAATACTGCCTGTACCACGTGCCACGCCAGAGAGGCAACGGGAGATTAGGGAGGTTAATAAGTGGCTCAAGAATTGGTGTAGGAAGGAGGGGTTTGGGTTCCTGCAGAACTGGGCCGACTTCTCAGTTGGCTACAGGCTCTACGCTAGGGACGGGCTGCACCTCAATGGGGAAGGTGCAGCTGTGCTGGGGGAGAAAATGGTTAGAAGGTTGGAGGAGTGTTTAAACTAGGGATTGGGGGGGAGGGTATTCATTTTATAGGAGGGGAAGATAGTGCAGATAGAGACCTGGGCACAAATAAGGAAGTTGGGGGTGGCGGTGGCATGGGGGGTGGGGTTAGAACAGTTAGTAATTTAAGAAAGAATAGAGGTACAGAGAGTAACATCAAGTGCATGTATACTAATGCCAGAAGCCTCGCCAACAAAATGGATGAATTAGAACTAATGTTGTTGGAGCATAATTATGACATGGTGGGGATATCTGAGACGTGGCTGGATGAGAGCCATGACTGGGCTGTTAACTTGCAGGGCTATAGCCTGTTCAGAAATGACCGTACAGATAAGCAAGGGGGAGGGGTGTGTCTGTATGTAAAATCGACCTTAAAACCCATCCTGCGTGATAATATAGGTGAATCTAATGAAAATGTAGAGTCTCTGTGGGTGGAGATAAGGGGAGGGGGAAAAAATAATAAATTACTGATAGGGGTTTGTTATAAATCTCCAAAACTAATGGAAGCAATGGAGAATATCCTCGTAAAGCAAATAGATGCAGCTGCGACTCAAGGAGAAGTCATTATTATGGGGGACTTCAACTACCCTGAAATAGATTGGGGAACAGAAACCTGCAGTTCCAGCAAAGGTAATCGGTTTTTGACAACTATGAGAGACAATTACCTTTCACAACTGGTTCAGGACCCAACAAGGAGGGGGGCACTGCTAGACCTAATATTAACCAACAGGCCAGACCGCATATCAAATATAAGGGTTGGGGGTCACTTGGGGAATAGTGATCATAAAATAATAAGTTTTCATGTAACCTTTAATAAGATGGGTAGTAGGGGGGTGACAAGGACACTAAACTTCAGGAGGGCAAATTTCCAACGGATGAGAGAGGATCTTGGTGCAATTAACTGGGACGATATCCTGAGACATAAAAGTACACAAAGAAAATGGGAGACATTTATTAGCATCCTGGATAGGACCTGTGCACAGTATATACCGTATGGGAATAAACATACTAGAAATAGGAGGAAACCAATATGGCTAAATAGAGCTGTAAGGGGCGCAATAAGGGACAAAAAGAAAGCATTTAGAGAATTAAAGGAAGTAGGTAGTGAGGAGGCATTAAATAAATACAGAAAATTAAATAAATTCTGTAAAAAGCAAATCAAGGCAGCAAAGATTGAGACAGAGAGACTCATTGCCAGAGAGAGTAAAAATAATCCCAAAATATTCTTTAACTATATAAATAGTAAGAAACTAAAAAATGACAGTGTTGGCCCCCTTAAAAATAGTCTGGGTGAAATGGTGGATGAGGATGAGGAAAAAGCCAATATGCTAAATGACTTTTTTTCATCAGTATTTACAAAAGAAAATCCCATGGCAGACAAAATGACTAGTGATAAAAATTCCCCATTAAATGTCACCTGCTTAACCCAGCAGGAAGTACAGCGGCGTCTAAAAATAACTAAAATTGACAAATCTCCGGGCCCGGATGGGATACACCCCCGAGTACTGCAGGAACTAAGTACAGTCATTGATAGACCATTATTTTTAATCTTTAAAGACTCCATAATAACAGGGTCTGTACCACAGGACTGGCGTATAGCAAATGTGGTGCCAATATTCAAAAAAGGGGCAAAAACTGAACTCGGTAATTATAGGCCAGTAAGTTTAACCTCTACTGTGGGTAAAATCCTGGAGGGCATTCTAAGGGATGCTATGCTGGAGTATCTGAAGAGGAATAACCTCATGACCCAGTATCAGCACGGGTTTACTAGGGACCGTTCATGTCAGACTAATTTGATCAGCTTCTATGAAGAGGTAAGTTCCGGACTGGACCAAGGGAACCCAGTGGACGTAGTATATATGGACTTTTCCAAAGCTT
Source organism: Ranitomeya variabilis (assembly GCF_051348905.1). Lineage (NCBI taxonomy): Eukaryota > Metazoa > Chordata > Amphibia > Anura > Dendrobatidae > Ranitomeya > Ranitomeya variabilis. The sequence continues at coordinate 74,003,404 of NC_135235.1, read as the reverse complement.
TTGATACGGTGCCACACAAAAGGTTGTTACATAAAATGAGAGTAATGGGGATAGGGGAAAATATGTGTAAGTGGGTTGAGAGCTGGCTCAGGGATAGGAAACAAAGGGTGGTTATTAATGGAGCACACTCAGACTGGGTCACGGTTAGCAGTGGGGTACCACAGGGGTCAGTATTGGGCCCTCTTCTTTTTAACATATTTATTAATGACCTTGTAGGGGGCATTCAGAGTAGAATTTCAATATTTGCAGATGACACTAAACTCTGCAGGGTAATCAATACAGGGGAGGACAATTTTATATTACAGGATGATTTATGTAAACTAGAAGCTTGGGCTGATAAATGGCAAATGAGCTTTAATGGGGATAAATGTAAGGTCATGCACTTGGGTAGAAGTAATAAGATGTATAACTATGTGCTTAATTCTAAAACTCTGGGCAAAACCGTCAATGAAAAAGACCTGGGTGTATGGGTGGATGACAAACTCATATTCAGTGGCCAGTGTCAGGCAGCTGCTACAAAGGCAAATAAAATAATGGGATGTATTAAAAGAGGCATAGATGCTCATGAGGAGAACATAATTTTACCTCTATACAAGTCACTAGTTCGACCACACTTAGAATACTGTGCACAGTTCTGGTCTCCGGTGTATAAGAAAGACATAGCTGAACTAGAGCGGGTGCAGAGAAGATCGACCAAGGTTATTACAGGACTGGGGGGTCTGCAATACCAAGATAGGTTATTACACTTGGGGCTATTTAGTTTGGAAAAACGAAGGCTAAGGGGTGATTTTACGTTAATGTATAAATATATGAGGGGACAGTACAAAGACCTTTCTGATGATCTTTTTAATCATAGACCGGTGACAGGGACAAGGGGGCATCCTCTACGTCTGGAGGAAAGAAGGTTTAAGCATAATAACAGACGCGGATTCTTTACTGTAAGAGCAGTGAGACTATGGAACTCTCTGCCGTATGATGTTGTAATGAGTGATTCATTAATTAAATTTAAGAGGGGACTGGATACCTTTCTGGAAAAGTATAATGTTACAGGGTATATACACTAGATTCCTTGATAAGGCGTTGATCCAGGGAACTAGTCTGATTGCCGTATGTGGAGTCGGGAAGGAATTTTTTTCCCCATGGTGGAGTTACTCTTTGCCACATGGGGTTTTTTTGCCTTCCCCTGGATCAACATGTTAGGGCATGTTAGGTTAGGCTATGGGTTGAACTAGATGGACTTACAGTCTTCCTTCAACCTTAATAACTATGTAACTATGTAACTATGTAAAGTTTATGTTCGTGACGCCACCTGTGGTATTCGGTCAGTGGGGACCGACGCTGCTTTAAGGGGTCCTCTGGGGTGATGTTATGGCAGCTAGATGGTATACCTTCCCACAGGTGAAGTATATCCCCAGGGCTCCCGGTGTGTAGATGGAAGATGGTGAGAAGTGCAGTGAAGAACGAGGACACAGGTTTGCAGTCTCTTTACCTTATTTACTGAAGACTTCAGCAGCCACAGTCCAGAGCACCAGATCACAGGGCAGGCAGGGTCCGGACGGCTTGGAGGCAAGTCAGGAGTCCCCTTATCCTGGTGGAATTCAAAGCCTTCCTCTAGCGCCGTGGTGTTGTAGTCCCTTACTGCCTATGGCTTCACATAAGGTCCTCACAGATGTTCTCTTTCTGTCCCCCATATAGGATAGGACACAACCCGTATGACTGGTGACTTGAGCCTGTTTATAGGGACTCTAGCACGCCCCGGCTCTAAGGGTGTCACCGTGCCTCCTGGGTATTAAGGCGGACAGGTAACTTGGAGTTCAGCTGTCCTGCCGATCTCTGACGTAAGTCGTAGAAGTCCTTACAACCTCTGTGGTCCGGCTACCAGTCTCTGCGCCTCAGGAGGAGGCAGCCTGCTCGTGGCTGGTCTCCCACTGGTGTTCCTCTCCTGTGCTTCGCTCTCCTGCACGCTCACTGCAATATATTCAGTTTTCTGAATGTCTCTTTCCAGGAGCTGCAGCACTGTGGCTACGCAGCTCTTCTGCCTCAGACTGGTCCAGTCTGCTTTCTGGCAAGAACTGACTGACTTTCCCTACAGACTACCATATATATGGGGAGTCACCTAGTGAATAGGATCAAAACCTCCCCTTGGTGGCCTGGAGTGTGAATGTGTTGCATGCTTGTGTTTACCTGGTGCCAGTTATCCCTTCTTGCCTCCAAATGTAGCATCACTCTCCCCGTGAGGAAAGCAATGCCACTGTGACGACCAGGACCCTGGGGCGCCACATACAGAGCAAGCAAAGTCATCCATAATACCGTTCACAAGGCTACGTCTACCATCTGATAACCCAGAGCTCTCCTGTACCACCTCAGGTCTCCATGACTGTCGATAATGATGGGAAAGGCTGAGCTGCTCCTCATCATTCTTACTGACTTGACATATCTCATTGCTACGAACTGCCGGTCAAATCTTCATATATTTTGCTTAGTTTTCATTTCCATTAATTTTAAGACATTTTTGTCTTATTTTTCAGATTGAATTATCCTTACAATGGAGCAAAGTCAATGAGATCTGCCCATACAAGCCACCAAGATCAGAACAATAACCGCAATGGACAGAGAGGAATACCAAGACATTTTGACAAGAATGCCTATGTGTAACCGATACCACGTATAGGACAATAGCCCTGCGTCTATGAGACATTAAGTATGTCATGCACTATCCTGGCTTTTCACAAAGAAAAGAAGATTTTTTTAAATAAAATCTGAAACCCCTCGTACAGTGATGGGACATTACACCAATAAGGAGCTGCTCTACCTGAAAAGTACTAATCATACAAAATATATGTAATATCTAAAATCCTCACTGATATATAGAAGATAAAATCATATGTGGCGTCAGGAAAAAGGAGAAAGAAATACTCGTACAATATAACAATATGCAAAGATTATTCTAAGACTCATAGATTCCATGTCTTCAATGTGAACATTAAGATGAATTTTCATTAATTCAATCTGTTTTTTAAACAGAATATAATATAGGAGCTATGGAAGACATTGGTGAAATTCTGCATCTAACATAACCAGCACTTGTGTATAATGTTGGGACTCCACAAAGACTGTGGCCATGACATACGGTATGTCAACGTTGGCCAAAGATTACTGCCACATCACACCGTAATGAAAAGTTGCCAGAAATCTTGAGACCCGTGAAAGTGTGTCACTGGTCGCAAACATTTTCATCATGGTGTGATGTAGTCTGTTAACCTGTTAAATGTCAATATTGACAGCATGTCAGCATGGAGATATGTAATTCTATGTGCCCAGCAATACCCCTGTGCTGTCATCTCAAGGCACAGATGGGTTGGTATTAGCGATGAGTGAACGTGCTTGGATAAGGTGTTATCTGAGCATGCTCAGGTGCTAACAGAGTGTATTCGGCATGCTCGAAAAATATGTTTGAGTCACTGCAGCTGCGTGTCTATTGGCTGTTCAACAGCCTCAACACATGCAGATATTGCCTAACAAACAGCCAATCTATGCATGTGCTGCGGCTGCCGAACAGACATGAGACATGCAGCCAAGGGGACTCGAACATATTTTTTGGAGCACGCCGAAGGCATTAGCACGCGAGCATGCTCGTTGCTGCGATTTCTGTATCACAGAGAGAAGTAAAAAAGGTTGTGTCTTATATGCATGGAGTCTCCATATTATACCACATTATGAGACAAATTTACAGCCAGAGAAAAGGAAGTAAATATGTAAAAATGTAATGTAGATAACTAAAAGTATGATGCTAAAATATATTCAATTTTATTAGATCAAACACACACGAGATTGAAACCTCTTACAACACACCAACGTGTATCAAAAGAAACAAAGTCACACCATTGCAGATAAATTCACAGTTTTTTAAATTAAATTAAAAGGTTTTTTTGGAGCACAGTATTTGAAATCTTTGCTTGCAGTCCAACTGGGCGTTACTTCACACTCTTCTCTGGGGTCGTGTGCTTTCACCCCTCCTTCCCAGATTCTGTCAATTACATCTCAGCAGTGTCTGAAACTGCTAGATCAGCGTCCGACAGTGTCTGGGAAAGAAGGAGGGATGTAAGTGCACTCCCCCAGAAAAACGCCTGGTTGCAATTCAAGCAGAGATTTCACATACTCCACTCTACGGGTAACAAATGTGAATATTTCTGCAATGGAGTGAAGAAAAGATTCAGAATCATGGCAGAGTAGGGATTTTTCAGTAATTTTTTTGAGAAAGTGACAGGTACTCGTAAAGCAAGAATGAAAGCAGGGATGCAAGAATTTGTCAAGTGGAGATGAGAAGGCAATTCACACTATGTTAATGGAATACAATAATATAGAAGGTGCAAAGTGGGTGCATTAGGGGGGCAAATATTGGCCACTCTACATTTTTGCATCATACTTTCTGTTATCTATGTAATATATTTATATCTTCAATTCCTTTTCTCTACCCGTCAATTTTTCTCATCATGTGGTATTAAATGGGGGATCCTTGCAACCTCTTCTTTCTTTTTTGCCTAGTTTATAGAATTGTGTTAATGATTCACATATCGTCCGTATTAGTATTATTATGATATCTACAGTACTTTTGTATTGTGTTTCTATAGACCAACTCTCCATTAAAGCTCTTATATGAGATTAATATCTTTATGATGGTCTAGTTATATTTAGTCTGCATTTCTGGAAGGAAAAAATAACGCTGAGAACTACAAGTCCAGCAACAACAGCATCAGTAATCTGATCTAAATGTCTTCAATGGTTATGAGAGTTGTTAGTGAATTCTGCAGGAATGTAATTGTAGTTGCAGCTTACACATTGCAAAAACAACTGTGAGCCCAGCAGTCAACTATATAGCAATAGGCTTACAATTTTTTAAGAATTATGTAAACACCAAACTAATGCATATATCAGTGTATCCTATGTACCCAAAGCTAACTATGGTAAAAGTCTGGTTTGCGATGGAGGGGGTGCATTCTAATTAGCAGAATAAGAGAAGACGCATAGCGGGTGGACTTGGCACATTTCCCATCTGAGTCCAATAGTTTTACACTACACCCTAGTCCCTAATGTACTGAAATGAAAAATAGATTTTCACATTATTGATTTTCACAAGTTAATCAGTATGGGGTCCTAGCTGCTGAATTTTGAGAAGGTCATAGTGTCTATACTGGAAATCTTACCAGTCTTCGCTTATATAGTGGGATTTACAGTAACAAATAAATTGGAATGAATGATTACAAAATAACTAAATGTTATTTCCATTTTTTATATATATTACAAGTACATGTCTCTAAACCCAGATCCAGCTGAACAGCTCCAGATTTGGGGAGCAGTCCCGCTGTCCCGGGAGGTCAGTGGCATGTCTCGCTTTCAACTGTATCTATGATTTTAGGACCATCTGTGCCATTTGAGGCAGAGAGTGGAGATCTGGCCACTCAGAAGGGGAAAGGGGTTAGACAAGTATTTTTTTTTTCACCAGTCTAGTAGAGGGGCATCATTCTAGGTTGGAAGGGGGCACTATATTGTGTGTGTGGAGGTACTGTAGGGAGTTCATAATTGGTGAGAGTGGGGGTTCTGTAGAAGCATTGAATTGTGGTGTCACAGTACATGACTTTTGGGTTTTCATTGGCTGTAAACCATAATCATCATTAACAGAAATAAACACTTGAAATAGATGACTGTTTGTAATGACTATATCTATATATATAAGAGGAATTGTGATTACTCGCTAATCCCGCCCCCTGCACAGTAGCTCCGCCCCCACACATTACCACACACAATCCCGCCCCCACCACATTACCACACACAATTCCGCCCCCACATTACCACACACAATCCTGCCCCCCCACCACATTACTACACATAATCCTGCCCCCTCACCACATTACCACACACAATCCCGCCCCCCACCACATTACCACAAACAATCCCGCCCCCCCCACATTACCACACACAATCCCACCCCCTCACATCACCACACAATCCCGCCCCCCACCACATTACCACACACAATCCCGCCCCCCACCAAATTACCACACAATCCCGCCCCCCACCACATTACCACACACAATCCCGCCCCCCACCACATTACCACACACAATCCCGCCCCCCACCCCAATACCACACATAATATCGCCCCCCCCTCCCCATTACCACACATAATCCCGCCCCCCAACCACATTGCCACACATAATCCCGCCCCCCCACCACATTGCCACACATAATCCCGCCCCCCACCACATTACCACACACAATCCCGCCCCCCACCACATTACCACACACAATCCCGCCCCCCACCACATTACCACACACAATCCCGCCCCCCACCACATTACCACAAACAATCCCGCCCCCCACATTACCACACACAATCCCACCCCCTCACATTACCACACATAATCCCGCCCCCCCACCACATTACCACACATAATCCCGCCCCCCACCACATTACCACACACAATCCCGCCCCCCACCACATTACCACACATAATCCCGCCCCCCACCACATTGCCACACATAATATCGCCCCCCCTCCCCATTACCACACATAATCCCGCCCCCCAACCACATTGCCACACATAATCCCGCCCCCCCACCACATTGCCACACATAATCCCGCCCCCCACCACATTGCCACACATAATCCCGCCCCCCACCACATTGCCACACATAATCCCGCCCCCCACCACATTGCCACACATAATCCCGCCCCCCACCACATTGCCACACATAATCCTGCCCCCCACCACATTGCCACACATAATCCTGCCCCCCACCACATTACCACACAATACCGCCCCCACCACATTACCACACAGAATCCCGCCCCCCCACCACATTACCACACAATCCCGCCCCCCACCACATTGCCACACATAGTCCTGCCCCCCACCACATTGCCACACATAATCCCGCCTCCCCACATTACCACACATAATTCCGCCCCCCCCCACATTACCACACGAGGCTCCGTCCCCACACATTACCACACGAGGCTCCGTCCCCCCACATTACCACACGAGGCTCCGTCCCCACACATTACCACACGAGGCTCCGTCCCCACACATTACCACACGAGGCTCCGTCCCCACACATTACCACATGAGGCTCTGTCCCCACACATTACCATACGAGGCTCCGTCCCTCCACATTACCACACGAGGCTCCATCCCCACACATTACTACACGAGGCTCCGTCCTCACACATTACCACATGAGGCTGCGTCCCCACACATTACCATACAAATCCAGTTTGCTTTTGATTTTACACTGTGAATAAAATGTATTAGTATTATTCTGATTTTTAATTATTATTATTGTTATTAACTTCATTTTAAGTTAATGTACCACCTGCGTAAGCGCTATTGAATGTTGTCATTATTTGCTTTAGTTTAATCACTAGCAGCGTTAATTAGATAGCAATGAGCGTGCCGAGCGTTAGCTGGCTGGAAACAGCTAGTATAATATAAGAGTTTCACTTTTTGTATTAAAGAACTGAAATAAATTAACTTTTTGATGATATTCTAATTTTGTGAGAAGCACCTGTACCTAACCACATTTGTTTGCAGGACAATCATTCTGCTCTTACCCCCATTTAGCTTGTTTTTGCAGCACCCTAGCCTTTACTATGACCATTTTACAGCCATTTTAAAGCACCAAACTTCATGTCCCCATTGACTTCTATTGGGTTTGGGTTCATGTTCGTATACCAGACCGAACTTTGAACTACAATTCGGCCAAACCCGAACTTAAAAAGGTCTCCTCATCCATAGTTACTTACTGTAGAAAAACAAATTTGCACATGTGTTACAAGTGTCAAACACTAGGTGGAAGTATTATCCTTCCTAGCACCAAATAAAGAATATGAGCAATAATGTTAAAGGGACCCTGCCAGGTCCCCCTTACCCCTCAACCCAGCAGTATTCACCTATGTATGAGCAAATCCGCTACCTAACCAGCCCTGTATAATGTTATTGAGTGAAAACAAGGTTTAAAAAAAGCATTTATAATGTCCCCGTTTGCTATGCTAATGAGCGCAATACTAGATGGTATGTTAGCGTCCCCAGACAAGTCAGTTCTCCTCCTATCTGACCGTGCAGGAACATGGTCTGATCATACCACATCTCTTGGGCTGGGACGGAAGGAAAAGAGTATACAGACAGCACAGCAGGGGATTACAGCTGATTCTTTTTGTGAGTAAAACATTTCCTTGCCCGTTTTTAAGCAACACATGAAAGAAAGAATAGTTTGCTAATTGCAATCCCTGGCTGTCCTGCCTGTATGCTTTTTGCTTCCTCCTTTGCCCATGAGCTGTTGTATCTGCAGACCATGTTCCTGCACGGCCATTACACAGTGCACAGCAGGGACACATTTACAAGATTATCTCAGCACAGGAACATATTTTCAAACACATCCAATTGTAGAACTAATTTTTATTCCAAGATCTACAGATTAAAATGTACTTTGCTCATGGGAATACCCCTTGAAGGATGTTGTCCACTGTGGAAGATCTCTGCAACATGTAGTTTAACAGTGCTAAAGAATGGTCAAAACTGATGACAAAATTATTTGCCTTTTTTTTAAATCCACAAGACACAGTCACTTTAACATTGCAATAAGTATTCTACAATTCTAGAGGGAAGTCTCATTAAAGCTGCTCAGGCATTTCTAACTTCACTTTTGACACAGCACCTCCTCTCGATCTTCTCACCTACTCACCACCTTGCTTCAGACAACAGACTTTCTCATTTGGTCACAGCTTATTTTAGGTTCCCACTCATTGCAGAAGACATCCTTATTCTCCAAGGACGTCGTCTCCTGAGGTGGCACACTTTGACACGTGTAATGCGTTCCTCCTGGGTGGGGATTTGGCTCAGCTGCTCTTTGGCTTTTAAAGCAGAAGTCATGCATCACATTCTTGGCAACAACACCTCACTTACTCTCTGGTGTCTGGTTCACCTCGCCCGCCCCCATAGCTCTGTCCCTATCACCCAGATATCATGGCACACCTCTACATATTTCCAACTCTGACCACAGAGAAGTTTTTTCTCAACAGGACGGCTTCTTTCTTCACTCCTTAGGGTAAGGTTCCACGTTCTGGATTGCCGGCGCTTTGGACGGGGCGGGAAACTCGCTCCGCCCAAAGAGCCGCCCCCTTCTATATGCACGGTGATTCCAGATGTGTTAATTGCACACATCCGGAATCTCCACAACCCATTAATATGGCCCTGTGATTTACCCTGCGGCGCCGCAGCATCGCCGCAAGGTAAACAGACATGCTGCATTCTAAAAAGACGCGCCGCATGTCTGGAATCACAGGGCCGCCAGGTGCGTGTTCGCACACACGCATAGTGGAGACGGGATTTCATAAAATCCCCTCCACTATGCTGTAACATCTGGACGCTGTGGATTGAACGCTGCGGTTGTACGCAGCATTCAATCCGCAGCTAATCCGGATGTAATCCGGACAGTGGACACGCACCCTTATGGGCAGATCCAGAACCTTCTGCTTAGTTATAGAGGCAATCAACTGTCCATACCATGCCCTAGCGGGGAGAAGCTATATTGGACTGATGTACCTGTCTCTCACCTATAAATCACAGGCAATTCAGGGTTTGAAGCTGAGGCTATGTGCACATGTTGTGGATTGGGGTGCAGAATTTTCTGCACAAAATCCGCATCTCCAGGCAGAAAATGCAGGTGCAGATTTGACGCGTTTTTTATACGGATTTTGTGCGTTTTTGTCGTGGATTTTGTGCGGATTTCATGCGTTTTAAATCACTGCGGATTTCTATAATGGAAGGGTGCAGAAATACTGCAGATGCGCACAAAAGAAGTGACATGCTACTTCTTTTGTTCCGCAGCGTTTTTCATGCGCAATTTTCCGCACCATTAGCACAGCATTTTTTTTTCCTATTGATTTACATTGCACTGTAAATCAATTCGTAGATCTGCAGCGTTTCTGCGCGGGAAAAAAAAAACACTGCGGATCCGCAGTAAATCCGCATCGTGTGCACACAGCCTTAACCTGCAGATTGTGCACTCTACAGCTGACACTACAGCTGACAACAGGTGGTGAGAATTTGGTCCTTAAAGGGATTTTCCCACAACAAAATTAATTTTAAAATTGATTTTAATCAATACATCTTGAAATAATAATAACTTATACAACTGGATGTGTATAAAAAAATGTTCCTGTGCTGAGATAATCTCATAAATGTGCACCTGCTGTGTACTGTGTAATGGCTGTGTCTGACAATGCAAGGATATGGTCTTTTCATACCACAGCTCCTGGGCAGGAGAGGAAGCAAAAGAGTATACAGACATTACAGCACAAGATCCCAGCTGACTCTTTTTGTGAGATAAGGCATTTCCCTGCTTTACAAAATGTTTTACCTCAAAGAAAGAATTATTTGCAATCCCATGCTGTACTAGCTATATACCCGTATATACTCGAGTATAAGCCGACCCCCCTATTTTTGCAAGAAAAAGCTGGGAAAACTTATTGACTCGACTATAAGCTTAGGGTGGAAAATGCAGCAGCTATGGGTAAATGTCAAAAATAAAAATAGATACCAATAAAAGTAAAATTAATTGAGACATCAGTAGGTTAAGTGTTTTTGAATATCCATATTGAATCAGGAGCCCCATATAATGCTCCATAAAGTTTATGATGGCCCCATAAGATGCTCCATACAAAATAGGCCTCATATAATGCTCCATACAGTTCATTATGGCCCCATAAGATGCTCCATATACAAATATGCCCCATATAATGCTCCATGCAGTTCGTTATGGCCCGTTATGAACTGGTGGTTTAGGAGCAACATGGGACGAGCTCTGGAGATGGTACCTGTACTAACCGCAGTTCCTGAGCTTATCACAACACTAGAAGTAGCCGTGGGATGTTCCTGTCACTCCCTAGACACCTCGTCACAGCCGGAGGACTAACTACCCCTAATGATGGAAACAGGAAAGCTATCTTGCCTCAGAGAAAATCCCCAAAGGAAAGGCAGCCCCCCACAAATATTGACTGTGAGAGGGAAATGACATACGCAGAATGAAATCAGAATGTAGCAAAGGAGGCCAGTCTAGCTAGATAGATAGAACAGGACAGAATACTGTGCGGTCAGTATAAAAAAAACTAGAAAAATCCACCACAAAGTTTACAAAAATCTCCACACCTGACTAAAGGTGTGGAGGGTAAATCTGCTTCCCAGAGCTTCCAGCTTAACTGAATAAATCCATATTGACAAGCTGGACAAGGAAAAACATAGAAAGAGCTGAACGATTAAGTCCACAATATGTGGACAGCAAAAGAACAAGCAAGGACTTATCTTTGCTGAACTGGTCAGAATATCAGGGAAATCCAAGCAGAGATGTGAATCCAACCAGGAACCATTGACAACTGGCCCAGGCTGAAGGATAGAGCCAGGATAAATAGCCGAGCCAGAAAGACGATCAGTGGAAGCAGCTGCTGACTGCTAAATCCAAGGAGCAGCAGTTCCACTCAAAACCACCGGAGGGAGCCCGAGCGGAATTCACAACAGGCCCCATATATTGCTCCATGCAGTTCTTTATGGCCCCATAAGATGCCCCATATAATGTTCTATTCAGTTCTTTATGGCCCCATAGATGCCCCATATTAATGCTCCATGCAGTTCTTTATGGCCCCATAAATGCCCCATATAATGCTCCATGCAGTTCTTTATGGCCCCATAGATGTTCCATATAATGCTCCATGCAGTTCTTTATGGCCCCATAGATGCCCCATATAATGCTCCATGCAGTTCTTTATGGCCCCATAAATGCCCCATATAATGCTCCATGCAGTTCTTTATGGCCCCATAGACTGTTATGACCCCAATGGCGAGGGTCTCAGAGGAACGTGGAAGTCTGCAGAATACAAAAATCCAGCTCATAGGGCAGTGGTAACTGGGTTGACCATATATCTACTCCTAACGCCAACACTAGAAGTAGCCGGGGATCATTCCTACGTTGATTCTAGATGACACGCGCCAGCCGGAGAATCTAGCTACCCCTAGTAGAGGAAAACAAAGACCTTTCTTGCCTCCAGAGAAGGAGACCCCAAAGCTGGATAGAAGCCCCCCACAAATAATGACGGTGAGGTAAGAGGAAATGACAAACACAGAAATGAACAAGGTTTAGCACAGAGAGGCCCGCTTACTAATAGCAGAATAAAGAAAGGTAACTTATATGGTCAACAAAAACCCTATCAAAATCCACACTGGAAATTCAAGAACCCCCGAACCGTCTAACGGTCCGGGGGGAGAACACCAGCCCCCTAGAGCTTCCAGCAAAGGTCAGGATAAAGATTTGCAACAAGCTGGACAAAAATACAAAACCAAAACAAATAGCAAAAAGCAAAAGGCAGACTTAGCTGATATAACTGGAACCAGGATCAGTAGACAAGAGCACAGCAGACTAGCTCTGATAACTACGTTGCCAGGCATTGAACTGAAGGTCCAGGGAGCTTATATAGCAACACCCCTAACTAACGACCCAGGTGCGGATAAAAGGAATGACAGAAAAACCAGAGTCAAAAAACTAGTAACCACTAGAGGGAGCAAAAAGCAAATTCACAACAGTACCCCCCCCTTAGTGAGGGGTCACCGAACCCTCACCACGACCACCAGGGCGATCAGGATGAGCGGCATGAAAGGCACGAACTAAATCGGCCGCATGAACATCCGAGGCGACCACCCAGGAATTATCCTCCTGACCATAGCCCTTCCACTTGACCAGGTACTGAAGCCTCCGCCTGGAGAGGCGAGAATCCAAGATCTTCTCCACCACGTACTCCAACTCGCCCTCAACCAACACCGGAGCAGGAGGCTCAGCAGAAGGAACTACAGGCACAATGTACCGCCGCAACAAGGACCTATGAAATACATTGTGAATAGCAAACGACACAGGAAGATCCAGACGAAAAGATACAGGATTAAGGATTTCCAATATCTTGTAAGGCCCAATAAAACGAGGTTTAAATTTGGGAGAGGAGACCTTCATAGGAACAAAGCGGGAAGAAAGCCACACCAAATCCCCAACGCGTAGTCGGGGACCCACACCGCGGCGGCGGTTGGCAAAGCGCTGAGCCTTCTCCTGTGACAACTTCAAGTTGTCCACCACATGATTCCAGATCTGCTGCAACCTATCCACCACAGAATCCACCCCAGGACAGTCAGAAGGCTCCACATGACCCGAAGAAAAGCGAGGATGGAAACCAGAGTTGCAGAAAAAAGGCGAAACCAAGGTGGCGGAACTAGCCCGATTATTAAGGGCAAACTCAGCCAACGGCAAGAATGTCACCCAATCGTCCTGATCAGCAGAGACAAAACACCTCAAATAAGCCTCCAAAGTCTGATTGGTTCGCTCCGTCTGTCCATTAGTCTGAGGATGGAAAGCAGACGAAAACGACAAATCAATGCCCATCCTACTACAAAAGGATCGCCAGAACCTGGAAACGAACTGGGATCCTCTGTCTGACACAATATTCTCAGGGATGCCGTGCAAACGAACCACGTTCTGGAAAAACACAGGAACCAGATCGGAAGAGGAAGGCAGCTTAGGCAAAGGAACCAAATGGACCATCTTGGAGAAGCGATCACATATCACCCAGATAACGGACATGCCCTGAGATAGCGGAAGATCAGAAATGAAATCCATGGAGATATGTGTCCAAGGTCTCTTCGGGACAGGCAAGGGCAAGAGCAAACCGCTGGCACGAGAACAGCAAGGCTTAGCTCGAGCACAAGTCCCACAGGACTGCACAAATGACCGCACATCCCTTGACAAGGAAGGCCACCAAAAGGACCTGGCCACCAGATCTCTGGTGCCAAAAATTCCCGGGTGACCTGCCAACACCGAGGAATGAACCTCGGAAATGACTCTGCTGGTCCACTTATCCGGGACAAACAGTCTGTCAGGTGGACAAGACTCAGGCCTATCAGCCTGAAATCTCTGCAACACACGTCGCAGATCCGGAGAAAAGGCTGACAAGATAACTCCATCTTTAAGAATACCAACAGGATCAGCGACTCCAGGAGCATCAGGCACAAAGCTCCTAGAAAGAGCATCGGCCTTCACATTCTTTGAACCTGGTAAATACGAGACAACAAAATCAAAGCGGGAGAAAAACAATGACCAGCGGGCCTGTCTCGGATTAAGGCGTTTAGCAGACTCGAGATACATCAGATTTTTGTGATCAGTCAAGACCACCACACGATGCTTAGCACCCTCGAGCCAATGACGCCACTCCTCAAATGCCCATTTCATGGCCAACAACTCCCGATTGCCCACATCATAATTTCGCTCGGCAGGCGAAAACTTCCTAGAGAAAAAGGCACAAGGTTTCATAACAGAGCAACCAGGGCCTCTCTGCGACAAAACGGCCCCTGCCCCAATTTCCGAAGCATCCACCTCAACCTGAAAGGGAAGTGAGACGTCAGGCTGGCACAAAACAGGCGCCGAAGTAAACCGGCGTTTCAACTCCTGGAAAGCCTCCACGGCAGCAGGAGCCCAGTTAGCTACATCGGAGCCCTTCTTGGTCATATCCGTCAAAGGTTTCACAATGCTAGAAAAATTAGCGATAAAACGACGGTAGAAGTTAGCGAAGCCCAAGAACTTCTGAAGACTCTTAACTGACGAGGGCTGAGTCCAATCAAGAATAGCTCGGACCTTGACTGGGTCCATCTCCACAGCAGAAGGGGAAAAAATGAACCCCAAAAAGGGAACCTTCTGTACACCAAAGAGACACTTTGAGCCCTTGACAAACAAAGAATTTTCACGCAAAATTTTAAAGACCAACCTGACCTGCTCCACATGCGAATCCCAATTATCAGAAAAAACCAAAATATCATCCAGATAAACAATCAAAAATTTATCCAGATACTTCCGGAAAATGTCATGCATAAAGGACTGAAAAACTGAAGGCGCATTGGAGAGCCCAAAAGGCATCACCAAGTACTCAAAATGACCTTCGGGCGTATTGAATGCGGTTTTCCATTCATCACCTTGCTTAATGCGCACAAGGTTGTACGCACCACGAAGGTCTATCTTGGTGAACCACTTGGCACCCTTAATCCGGGCAAACAAGTCAGACAACAGCGGTAAAGGATACTGAAATTTGACAGTGATCTTATTTAAAAGCCGATAATCAATACAAGGTCTCAAAGATCCGTCCTTTTTTGCCACAAAAAAGAATCCCGCACCAAGAGGGGAAGAAGACGGACGAATATGTCCTTTTTCCAGAGACTCCTTGATATATGAACGCATAGCGGTATGTTCAGGTACCGACAGATTAAACAGTCTTCCCTTAGGAAATTTACTGCCTGGGATCAAATCTATAGCACAGTCACAGTCCCTATGAGGAGGCAGTGCACTGGACTCAGACTCACTGAAGACATCCTGATAATCAGACAAATACTCCGGAACTTCCGAAGGCGTAGAAGAAGCAATAGACACAGGCAGGGAATCCTCATGAATACCACGACAGCCCCAACTTGAGACTGACATAGCCTTCCAGTCCAGGACTGGATTATGGGTCTGTAACCATGGCAGCCCTAAAACGACCAAATCATGCATTTTATGTAAAACCAGGAAACGTATCACCTCGCGGTGTTCAGGAGTCATGCACATGGTAACCTGAGTCCAATACTGCGGTTTATTTGCTGCCAATGGTGTAGCATCAATACCCCTAAGAGGAATAGGATTTTCTAATGGTTCAAGAGTAAATCCACAGCGCTTAGCAAATGAGAGATCCATGAGACTCAGGGCAGCACCTGAATCTACAAACGCCATGACAGGATAAGATGACAGTGAGCAAATCAAAGTTACAGACAGAATAAATTTAGGTTGCAAATTACCAACGGTGACAGGACTAACAACCTTAGCTATACGTTTAGAGCATGCTGAGATAACATGTGTAGAATCACCACAGTAGTAGCACAAGCCATTCCGGCGTCTATGAATTTTCCGCTCATTTCTAGTCAGGATTCTATCACATTGCATTAAATCAGGTGTCTGTTCAGACAACACCATGAGGGAATTTGCGGTTTTTCTATCACATTGCACCGAATTAGGTGTCTGTTCAGACAACACCATGAGGGAATTTGCGGTTTTGCGCTCCCGCAACCGCCGGTCAATTTGAATAGCCAGTGCCATAGTATCATTCAGACCTGTGGGAATGGGAAAACCCACCATAACATTCTTAATGGCTTCAGAAAGGCCATTTCTAAAATTAGCGGCCAGTGCACACTCGTTCCAATGTGTCAGCACGGACCATTTCCGAAATTTTTGGCAATACACTTCAGCCTCGTCCTGCCCCTGAGACATAGACAGCAAGGCCTTTTCTGCCTGAATCTCAAGATTGGGTTCCTCATAAAGTAAACCGAGCGCCAGAAAAAACGCATCAAGATCAGCCAATGCCGGATCTCCTGGCGCCAGCGAAAAAGCCCAATCCTGAGGGTCGCCCCGTAAGAACGAAATAACAATTTTTACTTGCTGAGCAGAATCTCCTGATGAACAGGGTCTCAGGGACAAAAACAATTTACAATTATTCACGAAATTCCTAAACTTAAACCTGTCTCCGGAAAACAGTTCAGGAATCGGTATTTTAGGTTCTGACCTAGGATTTCTGATAACATAGTCTTGTATGCCCTGCACACGAGTAGCCAGCTGGTCCACACTTGTAATCAAGGTCTGGACATTCATGTCTGCAGCAAGCATAGCCACTCTGAGGTAAAGGGGAAGAAGAAAAAAAAAAAACTCAGAATCTTCTTTCTTATAATCCCTCTTCTGCAATGCATTAAACATTTAATACAGGCCTGGCAAACTGTTATGACCCCAATGGCGAGGGTCTCAGAGGAACGTGGAAGTCTGCAGAATACAAAAATCCAGCTCATAGGGCAGTGGTAACTGGGTTGACCATATATCTACTCCTAACGCCAACACTAGAAGTAGCCGGGGATCATTCCTACGTTGATTCTAGATGACACGCGCCAGCCGGAGAATCTAGCTACCCCTAGTAGAGGAAAACAAAGACCTTTCTTGCCTCCAGAGAAGGAGACCCCAAAGCTGGATAGAAGCCCCCCACAAATAATGACGGTGAGGTAAGAGGAAATGACAAACACAGAAATGAACAAGGTTTAGCACAGAGAGGCCCGCTTACTAATAGCAGAATAAAGAAAGGTAACTTATATGGTCAACAAAAACCCTATCAAAATCCACACTGGAAATTCAAGAACCCCCGAACCGTCTAACGGTCCGGGGGGAGAACACCAGCCCCCTAGAGCTTCCAGCAAAGGTCAGGATAAAGATTTGCAACAAGCTGGACAAAAATACAAAACCAAAACAAATAGCAAAAAGCAAAAGGCAGACTTAGCTGATATAACTGGAACCAGGATCAGTAGACAAGAGCACAGCAGACTAGCTCTGATAACTACATTGCCAGGCATTGAACTGAAGGTCCAGGGAGCTTATATAGCAACACCCCTAACTAACGACCCAGGTGCGGATAAAAGGAATGACAGAAAAACCAGAGTCAAAAAACTAGTAACCACTAGAGGGAGCAAAAAGCAAATTCACAACAATAGACGCTCCATATAGCATTGTGCCACATGTAATGCTGCTGCACTAAAAAAAAAAAAATGCCATACTCCCCTCTCGTTGCTGCTCCTCAGTGTCCCGTCTCTCTGCACTGACTGTTCATGCAGAGGGCAGCGCGCACACTAATGCGTCATCGCGTCCTCTGACCTGAACAGTCAGTGACGAGGACGCGAAGACGGAGCAGCGGTGGAACGAGGGAAGGTAAATATGAAATACTCACCTGCTCCCGGCGCTCCTGACGCGGTCCCCGCATGCCCCACGGTCTTCGGGAGCGGCAGCTTCTTCCTGTAGTGAGCGGTCACATGGTACCGCTCATTACAGTAATGAATATGCGGCTCCACCCCTATGGGAGTGGAGTCCATATTCATTACTGTGATGAGCGGTACCAGTGACCGCTGAACAGGGGAAGAAGCTGCCGCGCCCGAAGACCGTAGGACATGCAGGGACCGCGTCAGGAGCACCGGGAGCAGGTGAGTATTTGACAGGCGTCGCTCCCCCTCACCCGCCGGCCCCCCTGCCAACCATGACTCGAGTATAAGCCGAGAGGGGAACTTTCAGCCCATTTTTTTGGGCTGAAAATCTCGGCTTATACTCGAGTATATACTGTACTTTTTTTTTCCTTCCTCCCCTCCCCAGGAGCTGTGGTATGATCAGACCATGTTCCTGCACAGTCAGACACAGCTATTACACAGTACACAGCAGGGGCACATTTATAAGATTATCTCAGCACAGGAAAAAAATGTTTAAACACATCCAATTGTGGTACTTATTATTCCAAGATCTATTGATTAAAATGTACTTTGTTCATGGGAAAACCTCTTTAAGTAACCTCTGTTACTGCTACAGTGCATACCTTCCCTTCCCCCCCTCGCACATGTCTCCACCCATCACACTTGGAGCATGACTGCTCTTACTAGCCCTGTCCCAGTGCCCGCCTGTTCACCAAAGCACTTACAACATACAGTCAAAAACATTTAAATATTTTAGATAAATTATACAAGGGTCTGACCATGCAACAATTGATACCATGAACAGCAATACATAAGCACTAAGCACAGTGGAGGGTCATCAAATGGGCAACATTAATAAACAGTCCTGTGTAAGACAATGAACAACCATAGTCCATTTTCCACTGTCTTACGCTATGCATTGATGATGAGTATTTGGTGAGTTTTTGAGGTTGCAGATTATCTGCACCATTTCTGTACCAATTAGGTAAATTAGGTCACGTGCGTTTATTCATTGTGTTTTTGAGTACCGTGTCTTTACATGCATTTTTTATCAAGTTTTTGACTCCAGCGATGCTCTAGGAGTGCTCCTAGAGCGGTTTTGTCTGTTTTTGTATATCATTTTTTTTAAATAAAGCTAGCTTGTTTTTGATACTTCATGGTATTTGTTTTTGACAAAACTTTATTGATAATGTCATATATAGATTACACACATTGTTAGTCCTTTTCCGCAGTGGAAATGCACTAAAAACGCTTACCGTATTTTTCAAACTATAAGACAAACTTTTTTCTTCCAAAAATGTGGAGGAAAATGGGAGGTGGGTCTTTTAGTCCAGATGTACCTGCTCTGTCTGTGGTGGGGAGAAGGGGGAGCGGCAGCGGCAGAGCAGTGGGTCACAGGAGGGTGCAGCCGGCTGCTGTGGCTAAATCCTGTGCCCGCTGCTAAAGAGAAATTAATATTCACTGCCTTCCATGCCCAGAGATTAACAGCAGCATTTAACATGTTAACAGCCACGGGTGGATCGCAATTCCACCAGCGGCTGTTAGGGACACATGTCAGCTAATGAAATCAGCTCACATGTGCTGGTAAAGTTGCGGACTTATTGCTGGAGCCCACAGCAAACAGGGAGAGGCAACCTTAGATGTAGCTGTGCGTTTAACCCCTTAGTGACACAGCCAATTTGGTACTTAATGACCGAGCCAATTTTTACAATTCTGACCACTGTCACTTTATGAGGTTATAACTCTGGAACGCTTCAACAGATCCCGCTGATTCAGAGATTGTTTTTTCATGGCATATTGTACTTCATGTTAGTGGTAACATTTCTTCGATATTACTTGCAATTATTTATGAAAAATACTGAAATATGGCGGAATTTTTTTTACATTTTGCAATTTTCAAACTTTGTATTTTTATGCCCTTAATTCAGAGAGATATGTCACAAAAAATAGTTAATAAATAATATTTCCCACATGTCTACTTTACATCAGCACAATTTTGGAACCAAAATTTTTTTTTTGTGACGGAGTTATAAGGGTTAAAAGTTGACCAGCAATTTCTCATTTTTACAACACCATTTTTTTTTTAGGGACCACATCTCATTTCAAGTCATTTTGAGGGGTCTATATGATAGAAAATAACCAAGTGTGACACCATTCTAAAAACTGCACCCCTCAAGGTGCTCAAAACCACATTCAAGAAGTTTATTAACCTTTTACGTGCTTCACAGGAACTGAAACAATGTGGAAGGAACAAATGAACATTTAACTTTTTTTTGCAAACATTTTACTTCAGAACCATTTTTTTTTATTTTCACAAGTGTAAAAACAGAAATTTAACCATAAATTTTGTTGTGCAATTTCTCCTGAATACGCTGATACCCCATATGTGGGGGTAAACCACTGTTTGGGCGCACCGCAGAGCTTGGAAGAGAAGGAGTGCCGTTTGACTTTTTCAATGCAGAATTGGCTGGAATTGAGATCGGATGCCATGTCACGTTTAGAGAGCACCTGATGTGCCTAAACAGTGAAAACGCTCCACAAGTGACACCATTTTGGAAACTAGACCCCTTAAGGAACTTATCTAGATGTGTGGTGAGCACTTTGAACCCCCAAGTGCTTCACAGACGTTTATAACGTAGAGCCGTGAAAATAAAAAAATCGCATTTGTTTACACAAAAATGATCTTTTCGCCCACAAATTCTTATTTTCACAGTGGTAACAGGAGAAATTAGACCACAAAAGTTGTGCAATTTCTCCTGAGTACGTCGATATCCCATATGTGGGGGTAAACCACTGTTCGGGCGCACCGCAGAGCTTGGAAGAGAAGGAGTGCCGTTTTACTTTTTCAATGTAGAATTGGCTGGAATTGAGATCAGACGCCATGTCACGTTTGGAGAGCCCCTGATGTGCCTAAACTGTGGAAACCCCCCACAAGTGACACCATTTTGGAAACTAGACCCCCTAAGGAACTTATCTAGATGTGTGGTGAGCACTTTAAACACTCAAGTGCTTCACAGAAATGTATAAAGTAGAGCCGTGAAAATAAAAAATCCTTATTGTTTTTCCTCAAAAATGATTTTTTAGCCTGCAATTTTTTATTTTCTCAAGGGTAACAGGAGAGATTGGACCCCAAAATCTGTTGACCAGTTTGTCCTGAGTATGCTGACACCCCATATGTGGGGGGGCACTATTTGGGCACCCATCGGGGCTCGGAAGGGAAGGAGCGTCGCTTGGAATGCAGACTTTGATGGGATGGTCTGCGGGCGTCATGTTGCATTTGCAGAGCTCCTGATGTACCTAAACAGTAGAAACCCCCCACAAGTGACCCCGTTTTGGAAACTAGACCCCCCAAAGAGCTTATCTAGATGTGTGGTGAGCACTATGCACCCTTAACTGCTTCACAGAGGTTTATAATGTAGAGCCATGAAAATAAAAAAAATAATTTTTTTTCCACAAAAATGATCTTTTCACCCCCAAATTTTTACTTTCACAAGGGTAACAGGAGAAATTGGACCCCAAAATTTATTGTGCAATTTATGCTGAGTAGGCTGATACCCCAGATGTGGGGGGGACCACTGTTTGGGCACATGGCAGAGCTCGGAAAGGAAGGAGCGCCGTTTTGGAATGCAGACTTTGATAGAATGGTCTGCGGGCGTTATGTTGCGTTTGCAGAGCCCCTGATGTACCTAAACAGTAGAAAACCCCCACAAGTGACCCCATTTTGGAAACTAGACCCTATTTTTTTTTCCACAAAAAAGATTTTTTAGCCCCCAAGTTTTTATTTTCACCAGGGTAACAGGAGAAATTGGACCCCAAAAGTTGTTGTCCAATTTATCCCGAGTACCGAGCTGATGCCCCATATGTGGGGGTAAACCACTGTTTGGGTGCACGGCAGAGCTCACAAGGGAGGGAGCACCATTTGACTTTTTGAGCGCAAAATTGGCTTTCGTGTTTGGAGACTCCCTGATGTACCTAAACAGTGGAAACCCCCCAATTCTAACTCCAACCCTAACTCCAACACACCCCTAACCCTAATCCCAAACCGATCCATAATCCTAATCACAACCCTAACGATAATCACAACCCTAACCCAAAAACAACCCTAATCTCAACCCTAACCATAACCCTAATCAAAACCCTAAATCCAACACACCCCTAATCCTAATCTCAACCCTAACCTCAAACCTAACCTTAATCCCAATACACCCCTAACCCTAACCCTTAACCCTAATCCCAAACCTAATCCTAATCCCAAACGTAACCCTAATGCCAACCCTAACCCTAATACCAACCCTAATCCCAACTCTAACCCTAACTTTAGCCGCAACCCTAGCTCTAACTTTAGCCCCAACCCTAACCTAACTTTAGCCCCAACCCTAACCCTAAGGCTACTTTCTCACTTGCGTCGTGTGGCATCCGTCGCAATCTGTCGTTTTGGACAAAAAATGGATCCTGCAAATGTGCCCGCAGGATGCGTTTTTTGCCCATAGACTTGTATTGCCGACCGATCGCGACGGATGGCCACACGTCGCGTCCGTCGTGCACTGGATCTGTTGTGTTTTGGTGGATCGTTGTCACAAAAAAAGTTCAATGTAACATTTTTTTTGTACGTCGCGTCCGCCATTTCCGACCGCGCATGCGCGGCCGTAACTCCGCCCCCTCCCCCAGGACATAGACTGGGCAGCGGATGCGCTGAAGAACGCTGCCCACGTTGTGCACAATTTTCACAACGTGCGTCGGGCCAACGCACTGCGACGGCCTGGTACCGACGCAAGTGTGAAAGAAGCCTAACCCTAACCCTAAATTTAGCCCCAACTCCTCCCCCTATTTCTCTGTCCTCTGATGTGCGATCACATCAGAGGACAGAGAATGACACATCGCTTTTTTTTTTTTTTTTTTGCGAAAGCCGGTAAACGGTTAATTAACCCGGGGGTCGGTAAAAGCCCCGAATCATGTTCTCTGGGGTCTCGGCTACCCCTGGCAACCGAGACCCCAGAGAAAACCCGACTCTGGGGGGCGCTATTCACTTTTTACACAGAGCCGTTAATTAACGGCGCTGTGGTTTAAGTACCTTTAACTGCCGCCGTTAAAAGGGGTTAAGGTTGGAAGTGGATAAAAAAGTGGGCATGAGAATTCTATCGACTTTGCTAGAGATGCATCAAAAACTCATTATGGGAACTGACCCTAAATAAAACCTATTTGTGATGTCACATCATCTTACCGGATTCAAACCTACACGTGATGTCAGAGAAATGTACCTTAAACCCCTTTGTGATGTCACAGCTGCCAGTTAGTTAAAATCTACTAGTGATGTCACATCATATGACACAAATGAAATTCATTGGTGACATCACAGAAGTAACCTGAGTAAGAATCACTGGTGAAGTCACAGAAGGCTAACTCACTAAAACCCAGTGTTGATCTGACAATAACTTACCTGATTGATACCAACATGTGATGTCATAGTTGTGCACCTGAGCAAGGGCTTGTTCACACCACCATGTAAATTGGATGAATGCTATCGGATCGGAATGCACTTAGGGCAATGTTATTCAATGGGGCAGTGCTGATGACCATTGTATTTTACTGACAGAATCTGTCTGAAAAAAAAAAAAAAAAAAAAAAAAATCACAGCATGCTGCAACTTCACTCCAAAATCGGATGGGTGAAAAAAAAAAAAAAAAAAAAAATATCGGACTCCATACGGAGCCACAGGATACCACCCAATTTTTTCGGATGTATTACAGATATGTAGCAAAGGAGACTGTAAATGGTTTTGTAAATGACTAATAGCTGCTGTAAAAAAAACAGATTGCAAATGGATGACAAGTGAGAAAAAAAAATCATCTGGATAAAAATCATATCTTTTTAATACATTCATGTGACCACGGCCTAAGGGCTCGCTCTCACTTGAGAATAAATCGGGTAAGAGCAATCCGATACAAAAAAATTGGACAGCACTCGGGCAATGTAAAACTATGGGTCAGCTCACATCTGCGATTTTTTTCTCAAGCTGATTCGGCATGCAAAAACAATCATAGCATGGGCGGTCATACCGCCTGTTCAACCGGTGCGGCTGCACCAGGGCCCGGAGGCTCCAGGGGGCCCTTGCAGGGCGGCTAATAATGAGGGCAATCTGGCCAGTTTATCTGGCCCTAAAGCTTTGGGGGGGCCCCTGGCCAGATTGCCCTCATGTGCAGCGGGCAGGGAGCAATCACTGCAGCTCCGCTGCCTGCAAGAGCAAATGGCAACGGAGCGGAGCTGCAGGGATCCATCCTGCTTCCTGCCCACGCTTCCTGTCTCACACAGCAGAGGCTGAATGACACCATCATTCCGCGCCGCGGCTGTGCGAGGCAGGAAGCTTCCGGCTATGGTGCAGCTTCAGGATACCGTGCGCAGAGGTGAGGTGTGTGTGTGCGCAGAGAGGTGAATGGTGCGGTGTGTCTGTGTGTGTGTGTATAGGTGGAGGAGAGGGCAATGATTGGGTTGACTGATAGGGGTGGTGAGGGAGAAAGCAATGGTGGTGGAAAGGGCAATAAGGGGGATGTGGGGGGAGGAGGAAATGATGGAGGTCATCCAGGGCACACATCCCTTCAGACTCCCTTCTAGCTGTACCAATGTGTTATATGACATAGTTGTTACATTTTTAAAGGGGTTGTCCAAGATTAGAAAACCATGGCTGCTTTCTTTCAAAAATAGTGCCTGCCCATGGGTTGTGTCTGGTATTGCAATTTGACCCCATTGAATTGAATGGAGCTGACGTCACAGGTGTGTCAGAATCTGTACAGTCGTACAGCATCTGGCTGCAGATGGTCTCTGCAGTTGGCTTTGCAGACACCTTCCTGGGGTCCTCCTGACCCTCTGACTCAGTGGCAACCTCCCTCCCCCCCCCCCCCCCCCGACTCTAATTCACGCACATGGACTGAGTGTTATAGACTCCCAGCCTGCTGCTGGGAGTTTCCGGTAATATCTCCATATCCCCGTTAAGGCTTGGAGATATAGCAGTTGGCTATCTTCCTCTTTGGTGCTACTGGAGGACGTCTGTGTTACCTCTCTGAGTCTACTCAAGCTAAGTGTTCCCCTTGTTTGTCTATCTCAGCTGTCTTTAGTTTTAGTGGGGATTGACTAGTGCTGCCCCGTCCTTCCCTAAGCAGGGCTTATTGCTAGGGATTAGGTTCCTGCTCAGCGATAGGTGCAGAATCTATATAGTGACATTCAGGGCAGACTGACGTTAGATCTGCCTAGGGGTCCCCACTCCCCTTCCCCTCATCCTTTCGTGTTGCACTTAGTCTTTCTTACACTATGCGGCGTGACAGCTAAGTCGCAATACTCCTCACAGCGAATGGTCAGGGATGACGCCGTTTCTGTCGAGTTCTGGATAATTCCCTTAAATGCATTCAATGTGTACAAAGATAGCACCTATTTATAGGATAGGTGATAACTCACTGATCGCTGGAGGTCCAACTATACAGAGCCCCACCAATCCTAAGAACCAATCTAGCATGCGTTCTGATGGTCCATTCATTATCCATGGAACTACCGGTGATATGGGAGCGCTGTAGTCGACGATTTCCAGTAGTCTCAAACTGTGAATGGAGGCGTGTTTCACCTGCTCGACGACCACTTCATTCACACAGAGCACTGCAGTTCCCCTTTCTGGTAATCAACGTGGGTCCAGCTCGAATGTTAAAGAGGTTGTCTGGCCTTAAGCTACAAGTCTGCAGTCACTAACTGAATCCTCACATTGTGTGCATTATGTTCTGTGACGATTCTCCGATGCCTAGAGAGGCAGGAACGTGATGACATGAGTGTAATTTGCATACATGTGGTCATGTGCCGACTAGACGTGTGTGGCCTCGCTCAATGCCGTATTGAGTGAGGCCGGACACAGTCTAGTCGACATGTGATCTGAAGTATGCAAATCACATACTTGCAGTCATATGAGCACCCGCTCCAGGTACCAGAGAATCCTTACAGCGCAGTGCACGAGCAGTGAGGATTCACAAGTCTGCAGTCATGTAGAGTGACTGCAGACTTGAAGCCTATTGCTGGACAAGCTGGTTAACACCTTGACGGAAGAGAATGAATATAGCAAATGGCGTCATCAAAATCATCACAACTCGTCACGTTCTAAAGTGTTTACAGTTTTATTTAAATATAGGGATAAGATCAAATCATGTAATGCAAAAAAAAACAAAAAAATAAAAAAAAAACAAACGACAAACTGGAAAATCATAACAAAATATTATAAACAAAATAACATAACAAAAAGTAAATTCAGTTGGTCATGATGAAAACATAGCAACATATGCTACAGAGAATACATCACAATAACCAAGACTGGCATATACTGTTCATATAACTTCCGTAGAGAAAATAGAGAGATCTTTGTCGTCATACATCCAGTTAGTCCGAGGCCTAAACTCCTGGTCCCCTGTAACTGGGCCCCCAAAACCAGTACTAATGTGCTCTTATGTTGCCGAGGACCAATGGGGGGGGGGGGGGGGTCTTCCAAACAACGGATACCTCTGTCACCTTTATCCTTAACTTACTCTATAATAACTGCAACAAATGAAGTTTATATTTTTTCCAGCATTGTCGGCCCAAGTCTCAGAACATAGATACAAGCTACAAAAATGCTGGAATTAAATTGTAAAATGCTGGATGGAGTTAGTGTTGTGTGGCCTGGCTAATACTGACCCCTCTACAAACCAAGCTCCGCACATCAATACCAATGGTTGCTGCCATTGTAAAGATGCATTTTGGCCTCTCACTCTATTAGCCGGGTCTTCGATCACTTTTTTGTCTACAGATAACAATTCTTGATTTTATAAATGAAAATATTTGAAATCTCGTGTTTTGTAAGAGATTCTTTAAATAAAGAAAAAAAAAAAGTATGCAAATTAAAGGGAACCTATCACCCCGTTTTTTTCGGTATGAGATAAAAATACTGTTAAATGGGGCCTGAGCTGTGCATTACAACAGTGTAGTTTGTGGACCCCGATTCCCCACCTATGCTGCCAAAATACGTTACCAAAGTAGTCGTTTTCGCCTGTCAATCAGGCTGGTCAGGTCGGATGGGCGTGGTTTCTTCCCCCAGATATTGCGTAGTTTTCCGTTGGTGGCGTAGTGGTGTGCGCATGTCCAAGGTCCCGAATCCTGCACAGGGGTGTGAAAATAGCAGCGATGTCCGTTATTCCATTGGTGATCGGTGGGCGCGGCCATCTTGCTTTGGCCGCGCGTGCGCAGAAGCGGCGCTCTGCTGGCCGCGGCTTCAGGAAAATGGCCGCCGCGATATCCATCTGCGCACGCGCGGCATCCCGCGGCCATTTTCCTGAAGCCGCGGCCAGCAGAGCGCCACTTCTGCGCACGCGCGGCCAAAGCAAGATGGCCGCGCCCACCGATCACCAATGGAATAACGGACATCGCTGCTATTTTCACACCCCTGTGCAGGATTCGGGACCTTGGACATGCGCACACCACTACGCCACCAACGGAAAACTACGCAATATCTGGGGGAAGAAACCACGCCCATCCGACCTGACCAGCCTGATTGACAGGCGAAAACGACTACTTTGGTAACGTATTTCAGCAGCATAGGTGGGGAATCGGGGTCCACAAACTACACTATTGTAATGCACAGCTCAGGCCCTATTTAACAGTATTTTTATCTCATACCGAAAAAGTGGGGTGACAGGTTCCCTTTAAAGCCTGGATGAAAAGCAGTTTAGTTTGACAACCACCAACAAGCTGTTCTCCTCTGTTATCAGGGGAGAACAGCTGGGAAGTCCTGGGACGGGTGGGTTACTAGGAGTATATTGCAGACTTTTTTTATATTACCTGTCCAACATTGATCATTTTGGTCTGTGGGACTAGTCCATGTTGGCACTTATCTGCACACTATGCAGCTCTGTGTTTTGGCGTTTAAGTGAATGTTTTATTTTCAGTACCAAAAGACTTAGGCTTGTTTCATACCTCGTTTTGTAAGTTTTATCCTTCGGTAAAAAAGAAAAAACACAAAACTGATGCACACAGATGCATTTTAAAGTAAGCATATTTTTTTTTTTTTTTTTTTTAGCATTTGCATCCATTTATTTTTTCAACTGATCCGTTTTTTATAAGGAATCTGTCAGCATGTTTTTGCTATGTAATCAGAGGGCAGCATGAGGCAGGGGCTGAGACATAGATTTCAGCAATGTGTCACTTATTAGGGTGTGTGCCGTTTCAACACCATTAATATTTTATTACCAGATTATCACTGCCTGGAACATAGCTCCCGTGAGCCCTGGTCCGACCACACCCCCTCCTGTGATAAGCAGCTCACTGTCCATAGACAATGTACACAGAGAGCCTGGTGTGGGCGGGGTCACCTTTCTGAGCTCTGCTACATCTATAAACGCTGACGGTTTACTGGGTACAGCAGTTGTGAAACAAAGTGTTACATCGTTGGATTCAGGGTCTCTATCCCTACATTATGCTGCTCTAAGTTGAGGTAGCAAAAAAACATGGTGACAGATTCCATTTAAAATGACAGAGGGAGAGCGTCAAGAGCTCATGTCACATGGTTTCTGGAAAAAAGTATGGAAAACATTTTATGAAAACACAAAAAAAGATATGTGCACAAACTTATTCAACGATACTACTTTAACATATGTCTTTTTTTTGTTGTTTTTTTTAATAGAAATACAAATGTATCCTGTCTAAATTTTTATTTATTTTATTTATTTATTTTTTTTTAAGGTAAACCCCAAAATCGTGGTGTGAAACAAGTCTTAATACCAGAACTACTTCATGTATTTTTGCATCCATGTCAGTTTTTGTCACGTAGCTAAGGCAAACATTTATTTTTACTGTTCACTGCAAAAAGTAATTATATTATAGTGTGTGTGTGTGTGTGTGTGTGTGTGTGTGTGTGTGTGTGTGTGTGTGTGTGTGTGTGTGTGTGTGTGTGTGTGTGTGTGTGTGTGTGTGTGTGTGTGTGTGTTTTTTTTTTTGCTAGGATAGAAAAATCACTGCCAGCAGCCCTTTATTTTCCTGTAACAAAAAAACAAACAAAAAAAAAAAAAACAAAAAAAACACAGAATCCAGTTTTTTCACTAGTTTTCTGTTGCAAATTTTGACCCTCGTCATTTTTTGCAACTTCATTTTTAGTTCTATTTTGCTCTTAATTTTTTTTTTTTTTTTTTAAACTGGGCAAGGTATAAAATGGGCCAATTGCAACCTAACAGATTTAAGGATTTAGGGCACGGTAAAAAGTGGTCCAATATGCATCTATGATCAAATCAGCTTTGGAGGAGGTAGTGACCTCCCCCCTTATTTCTTGGGCCCCTAATAGCATGTCCGTCCTGTTGCACCTCTCAATAAAGTTGGAGCAATTTGCATCTGAATAATAATTTATAATTAGCGAACGTGCTTGGGTAAAGTGTTATCTGAGCATGCTCGGGGGGGCTAATCGAGTGACTTCGGCATGCTCGAAAAATATGTTTGAATCCCCGCTGCTGCATGTCTCGTGACTGTTTGACAGCTGCAACACATTAAGGGATTGCCTAACAAACAAGCAATCCCTCCATGTGTTGCAACTGCCGAAAAAAAATGGAGACATGCAGCTGCGGGGACTTGACCATATTTTTCGAACACACCGAAGTCACTGGGTTAGCACATAAGCATGCTCAGATAACACCTTATCCCAGCACGTTCGCTCATCACTAATGCTAACAGAGTTTGTCCAGTAATTGATTTTTTTTTTTCTAAA
The DNA here is from genome assembly GCF_051348905.1 of Ranitomeya variabilis. Lineage (NCBI taxonomy): Eukaryota > Metazoa > Chordata > Amphibia > Anura > Dendrobatidae > Ranitomeya > Ranitomeya variabilis. The sequence goes on along the minus strand of NC_135235.1, from coordinate 73,973,773 downwards.
TATTTTATGCAGAAATTTGGGGAATTGATAAGGGAATTTCTAGTAGCAAACAATCCATTTAATCCTCTTTGCAGTGACCAGTTTAAAGGTATGCTTCAGCTGTAAGTAATGGCATGGATAACAGTCCTTCTGCATCACAGAACGCTCCATAATGCACTAATGACAGTATTATCCTACTAATGTATTACTTTATCTTATCAGGAAAAGTCACATAGGCAAATGATCTGTGCAAAAATGGCCTTACTGCTATTATAATGCAGTTTATTCACAATTTAAATGGAGAACCTCTGCAACAAAAAACGGAGACGTCTCAGATCGTGTACTCTAACACCAGAATCCCTTACTGACAAACATCGTCCCTTAAACACATCATATCCTTACCGAAATAAATAATGACTAAAACAGAACAAAAACAGGAAACACGAAATTAGAATCAGCTGAATCATGGTGAAAAAAAAAAAAATGTCCATTTTACTTTACCCACACTGCCACCTAAAGGACACTTGCTGTATAGCATTCAAAAAGTGCACTCCAAATAAATAATCCAGTTACGATTTTATGAAACATGAAAGTCACAATTCTTTTGATACTACTAGCACATCACTAATTGTCTGTAGATGTTGCTTATCTCAAGTGTTTCTATATTTTTTTTAAGTTTATTTATTTTAGAATGTAGTATGAAATCACCACACTTAAAGGGGTTGTGCAGAATTAGAAAAACATGGACGATTTCATAAAAAAAAAAAAAAAAAAAATCATCGTACCGTACATGTCTGCCGGTTTTGTGAGGTATTTAGCTTAGTTCTATTTACTTTAATTGAACTAAACTGCAATATCAGACACAACCTATTGGCAGGTGTGGTGCTGTTTCAGGGAAAAAGATAGCCATGTTCTTTTAATCCTGCAAAACTTCGAGAAGCTTAACAAGTGTGGAAATGATAAGAACTGTAGCGAAGGGTCAGCAACTCTAATGTAACCTCCAGACAAGGCAGGTGGAACAGGTGAACATTCATTACGGGCCTGAAAAAAAAAAAAACGTTAAATTCCCTGTATTCTATTAGGGGGGGGATCGTCTACTGCACAGACATGAGAGAATTATAGATGGAGGTGGAGGTTTGGTTTATTGGAGAATATTTGTGAGAGAAGAGTAGATCTGTCATTTGTATGTGTACACATATGGACATGTGAGACAGTAACCAGGCTATGCTCTTCTTAATATGGCAGGAGCAGCATCATGGAACTTCATAGCCCCTGAATTACCGTTCATGTGCCCTGAGTTGCTGGGTCAAAATGATTCAATACGCAACGCTGTACATTTCCAATCCTCGGGGTGTTAAACATTTTAAGCCAAGTCCTGCCCAGCCCTAACGGTTGTGAATTATTACCCCTACCCATTGTACCCTCCCAAACTTGCCAAGACAATCAGCCATATAACCAGGGTCCATGCGCTGTGCAGTCCTAGAGGTTGGGTGATCGGTGAGATGGTCGGTGAGGGTGGTGATGGTGCTAGTTGGAATTTTCCATCGATTGTGGTGTCACTTGCCATACACACTCTCATCGCTGTAGGCCACGTACAGAAAACAATCCTCCTCATGGTTATCCTGAAAAAAACGTAACATGAAGACAATGTAAATGTGCAATGCTTAGAAATACTGTACGGACGAGCTGTGAAAAAGATTGAGGCAGGGGACCACACTGTCCCTCAGTTAGAATGAAACAGCAGGTTGAATGCTCATATATGCTCTATAGGGCTGCTGCAACGGCCAAACTCAGCACTCAGAAACTCCATATCAAAGGGCTCATGCTCACGACAGTATTTTCAGTCTGGTGCCATCTGTGAAAAAAAAAAAACATGCACAAGTACAGTATTTGGTCAGTATTTTACATCAGTATTTGTAAGCCAAAACCAGGAGTGGAACAAATAGAGGAAAAGTATAATAGAAACACGTCACCACTTCTATATTTATCACCCACTCCTGATTTTGGCTTCCAAATATTGAGGTAAAAAACTGACCAAATATTCAACACGTGCACATGGCCTAATATTGCTAATTTTAATGCTACTTTAAGGCCACGTGCACAAGTTGAGCATTTGGTGAGTTTTTTACCTCAGTTTTTGTAAACCAAAACCAGGAGTGGGTAATGTGGTGACGTGTTTCTATTATACTTTTCCTCTTTTACTTTTTCCAATCCTGATTTTGGCTTACAAATACTGAGGTAAAATACTGACCAAATACTGACTGTGTGCATGTGGCCTAAGGGTGCGGCCGAAGCTCTGCCCACCCTCACAATTGTGAATCAACCATTTTGAGTTTAAAATTTCATTCATTCCTGTGGAATTGGAGAGTAGAGAATGATGCCTAAATAGAGAAACTAACTTTCCAAACACAGGGAATTCTTCTTACGATGAACTACAATGACAATGTCTTATAGAATTTTTCAGAACATAATTCATTATTTCATGAATCTCGCCATACACAGACTACCCCTGGTTTCTTACTTCATATAGTTGTCCCATGGTAGCACTAGTGGGGGGAATGGTGTTGTTAACAAAGAAGAAGAGCGCATCCTCGGGGCGAAGGTGAATCCGCTTCCTGATGAGGAAGTAAAACTGTCCAACTGGAAGATATCAAGAGAAAACACTTACATTCATGTATACAAATAATAGCTCATCATACTGTGTAAAAAAACCAAAAAACTAAATCTGTGGAGTATTTCTATGAATATACAGTATATGCTCATTGGCCCAAACTCAAGATGGTAACGCTAAACTTCAGGATCTCTGAACATGTCTAAGGGTACCGTCACACAGTGCCATTTTCATCGCTACGACGGCACGATTCGTGACGTTGCAGCGTCGTATGATTATCGCTCCAGCGTCGTAGACTGGGGTCACACGTTGCAATACACGGCGCTGGAGCGATAATTTCATGACGTATTTGCGATGTAGAAGCCGTTGGTTACTGTGCGCACATCGTATACAACCTGTGTCACACGATGCAATCATGCCGCCACAGCGGGACACTAGACGACGAAAGAAAGTTTCAAACGATCTGCTACGACGTACGATTCTCAGCGGGGTTCCGGATCGCAGTAGCGTGTCAGACACTACGATATCGTAACGATATCGCTAGAACGTCACGAATCGTGCTGTCGTAGCGATGAAAATGGCACTGTGTGACGGTACCCTAAGAGCTGAGTCAGCGTGAGAAGACAGAAAGTAAACAGACATATATAAGAGGCGTCAGAAGTTACATACCAGTGAGGTCTGACGGCACTAAGTATTTCCTTTTGTCTAAATCTGGGACTCGAGCTTTGGGGGCTTTTTCTACAATGACCTGAATAAAAAAAAAAAAAAAAAAAAAAGGATTTTTGAGATATTCATATAAAAAAAGTCTCAGTCAAATCATCCACATATTCATAATAACATCTATATTCAGGGCAATGTAATAAATAAGTTTTATATAAAAATACTGAATAGATTTAATATAATGAAGCACTAAGTAACCTTAGTTTTCCTAAAATTAAAGGAGGTTTCCCAATTAAATACAAGTATCCTCAGAATAGGAGGTGATGAATCCGTGATCGTTAGCATCTGACCACTGGGATCTCCAGTGATCTTGAGAACAGAAAACTCAAGGACCTCTGTGTGAATAGTGTGTTAATACACATGAGCATTTATAGAAGTGAATGAAGCGGCAGCCATTAGCTATGCGAGTGCACTACTGCGCCTTTATCTCGGTAGGACCCCGTTTTCAGAACAACTGGACTCCCAGAGACTTGTATGGTGGCATTCTCTGCATCATCATGGAGTTCTAGCCTCGAAGTTCTACATTTTAGAGGGACCATGGGATGAAATTCACGCTGCCTAAACCACGGGCCTCATGAATCAGACACTGGCTCTGTTACTGGAATCATCTATGTTGTACTCTGAAATGTTGCAATGTTTTATAGAAAACGTGTTTTCATAAGCCGGATATGAAAGATGCAACTCAGATGGCTTGTCCAAGATGGGTCCTCGGTGACCCCCTACACTCACAAGTCTCTCCTATGCCCACACATAAGTAGAGACCTGTCAGTCAACTACAGTGGGTGGGGGAAACCGCTGGGAACTGGTCTCAGACCAGACACACCAACCAGGCCGACTTCAGAAAGTATGTGTTCTCCGAAACACCGTAAAAAAACAGACACGGAACCGGTGTCTGATTCCCGCTGCCCTTGATTCAAGCAGCATGACTCAGCTGACCGGTTCCCTTTAATACCATCAGCAATATAATCCAGACATGTAAAAATTCATCACGTGTGTAATATATTTTCACTACTTTTGTTGCAGCCTGTTAAACAAAAACGGTCAAATACTTGTGTAATTATTGAATAAGCGCTTACTAGGCAGCAATGCAAGGATATTAAGGATTTCAGAACGGTCACTGCTAAACGGAAACAAATAGAATATAGATCCACCAATAGCAACTTATTGATGGTTTCCAGGCCTCAACAAAATATTTCCTCCTGAACTGTAAATTGTAAATATGAACTAATAAATATGGATGGATAGATAGAGATATATATATATATATATATATCTCTCATGCGAATAAGAGCTGGAGCTTCATTTTAATCCTGTGAAAATTACAAACCTGCCTAGTAAAAGCCAAAAGATCTTCATCTGAATTCTTAGTAATGTTAGTTGTTTTTTTTTTTTTAACACACTGTATTTCCTTGTAATCCGGCCCTAAACATAAAACATTTTTCCATGGATTACATGTAGCTTTTGGAAACGTTTGCATGGTCTGGAAGCCGCATAGATCCAGTGACATCACATCATGGCCACTGCCCTGCACAGAGGTGCCCCAGATTTTGGTGGTTCGGAGGATGCTTCCATTTCTGTATTGGTGTCAAGGTGACCGCGTAGAGTAGAGGTAGGCCCTGATCATGCCGAGAATATGAGTTTGCTAAGGCCCGATCATCCAAGAATATTTACATTCAGTTTCATTCTTACAGCGATAATTCTATATTTGATCCTCACAGCCACGACAGTCACACAGAAAGCTATAAATGTAATTCCATTAACATATATTTTATATACTGCAGTGCTACATGCTGTGACCTATCATATACACATCGATAGGGACTAAAGCTACATAAATATATCCTAATAATCTGCGTTTCGCCTCCGACGCTGTTAAAATCATTACATGCAATAATACTGCAAGGGTTAAAGGCGGCACAAGCACCAGATGCGCCCTCCCCTCTCATTGCAGTGCTAAGGGAGGAGGAAAAGTGTGGCACCATCTTTCTCCAGGGCACAGATACAGGTAGGGGGGTGCACTGCCTGCCCCCTACAGAGCTTTACAATATTGGCATGTAGCTTTACGATCAATAAGCCATTTATATATCTACTTATAAATCAGTGACACGTAGAGTCGACTGTAATAATGTCACAGCACAAAAAGCAAGCAAAGCATAACAACAAGTGACGCGAAAATGGACTTCCATGTTTGACTGTTCTGTAAACCTCCCTTTGGATAGAGACAAGGGGGGGGGGGGGGTTGTATGGCCGCTGGGTGTAGGATCATCCCTGTGAAAAGCAATGTAATTGCACTGACAACGACATAGACCCTGTTATTAGGGAAATGACCATCCCCCATCTTAGTGGGTAGGTGACAATGACTGTGCAGAGCTTAGAATGTGATGGCTGGGGTCCTCTACAATGCAGTGGCCTGTGATATATATATATATATATCCTGCAATTTATAGGTTAATAGTGCAGGAAAAGGCCAAATGCAATGCAGACTGATATATGGCGGCGGATACTTACAGGGACCCTGTCTGGATATTTCTTCCTGATCTTCTCTCCCTCCTTCTTCCTATATTCATAGGGATGATCCTCTTTATATTGAAATTTCATGGCTGCTCTGTTCCAGGGATGTGTGCAGAACAGCAGATCCTGAGTCTCTGGAGCAGTGTCTGCTACAAAAGCCAGAAAAGCAGGGTATTGTGACATCAGAGGACACTCCTCTGGGCAGTACCAGAGGAACCAAACAAAGGGCAGATCAGGTTAACCCCTTGTCATCTGCCGAATGCCCAGCTGCTGTGCAACTGAAAAGATAAACACAAACCCACCTATGGGACATGCAGCAGCTCTACCCTTAAGGTTTCAGGCTTTTCCCAACCCTAAGGTCTTATGTAGAGGACATCGCTTGTTTTCCATTTCCCCTGCTATCTTTTTTGCAATGCATGGCTGTAAGGCAATGACACCATTACAGAACTATGTATAGTGAAAGAACAAGACACCAGGCGCTGCATGCCGGCAGGGAAAGCGTTAACATGGTGTGTTTTTTCCATATGCGGTTTGGGGGAGGAGATGAGCTGTGTTGCTGTGCTAATCAGTCTTGTGACTGATCACATGAATGTAGGGGAAGGTAAACAGGTGACTCAGCCAGAACAGGTGCACCTTCCTGCCTATGCGCCTTCTTCTGCGGCTATAGAAACAAATAAATGTAACAAATGCGGGAAATAAAAATATTTTCCAGCAACACAATATATTTACAATACAAGTAATGATTTTCTTAAAGCTTTGCTCCCATCCTGTGCACCTAAGACCCCATTCAGACCTATGAATTTCTCGTGTCCTAGCCATGATTTTCACTGATAAGACGCATACCTGTTATAGTCTATGGGACTGTGGGGTTTTTGTGTTTTTTTTGCAGACCAAGTATCCACAAGAAAAAAAAATTTGGCATGTTTGTTTTTAACCCCTTAACCCTCAGAGGTATTTTCGTTTTCGCGTTTTCGTTTTTTGCTCCTCTTCTTCCCAGAGCCATATGTTTCTTATTTTTTTGTCAAAATGGCCACGTGAGGGCTTGTTTTTTGCGGGACGAGTTGTACTTTTGAAAGACACCATTTGTTTTAAGATATAATGTACTGGAAAACAGGGACAAAAATCAAAGTGCGGTGAAATTGCAAAAAAAGGGCAATCCCACAGTTGTTTTTTGTTTTGCTTTTTTTTACTATCTTCACTAAATGCTAAAACTGACCTGCCATTATGATTCTCCAGGTCAAAATGAGTTTATAGACATCAAACATGTCTATGTTCTTTTTTATCTAAGTGGGGAAAACTAAATCCAAACTTTGTTAACCCCTTCATGACTGTGGGATTTTTCGTTTTTCCGTGTTGGTTTTTCACTCCCCTCCTTCCCAGAGCCATAACTTTTTTATTTTTCCGTCAATTTGGCCATGTGAGGGCTTATTTTTTGCGGGACGAGTTGTACTTTTGAATGACATCATTGGTTTTACCATGTCATGTACTAGAAAACGGGAAAAAAATTCCAAGTGCGGTGAAATTGCAAAAAAGTGCAATCCCACACTTGTTTTTTGCTTGGCTTTTTTGCTAGGTTCACTAAATGCTAAAACTGAGCTGCCATTATGATTCTCCAGGTCACTATGAGTTCATAGACACCTAACATGACTAGGTTATTTTTTACCTAAGTGGTGATAAAAAATTCCAAACTTTGCTAAAAAAAAACAAAAAACAAATTGCGCCATTTTCCGATACTCGTAGCGTCTCCATTTTTCATGATCTGGGGTCAGTTGAGGGCTTATTTTTTGCGTGCCAAGCTGGCGTTTTTAATGATTCCAATTTGGTGCAGATACGATCTTTTAATCGCCCATTATTGCATTTTAATGCAATGTCGCAGCGACCAAAAAAATGTAATTCTGGCGTTTCGATTTTTTTTCTCATTACGCTGTTTAGCGATCAGGTTAATGCTTTTTTATTGATAGATCGGGAGATTCTGAACGCGGCGATACCAAATATGTGTAGATTTGATTTTTTTTATTTTAATTGGGGCGAAAGGGGGGTGATTTAAACTTTTATATTTTTTTTATTTTTTTCACATTTTTTTAAACTTTTTTTTTAACTTTTGCCATGCTTCAATAGCCTCCATGGGAGGCTAGAAGCAGGCACCACTCGATCGGCTCTGCTACATAGCAGCGATCATCAGATCGCTGCTACACAGCAGAAATGCAGGTGTGCTATGAGCGCCGACCACAGGGTGGCGCTCACAGCTACCGGCGATCAGTAACCATAGAGGTCTCAAGGACCTCTATGGTTACAATGGAGAAGCATCGCCGACCTCCGATCATGTGATGGGAGTCGGCAATGACGTCATTTCCGGCCGCCCGGCCGGATGCGGTAGTTAAATGCCGCTGTCTGCGTTTGACAGCGGCATTTAACTAGTTAATAGCGGCGGGTGAATCGCGATTTCACCCGCCGCTATTGCGGGCACATGTCAGCTGTTCAAAACAGCTGACATGTCCCGGCTTTGATGCGGGCTCACCGCGGAGCCCTGCATCAAAGCAGGGGAGCTGACATCGGACGTACTATCCCGTCCGATGTCAGTAAGGGGTTAAAAAAAATTAATTGAGCAATTTTCCAATACCCATAGCGTCTCCATTTTTCATGATCTCGTGTTGGGTGAGGGCTTATTTTTTGTGTGCCGAGCTGACGTTTTTAGGCAGATACGATCTTTTGATCACCCGTTATAGCATTTTTATGCAATGTTGTGGTGAACAAAAAAACTTTATTCTGGCGTTTTTACTTTTTTTCTTCCTATGCTTTTTTCATTGATAGATCGGGCGATTCTGAACGCGGCGATACCAAATATGTGTATGCTTGATTTTTTTTATTGTTTTATTTTGAATGGTGTTAAAAGGGGGTGATTTGAACTTTGAGATATATATATATATATATATATATATATATATATATATATATATATAGATAAAAAAAATCACAGCAGCACATGTGCATGAATCGGCCATGTGAAAACACAGACAAATATACATTTCTCAAAAATATTTTTTCATAAAAAATGTTTCAAAATTTTTTTTTTCATAAAACTTACAGTTAAAGATGAAATAGAGATTCTTAGCGCATAAATTGGCCAATTCATGTGTGCCCATCAACCACGGCAAGGTGATCTCCCCCTGATGGGTCCTACTCTACCATAGATGCCACTCTTGGGTCACCAGCCTACAACTCTGGACAAAACATGTCACTCTGGGCATGAAAAAAAATAATAAAATTTTTTTGAAAATTTTTTTATGAAAAAATATTTTTGAGAAATGTATATTTGTCTGTGTTTTCACATGGCCGATTCATGCACATGTGCTGCTGTGATTTTTTTTATCTATGTGTTGCAGTTTGCAGCTTGCACGTGTTCACATTGGGAGTGCTGATTGTTTATATATATATATATATATATATATATATTTTTTTTTTTTTTTAAACTTTTTTTTTAAACTTTTGCTTCAATAGTTTCTATGGGAGACTAGAAGCTGCCATAACCCGATCGGCTCTGCTACATACAGGCGATGCTCAGATGTATGTAGCAGAATAACTCATTTTCTTTGAGAGCCGACCACCGGGTGGTGCTCATAGCAATTCGTCAGTGACAACCATAGGGATCTGCAGGAGACCTCTAGTTGTCATGCCAACCTATCGGTGACAGAAGCAATCAAACGTTGCGGACATTGAGTATGAGCTAGATGCTATTCACATTCAATTTCCTAAAGAGCCATCCATAGTTTTTGTGGAGGTGATACTGTATGAATGTATCATGCAAAAGTTTGTCATTTTCTATTGGATGCTGAGTAGACTCGGAGACCTTCAATGCTTTCACTATGGTGCTGTTAGGGGTGTTGTGTGCCAACATACAGTTTTCATTACATTCCGTGTCCATGAGGCCTTGAGACTGACCAATCTATAATCCCACAAAGCCACCAATGGAGGCATGTTGCAATATGGGCATTTCCTGCTTGTGAAGGGAACAATTCAGATACAGTAACAATATTATATAAACTTTTTATTGTAGTATTTCAAGAGACTCCCAATAAGTGCTTTACTGAATGAGAATTTTATATATGGGCCAAAAATGTAGGATAATTTCTGGGCTTTTTTTCTTGTGGTATTCATTGATGATTTTTGCTCCAATGAATACCATAACAAATCTGCAGGTTAATAAGCGTTTACTGAAGGTGAACGCATAGAAATTAGATTTTGAAATAGACAAAGATTAAAAGAAGAATGAGTAAAAGAAAATCAGGCGAAAAACACCAAAAACAAGACAAAAAAGGTGCAAATACCAAAATGAATCGAACTAATGTTCTTGTGAAAAGAATGGCTAGCGTTACACATAACGTATAAAAATACGGTCCGTTTTTTACGGCCGAGATACACAGAAATGTTCCCGAACAGTGATCCGTATGTCATCCGTGTGCAATGCGAGGATGCGATTTTTTTCTCAAAAAAGTATCCGTGTGACATCCGTATGTCATTCGAATGGCATCTGTATGGCGAGATTTTCTCGCCGGCTTGCAAAATGGACATATAATGGATCCATGGGCTCAAATATTTGTGAAAACATATATATATATATATATATATATATATATATATATATATATATATATATATATATTAGATGGTGGCCCGATTCTAATACATCGGGTATTCTAGAATATGTATGTATGTATGTATATAGCAGCCACATAGTATATAGCACAGGCCACGTAGTATGTAGGAGCCATGTAGTATATAGCAGACAAACAGTACATGGCCTGTGCTGTATACTATGTGGCTGCTATATATATACATACATACATACATACATACTGTAGAATACCTGATGCGTTAATACAGGCCACGCAATATATAACAGTGGCCACGCAGTATATAACACAGCTCAAACAGTATATAACACAGCCCACGTACTATATAACACAGCCCACGCAGTATATAGCAGCCACGCAGTATATAACACTGGACACATAGTATATAACACGCCCCCGGAAGAAGAATATACATCGAAACGCGCGTAGGGGTTCTCAGGTCCGGTGTCTTCTATCCTGGTAACTATGCCACAGGTTTCAGTTCTTTTAGTGCGCAGCCTTTATACTGCATGCAGAGGACTTTGGTCTGCTATGCTACAACACTATTGTTAGATCTCTGATACAGGTTCCTCTATAATACCTCCTGTCAGCACATTTGCACTTGATTACAGGGAGCCTTTATACTGCATGCAGAGGACTTTGGTCTGCTATGCTACAACACTATTGTTAGATCTTTGATATAGGTTCCTCTATAGTACCTCCTGTTAGCACATTTGCACTTGATTACAGGGAGCCTTTATACCGCATACAGAGGACTTTGGTCTGCTATGCTACAACACTATTGTTAGATCTCTGACACAGGTTCCTCTATAGTACCTCCTGTCAGCACATTTGCACTTTATTACAGGGAGGCTGAGCAGATCAGTCCATTAAGTTTGATATCGGTATTTGGCTTTGGAGTATCTGAGGCATATCAGTGGCTAATTATATGTATGGGTACACCATAGATTTTTTCTAATCATGTGTCGTATCGTTATAAAATAAAACTAAAAATAAGCCACGGTTATATATATATAAAAAACATAGGCACCATGCACTTTAACCTGTCTGTATAGCTGCTGTTATCATATTGATGCACCTATATTAATAGCCACTAGGTGGCATATCGAATGATATGTTTATACTGTATGAGATTTAGATACTGTATGGATTTTTTTCACCAGGACCTATGTTAGATTGGAGGCATCATTAACATTACATTCATGTGTTTATATTTATGATTGAGATACCTTTTCTCTTTTGTTTGAAATAAAGTTTGTATTTTTTAACTATACATTCTTGTGGCCTATCTATATGAGTTTCTTAGAGAGGTCTTGTGTTACATAACACAGCCCACGCAGTATATAGCAGCCATGCAGTATATAACACTGGCCACATAGTATATAACACAGCCCACGCAGTATATAACACTGCCAACGTAATATATAGCACAGCCCACGCAGTATATAACACTGGCCACGTAATATATAGCACAGCCCACGCAGTACAAAACACAGGCCACATAGTATCTAACACTGGCCACGTAGTATACAGCAGCCACGCGGTATATAACATAGCCCACGTAGTATACAGCAGTGTGGGCACCATATCCCTGTTAAAAAAAATAATTAAAATAAAAAATAGTTATTTACTCACCCGCAGGGATCCAGCAAAGCTCTGGAGATGCGCACGCAGCTGCCGCCAGCTTCCGTTCCCAGAGATGCATTGCCAAATTACCCAGAAGACTTAGCGGTCTCGCGAGACAGAAGGTGAGTATAGCAGGTTTTTTGGTTTTTTTAATTATTTTTAACATTACATCTCTTTACTATTGATGCTGCATAGGCAGCATCAATAGTAAAAAGTTGGGGACACACAGGGTTAATAGCAGCGATAATGGAGTGCGTTACTCGCGGCATAACGCGGTCTGTTACCGCTGGCATTAACCCTGTGTGAGCAGTGACTGGAGGGGAGTATGCAGGCGCCGGGCACTGACTGCAGGGGAGTAGGGAGGGACTAATCGGACTGTGCCCGCCGCTGATTGGTCGCGGCAGCCATGACAGGCAGCTGGCGAGACCAATCAGCAACGCGGGATTTCCATTACGGAAGTTGAGTATAGAAAGACGGAAGTACCCCTTAGACAATTATATATATATAGATATGCACTGCTCAAAAAAATAAAGGGAACACTTAAACAACAGAACATAACTCCAAGTAAATCAAAATTCTGTGAAATCAAACTGTCCACTTAGGAAGCAACACTGTTTGACAATTAATTTCACATGTTGTTGTGCATATGGAATAGACAACAGATGAAAATTATTGGCAATTATCAAGACACACTCAATAAAGGAGTGGTTCTGCAGGTGGGGACCACAGACCACATCTCGGTACCAATGCTTTCTGGCTGATGTTTTGGTCACTTTTGAATGTTGGTTGTGCTTTCACACTCGTGGAACCATGAGACGGACTCTACAACCCACACAAGTGGCTCAGGTAGTGCAGCTCATCCAGTATGGCACATCAATGCAAGCTGTGGCAAGAAAATTTGCTGTGTCTGTCAGCGTAGTGTCCAGAGGCTGGAGGCGCTACCAGAAGACAGGCCAGTACACCAGGAGATGTGGAGGGGGCCGTAGGAGGGCAACAACCCAGCAGCAGGACCACTACCTCAGCCTTTGTGCAAGGCAGAACAGCAGAAGCACTGCCAGATCCCTGCAAAATGACCTCCAGCAGGTCACAAATGTGCATGTGTCTGCACAAACAGTTAGAAACCAACTCCATAAGGATGGTCTGAGTGCCCGACGTCCACAGATGGGTGTTGTGCTCACAGCCCAACACCGTGCAGGACGCTTTGCATTTGCCACAGAACACCAGGATTGGCAAATTCACCACTGGTGCCCTGTGGTCTTCACAGATGAAAGCAAGTTTACACTGAGCACATGTGACAGATGTGACAGAGCCTGGAGACTCCGCGGAGAGCGATCTGCTGCCTGCAACATCCTTCAGCATGACCGCCAGAGGTAGCCTGACTGCCATTAGGTACCGAGATGAGATCCTCAGACTCCTTGTGAGACCATATGCTGGTGCGGTTGGCCCTGGGTTCTTCCTAATGCAGGGCAATGCCAGACCTCATGTGGCTGGAGTGTCAGCAGTTCCTTCAAGATGAAGGCATTGATGCTATGGACTGGCCCGCCCATTCCCCAGACCTGAATCCGATTGAACACATCTGGGACATCATGTCATGAACCATCCACCAACTTCACGTTGCACCACAGACTGTCCAGGAGTAGGCAGATGCTTTAGTCCAGGTCTGGGAGGAGATCCCTCAGGAGACCATCCACCGCCTCATCAAGAGCATGCCCAGGCATTGTAGAGAGGTCGTACAGACATGCGGAGGCCACACACACTACTGAGCATCATTTCCTTGTCTTGAGGCATCTCCACTGAAGTTGGATCAGCCTGTAAATTCATTTTCCACTTTGATTTTGAGCATCATTCCAACTCCAGACCTCCGTGGGATATTAGTTGTGATTTACATTGATAATTTTAAGGTTTTATTGTTCTCAACACATTCCACTATAATAAAGATCCACTAATGAATAAAGATATACAACTGGAATATTTCATTCAGTGATATCTCGGATGTGGGATTTTAGTGTTCCCTTTATTTTTCTGAGCAGTGTATTTATATTTCATACAGAGCTGGATAGCAGAATAGCCAGTAATTCAAGTGTCGGGTTCTGTAAAATCATTACTGAACCCGACAGGATATGAGACATGGTTTACATACAGTAAACCATTGCATATCTGTTAGATTTTTATACGTCCCTCACTAATAATGTTAGTAGTGTGTGTGTGTGTAAAATTTTGGAGCTGTAGGTGTTAAATTAAAGGATTAATTCACGGAGAAAACTGGCATGGGATCCTGCGCAATTTTCTTTGCCAGAGAGGGAAAGCCAGTGACTGACGGCAGATATTAAAAGCCTAGAGAGAGACCATGATTATTGGACCCCCCTGGCTAAAAACATCTGCCCCCAGCCACCCCAGAAATTCCGGCACTTAGCCTCTCTCTGCCCACTGCCCAGTAGAGGTGGCATATGGGGTAATAAGGGGTTAATGTCACCTTGCTATTGTAAGGTGACATTAAGCCTAGTTAATAATAGAGAGGTGTCAATAAGACACCTATCCATTATTAATCCAATATTATGAAAGGGTTAAAAATACACACACACATTAAGAATAAAGTATTTTAATGAAATAATGAAACACGCAGGTTTACTTCTTTATTGCAGTCTCAATCCAAGCAAAGCCCTCGCTCTTCTGTAAAAAAAAATCCAAAATAAAAAAAACAACAATAGCCCATACCTGTCCGCCGTACAGTCAAGTCCCATGCTGCAATCTATCTCAAGTAGTTAAAGGGAACCTGTCACCCCCAAAATCGAAGATGAGCTAAGCCCACCGGCATCAGGGGCTTATCTACAGCATTTTGTAATGCTGTAGATAAGCCCCGATGTATCCTGAAAGATGAGAAAAAGAGGTTAGATTATACTTACCTGGGGGGGCAGTCCGGTCTGATGGGTATCGTGGTCTGGTCCGGGGCCTCCCATCTCCTTACGATGACGTCCTCTTGTCTTCACGCTGCGGCTCCGGCGCAGGCGTATTTTGTCTGTCCTGTTGAGGGCAGAGCAAAGTACTGCAGTGCGCAGGCGCCGGGCCTCTCTGACCTTTTCAAAGTACGCTTGTGCAGGAGCCGCGGCAAGAAGACAAGAAGAGGATGTGATCGTATGAAGATGGGAGGCGCCGGACCCAGATCGCGACTCCCATCGGACCGGACCACCCCCCAGGTGAGTATAATCTAACCTTTTTTTCTCATCTTTCAGGATACATCGGGGGCTTATCTACAGCATTACAGAATGCTGTAGATAAGTCCCTGATGCCGGTGGGCTTAGCTCACCTTCGATTTTGGGGGTGACAGGTTACCTTTAAATAGTTCACAACCCAGAGAGGTGCTAATGCTACCGGCCGGGCTGTAAACCTTGGAGAAATGAATGAAAAGCTGCCTGCGCAGCCTCCCCACCTGACCGGACATGAACTCATTAGCGTGGGAAAGTTTCTGAACATTTTCCCACACTGTCAAGTTCATCTCAGGTCAGGCGGGGCTGACTACCGCTGACGTCACTGAGCATACGCAGATGATATATATATATATATATATATATATATATATATATATACACTCACTGGCCACTTTATTAGGTACACCTGTCCAACTTCTTGTTAACACTTAATTTCTAATCAGCCAATCACATGGCGGCAACTCAGTGCATTTAGGCATGTAGACATGGTCAAGACAATCTCCTGCAGTTCAAACCGAGCATCAGTATGGGGAAGAAAGGTGATTTGAGTGCCTTTGAACGTGGCATGGTTGTTGGTGCCAGAAGGGCTGGTCTGAGTATTTCAGAAACTGCTGATCTACTGGGATTTTCACGCACAACCATCTCTAGGGTTTACAGAGAATGGTCCGAAAAAGAAAAAAAATCCAGTGAGCGGCAGTTCTGTGGGCGGAAATGCCTTGTTGATGCCAGAGGTCAGAGGAGAATGGGCAGACTGGTTCGAGCTGATAGAAAGGCAACAGTGACTCAAATCGCCACCCGTTACAACCAAGGTAGGCCTAAGAGCATCTCTGAACGCACAGTGCGTCGAACTTTGAGGCAGATGGGCTACAGCAGCAGAAGACCACACCGGGTACCACTCCTTTCAGCTAAGAACAGGAAACTGAGGCTACAATTTGTACAAGCTCATCGAAATTGGACAGTGGAAGATTGGAAAAACGTTGCTTGGTCTGATGAGTCTCGATTTCTGCTGCGACATTCGGATGGTAGGGTCAGAATTTGGCGTAAACAACATGAAAGCATGGATCCATCCTGCCTTGTATGGAGCATCTTTGGGATGTGCAGCCGACAAATCTGCAGCAACTGTGTGATGCCATCATGTCAATATGGACCAAAATCTCTGAGGAATGCTTCCAGCACCTTGTTGAATCTATGCCACGAAGAATTGAGGCAGTTCTGAAGGCAAAAGGGGTCCAACCCGTTACTAGCATGGTGTACCTAATAAAGTGGCCGGTGAGTGTATATATATATATATATATATATATATATATATATATACAGTTAGGTCCATATATATTTGGACAGAGACAACATTTTTCTAATTTTGGTTATATACATTACCACAATGAATTTTAAACAAAACAATTCAGATGCAGTTGAAGTTCAGACTTTCAGCTTTCATTTGAGGGTATCCACATTAAAATTGGATGAAGGGTTTAGGAGTTTCAGCTCCTTAACATGTGCCACCCTGTTTTTAAAGGGACCAAAAGTAATTGGGCAATTGACTCCAAGGCTATTTCATGGACAGGTGTGGGCAATCCCTTCATTATGTCATTCTCAATTAAGCAGATAAAAGGCCTGGAGTTGATTTGAGGTGTAGTGCTTGCATTTGGAAGGTTTTGCTGTGAAGTAAACATGCGGTCAAAGGAGCTCTCCATGCAGGTGAAACAAGCCATCCTTAAGCTGCGAAAACAGAAAAAAAACATCCGAAAAATTGCTACAATATTAGGAGTGGCAAAATCTACAGTTTGGTACTTCCTGAGAAAGAAAGAAAGCACTGGTGAACTCATCAATGCAAAAAGACCCGGGCGCCCACGGAAGACAACAGTGGTGGTTGATCGCAGAATAATCTCCATTTTGAAGAGAAACCCCTTCACAACAGCCAACCAAGTGAACAACACTCTCCAGGAGGTCGGCGTATCAATATCCAAATCTACCATAAAGAGAAGACTGCATGAAAGTAAATACAGAGTGTTCATTGCACAGTGCAAGCCACTCATAAGCATCAAAAATAAAAAGGCTAGACTGGACTTTGCTAAAAATCATCTGAAAAAGCCAGCACAGTTCTGGAAGAACATTCTTTGGACAGATGAAACCAAGATCAACCTCTACCAGAATGATGGAAAGAGAAAAGTATGGTGAAGGCTTGGTACAGCTCATGATCCAAAGCATACCACATCATCTGTAAACACGGCGGAGGCAGTGTGATGGCTTGGGCATGCATGGCTGCCAGTGGCACTGGGTCACTAGTGTTTATTGATGATATTTCACAGGACAGAAGCACCTGAATGAATTCTGAGGTATTCAGAGACATACTGTGTGCTCAGAACCAGCCAAATGCAGCCAAACTGATTGGTCGTCGTTTCATACTACAGATGGACAATGACCCAAAACATAAAGCCAAAGCAACCCAGGAGTTTATTAAAGCAAAGAAGTGGAATATTCTTGAATGGCCAAGACAGTCACCTGATCTCAACCCAATTGAGCATGCATTTCCCTTGTTAAAGACTAAACTTCAGACAGAAAGGCCCACAAACAAACAGCAACTGAAAACCACCGCAGTGAAGGCCTGGCAGAGCATCAAAAAGTAGGAGACACAGCGTCTGGTGATGTCCATGAGTTCAAGACTTCAGGCAGTCATTGCCAACAAAGGGTTTTCCACCAAGTACTAAAAATGAACATTTTATTTAAAATTATTGAATCTGTCCAATAACTTTTGGTCCCTTTAAAAACAGGGTGGCACATGTTAAGGAGCTGAAACTCCTAAACCATTCATCCAATTTTAATGTGGATACCCTCAAATGAAAGCTGAAAGTCTGAACTTCAACTGCATCTGAATTGTTTTGTTTATAATTCATTGTGGTAATGTCTAGAACCAAAATTGGAAAAATGTTGTCTCTGTCCAAATATATATGGACCTAACTGTATATATATATATATGAAGTGAAAAAAGGAACAGCATCAAAATACTACCTTAAATAACCGTGCAAAGCTTTCCAAACCACTGTTGTGGGTGGTCAAAATATAAAGAAAAAAAAAAATATATATATATACATAAATAAATATATACAGTATATACCTATACTATGTGTAGACATTTATTTTATCTATTCTATTTTAACCTGTCAGTGTGATTTTACATTACACCGCACTGAATTGCCGGCTTTTCTAAAGGACACCGGTGCATATTTCTCGTAAGTCACACTGATGATCTGTGTGTTGTGCGAGTCTTTCTTGCACCCATAGACTTGCATTGGCGTTTTTCGGGCGTAAAGCAGTGACAATCGCAGCATGCTGCAATTTCTCTCACACGTATAATATGGCAGAGAAAACAACGGATGATAGGAGCTGCCCCATAGATTAACATTGGTCCGAGTGCTATGCGATTTTTTATCACATAGCATTCGTCCGTATTACGCTTTAGTGTGACTCCGGCCTATCCGACATGCTACAGGTTTGTAGAGCTGGTCATATGGTCTGTTGTGTCCTCATCGCTCCCCATGTGACAGAGTTATGGAGTCACGTGGGTGTGATGCTGCACGGGCAGGACATACAGATTATAATCCAGCTGTATGAGATAATAGCCATTACTATTTGCTCATGATATTAGTCAGTGGTTGCAGGCTACAGACACGTGGACACGGCCCACGTTTTTCCTGTTCTGTCTCTGACTCAGCGTCTCCGTGCAGTCCCCAGATTCTTCACAGCATATCACACTCTGTCATGACAGACAGGCCGTGGTATGAAGGATTCATTGTTATGAGTTTACTCCTGACACTGTATCTTTCATTCATTTTCCTCAGTATCTTATTTGTTTCTCTTTTATTATCCAAGTTTTCACATTTCCAAAATTATGTGAAAAGATCCTTGAACTGAAGCTACACATGTAGCAGTGCTGAATATTTAAATTCCAGGAACATATTTTGCTTATTTGGTGAGGATTTTCCATATGTAGAATTTGTAGCTCTTTACAATACCATCCAATGGGATGAGATTTAACTATCCTCTTTCTACATTTTGTTTCTTTTGTTATGCAGAATCCACATGGAACTCTTTTGTTGCTGTTTTAAAATTCTGCAGCATATACATTTTTGATGAGGAAACATAGAAACATACCTTTTTAATACAAATTTTATCAATTAATTTCAATGAAGGACACTAAATCGTCCTGTTAAGCCGCTGACCTGACATTTTGTTGTGTTTTTGGTGCATTCATATTGGAGTCGAGGGTTGGCATCTCTGCCACCACTCCATTAATTCTCTGTTAAACCGCTCCATATAGGCAAATACCTATACACAATATAGGCAAAGTCAGCCGGAGCTGCCGATTTCGGCTGCCTGGGATAACTATGTGTTTGGGAGCATCACAACTCTCCCGAAAGGCATTGTCAGGGAAAATGAAGATCTGGCATGTTCAGTTCAACCTCAGATCTTTAGTTCCCAGGGAAGATGAGCTGCTCCCTGAGGTTTCTCTTATCCCCAGGGGCGTAACTACAACAGGTGCAGGGGTTGCAATCGCACCCAGTCCCTGGAGCCTAGGGGGCCCTAAAAGTCCATTTGGCCTATAGAAAAAGACTATTGCTATTAAAGATTTTAAATATTTGGGGGCCCCGTTGGAGCTTTTGCATCGGGCCCATGAGATTCAAGTTATGCCACTGCTTATCCCCATTGATAACACAAGCACATGGGGGAGTTGGGAAAAACAGCATTCGGCTGACATCTGCTAAAAGTGTCTGTGCACATCTAAGTTAATCACAGGTGGTGTGTTTTGCTGCCTGTGCCCAAAACTTGACCATGCGGCCATCGGCATCAATGTAAGCATAGTTTTAGATGTATATCAGATACATCTTGGCGCAATTTTGAATGCAGAATTTGTGAGCACCTTTAGTTTTGTTGTAGATGAAAAATGACTGGTGGATCTAGTTTACCTTGATTGAACAGACATGTATTTATTATGGAGCACAAAATATGTGGCTAAAATATATCTCTTGTGCCACTTATCTAGGGGAAACAATAGGACTAGAAATCTAACATATCTGATCACAATCAAGCTTTCCTCTTAAAGGGGTCATCTAAGACTATTTAATTTTTTACTATGTGGCATAGACCTAACTGGGTGCCAGTTGCTAACTACCTGCCTTTTGTGCCGGACGCTGATCTCTGCTGGCACAGAGCAGTCACAGGCCACTCCTGCCAGTGATTGAGCAGCTTCTGCTGACGCCATGTATATACAGAGCAGCAGCAGGTTTCTCTTCCTCTCTGCTCTGTTGATGGGGTGTGTCTGCCGATGTCATGCTGATTGACAGTCGACTCCCTGCTGCGTAATTGAGGGGATCCGGCAGTCGCGCTGCTACTACACAGTCTATGTTTACAGGCTGCAGTGGTAATATCACATGTGACCATTTTAGCCAATCACAGGGCTCAAGTCTACGTTGGCATTACTGCAGAGCTCAGTGGCTAGCTCCAGCAATCACGTGTTTTAGTCATGACTAGTGATGAGCGAATATACTCGTTACTCGAGATTTCCCGAGCATGCTCAGGTGACCTCCGAGTATTTTTTAGTGCTCGGAAATTTAGTTTTTATTGCCGCAGCTGGATGATTTACATCTGTTAGCCAGCATAAGTACATTTGGGGGTTGCCTGCTTGCTAGGGAATCCCCACATGTACTTATGCTGGCTAACAGATGTAAATCATTCAGCTGCGGCAATAAAAATGAAATTTCCGAGCACTAAAAAATGCTCGGAGGAGCCCCGAGCGTGCTTGAAAAATCTCAAGTAACGAGTATATTCGCTCATCACTAGTCATGGCATCACAGCAGAAGCCAGAAAACAAAGGGACAGTGCAGTAGCAAAGAGCCCCAAGGTGGATAATTAACCCTGATTTTATTTTTTTTCCCCCTTGGGCAATACTAAGGGTATTAAAATAATTTAAAAAAAAAATCATTTTAAGAAACATTATTTGATACAACGAAAACATCACAATGCACATGTCATACAAGTAAACAGCACACTGCACACACACAACATGAGTACGGCACGCAAATCACACACATCACACAAGCACAGCGCAGATATGACAGGTGTCACATAATCTCAGCGCACAAATCATGCAAGTATAGTGCACATATCATAAACATCACACAAGAAATGAAGAATTTCTCCCAGAAAATTATTGCAATTGTACATTTCCTTTGTGTGTATTGGAACAACACAAAAGAAACAGAGAAAAAAAGGCAAATTGGACATCAGTTCACACAAAACCCATTTCCAAAATTGTGGGTAAACAACTTTGTTTCAAGCATGTGACTCTCGTTCAAACTCACCTGTGGCAAGTGTCAGGTGTGGGCAATTTAACAATCACACCTGAAACAAGATAAATAAGGGAGAAGTTGACTCAATCTTTGCATTGTGTGTCTGTGTGTGCCACACTAAGCATGGAGAACAGTAAGTGGAGAAAAGAACTGTCTGAGGACTTAATAACTAAAATTTTTGAAAAATATCAACAACTTCAAGGTTACAAGTCGATCTGCAGAGATTTGATGTTCCTTTGTCCATGGTGTACAACATAATCAAGAAGTTTACAACCCATGGCACTGTAGGTAATTTCCCTAGATGTGGACGGTGGAGAAAAATTGATGAAAGGTTGTAACTTGTAACGCAGGAAAATCCAGATGGTATACAAGCAGCCCAAATCAAGTTCCAAAGAAATTCAATGTGCCCTCTAGGCTCAGGGTTCATCACTGTCAGTGCAAACTATCGTCAACATTTGAATGAAATGAAGGAGAGTCAGGAGGACCCACTGCTGACACATAGAGATTAAAAGCTAGACTGCAGTTTGCCAGAATGTACGCAAGTACAAAATCCTTCTGAGACAGTATCTTGCGGACAAATTAGATCAAGATAGAGCTTTTTGGTAAAGCACATCTTTCTACTGTTTACCAAAAATGGAAAGAGGCCTAAAAAGAAAAGAACATAGTGCATAAAGTCAAATATGGGGGGTTCAAAGATGTTTTGGGGTTGTTTTGCTGCCTGTAGCGCTCGGTGTCTTGACTGTGTGTGAATTTTAGGATGCAATGTATTTCTCAGTGTCAGATATCTGACCTAGGTCATGGTTCTTCCAGCAGGACAAAATACTAAGAAGCACCCAGAAATGGATGGATACAAAGTGCTGGAGAGTTCTGAAATGGTCAGCAATGAGTCCCGATCTAAATAACATTGAACACATGTGGGGAAATCTTAAAATTGCTGTTGGGAGAAGACGCCTTCAAATATGAGAGACCTGGATCAGTTTGCAAAAGAAGAGTGGTCAAAGGAAGCAATTGATTGCAGTTATTTATTCCAAAGGGTGTGCAACCAAATATTAAGTTGAGGAATGCCAACAATTTTGTCCTGCTCATTTTTGCAGTTTTGTGTAAAATTATGTCCAATTTGACATTATTCTCTGTGTTTTTTGTATTGTTCCAATACACACAAAGGAAATAAACATGTGTATAACAAAAGGTGTAATTGCAATAATTTTCTGGGAAAAATACTTCATTTTCTGGAACAATTAAAGGGCCACTGTCACCCCCCCCCAGGCGTTATAAACTAAAAGAGCCACCTTGTGCAGCAGTAATGCTGCAGTCTAACAAGGTGGCTCTTTTAGTTTTTGATTAAGTTATTACCGCAATAAAACGTTTTAAAAATTGGCCAAACGTACCAGCTATTGTACCGGGAGGCGGTCCGAATCGTTCTCTCTGTATCCCCCAACTGCCGTCACTCTTGTCTTCAGGGCCGATGGTACCCGCCCCCTGCGCGCTGTTTCTTCTTAAATCCGGCGCCTGCGCTGTGCGTGCCTGCCTGGGGCCTGCGCAGTCTTCATTGTGAGTCACAGCTCAGACGCAGGGTGCCTGACTGCGCCTGTGCGGGCAGTGCGGCCACCCTGTGACTGACGCCCCGCCCCGCACTGTGTTATTCATTATGCTCAGTGCGGGGCTGGCATTCCTGGGCATGCGCACTGCGCTGTCCAGGCCCTCTCCCATCTACCCCTGCTCCCCCGCCTTACGGCATTGTTATTTTCGGCTGCCGCATTCCAGACGCTGGTGAGAATTAGTGTCTATTGCGGCAAGCTGCTATGTGTTTGTATGTTTTAATCAGGGGCGGATTATATGAGGGTCAATCTGTGCGGTAGCCCAGGGCTACCGCACAGATTGACCCTCTGTGACTGTGAATGCCCGCCGACATGTGCCCCCGGACCCGGTGGCCAGAGAGAGGGGGCCCGATTGCTGGACAATGGGGCAATGCTGGAGAGACACTGGGGGCAATGCTGGACACACTGGGGGCAATGCTGACACACTGGGGGCAATGCTGACACACTGGGGGCAATGCTGGACTCAATGGGGGCAATGCTGGACACACTGGGGGCAATGCTGGACACACTGGGGGCAATGCTGGACTCAATGGGGGCAATGCTGGACACACTGGGGCAATGCTGACACACTGGGGGCAATGCTGACACACTGGGGGCAATGCTGATACACTGGGGCAATGCTGGACTCAATGGGGGCAATGCTGGACACACTGGGGCAATGCTGACACACTGGGGGCAATGCTGACACACTGGGGGCAATGCTAACACACTGGGGGCAATGTTGACATACTGGGGCAGATTGCTGGACACACTGGGGTAATATGCTGGACACACTGGGGGCAATGCTGGACACACTGGGGTAATATGCTGGACACACTGGGGGCAATGCTGACACACTGGGGGCAATGCTGACACACTGGGGTAATATGCTGGACACACGGGGCAATATGCTGGACACACTGGGGACAATGCTGACACACTGGGGCAGATTGCTGGACACATTGGGGCAGATTGCTGGACACACTGGGGTAATATGCTGGGGTGTGCATTATACTGCATCAAAGAACAATAAACGTTGAGGGGTGAGCATTATTATACCGCACTATACTATACGTGGCAGTTAAATACGTGGCACTGAAATGCGTGATACGTGGCACTGAAATACGTGGCACTGAAATGCGTGGCACTGAAATACGTGGCACTGAAATGCGTGATGCGTGGCACTGAAATATGTTGCACTTACATATGTGATACGTGGCACTTAGATCAATAAACGGTCATGTTGGAGCATTATTATACCGCACTATAGATCAATAAACGGTGAGGGGGGATCATTATTACACCGCACTGCAGATCAATAAACGGTCATGGTGGAGCATTATTATACCATACTGCAAAACATTACACGGTGAGGGTTCAGCATTACTATACCGCGCGGATGATCACGAGCGGGAAGCATTAGGATACCTTACTGCACATCAATAAACAGTGCGAAGTGAGCATTATGATACCGCACTGTGGACCGATATACGGTGAAGGTGTAAAAATGTAACCGCACTGTGGAGCAATTTACGCAGATGGTGGACAATTATACCGCACTGTGCCATGCAACTACATACGGTGATGGGGGAACATTATACCGCACTATGTAACAAAGTAAGTTTATGTTGGAACATTATGCTGCGCTGTGGAGCAATATACGCAGACGGTTGAACATTACACCACTCTGTAGACGTATTGCTAATGATAATTAAAGGTTCCATTAATTTTTTTTTTTAAATGAAAAAATTAAAAATATGTATATAAATATCTATATATATCTATATATATATAGATAAAAAAATCACAGCAGCACATGTACATGAATCGGCCATGTGAAAACACAGACAAATATACATTTCTCAAAAATATTTTTTCATAAAAAATGTTTCAAAAAATTTTTTTTTCATAAAACTTACAGTTAAATTACAGTAGAGTAGGACCCATCAGGGGGAGATCACCTTGCCGTGGTTGATGGGCATACATGAATTGGCCAATTTATGCGCTAAGAATCTCCATTTAACTGTAAGTTTTATGAAAAAAAAATGTTTTGAAAAATTTTTTATGAAAAAATATTTTTGAGAAATTTATATTTGTCTGTGTTTTCACATGGCCGATTCATGTACATGTGCTGCTGTGATTTTTTTATCTATGTGCTGCAGTTTGCAGCGTGCACGTGTTCACATTGGGAGTGCTGATTGGGTTTTTATATATATATATATACTAGCTATTGAACCCGTTCTACAACCGGGTGGCGAGCATTTATATTGGTATATGCTCTCCCATCCTGGTATGTGCTGCTCCCATGTTGCTCTCCCATCCTGTCATGTGCTGCTCCATCCTGCGCCCCCATCCTGTCATGTGCTGCTCCATCCTGCGGCCCCATCCTGTCATATGCTGCTCCATCCTGCGTCCCCATCATGCCATGTGCTTCTCCCATTCTGCGCCACCATTCCGTGGTAATGTTATGCACCCATTCTGACTGTTACTGTTTACATTCTGCCATATGTTGTTAAAATATTTCTCTCTCAGGATCTACTGACCGAGTGCGGCGGTGCTGAGTGAGGGTGGCGTTGCTGAGTGCGGTCGGCTGTGCGTGGCTGTAATGGGCGCCGAGTGCTGGTGGCCTGAGCAGGCGGGGACATCGGCGCACTGTTGGGGTCAGGGGCTGTAGTAGCTGTAGGATCTGATAGTTAATTGCCCCGGGACTTGCTATATAAACCTGTGCCACGTTCCACCGATGCATGCCACTACGTGTTCCGTGTCCTCGGCCTGTGACTGTTCAGTCACAGGGCGGGGGCCCTATGAACTGAACGTCACAGGCAGAGTATGTTGTGGACAGAACATCGCGCATTGTTGGAACGGGACAGGTAAATAATGCATACTAAGGCCATGTTCAGACTTTGCTGTTTTTGCAGCTGCGTTTCCGCTGTGGTTTCCATAGCGTTTACATTTACATTAACATGTAAACTTATGGAAACCGCAAACCGCTGTGCACATGCCGCGGGAAAAACCGCGCAGAAACGCAGCGGTTTAAAACCAACAGCATATCACTTCTTTGTGCGTACCTGCAGCGGTTCTTCACCCACAGACCTCCGTTGTGAGGATCAAACCCGCTGTGAAACCCGCAGATCAAATAATATCTGCGGGTTTTATTGCGGTTATGGGTGGAGAAACCGCTGCAGCAGGAATTTTGGGGAAACGGGAGGAATTCCGTGGGCGGAAGTGCGTGGGCGGAGTGTTGTGGCTGTCATCATGGAGGCATATCGTCGCATGGGGATCGATGTCGGGCGCTTGATCAATCTGGTATGTATGTGTGTGTGTCTGTCTATGTGTCTGTGTACATTTGTGTTCGTGTGTGTGTCCCCATGCGACGATAGTGCCGCCAAATTGTGCTAAGTCGCCGTATGGGACTACTACTCCCATACCGTATTTTGATGGGAGAGTTGTGCCTGTGTCCGGCAACTTAGCACAATTGTAAATAACACAAAACTTAAACGTACACAATACATATACAAGAAACGTAACATACATGACACACAGTACATATAACATAGAGTATATACTCACCATACAGCACATACAAGTACGCGAATCCCTCGCCCTAGGGAAAAAGTCCCCCAAAAAACAAACAAATACATACTCCCTGTCCGCAGAATCCAAAATTGAGTGTCCCACGCCGATCCCCTGCTCTCCGGCGATACACTGCCAGAAGCGAAGCTCCTAGCAGTGTATCGCGTACTGTTCCGGAGTTCAATGGCGCCGGCGTCTCTATTCACGGCACTACAGGTGCGGGTCAACTTTCCCACGCTGTAGTGCCGTAAAGCGAGAGTCCCGGGGTAAATGAACGCCGGTAACTCTCGCGCATGCGCAGTAACACTCCAACAGGTGCCGGAGCACCTGTCAGTGTGTTGCTGCAGCTGTGGAGAGCAGACATCTCCGGATGTGTCTGTTCTCCATGGCAGATCCACGTGGGACCCTCTTTGGATTGCTGCGAACAGGGCCAGGGAGTATTAATTTGGTTTGTTTTTTTATTTATTTTGCAGGTCGAGGGTTTTCAAATGCGTAAAATAATGTACGTGTCAAAAATTGTGTGTTTTTATTTCATTGAAATATTTTTTCCAGTATTTCAGTGCCACGCATCACGCATTTCAGTGCCACGTATTTCAGTGCCACGTATTTCAGTGCCACGTATCACGCATTTCAGTGCCACGTATTTAAGTGCCACGTATAGTATAGTGCGGTATAATAATGCTCACCCCCTCAACGTTTATTGTTCTTTGATGCAGTATAATGCACACCCCAGCATATTACCCCAGTGTGTCCAGCAATCTGCCCCAGTGTGTCCAGCAATCTGCCCCAGTGTGTCCAGCAATGCCCCCAGTGTGTCCAGCATATTACCCCAGTGTGTCAGCATTGCCCCCAGTGTGTCAGCATTGCCCCCAGTGTGTCCAGCATTGCCCCCAGTGTGTCAGCATTGCCCCCAGTGTGTCCAGCATTGCCCCCTGTGTGACAGCATTGCCCCCAGTGTGTCAGCATTGCCCCCAGTGTGTCAGCATTGCCCCCAGTGTGTCAGCATTGCCCCAGTGTGTCCAGCATTGCCCCCATTGAGTCCAGCATTGCCCCCAGTGTGTCCAGCATTGCCCCCAGTGTGTCCAGCATTGCCCCCATTGAGTCCAGCATTGCCCCCATTGTGTCCAGCATTGCCCCCATTGAGTCAGCATTGCCCCCAGTGTGTCCAGCATTGCCCCCTGTATGACAGCATTGCCCCCAGTGTGTCAGCATTGCCCCCAGTGTGTCCAGCATATTACCCCAGTGTGACAGCATTGCCCCCAGTGTGTCCAGCATTGCCCCCATTGTGTCCAGCATTGCCCCCATTGAGTCATCATTGCCCCCAGTGTGTCAGCATTGCCCCCAGTGTGTCAGCATTGCCCCCAGTGTGTCAGCATTGCCCCCAGTGTGTCCAGCATATTACCCCAGTGTGTCCAGCATTGCCCCCAGTGTGTCAGCATTGCCCCCAGTGTGTCAGCATTGCCCCCATTGAGTCAGCATTGCCCCCATTGAGTCAGCATTGCCCCCAGTGTGTCAGCATTGCCCCCAGTGTGTCCAGCATATTACCCCAGTGTGTCCAGCATTGCCCCCAGTGTGTCAGCATTGCCCCCAGTGTGTCAGCATTGCCCCCAGTGTGTCAGCATTGCCCCCAGTGTGCCCAGCATTGCCCCCAGTGTGTCAGCATTGCCCCCAGTGTGTCAGCATTGCCCCCAGTGTGTCAGCATTGCCCCCTGTGTGACAGCATTGCCCCCAGTGTGTCAGCATTGCCCCCAGTGTGTCAGCATTGCCCCCAGTGTGACAGCATTGCCCCCAGTGTGACAGCATTGCCCCCAGTGTGTCAGCATTGCCCCCAGTGTGTCCAGCATTGCCCCCAGTGTGTCAGCATTGCCCCCAGTGTGTCAGCATTGCCCCCAGTGTGTCAGCATTGCCCCCAGTGTGACAGCATTGCCCCCAGTGTGTCAGCATTGCCCCCAGTGTGACAGCATTGCCCCCAGTGTGACAGCATTGCCCCCATTGTGTCCAGCATTGCCCCCATTGTGTCCAGCATTGCCCCCATTGAGTCCAGCATTGCCCCCATTGTGTCCAGCATTGCCCCCAGTGTGTCAGCATTGCCCCCAGTGTGTCCAGCATTGCCCCCAGTGTCTCTCCAGCATTGCCCCATTGTCCAGCAATCGGGCCCCCTCTCTCTGGCCACCGGGTCCGGGGGCACATGTCGGCGGGCATTCACAGTCACAGAGGGTCAATCTGTGCGGTAGCCCTGGGCTACCGCACAGATTGACCCTCATATAATCCGCCCCTGATTAAAACATACAAACACATAGCAGCTTGCCGCAATAGACACTAATTCTCACCAGCGTCTGGAATGCGGCAGCCGAAAATAACAATGCCGTAAGGCGGGGGAGCAGGGGTAGATGGGAGAGGGCCTGGACAGCGCAGTGCGCATGCCCAGGAATGCCAGCCCCGCACTGAGCATAATGAATAACACAGTGCGGGGCGGGGCGTCAGTCACAGGGTGGCCGCACTGCCCGCACAGGCGCAGTCAGGCACCCTGCGTCTGAGCTGTGACTCACAATGAAGACTGCGCAGGCCCCAGGCAGGCACGCACAGCGCAGGCGCCGGATTTAAGAAGAAACAGCGCGCAGGGGGCGGGTACCATCGGCCCTGAAGACAAGAGTGACGGCAGTTGGGGGATACAGAGAGAACGATTCGGACCGCCTCCCGGTACAATAGCTGGTACGTTTGGCCAATTTTTAAAACGTTTTATTGCGGTAATAACTTAATCAAAAACTAAAAGAGCCACCTTGTTAGACTGCAGCATTACTGCTGCACAAGGTGGCTCTTTTAGTTTATAACGCCTGGGGGGGGGTGACAGTGGCCCTTTAAAAGGGCGCCAACACTTTCGGCCATAACTGTATATACAGGCACATACATATATATTATATATACATATGCATATACACTACCCAGATAATTGACACTATTGCTTCATAAGTTGCAGAAGACCCTCATGTGCTTCCTCTCCTGCAGTGTCCTGAGTAACCAGAAGCAGCAGATGTGGAGCTGTGCGAGGTCCATCTTCCTGCTCTTCTATCAGCTCTACATTTCTCTCCTGAATGCTGCGGCCTCCATCCTCTCCTGAGCAGTGACTCCCGGGAATCTTAAACCCCCCACCCCTCCCCACCCCCGCACTCTCACTCAGCCATCCTCTCCTGAGTGGTGACTCCAGGCCATCTTCTCCCCCCCACGCTCTCACTTACTCTAATCAGTACAAAAATATTCTTGATAAAGAGGATAATAATTTTATATAATAATAATAATTTTTATTTATATAGCACCAACATATTCCGCAGCACTTTACAATTAAGCGGTGTCATGTACAGACAATAAAAGGAAATGGGGGGGACACAATAGGTGAAAAGTGCTCGTTATTTCAGGTCTGGCAATTATAATAAATAGGGCTTTTTATATAAAGCTGCATGATCCGGTCATCGGCCCGTGTGTTTAAGTGCAATAGTTAAATATCAAGTGCAGTTATCATGTGCATGGAGGGTGTGGAGACAGATGAATAGTAGGGTGCAGATTCAGAGTAATATTTGGAAGGAGGGAACAGGGCAAAGTTAGTCTACTGAATAGTTGATGTGGTAGGCTTGTTTGAAGAGATGGGTTTTTAAAGCGCGCTTGAATAGGTCGGGGCTAGGTATCAGTCTGATCGTCTGGGGAAGTGCATTCCAGAGAGCTGGTGCAGCACGAGAGAAGTCTTGGAGATGGAGGTGCGAGGTTCGGATTACGGGGGATGTTAGTCTTAGGTCATTTGTAGAACGGAGGGCACGTGTAGGGCGATAGACAGAGATGAGAGAGGAGATATATGGCGGTGCAGAACTGTGGAGGGCTTTGTGGGTGAGAGAGATGAGCTTATACTGGACCCTGTAGCGAATGGGTAGCCAGTGTAATGACTGGCACAAGATGGAGGCATCGGTGGACAGAAATATGACCCTGGCTGCCACATTCAAGATGGATTGGAGAGGAGAAAGTTTGGCAAGAGGGAGGCCGATCAGAAGAGAGTTGCAGTAGTCCAGACGAGAATGAATAAGAGCGACAGTAAGAGTCTTAGCAGTTTCAAAGGTGAGAAAAGGTCGGATTCTGTAGATGTTTTTAAGATGCAGGTGACAAGAGCGAGTGAGTGATCGTATGTAGGGAGTAAAGGAAAGTTCGGTGTCGAATGTGACCCCAAGAGGATACATTTATCAAGGCTTTTCTGATTTTTTGAGCACTCTGCAATGTTCAGGATGTTATCAGATTAGAGGGGGTCGCAAGTGACTTTCTTTACACAAGTTTTACTTTGCATTATGCACATTCAAGAAACAAATGTTAACATTTTATAATTAACTTTTTGTTATAATAGTTTCTGCATAAATAAATAGTATGCAAAATAATAGATAATTTAAGCTTATGCCATCCTTTATACTGTAACATAGTGTTTATTTTTCCTCTTTCAGGTTTTGAAAAATGCCTTCTGGAAAATAAGAAAGTGGTCTTCTTTGAGGCACATTTCTCCTGTAATCCACTTCAGATTTGACAAATTTGACATGCTCGGTGATACTCGGATATCACTCAATTATCTTGGTGCACGGCACTTGATGAGCATTGGCTGGTGCTCGGATTTGAAGCTCGAATCCCTGCCCCGCAAGTGTGGTGCCTTTTATACAGCCAATAAGCATGCGGGTATTACCTGCCAGTGAATGCGACCTTCAACAATTGGGTCTCAAAACTGGATCCCTGGCATGAGCTATCCCTCTATGCCTTGGATGTGTTGTGCTGCCCTGTCCCAAGCATCTTGTCTGAGCAAGATTTTAGTACCTCCAGAGGGGTCATAATAGACAGGTATTTTCGACAGAAAATGCTGACAGGCTCACTCTAATAAAAATGAACAAAGTTATGATTAGCCGAAACTTTTCAACAACACCAGATGACAGCATCACATAAAGTCTTTGTAATCTTCAATATCTGAATGAAGCACACAAGTTGTTGCCTTTAATGATCTATGAATTACTGTATTACACTCCTTATCATTTTTCCCTGGCTTTTCACTTTGTGCAAAGTCTGTACGAGTGTGAAAGTACATCAACTACACCTTTAAAACATTTTAATGAGGCCCGCCATTTGTTGCCTTTAAGGGTCTATTGATGACTAGATGACCTTCCTCATAATTGTTTCCTGGCTTTGCACTGTGTGCAAAGCCTTTGAGTGTAGAAGTTCCACATATACACTTTCTTAATTTTTTTATGAGGCACTCCAGTTGTTGCCTTCAAGAGTGCATGGATGACTCTTCTTGTAATTTTTGTCAGGCTTTGCACTGTGTGCAGGGCTTTTATGAGCACCACAACTATACTGTTCACAATATTTGAATGAGATAGTACAGTTAGTGCCTTCAGGGGTATATGGATGACACTGCTTGTAATTTTTGGCAGGGTTTGCGCTTACTGCATAGCCTTTATGAATCTAGGAGTACCACTAAATGACAATTTGAAAATAATGCATATGAGGCCCTCTTTTATGTCTAATACAGGGTGTATCTGAGTTACTCTTCCATCAAATGTTTGGCAGTTCTTGTTTCCTTCCTAAATTACACTGAAATTTCCAATTTTTTTTTTAATAAAGATTTCAATTTTAGTTTACTTAAATTAAGAATAAAATCCTTTTTTTTCTACTAGCTCCAATTGAGGCTGGGTTCACACATTGCTCTTTCATTGTGGAATGTACATATAAATGTATAAATTGAAATCTGCAATGTTTCTGCATCAAAAAGTTGTGCATATTTCCCACAATTATTCATATGATTTTATGTGCATTTTTTTTGTTTGGAGAAGCACCAAAAAATGCAGCAAAAATGCCAGGCCAGTTGTTTAGCATGCGGATTTAAGAATTTATATTGAAAATAATGTGTACAATCTGCACCAAAAAGGTTTATTACTGCAGCAGAAAATGAAATGAAGCAGATTTATAAAGCTCAGTAAAATCCAGTTTTTCTGTACATACTGCACCAGAAAAACGTAGCAGGTGAATCATATTAAGTGAAAAGTCACCTACTTTGCTGGTACTTGCAGAAAATGTACAGCAAGTAAATACTATCACTACATTGGAAGTAATTTATAAAATGAAATGCATACAGATCTGTGCTTTATTCACATTCACAAGTGTCTCGTGACATTGGTTATTATCACAATTTGTATATCTGTAATAAATTATATATATATATATTACTGTATAAACCTATTGTCTGTAATACACTGCAGAAGGAAATGAAGTCAAAGGTGTCACCCATCGCCATCTGGTGGATTCTTTGAGTACTGCATGGATCATGATTAAAAAAAAAAATAACAAAAAACTACAACTGTGAGCTTGTAGGCGCTGTGTCATGCTAAGAAGTTTTCTCATACAGGGCAAATGTTTGTTAATATTGGCTATCCAAAAAGTGATAGGCACCGTTGCTATTTTTTAACCCCTTCACCCCCAAGGGTGGTTTGCACGTTAATGACCGGGCCAATTTTTACAATTCTGACCACTGTCCCTTTATGAGGTTATAACTCTGGAACGCTTCAACGGATCTTGGCGATTCTGACATTGTTTTCTCGTGACATATTGTACTTCATGATAGTGGTAAAATTTCTTCGATATAACTTGCGTTTATTTGTGAAAAAAACGAATATTTGGCGAAAATTTTGAAAATTTCGCAATTTTCCAACTTTGAATTTTTATGCCCTTAAATCACAGACATATGTCACGCAAAATACTTAATAAGTAACATTTCCCACATGTCTACTTTACATCAGCACAATTTTGGAACCAAAATTTTTTTTGGTGACGGAGTTATAAGGGTTAAAAGTTGACCAGCAATTTCTCATTTTTACAACACCATTTTTTTTTAGGGACCACATCTCATTTGAAGTCATTTTGAGGGGTCTATATGATAGAAAATACCCAAGTGTGACACCATTCTAAAAACTGCACCCCTCAAGGTACTCAAAACCACTTTCAAGAAGTTTATTAACCCTTCAGGTGTCTCACAGGAATTTTTGGAATGTTTAAATAAAAATAAACATTTAACTTTTTTTCACTCAAAATTTTTTTCAGCTCCAATTTGTTTTATTTTACCAAGGGTAACAGGAGAAAATAGACCCCAAAATTTGTTGTACAATTCGTCCTGAGTACGCTGTTACCCCATATGTGGGTGTAAACCATTGTTTGGGCGCATGGCAGAGCTCGGAAGGAAAGGAGCGCCATTTGACTTTTCAATGCAAAATTGACTGGAATTGAGATGGGACGCCATGTTGCATTTGGAGAGCCCCTGATGTGCGTAAACATTGAAACCCCCCACAAGTGACACCATTTTGGAAAGTAGACCCCCTAAGGATCTTATCTAGATGTGTGTTGAGCACTTTGACCCAACAAGTGCTTCACAGAAGTTTATAATGCAGAGCCGTAAAAATAAAAATCATATTTTTTCACAAAAATGATCTTTTCGCCCCCATTTTTTTATTTCCCCAAGGGTAAGAGAAGAAATTAGACCACAAAAGTTGTTGTGCAATTTGTCCTGAGTACGACGATACCCCATATGTGGGGATAAACCACTGTTTGGGCGCATAGCAGAGCTCGGAAGGGAAGGAGCGCTATTTTACTTTTCAATGCAAAATTGACTGGAATTAAGATGGGATGCCATGTTGCGTTTGGAGAGCCCCTGATGTGCCTAAACATTAAAACCCCCCACAAGTGACACCATTTTGGAAAGTAGACCCCCTAAGGAACTTATCTAGATGTGTGGTGAGCACTTTGACCCAACAAGTGCTTCACAGAAGTTCATAATGCAGAGCCGTAAAAATAAAAAATCATATTTTTTCACAAAAATGATCTTTTCGCCCCCAATTTTTTATTTTCCCAAGGGTAAGAGAAGAAATTGGACCCCAAAAATTGTTGTGCAATTTGTCCTGAGTACGCTGATACCCCATATGTGGGTGTAAACCATTGTTTGGGCGCAGGGCAGAGCTCGGAAGGGAAGGAGCGCCATTTGACTTTTCAATGCAAAATTGACTGGAATTGAGATGGGACGCCATGTTGCGTTTGGAGAGCCCCTGATGTGCCTAAACATTGAAACCCCCCACAAGTGACACCATTTTGGAAAGTAGACCCCTTAAGGAACTTATCTAGATGTGTATTGAGCACTTTGACCCAACAAGTGCTTCACAGAAGTTTATAATGCAGAGCCGTAAAAATAAAAATCATATTTTTTCACAAAAATGATCTTTTCGCCCCCATTTTTTTATTTCCCCAAGGGTAAAAGAAGAAATTAGACCACAAAAGTTGTTGTGCAATTTGTCCTGATTACGACGATACCCCATATGTGGGGGTAAACCACTGTTTGGGCGCATAGCAGAGCTCGGAAGGAAAGGAGCGCTATTTTACTTTTCAATGCAAAATTGACTGGAATTAAGATGGGATGCCATGTTGCGTTTGGAGAGCCCCTGATGTGCCTAAACATTAAAACCCCCCACAAGTGACACCATTTTGGAAAGTAGACCCCCTAAGGAACTTATCTAGATGTGTTTTGATAGCTTTGAACCCCCAAGTGTTTCACTACAGTTTATAACGCAGAGCCGTGAAAATAAAAATTCCTTTTTTTTTTTCACAAAAATGATTTTTAGCCCCCAGTTTTGTATTTTCACAAGGGTATCAGGATAAATTGGACCCCAAACTTTGTTGTCCAATTTGTCCTGAGTACGCTGATACCCCATATGTGGGGGGGAACCACTGTTTGGGCGCATGACAGAGCTCGGAAGGGAAGGAGCGCCATTTGGAATGCAGACTTAAATGGATTGGTCTGCAGGCGTCACGTTGCATTTGCAGAGCCCCTGATGTACCCAAACAGTACAAACCCCCCACAAGTGACCCCATATTGGAAACTAGACCCCCCAAGGAACTTATCTAGATGTGTTGTGAGAACTTTGAACCCCCAAGTGTTTCACTACAGTTTATAACGCAGAGCCGTGAAAATAAAAATTCCTTTTTTTTTTTCACAAAAATGATTTTTTAGCCCCCAGTTTTGTATTTTCACAAGGGTATCAGGATAAATTGGACCCCAAACTTTGTTGTCCAATTTGTCCTGAGTACGCTGATACCCCATATGTGGGGGGGAACCACTGTTTGGGCGCATGACAGAGCTCGGAAGGGAAGGAGCGCCATTTGGAATGCAGACTTAAATGGATTGGTCTGCAGGCGTCACGTTGCATTTGCAGAGCCCCTGATGTACCCAAACAGTACAAACCCCCCACAAGTGACCCCATATTGGAAACTACACCCCCCAAGGAACTTATCTAGATGTGTTGTGAGAACTTTGAACCCCCAAGTGTTTCACTACAGTTTATAACGCAGAGCCGTGAAAATAAAAATTCCTTTTTTTTTTCACAAAAATGATTTTTTAGCCCCCAGTTTTGTATTTTCACAAGGGTATCAGGATAAATTGGGCTCCAAAAGTTGTTGTCCAATTTGTCCTGAGTACGTTGATACCCCATATGTGGGGGGGAACCACTGTTTGGGTGCATGACAGAGCTCGGAAGGGAAGGAGCGTCATTTGGAATGCAGACTTAAATGGATTGGTCTGCAGGCGTCACGTTGCATTTGCAGAGCCCCTGATGTACCCAAACAGTACAAACCCCCCACAAGTGACCCCATATTGGAAACTAGACCCCCCAAGGAACTTATCTAGATGTGTTGTGAGAACTTTGAACCCCCAAGTGTTTCACTACAGTTTACAACGCAGAGCCGTGAAAATAAAAAATCTTTTTTTTCCCACAAAACTTATTTTTTGGCCCCCAGTTTTGTATTTTCCCAAGGGTAGCAGGAGAAATTGGACCCCAAAAGATGATGTCCAATTTGTCCTGAGTACGCTGATACCCCATATGTTGGGGTAAACCCCTGTTTGGGCACACGGGAGAGCTCTGAAGGGAAGGAGCACTGTTTTCCTTTTTCAACGCAGAATTGGCTGGAATTCAGATCGGATGCCATGTCCCGTTTGGAGAGCCCCTGATGTGCCTAAACAGTGGAAACCCCCCAATTATAACTGAAACCCTAAGCCAAACACACCCCTTACCCTAATCCCAACCGTAACCCTAACCACTCCTCTAACCCAGACACACCCAACCCTATTCCCAACCGTAAATGTAATCCAAACCCTAACCCTATCTTTAGCCCCAACCCTAACTGTAGCTCCAAACCTAGCCCCAACCCTAACCCTAACCCTAGCCCTAACCCTAGCAATAACCCTAGCCCTATCACTAGCCCTAACACTAGCCGTAACACTAGCCCTAACCCTAGCCCTATCCCTATCCCCAACCCTAGCCCTAACCCTAGCCCTAACCCTAGCCCCAACCCTAGCCCTAACCCTAGTCCTAACCCTTGCCCTAACCCTAACCCTAGCCCTAACTCTAGTCCTAACTCTAGCCCTAACCCTAGCCCCAACCCTAGCCCTAACCCAAACCCTAGCCCTAACCCTAGCCCCAACCCTAGCCCTAACCCTAGTCCTAACCCTTGCCCTAACCCTAACCCTAGCCCTAACTCTAGTCCTAACTCTAGCCCTAACCCTAGCCCCAACCCTAGCCCTAACCCAAACCCTAGCCCTAACCCTTGCCCTAACCCTAACCCTAACTCTAGTCCTAACTCTAGCCCTAACCCTAATGGGAAAATGGAAATAAATACATTTTTTAATTTTTTTATTTTTCCCTAACTAAGGGGGTGATGAAGGGGGGTTTGATTTACTTTTATAGCGGGTTATTTAGCGGATTTTTATGATTGGCAGCTGTCACACACTGAAAGACGCTTTTCATTGCAAAAAATATTTTTTGCGTTACCACATTTTGAGAGCTGTAATTTTTCCATATTTGAGTCCACAGAGTTATGTGAGATCTTGTTTTTTGCGGGACGCGTTGACGTTTTTATTGGTAACATTTTCGGACACGTGACATTTTTTGATCACTTTTTATTCCGATTTTTGTGAGGCAGAGTGATCAAAAACCAGCTATTCATGAATTTCTTTTGGGGAGGCGTTTATACCGTTCCGCGTTTGGTAAAATTGATAAAGCAGTTTTATTCGTCGGGTCAGTACGATTACAGCGATATCTCATTTATATCATTTTTTTATGTTTTGGCGCTTTTATACGATAAAAACTATTTTATAGAAAAAATAATTATTTTGGTATCGCTTTATTCTCAGGACTATAACTTTTTTATTTTTTTGCTGATGATGCTGTATGGCGGCTCGTTTTTTGCGGGACAAGATGACGTATTCAGCGGTTACATGGTTATTTATATCAGTCTTTTTGATCGCGTGTTATTCCACTTTTTGTTCGGCGGTATGGTAATAAAGCGTTGTATTTTGCCTCGTTTTTTTTTTTTTTTTCTTACGGTGTTTACTGAAGGGGTTAACTAGTGGGGCAGTTTTATAGGTTGGGTCGTTACGGACGCGGCGATACTAAATATGTGTACTTTTATTGTTTTTTTTATTTTATTTAGCTAAAGAAATGTATTTATGGGAATAATTTTTTTTTTTTTCTTTATTTAGGATATTTTTTTTATTTATTTTTTTACACACATGTGGGGAATTTTTTTTTAACTTTTTTACTTTGTCCCAGGGGGGGGACATCACAGATCATTGATCTGGCAGTGTGCACAGCACTCTGCCAGATCTGCGATCTGCTGTGCAGGGCTGCAGGCTTACCAAGTGTCTGCTCTGAGCAGACACTCGGTAAGCCACCTCCTTCCCTGCAGGACCCGGATGCCGCGGCCATCTTGGATCCGGGACCTGCGGCGAGGAGGGAGGTAGGAGACCCTCAGAGCAACGCGATCACATCGCGTTGCTCCGGGGGTCTCAGGGAAGCACGCAGGGAGCCCCCTCCCTGCGCGATGCTTCCCTATACCGCCGGTACACCGCGATCATGTTTGATCGCGGTGTGCCGGGGGTTAATGTGCCGGGGGCGGTCCGTGACCGCTCCTGGCACATAGTGCCGGATGTCAGCTGCGATATGCAGCTGACACCCGGCCGCGATCGGCCGCGCTCCCCCCGTGAGCGCGGCCGATCGGCTATGACGTACTATCCCGTCGAGGGTCAGATAGGCCCAGGTCACCTCGACGGGATAGTACGTCAAAGGTCACAGAGGGGTTAAACACATTTTCAAACTAAAATTAAACATAGTTGTTAAGAATTTTCCTTAACATAATTTTGGAGACCTATCCTCACGTACTTTAAAATTTGAAAATAGATCTCTAGAACCACCACACCACCAATTAATAAAAAAAAAAGAAAAACAAAAAAACTTCAATATCAGGAGGACCCTATTGACTATTATCCTTTCCCTATCTTCAATGGAGGTTTTGCATCCTACAATGCGCAAATTGCACCCCGCTCACGGACGACTGACCCTCCTGGCACTATTAAGCTCTAGTTTTCAGTGAGGGCAAATATAACCAATACTACACCAAACGTATGCTATACAAGTGGTGCCACACCACAAATAAACTGCTAAGTGCATGTTGATCCAACATTACAGTGGCATGTAAAAGTTTAGGCACCTCTGGTTAAAATTACTGTTACTGTAAACAGTAAAGCAAGTTGAAGATGAAATGATCTCTAAAAGGCCTAAAGTTAAAGATGACAGATTATCTTAGCCTGTAAAGCTTATGGCTTGTTCACTATCATTAGGAAAGGCCAGGTGATGCAAATTTCACAGCTTTAAAAAAAAACCAGCCTCCTCTGTCATGGTTCCCAATGGCAAGGGAACGTAAAAAACAAATAAGTAACGAACGAGCTCTCGGGTGATGGAAACTCGAGTTGACCGTGAGCTAAATCTACCACACAACTAACAGTAGCCAGGGAGCATACCTACGGCTTCCTATATGCCACGCGCCAGCCGGAGGACTAACTACGCCTGGTAGAGGAAGAAACAGACCTGGCTTACCTCTAGGGAAATACCCCAAAAGATGATAGCAGCCCCCCACATGTAATAACGGTGAATTAAGAGGAAAAGACATACACAGTATGAAAGTAGATTTAGCAAAGAGAGGTCCACTTACTAGATAGCAGAAGGATACAAAAGAGGACTTCACGGTCAACTGAAAACCCTTTCAAAAACCATCCTGAAATTACTTTAAGACTCCTGTGTCAACTCATGACACTGGAGTGGCAATTTCAGCCCGCAAGAGCTTCCAGCTACAGAGAAATACAAAAACTGCAAACTGGGCAAAAGGTACAAAACAAAAGGACAAAGTCCACTTAGCTGATCAGCAGACTAGTAGCAGGAACATGCAACCGAAGGCTCTGGTTACAATGATGACCGGCAAGGAATGACTGGAGAGCAAGGCTAAATAGGAAACTCCCAAACACTGATGGAAGCAGGTGAACAGAAGAAGCAAAGTGCAAACAAGTCACCAGTACCACCAGCAACCACCAGGGGAGCCCAAAAAGCGGATACACAACACTCCTCTAACCTTGTGCCCAAAACAACAGCCATGGGTTATTCTAAGCAGCTGCCTAGCATTTCTGAAAATGAAAATGTTGGAGGTCCACAAAGCAGGAGAAAGCTATAAGAAGATAGCAAATCATTTTCAAGTTGCCCTTTCCTCACTTTGAAATGTAATTAAGAAATGAAAGTTTACAAGAACAGTGGAGGTCAAGATGAGGTCTGGAAGACCAAGCTAATTTTCAGGGAGAGCTGCTAGTAAGATTGCTAAAAAGGCAAATCAGAACCCCTGCTTGATGGAAAAAACCTTCAGGAAGATTTAGCAGACTTTGGAGTTGTGGTACATTGTTCCAATTTTCAGAGACACCTGCACAAATATGGAGTTCGTGGAAGAGTCATCAGAAGAAAACCTCTCCTGCATCCTCACTGTTATGATCTGGTGACCTTGGAGCCGCATGAAAACTTTCTCTGGAGTCGGTGGAACCTGTACTGACCGCAAATCCTGAACTAACACCGCAACTAGAAGTAGCCGTGGGGTGTGCCTAACAAACCCTAGACACCTCGACACAGCCGGAGGACTAAATACCCCTATAGATGGAAATAGGAATGCTATCTTGCCTCAGAGCAGACCCCCAAAGGATAGGCAGCCCCCCACGAATAATGACTGTGAGTAGGAGAAGAATAGACACACGCAGGTAGAAAACAGGATTTAGCAAAAGAGGCCACTCTAGCCAAATAGGAAAGGATAGGACAGATTACTAGGCGGTCAGTATTAAAACCCTTCCAAAAATATCCACAACAGATAACACAAAAAATTCCACAATCTAACTAAAGACATGGAATGTATATCTGCCACTCCAGAGAATCCAACAAGACTGAGAAAATACTGACACAATCTAAGCTGGACAAGAAAACACAAAGAATAGCACTGAATTGTGAAGCACACAGCATGTGTGCCACAGGAAAAAAAAAACCAGACACTTATCTTTGCTGACACTTATCTTTGCTGATTTGGCAGAAAGGCAGGAGGAACCAGGCAGAGGTCCTACACCTCCCAACAACAATTGACAACTGGCAAGGACTAATGAATCCTGCACACCTAAATACCCCAGTCAGAACTGCAATCAGCAGACACACCTGACCAGGACTGCAACCCAGGGACAACTGCATTACCACCTACTACCACCAGAGGGAACCCAAAAGCAGAATTCACAACAGTACCCTCCCCTTGAGGAGGGGTCACCGAACCCTCACCAGCGCCCCCAGGCCGATCAGGACGAGCCAGATGAAAGGCACGGACCAGATCAGCAGCATGGACATCAGAAGCAAAAACCCAAGAATTATCCTCCTGGCCATAACCCTTCCATTTGACAAGGTACTGAAGCCTCCGCCTCTAAAAACGAGAATCCAAAATCGTCTCAACCACATACTCCAACTCCCCATCAACCAAAACAGGGGCCGGAGGATCAACAGAGGGAACAACGGGCACCACATATTTCCGCAATAAAGATCTATGGAAGACATTATGGATAGCAAAAGAGGCCGGAAGCGCCAATCGAAAAGACACCGGATTAATAATCTCAGAAATCCTATAAGGACCAATAAACCGAGGCTTAAACTTAGGGGAAGAGACCTTCATAGGAACATGACGGGAAGACAACCAAACCAAATCCCCAACCCGAAGCCGGGAACCAACACACCGACGACGGTTAGCAAAACGTTGAGCCTCCTCCTGAGACAACACCAAATTGTCCACCACATGAGCCCAAATCTGCTGCAACCTGTCAACCACAGAATCCACACCAGGACAGTCAGA
Organism: Ranitomeya variabilis; assembly: GCF_051348905.1. Classification (NCBI taxonomy): domain Eukaryota; kingdom Metazoa; phylum Chordata; class Amphibia; order Anura; family Dendrobatidae; genus Ranitomeya; species Ranitomeya variabilis. The sequence goes on along the minus strand of NC_135235.1, from coordinate 73,931,695 downwards.
AGGCTCAACCTGCCCAGAAGAAAAACGAGGAAGAAAACCAAAATTACAAAAAAAAGACGAAACCAAAGTAGCCGAACTAGCCCGATTATTAAGGGCAAACTCGGCCAATGGCAAAAAGGCCACCCAATCATTCTGATCGGCAGACACAAAGCATCTCAAATAAGTCTCCAAAGTCTGATTAGTTCGCTCAGTCTGGCCATTTGTCTGAGGATGAAATGCAGAAGAAAAAGACAAATCAATGCCCAGCCTAGCACAAAAGGCCCGCCAAAACCTAGAAACAAACTGGGAACCTCTGTCGGACACAATATTCTCCGGAATACCATGCAAACGAACCACATGCTGAAAAAACAACGGAACCAACTCTGAAGAGGAAGGCAATTTAGGCAAAGGCACCAAATGAACCATCTTAGAAAACCGGTCACAAACAACCCAGATAACCAACATCCTCTGGGAAACCGGAAGATCAGAAATAAAATCCATAGAAATATGCGTCCAGGGCCTCTCAGGGACTGGCAATGGCAAAAGTAACCCACTAGCACGGGAACAACAAGGCTTGGCCCGCGCACAAGTCCCACAGGACTGCACAAAAGAACGCACATCACGTGACAACGAAGGCCACTAAAAGGACCTACCAACCAAATCTCTGGTACCACAAATACCAGGATGACCAGCCAACACAGAACAGTGAACCTCAGAAATCACTCTACTAGTCCATCTGTCAGGAACAAACAATTTCCCCACAGGACAGCGATCAGGTCTTTCAGCCTGAAATTCCTGAAGAACCCGCCGTAAATCAGGGGAAATGGCAGAAAGTACCACCCCTTCTTTCAGAATGCCGACCGGTTCAAGGACCTCAGGAGAATCAGGCAAAAAACTCCTAGAAAGGGCATCAGCCTTAATATTCTTAGAACCCGGAAGATACGAAACCACGAAATCAAAACGGGAAAAAAACAAGGACCATCGAGCCTGTCTAGGACTCAGCCGTTTGGCAGACTCGAGGTAAATCAAATTCTTATGATCGGTCAGGACCACAATACGGTGCTTAGCTCCCTCAAGCCAATGTCGCCACTCCTCAAACGCCCACTTCATAGCCAACAACTCCCGATTGCCGACATCATAATTGCGTTCAGCAGGCGAAAACTTGCGGGAGAAGAAGGCACACGGTTTCATCAAAGAACCAACAGAATCCCTCTGAGACAAAACGGCCCCTGCCCCAATCTCAGAAGCATCAATCTCAACCTGAAACGGAAGAGAAACATCTGGTTGGCGCAACACTGGAGCAGAAGTAAATCGGCGTTTAAGCTCCTGAAAGGCAGAGACAGCCGCAGAGGACCAATTCGCCACAGCAGCGCCTTTTTTCTTCAAATCAGTCAAGGGTTTAACCACGCTGGAGAAGTTAGCAATGAACCGGCGATAAAAATTTGCAAAACCCAAAAATTTCTGAAGGCTCTTCACGGATGTGGGTTGAATCCAATCATGAATGGCCTGAACCTTAACCGGATCCATCTCTATAGATGAGGGAGAAAAAATAAAGCCCAAAAAAGAAACCTTCTGCACCCCAAAGAGACACTTAGACCCCTTCACAAACAAAGCATTGTCACGAAGGATCTGAAATACCATCCTGACCTGTTCCACATGAGACTTCCAATCATCGGAAAAAATCAAAATATCGTCCAAATATACAATCAAAAATTTATCAATATAAGTCCGGAAGATATCATGCATGAAGGATTGAAAAACAGATGGAGCATTAGTGAGCCCGAATGGCATCACAAGGTATTCAAAATGGCCTTTGGGCGTATTAAACGCAGTTTTCCATTCATCACCCTGCTTAATATGAACAAGATTATATGCCCCCCGAAGGTCAATCTTCGTAAACCAACTAGCCCCCTTAATCCTAGCAAACAAATCGGAAAGCAAAGGTAAAGGGTATTGAAACTTGACCGTGATCTTATTCAAGAGGCGATAATCGATACAAGGTCTCAAGGAGCCATCCTTCTTAGCAACAAAAAAAACCCCTGCTCCCAACGGTGAAGAAGATGGCCGAATATGCCCTTTCTCCAAAGACTCCTTAACATAACTCCGCATGGCGGTATGTTCAGGCACAGACAGGTTGAAAAGTCGGCCTTTAGGAAACTTACTGCCTGGAATCAAGTCAATCGCACAATCACAGTCCCTGTGCGGTGGAAGGGAACTGGACTTGGGCTCATCGAATACATCCTGAAAATCAGACAAAAACTCTGGAATTTCAGAAGAGGAAGTAGAGGAGATTGACATCAAAGGAACATCATTATGAACCCCCTGACAACCCCAACTAGTCACAGACATATATTTCCAATCCAACACAGGATTATGTACCTGCAACCACGGGAAACCCAGCACGATAACATCATGCAAATTATGCAACACCAGAAATCGACAATCTTCCTGATGGGCTGGCACCATGTGCATGGTCACCTGTGTCCAAAACTGGGGCTTATTTTTAGCCAAAGGTGTAGCATCAATCCCCCTTAAAGGAATAGGGTTCTGCAAAGGCTGCAAGGGAAAACCACAACGCCTGGCAAACTCAAAATCCATTAAGTTCAAGGCAGCGCCTGAATCCACAAACGCCATGACAGAAAATGATGACAATGAGCAGATCAAGGACACCAATAACAGAAATTTAGGTTGTACAGTACTGATAGTAAATGAACTAGCGATCCTTTTTGTCCGCTTAGGGCAGACTGAAATGACATGAGAAGCGTCGCCACAATAATAACACAACCTATTCTGACGTCTGAATCCTTGTCGTTCCATTCTAGACAAAATCCTATCACACTGCATTGGCTCAGGACTTTGCTCTAAGAGCGACGCCACAGCGCGCACAGTTTGACGCTCCCGCAAGCGCCGATCAATCTGAATAGCCAGAGATATAGAATCACTCAGACCGGAAGGCGTGGGAAACCCCACCATAACATCTTTAACGGATTCAGAAAGACCCTTTCTGAAAATTGCCGCCAAAGCATCATCATTCCATTTAGTCAACACAGACCATTTTCTAAATTTCTGACAATACAATTCTGCCGCCTCTTGACCCTGAGACAGGGCCAACAAGGTTTTCTCCGCTTGATCCACAGAATTCGGTTCATCATATAATAATCCTAAAACCTGAAAAAAGGAATCTACATTAAGCAAGGCCGGATTCCCAGATTCCAGGGAAAATGCCCAATCCTGTGGATCGCCACGCAGCAGGGAGATGACAATTTTAACCTGCTGAATGGAATCACCGGAGGATCACGGTCTCAGAGCAAAAAACAGTTTACAATTGTTTTTAAAATTTGGACCTATCACCAAAAAACAAATCAGGAGTAGGAATCTTCGGCTCTAAAGCAGGAGTCTGAACAATATAATCAGAAATACCCTGTACCCTAGCAGCAAGCTGGTCTACACGAGAAGCTAGTTCCTGAACATCCATGCTGGCACAAGACTCCTCAGCCACCCATAAATAAAGAGGGAAGAAAAGACAGAACAGACTGCAGAAAAAAAATGGCTCAACACCTTCCTTCCCTTCTTCTGAGATGCATTTAACTCATTATGGGCCAGTTGTACTGTTATGATCTGGTGACCTTGGAGCCGCATGAAAACTTTCTCTGGAGTCGGTGGAACCTGTACTGACCGCAAATCCTGAACTAACACTGCAACTAGAAGTAGCCGTGGGGTGTGCCTAACAAACCCTAGACACCTCGACACAGCCGGAGGACTAAATACCCCTATAGATGGAAATAGGAATGCTATCTTGCCTCAGAGCAGACCCCCAAAGGATAGGCAGCCCCCCACGAATAATGACTGTGAGTAGGAGAAGAATAGACACACGCAGGTAGAAAACAGGATTTAGCAAAAGAGGCCACTCTAGCCAAATAGGAAAGGATAGGACAGATTACTAGGCGGTCAGTATTAAAACCCTTCCAAAAATATCCACAACTAGGGTTGAGCGAAACGGGTCGTTCATTTTCAAAAGTCGCCGACTTTTGGCAAAGTCGGCGTCTCATGAAACCGAGCCGATCCCAGCGTTGCATCGGCCATGCGGTACGCGACTTTCGCGCCAAAGTCGCGTTTCAATGACTTGAAAAGCGCCATTTCTCAGCCAATGAAGGTGAACGCAGAGTGTGGGCAGCGTGATGACATAGGTCCTGGTCCCCACCATCTTAGAGAAGGGCATTGCAGTGATTGGCTTGCTGTCTGCGGCGTCACAGGGGCTATAAAGGGGCGTTCCCGCCGACCGCCATCTCACTGCTGCTGATCTGAGCTTAGGGAGAGGTTGCTGCTGCTTCATTAGAAGCAGGGAGAGCGTTAGGCAGGGTCCATTAACCACCAAACCGCTTGTGCTGTAGCGATTTCCACTGTCCAACACCACCTTCGGTGTGCAGGGACAGTGGAAGCTACATTTTTTTTTTCTCTCAGCGCTGTAGCTCATTGGGCTGCCCTAGAAGGCTCCCTGATAGCTGTATTGCTGTGTGTACGCCACTGTGCAAACCAACTGCTTTTTTCAAAGCACATATCCTCTTGTTCCTTCCTTTCTGCACAGCTATCTTTTTTGTTTGTCCACACTTTTTATTTAATTTGTGCATCAGTCCACTCCTTATTGCTGCCTGCCATACCTGGCTGAGATTACTGCAGGGAGATAGTAATTGTAGGACAGTCCCTGTTTTTTTTTTTTTTTTTGTGGGAGATTAAGATTGGCATTTCTGCTAGAGTGCCATCCCTGTGTGTGCCATCTCTCACTCAGTGGGCCATAGAAAGCCTATTTATTTTTTTGCTTGATTTGGGTTCTAAAATCTACCTGAAAAAAAAATCACTACATCAATCAGTGGGAGATTAATATTGCACTTTCTGCTTGTGTGCCACTCCTGACTCCTGTGTCTGCCATCTCTCACTCAGTGGGCCATAGAAAGCCTATTTATTTTTTATTATTTGGTTTCTAAAGTCTCCCTGAAAAAGAAAAAAAAAATAAAACAGTGGGAGATTAATATTGCCCTTTCTGCTTGTGTGCCACTCCTGACTCCTGTGTGTGCCATCTCTCACTCAGTGGGCCATAGAAAGCCTATTTATTTTTTATTATTTGGTTTCTAAAGTCTCCCTGAAAAAGAAAAAAAAATAAAACAGTGGGAGATTAATATTGCCCTTTCTGCTTGTGTGCCACTCCTGACTCCTGTGTGTGCCATCTCTCACTCAGTGGGCCATAGAAAGCCTATTTATTTTTTATTATTTGGTTTCTAAAGTCTCCCTGAAAAAGAAAAAAAAAAGAAAACAGTGGGAGATTAATATTGCCCTTTCTGCTTGTGTGCCACTCCTGACTCCTGTGTGTGCCATCTCTCACTCAGTGGGCCATAGAAAGCCTATTAATTTTTTTGCTTGATTTGGGTTCTAAAATCTACCTGAAAAAAAACACTACATCAATCAGTGGGAGCAAAATATTGGCCTCAGGGCGTGTGTGCCACTCCTGACTCCTGTGTGTGCCATCTCTCACTCAGTGGGCCATAGAAAGCCTATTAATTTTTTTGCTTGATTTGGGTTCTAAAATCTACCTTAAAAAAAATCACTACATCAATCAGTGGGAGAAAAATATTGGCCTCAGTCAGGGCTTGTGTGCCACTCCTGACTCCTGTGTGTGCCATCTCTCACTCAGTGGGCCATAGAAAGCCTATTTATTTTTTTGCTTGATTTGGGTTCTAAAATCTACCTGAAAAAAAAATCACTACATCAATCAGTGGGAGATTAATATTGCCCTTTCTGCTTGTGTGCCACTCCTGACTCCTGTGTGTGCCATCTCTCACTCAGTGGGCCATAGAAAGCCTATTTATTTTTTATTTTTTGTTTTCTAAAGTGTCCCTGAAAAAGAAAAAAAAAATTAAAACAGTGGGAGATTAATATTGCCCTTTCTGCTTGTGTGCCACTCCTGACTCCTGTGTGTGCCATCTCTCACTCAGTGGGCCATAGAAAGCCTATTTATTTTTTATTATTTGGTTTCTAAAGTCTCCCTGAAAAAGAAAAAAAAATAAAACAGTGGGAGATTAATATTGCTCTTTCTGCTTGTGTGCCACTCCTGACTCCTGTGTGTGCAATCTCTCACTCAGTGGGCCATAGAAAGCCTTTGTTTTTTTATTATTTGGTTTCTAAAGTCTCCCTGAAAAAGAAAAAAAAAAGAAAACAGTGGGAGATTAATATTGCCCTTTCTGCTTGTGTGCCACTCCTGACTCCTGTGTGTGCCATCTCTCACTCAGTGGGCCATAGAAAGCCTTTGTTTTTTTTATTATTTGGTTTCTAAAGTCTCCGTGAAAAAGAAAAAAAAAATTAAAACAGTGGGAGATTAATATTGCCCTTTCTGCTTGTGTGCCACTCCTGACTCCTGTGTGTGCCATCTCTCACTCAGTGGGCCATAGAAAGCCTATTTATTTTTTATTATTTGGTTTCTAAAGTCTCCCTGAAAAAGAAAAAAAAAATAAAACAGTGGGAGATTAATATTGCCCTTTCTGCTTGTGTGCCACTCCTGACTTCTGTGTGTGCCATCTCTCACTCAGTGGGCCATAGAAAGCCTTTGTTTTTTTTTATTATTTGGTTTCTAATGTCTCCCTGAAAAAGAAAAAAAAAATTAAAACAGTGGGAGATTAATATTGCCCTTTCTGCTTGTGTGCCACTCCTGACTCCTGTGTGTGCCATCTCTCACTCAGTGGGCCATAGAAAGCCTTTGTTTTTTTTATTATTTGGTTTCTAAAGTCTCCCTGAAAAAGAAAAAAAAAATTAAAACAGTGGGAGATTAATATTGCCCTTTCTGCTTGTGTGCCACTCCTGACTCCTGTGTGTGCCATCTCTCACTCAGTGGGCCATAGAAAGCCTATTTATTTTTTATTATTTGGTTTCTAAAGTCTCCCTGAAAAATAAAAAAAAAATAAAACAGTGGGAGATTAATATTGCCCTTTCTGCTTGTGTGCCACTCCTGACTCCTGTGTGTGCCATCTCTCACTCAGTGGGCCATAGAAAGCCTATTTATTTTTTATTATTTGGTTTCTAAAGTCTCCTTGAAAAAGAAAAAAAAATAAAACAGTGGGAGATTAATATTGCCCTTTCTGCTTGTGTGCCACTCCTGACTCCTGTGTGTGCCATCTCTCACTCAGTGGGCCATAGAAAGCCTATTTATTTTTTATTATTTGGTTTCTAAAGTCTCCCTGAAAAAGAAAAAAAAAATAAAACAGTGGGAGATTAATATTGACATTTGTGCTTGAGTGACAGTCCTGCGTGTGTGGCATCTCTGTGATTTGGTGCCACAGAAAACAGAGTGTGTAACATTGTGCCTGATTTTCCTTGTGGTCTCACCAACCTGTTAAGGGATATTGAAATCATACTGAAGTTATAGCTCACCGTGTAAGTTGTTTGACAGCAACAAATAAAGTTACTTTGGTTAAGTTTTTAAAACAATGAGGAAGTCTGGTGCAAGAGGTCGTCGTGGCCGTGGGCGTTCATTGTCAGCTGGTAATGATCGTAGTGGTAGTGGAGCATCAGGTGGTCGTGGGGATAAAAATATTCCACCTAAGTCTGGAGCTGTGGAGCCAGTTTCGTCGTCTGGCTACACAAGGCCTCGAACGCTCTCTTTTCTGGGAGTAGGAAAACCGCTTTTAAAGGCGGAGCAGCAACAGCAAGTTTTGGCTTACATTGCAGACTCAGCCTCTAGCTCTTTTGCCTCCTCTTCTGAAACTGGTAAATGTGAAAGCAGCGCGTCGCTTGTGGATGTTCACGGTCAGGGACAAGTCGCTTCCTTGTCCTCTTCAGCAAAAACTACAACAAGAGAGAAGGATGCAGCAGGCGACACAACGGGTTACTCCATGGAGCTCTTTACACATACCGTCCCTGGCTTAGAAAGTGAAACACTTAACAGGCCATGCCCATTACAAGTAGATTCTGACATGGAGTGCACTGATGCACAGCCACAGCCAGAGTACTATGCTGCTCCATTGACTCAGACCACCACATTGCCCTCTCAGGGTACTGATCCACAATCAGACCCTGATGAGACTATGTTGCATAGACACTTAACCACCATGCATTTTCAAGCCTGGACTAATTACCAAACGTCCCTTAAGGTTGTAGCACCCTCGGCCAATGAAGCTAGTCAGCAACGCAACATCCCTTCCGTCACTGTAAGGCCACCATTTTCCGCACCATCGGCAGTATCTGTGCAGGTTTCTTTGCCAGCCAAAAGCAGTCAGGGTCAGGGAATCACCAGTTTTGTAGGAGGAAATATTGCATCTAGGGCACCGGCGGAAACAATACCGTCTCCAACCGTCTCTCAGTCTGCCATGTACACCGGCACACCCGAAAGTTCCACGATCTCCAGCTCTCCAGTCCAGCTCACCCTACATGAGACTCTGGTTAGAAAAAGGAAGTACTTATCCTCGCATCCGCGTACACAGGGTTTTAACGCCCACATAGCTAGACTAATCTCGTTAGAGATGATGCCCTACCGGTTAGTTGAAAGCGAAGCTTTCAAAGCCCTGATGGAGTACGCTGAACCACGATACGAGCTACCCAGTCGACACTTTTTTTCCAGAAAAGCCATCCCAGCCCTGCACCAGCATGTTAAACAGCGCATCGTCCATGCACTCAGGCAATCTGTGAGTACAAAGGTGCACCTGACTACAGATGCATGGACCAGTAGGCCTGGCCAGGGACGTTATGTGTCCATCACGGCACACTGGGTGAATGTGGTGGATGCAGGGTCCACAGGGGACATCAATTTCGGGACAGTTGTGCCTAGCCCACGGTCTAGGAAACAGTTGGCTGTAGGCGTTCGCACCCCCTCCTCCTCCTCCTCGTCCTCCTGCAGAAGCTACAGCTCTTCCACAGACCGCAGTCGGCCAACCACTCCATCGGCAGATAACACTGTTGCACACCAGTTGTCCCATTATGGGCCAGCTACTGGCAAGCGTCAGCAGGCTGTATTGGCTATGAAGTGTTTGGGCGACAACAGACACACTGCGGAAGTTCTGTCCGAGTTCTTGCAACAAGAAACGCAGTCGTGGCTGGGCACAGTAGATCTTGAGGCAGGCAAGGTAGTGAGTGATAACAGAAGGAATTTCATGGCTGCCATCTCCCTTTCCCAACTGAAACACATTCCTTGCCTGGCTCACACCTTAAACCTGGTGGTGCAGTGCTTATTGAAAACTTATCCTGGGTTCTCCGACCTGCTCCTCAAAGTGCGTGGACTTTGCTCACATATCCGACGTTCGCCTGTACACTCCAGCCGTATGCAGACCTATCAGCAGTCTTTGAACCTTCCCCAGCATCGCCTAATCATAGACGTTGCAACAAGGTGGAACTCAACACTGCACATGCTTCAGAGACTGTGCCAACAGAGGCGGGCTGTTATGTTTTTGTGGGAGGATACACATACACGGGCAGGCAGTAGGATGGCAGACATGGAGTTGTCAGGTGTGCAGTGGTCGAAGATACAAGACATGTGTCAAGTCCTTCAGTGTTTTGAGGAATGCACACGGCTGGTTAGTGCAGACAACGCCATAATAAGCATGAGCATCCCCCTAATGCGTCTGCTGATGCAAAGTTTGACGCACATAAAGGATCAGGAGTCTGCACCAGAGGAAGAGGAAAGCCTTGATGACAGTCAGCCATTGTCTGGTCAGGGCAGTGTACAGGACGAGGTAGCGGGTGAAGAGGAGGTGGAGGACGAGGAGGATGATGGGGATGAGTATATTTTTAATGCGGAAGCTTTCCCGGGGGCACTGGAAATTGGTTGCGTGGCAAGGCCGGGTTCTGGTTTTTTGAGGGACACAAGTGACGTAGATTTGCCTGAAACTGCCCCTCAACCAATCACAACCGGAGATTTGACAACTGGAACTTTGGCCCACATGGCGGATTATGCCTTACGTATCCTAAGAAGGGACACACGCATTACGAAAATGATGAACGATGACGATTACTGGTTGGCCTGCCTCCTTGATCCACGCTATAAAGGCAAATTGCAAAATATTATGCCACATGAGAACTTGGAACTAATATTAGCAACCAAACAATCAACTCTTGTTGACCGTTTGCTTCAGGCATTCCCAGCACACAGCACACGTGATCGTTCTCACACGAGCTCCAGGGGGCAGCAGACTAGGAGTGTTAGGGGTGCACACATCAGAAGTGGCATTGGACAGAGGGGTTTTCTGACCAGGTTGTGGAGTGATTTTGCTATGACCGCAGACAGGACAGGTACTGCTGCATCAATTGAAAGTGACAGGCGACAACATTTGTCCAGTATGGTTACTAACTATTTTTCATCCCTTATCGATGTTATCCCTCAACCGTCATTCCCATTTGATTACTGGGCATCAAAATTAGACACCTGGCCAGAATTGGCAGAATATGCATTGCAGGAGCTTGCTTGCCCGGCAGCAAGTGTCCTATCAGAAAGAGTATTCAGTGCTGCAGGTTCAATATTAACCGAAAAAAGGACTCGTCTGGCTACCCAAAATGTTGACGATCTAACATTCATTAAAATGAACCACAACTGGATTTCGAAATCTTTTGCCCCACCTTGCCCGGCCGACACCTAGCTTTCCTATGAAAAGCTCTTGCCTGTGTACTACTGTGAATTACTTTTCTAATGTCTAATTTTCTGCAGCTGATTGTCCAGCATACGACATGTTTACACCTCCCTAAATGGCCAAACTCCCCACACGGGGCCGTGGTATCGCGACTTGGCGCAAGCACCCGTGAGACTGCTGTTTGTCTGAAGAGGTGGGTGTGCTCGCTTTTGGTCGACGGCATTGCTACTGGGTCCCTCATAGTACAATAAAGTGTCTCTGGCGGTGGTGGTGCGCACCCAACGTCAGACACACTGTTGTAACATGAGGGGCCCTTGGATTGTACCGCCGGCCACAAGAGAGTTCACCCACCCCCAGGTCAAACATTGCGCTACCACTTCCACAGTTATCTCTCACACTTCCACCAATGTTTAGTCTATGCGCTGACATCCTTCCATACCTGCCACTGACAATACCATTGTGTTGACATGTATGATGGTACTTAACATAGTCAGGGGCAGTGTCCTCTATTTACCACAGTAAATACTTTGCGCTAAATTAGTAGGTCTGAAACAACGCAGAGGATCCCACCCCTGAACCTAATGATTGCACCCTTTAGTGTTTTTGTTTTGTTTTAATGCGAGACATTCACATTTAATTGTTGTTTTTGACTACTAACTGGCAGACACTCATTACAATCGGCCTCCGTTGACCAGACCACTGCTGCCCGTGTACCCCTGGAACCAATTATAAAGTGCCTACAGCCAGCCCATTTTATTGTGTTAGGCCTTCGAAGCCTGTCTGCGGTCCCTCCTTCCACTAGGCCTCCACTGACCAGACCACTGCTGCCCGTGTACCCCTGGAACCAATTATAAAGTGCCTACAGCCAGCCCATTTTATTGTTAGGCCTTCGAAGCCTGTCTGCGGTCCCTCCTTCCACTAGGCCTCCACTGACCAGACCACTGCTGCCCGTGTACCCCTGGAACCAATTATAAAGTGCCTACAGCCAGCCCATTTTATTGTGTTAGGCCTTCGAAGCCTGTCTGCGGTCCCTCCTTCCACTAGGCCTCCACTGACCAGACCACTGCTGCCCGTGTACCCCTGGAACCAATTATAAAGTGCCTACAGCCAGCCCATTTTATTGTGTTAGGCCTTCGAAGCCTGTCTGCGGTCCCTCCTTCCACTAGGCCTCCACTGACCAGACCACTGCTGCCCGTGTACCCCTGGAACCAATTATAAAGTGCCTACAGCCAGCCCATTTTATTGTGTTAGGCCTTCGAAGCCTGTCTGCGGTCCCTCCTTCCACTAGGCCTCCACTGACCAGACCACTGCTGCCCGTGTACCCCTGGAACCAATTATAAAGTGCCTACAGCCAGCCCATTTTATTGTGTTAGGCCTTCGAAGCCTGTCTGCGGTCCCTCCTTCCACTAGGCCTCCACTGACCAGACCACTGCTGCCCGTGTACCCCTGGAACCAATTATAAAGTGCCTACAGCCAGCCCATTTTATTGTGTTAGGCCTTCGAAGCCTGTCTGCGGTCCCTCCTTCCACTAGGCCTCCACTGACCAGACCACTGCTGCCCTTGTACCCCTGGAACCAATTATAAAGTGCCTACAGCCAGCCCATTTTATTGTGTTAGGCCTTCGAAGCCTGTCTGCGGTCCCTCCTTCCACTAGGCCTCCACTGACCAGACCACTGCTGCCGGGGTACCCCTGGAACCAATTATAAAGTGCCTACAGCCAGCCCATTTTATTGTGTTAGGCCTTCGAAGCCTGTCTGCGGTCCCTCCTTCCACTAGGCCTCCACTGACCAGACCACTGCTGCCCATGTACCCCTGGAACCAATTATAAAGTGCCTACAGCCAGCCCATTTTATTGTGTTAGGCCTTCGAAGCCTGTCTGCGGTCCCTCCTTCCACTAGGCCTCCACTGACCAGACCACTGCTGCCCGTGTACCCCTGGAACCAATTATAAAGTGCCTACAGCCAGCCCATTTTATTGTGTTAGGCCTTCGAAGCCTGTCTGCGGTCCCTCCTTCCACTAGGCCTCCACTCACCAGACCACTGCTGCCCGTGTACCCCTGGAACCAATTATAAAGTGCCTACAGCCAGCCCATTTTATTGTGTTAGGCCTTCGAAGCCTGTCTGCGGTCCCTCCTTCCACTAGGCCTCCACTGACCAGACCACTGCTGCCCGTGTACCCCTGGAACCAATTATAAAGTGCCTACAGCCAGCCCATTTTATTGTGTTAGGCCTTCGAAGCCTGTCTGCGGTCCCTCCTTCCACTAGGCCTCCACTGACCAGACCACTGCTGCCCGTGTACCCCTGGAACCAATTATAAAGTGCCTACAGCCAGCCCATTTTATTGTGTTAGGCCTTCGAAGCCTGTCTGCGGTCCCTCCTTCCACTAGGCCTCCACTGACCAGACCACTGCTGCCCGTGTACCCCTGGAACCTATTTTACAGTGCATAGAGCCTATTTTTTTATTTTATTTAATATTAATAAAGCCAGGATGGACTACGATGTACCACGCTATGAGCTACCCAGTTGACAATTCTTTTGCGAGAAAAGCCATCCCACCCCTCCACCAGCATGTTAAAGACCGCATTGTCCTTGCATTCTGTCATTCTGTGAGTCCAAAGGTACACCTGACAACAGACACATGGACCTGTAGGCATGGCCACGGAAGGTTACGTGTCCTTTGTGGCTCAATGGGTTAATGTATTGGATGCATGGTCCACACAGGGGACAGCCTGCTAAGTCTGTCTGCAGTCCCTAATTCAAGTTGTCCTCAACTGAATAAAGCTGAGCTTCTACCTTCTGGCTCTGATTAACTGCTGTTTTTAAACAAATTGGTGGTTCCGGCCTACTAACGGTGTCTGCCCCTGCCTGGTGTTGTCCTCAACTGAATAAAGCTGAGCTTCTACCTTCTGGCTCTGATTAACTGCTGTTTTTAAACAAATTGGTGGTTCCGGCCTACTAACGGTGTCTGCCCCTGCCTGGTGTTGTCCTCAACTGAATAAAGCTGTGCTTCAACCTTTTGGCTATCATTAAGTGCTGTGTTTTTAAAAATTGGTGGTTAGGGCCTACTAACGGTGTCTGCCCCTCCCTGGTGTTGTCCTCAACTGAATAAAGCTGAGCTTCTACCTTCTGGCTCTGATTAACTGCTGTTTTTAAACAAATTGGTGGTTCCGGCCTACTAACGGTGTCTGCCCCTGCCTGGTGTTGTCCTCAACTGAATAAAGCTGAGCTTCTACCTTCTGGCTCTGATTAACTGCTGTTTTTAAACAAATTGGTGGTTCCGGCCTACTAACGGTGTCTGCCCCTGCCTGGTGTTGTCCTCAACTGAATAAAGCTGAGCTTCTACCTTCTGGCTCTGATTGCTGTTTTTAAACAAATTGGTGGTTCCGGCCTACTAACGGTGTCTGCCCCTGCCTGGTGTTGTCCTCAACTGAATAAAGCTGTGCTTCAACCTTTTGGCTATCATTAAGTGCTGTGTTTTTAAAAATTGGTGGTTAGGGCCTACTAACGGTGTCTGCCCCTCCCTGGTGTTGTCCTCAACTGAATAAAGCTGAGCTTCTACCTTCTGGCTCTGATTAACTGCTGTTGTTAAAGAAATTGGTGGTTCCGGCCTACTAACGGTGTCTGCCCCTGCCTGGTGTTGTCCTCAACTGAATAAAGCTGAGCTTCTACCTTCTGGCTTTGATTAACTGCTGTTTTTAAACAAATTGGTGGTTCCGGCCTACTAACGGTGTCTGCCCCTGCCTGGTGTTGTCCTCAACTGAATAAAGCTGAGCTTCTACCTTCTGGCTCTGATTAACTGCTATTTTTAAACAAATTGGTGGTTCCGGCCTACTAACGGTGTCTGCCCCTGCCTGGTGTTGTCCTCAACTGAATAAAGCTGAGCTTCTACCTTCTGGCTCTGATTAACTGCTGTTTTTAAACAAATTGGTGGTTCCGGCCTACTAACGGTGTCTGCCCCTGCCTGGTGTTGTCCTCAACTGAATAAAGCTGAGCTTCTACCTTCTGGCTCTGATTAACTGCTGTTTTTAAACAAATTGGTGGTTCCGGCCTACTAACGGTGTCTGCCCCTGCCTGGTGTTGTCCTCAACTGAATAAAGCTGAGCTTCTACCTTCTGGCTCTGATTAACTGCTATTTTTAAACAAATTGGTGGTTCCGGCCTACTAACGGTGTCTGCCCCTGCCTGGTGTTGTCCTCAACTGAATAAAGCTGAGCTTCTACCTTCTGGCTCTGATTAACTGCTGTTTTTAAACAAATTGGTGGTTCTGGCCTACTAACGGTGTCTGCCCCTGCCTGGTGTTGTCCTCAACTGAATAAAGCTGAGCTTCTACCTTCTGGCTCTGATTAACTGCTGTTTTTAAACAAATTGGTGGTTCCGGCCTACTAACGGTGTCTGCCCCTGCCTGGTGTTGTCCTCAACTGAATAAAGCTGAGCTTCTACCTTCTGTCTCTGATTAACTGCTATTTTTAAACAAATTGGTGGTTCCGGCCTACTAACGGTGTCTGCCCCTGCCTGGTGTTGTCCTCAACTGAATAAAGCTGAGCTTCTACCTTCTGGCTCTGATTAACTGCTGTTTTTAAACAAATTGGTGGTTCTGGCCTACTAACGGTGTCTGCCCCTGCCTGGTGTTGTCCTCAACTGAATAAAGCTGAGCTTCTACCTTCTGGCTCTGATTAACTGCTGTTTTTAAACAAATTGGTGGTTCCGGCCTACTAACGGTGTCTGCCCCTGCCTGGTGTTGTCCTCAACTGAATAAAGCTGAGCTTCTACCTTCTGGCTCTGATTAACTGCTATTTTTAAACAAATTGGTGGTTCCGGCCTACTAACGGTGTCTGCCCCTGCCTGGTGTTGTCCTCAACTGAATAAAGCTGAGCTTCTACCTTCTGGCTCTGATTAACTGCTGTTTTTAAACAAATTGGTGGTTCCGGCCTACTAACGGTGTCTGCCCCTGCCTGGTGTTGTCCTCAACTGAATAAAGCTGAGCTTCTACCTTCTGGCTCTGATTAACTGCTGTTTTTAAACAAATTGGTGGTTCCGGCCTACTAACGGTGTCTGCCCCTGCCTGGTGTTGTCCTCAACTGAATAAAGCTGAGCTTCTACCTTCTGGCTCTGATTAACTGCTGTTTTTAAACAAATTGGTGGTTCCGGCCTACTAACGGTGTCTGCCCCTGCCTGGTGTTGTCCTCAACTGAATAAAGCTGAGCTTCTACCTTCTGGCTCTGATTAACTGCTGTTTTTAAACAAATTGGTGGTTCCGGCCTACTAACGGTGTCTGCCCCTGCCTGGTGTTGTCCTCAACTGAATAAAGCTGAGCTTCTACCTTCTGGCTCTGATTAACTGCTGTTTTTAAACAAATTGGTGGTTCCGGCCTACTAACGGTGTCTGCCCCTGCCTGGTGTTGTCCTCAACTGAATAAAGCTGAGCTTCTACCTTCTGGCTCTGATTAACTGCTGTTTTTAAACAAATTGGTGGTTCCGGCCTACTAACGGTGTCTGCCCCTGTCTGGTGTTGTCCTCAACTGAATAAAGCTGTGCTTCAACCTTTTGGCTATCATTAAGTGCTGTGTTTTTAAAAATTGGTGGTTAGGGCCTACTAACGGTGTCTGCCCCTCCCTGGTGTTGTCCTCAACTGAATAAAGCTGAGCTTCTACCTTCTGGCTCTGATTAACTGCTGTTGTTAAACAAATTGGTGGTTCCGGCCTACTAACGGTGTCTGCCCCTGCCTGGTGTTGTCCTCAACTGAATAAAGCTGAGCTTCTACCTTCTGGCTCTGATTAACTGCTGTTTTTAAACAAATTGGTGGTTCCGGCCTACTAACGGTGTCTGCCCCTGCCTGGTGTTGTCCTCAACTGAATAAAGCTGAGCTTCTACCTTCTGGCTCTGATTAACTGCTGTTTTTAAACAAATTGGTGGTTCCGGCCTACTAACGGTGTCTGCCCTGTTATGGATCCCAATGGCTAGGGGATCGCACTGGACAAGCAAAAAATAACTCAAATAACGGACGAGCTCTAGGGTGATGGAACCTGGGCTGACCGCTGCCCTACTCCTGACAAACACAACTAGAAATAGCCAGGGAGCGTGCCTACGTTGATTCTAGACGCCTCGCGCCAGCCTAAGAGCTAACTAGCACTGCAGAGAAAATAAAGACCTAACTTGCCTCCAGAGAAATAAACCCCAAAGGTATAGTTGCCCCCCACATGTATTGACGGTGAAAATGAGAGGAAGGCACGCACATAGATATGAAAATAGAGTTAGCAAAACGAGGCCCGCTATAACTAGAAAGCAGAAGGATACAAAAGGGGTCTGAGCGGTCAGCAAAAAACCCTAATCAAAAACCATCCTGAGATTACAAGCACCCATGTGCCAACTCATGGCACATGGGGAGCACCTCAGCCCACTAGAGCTTCCAACTAGCATAGAGTAATATTTAGCAAGCTGGACAAAAAACAAAACAACTGAAAAGCATAACTTAGCTTATCCTGAGAGATCTGGAAGCAGGTAGTCAGAACCAAACTGAGCACATCTGAATACATTGATAGCCGGCAAGGGAATGACAGGAAAGCCAGGTTAAATAGGAAACACCCAGCCTCAGATGGACAGGTGGAAACCAGAGACCGCAACCCACCAAAGTCACCCAGTACCAGTTGTAACCACCAGAGGGAGCCCAAAAACAGAATCCACAACAGTACCCCGCCCTTGAGGAGGGGTCACCGAACCCTCACGAGAACCCCCAGGGCGATCAGGATGAGCTCTATGGAAGGCGCGGACCAAATCAGTCGCATGAACATCAGAGGCGACCACCCAGGAATTATCCTCCTGACCATAACCCTTCCACTTAACCAAATACTGGAGTTTACGTCTGGAAACACGAGAATCCAAGATCTTCTCAACAACATACTCCAATTCTCCCTCCACCAGCACCGGAGCAGGAGGCTCAACCGAAGGAACAACGGGCACCTCATACCTCCGCAATAACGACCGATGGAACACGTTATGAATAGCAAACGATGCTGGGAGATCCAAACGAAAAGATACAGGGTTAAGAATCTCCAAGATCTTATAAGGACCGATGAACCGAGGCTTGAACTTGGGAGAAGAGACCTTCATAGGGACAAAACGAGAAGACAACCACACCAAGTCCCCAACACGAAGTCGGGGACCCACGCGGCGACGGCGATTAGCAAACTGCTGAGCCTTCTCCTGAGACAACTTCAAATTGTCCACCACCTGATTCCAAATCTGATGTAGCCTGTCCACCACCACGTCCACTCCAGGACAATCCGAAGGCTCCACCTGACCAGAGGAAAAACGAGGATGAAACCCCGAATTACAAAAGAAAGGAGAAACCAAAGTAGCAGAACTAGCCCGATTATTAAGGGCAAATTCGGCCAGTGGCAAAAAGGCAACCCAGTCATCTTGATCAGCAGAAACAAAACACCTTAAATAAGTTTCCAAGGTCTGATTAGTTCGCTCCGTCTGGCCATTCGTCTGAGGATGGAATGCAGACGAGAAAGACAAATTAATGCCCATCTTAGCACAAAACGTCCGCCAAAATCTAGACACAAACTGGGATCCCCTGTCAGAAACGATATTCTCCGGAATCCCATGCAAACGAACCACGTTCTGAAAAAATAAAGGGACCAACTCAGAGGAGGAAGGCAACTTAGGCAAGGGTACCAAATGAACCATCTTAGAAAAGCGGTCACACACAACCCAGATAACGGACATTTTCTGTGAGACAGAGAGATCTGAAATAAAATCCATGGAAATGTGCGTCCAAGGCCTCTTCGGGATAGGCAAGGATAACAACAACCCACTGGCCCGAGAACAGCAAGGCTTAGCCCGAGCACACACTTCACAAGACTGCACGAAGGTGCGCACATTCCTTGACAAGGAAGGCCACCAAAAAGACCTGGCCACCAAGTCTCTAGTACCAAATATTCCCGGATGACCAGCCAACACAGAAGAATGGACCTCGGAGATGACTCTACTGGTCCAATCATCCGGAACAAACAGTCTTTCTGGTGGACAACGATCAGGTTTATCCGCCTGAAACTCCTGCAATGCACGACGCAAGTCTGGGGAGACGGCGGACAATATTACCCCATCCCTAAGGATACCAGTAGGCCCAGAGTCTCCAGGAGAGTCAGGCACAAAACTCCTGGAAAGAGCATCTGCCTTCACATTCTTTGAACCTGGCAGGTATGAAACCACAAAATTGAAACGAGAAAAAAACAACGACCAACGAGCCTGTCTAGGATTCAGACGCCTGGCAGACTCAAGGTAAATCAGATTTTTGTGATCAGTCAAGACCACCACACGATGTCTAGCACCCTCAAGCCAATGACGCCACTCCTCAAATGCCCACTTCATGGCCAAAAGCTCCCGATTACCCACATCATAATTGCGCTCGGCGGGCGAGAATTTTCTAGAAAAGAACGCACATGGCTTCATCACCGAGCCATCGGAACTTCTCTGTGACAAAACCGCCCTCGCTCCAATCTCGGAAGCATCAACCTCAACCTGAAAAGGAAGTGAAACATCTGGTTGACATAACACAGGAGCAGAAGAAAACCGGCGCTTAAGTTCCTGAAAGGCCTCCACAGCCGTAGGAGACCAATTAGCAACATCAGCACCCTTTTTAGTCAAATCAGTCAAAGGTTTAACAACACTGGAAAAATTAGCAATGAACCGACGATAAAAATTAGCAAAACCCAAGAACCTCTGAAGACTCTTAACAGATGTAGGTTGTGTCCAGTCACAAATCGCCTGAACCTTGACGGGATCCATCTCAATAGTAGAAGGAGAAAAAATGTACCCCAAAAAAGAAATCTTCTGGACTCCGAAGAGACATTTCGAGCCCTTCACAAACAGAGAATTGGCCCGCAGGACTTGAAACACCTTCCTGACCTGTAGAACATGAGACTCCCAGTCATCAGAAAACACCAAAATATCATCCAAATACACAATCATAAACTTATCCAGATATTCACGGAAAATATTGTGCATAAAGGACTGAAAGACTGAAGGAGCATTAGAAAGTCCAAAAGGCATGACCAAATACTCAAAATGGCCCTCAGGCGTATTAAATGCGGTTTTCCACTCATCACCCTGCTTTATCCGCACAAGATTATACGCACCGCGAAGATCTATCTTAGTGAACCACCTAGCCCCCTTAATGCGAGCAAACAAATCAGTCAATAATGGCAATGGATACTGATATTTGACTGTAATCTTATTTAGAAGGCGATAATCTATACAAGGCCTCAGGGAACCATCTTTTTTAGCCACGAAAAAAAAACCTGCTCCCAGAGGGGACAAAGATGGACGAATATGTCCCTTTTCCAAGGACTCCTTAATATAATTCCGCATAGCAGTATCCTCTGGCACTGACAGATTAAATAAACGACCCTTAGGGAACTTACTGCCAGAAATTAATTCTATAGCACAGTCACAATCCCTATGAGGAGGGAGCGAATTGAGCTTAGGCTCCTCAAAAACATCCCGATAGTCAGACAAAAACGCAGGGACCTCAGAAGGAGTAGATGAAGCGATTGAAATCAGAGGTGCATAATCATGAACCCCCTGACATCCCCAGCTTAACACAGACATTGTTTTCCAATCCAGGACTGGATTATGAGTTTGTAACCATGGCAGACCAAGCACTAGTACATCATGTAAATTATACAGTACAAGGAAGCGAATCACCTCCTGATGAACGGGAGTCATGCGCATGGTCACTTGTGTCCAGTACTGCGGTTTATTCATAGCCAGTGGTGTGGAGTCAATTCCCTTCAAAGGAATAGGAACTTCCAGAGGCTCCAGACTAAAACCGCAGCGTTTGGCAAATGACCAATCCATAAGACTCAGGGCAGCGCCCGAATCCACATAGGCATCGACGGAAATGGATGACAGTGAACAAATCAGAGTTACAGACAAAATGAACTTAGACTGCAGAGTACTAATGGCAAAAGATTTATCAACCTTTTTTGTGCGTTTAGAGCATTGTTATGATTTTCCCAATGGCAGGGAAATCAAAAATAACAAACGGACTAGCTCTCGGGTGATGGAAACTAAAGTGACCGTGACCTGAACCTGACACAACACTGGAAGTAGCCGGGGAGTGTTTCCTACGATGCCCTAGACACCACGCGCCAGCCGGAGATCTAACTACCCCTATCAGAGGAATATACAGGCCTGCCTTACCTCCAGAGATGAACCCCAAAAGGAGATAGCAGGCCCCCACAAATATTGACGGTGAGTCAAGAGGAAAAGACATACGTAGGATGAACAGCAGATTTAGCACAGTGAGGTCCGCTTACTAGATAGCAGAAGTACAGGAAAGAGTTACTTCACGGTCAACTTCAAAACACTACTCTAAAACACCATCCTGAAATTACTTTAAAACTCCAGTGACAACTCATGCCACTGGAGTGGCAATTTCAGTCCACGAGAGCTTCCAGCTGCAGAGAGTCACATTGCAGATAGCTGGACAAAAAATAACATTAACTAGGAACAAAATTCAACTTAGCTGAACTGGAACTTGAGGCAGGAGAATGCAACAGAATGCTACTGATACATTGTTGGCCGGCATCGGACCAGCAGCCAAGCAGCCTTAAATAGGAAACTCCCCTAATGGGTGTCAACAGGTGATCAAGGATAGAAGAAGGCAAATAAGTGGCAATACCATAAAACACCACCGGGGGAGCCCACAAACAGAATTCACAACAGTACCCCCCCCTTAAGGAGGGGGCACCGAACCCTCACCAGAACCACCAGGGCGATCTGGATGAGCACTATGGAATGCACGAACCAAATCAGGAGCATGAACATCAGATGCTGTCACCCAAGAATTATCCTCCTGACCATAGCCTTTCCACTTAACCAGATACTGAAGTTTCCGTCTGGAAACACGGGAGTCCAAGATCTTTTCTACCACATACTCCAACTCACCCTCAACCAGCACAGGAGCAGGAGGATCAGCAGACGGAACAACCGGCACCTCATACCTCCGCAATAATGACCGATGAAAAACATTATGAATAGTAAAAGATGCTGGGAGGTCCAAACGAAAGGACACAGGATTGAGAACCTCCAGAATCCTATAAGGGCCGATAAACCGAGGCTTAAACTTAGGAGACGAGACCTTCATAGGAACAAATCGAGAAGACAACCAAACCAGGTCCCCAACACAAAGACGAGGACCGACACGCCGATGACGATTAGTGAACTGTTGAGTCTTCTCCTGGGACAACTTCAGATTGTCCACAACCTGTCCCCAAATCCGATGCATTCTATCAACCACAGCATCCACTCCAGGACAATCCGAAGACTCCAATTGACCGGACGAAAAGCGAGGGTGAAACCCTGAATTACAAAAAAATGGAGAAACCAAAGTGGCAGAACTGGCCCGATTGTTAAGGGCAAACTCTGCCAATGGCAAAAAATCAAGCCAATCGTCCTGATCAGCGGACACAAAACACCTCAAGTAAGTCTCCAAGGTCTGATTAGTACGCTCAGTCTGGCCATTAGTCTGAGGATGGAATGCAGACGAAAAAGACAAGTCGATGCCCATCCTGGCACAGAACGCCCGCCAAAATCTAGACACAAACTGAGTACCCCTGTCAGACACTATATTCTCAGGAATACCATGCAAACGCACAACATTCTGAAAAAATAGAGGGACCAGCTCAGAGGAGGAGGGCAATTTGGGCAAAGGTACCAAGTGAACCATCTTGGAAAAACGGTCACACACCACCCAGATGACGGACATCCTACGAGAAACAGGAAGGTCAGAAATAAAGTCCATAGAGATGTGCGTCCAAGGCCTCTTAGGAATAGGCAAGGGCAACAACAACCCGCTGGCCCGGGAACAGCAGGGCTTAGCCCGAGCACAAACATCACAAGACTGCACAAAAATACGTACATCTCGAGACAAGGAAGGCCACCAGAAGGACCTAGACACCAGATCCCTGGTGCCAAAAATTCCAGGATGACCTGCCAACGCGGAAGAGTGAACCTCCGAAATAACTCTACTGGTCCAGTCATCAGGGACAAACAGTCTACCAGGCGGACAGCGATCAGGCCTATCCACCTGAAACTCCTGCAAAGAGCGCCGCAGGTCTGGGGAGACAGCTGACAATATCACCCCATCCTTCAGGATGCCAGTAGGTTCGGAATCACCAGGCGAGTCAGGCTCAAAACTCCTAGAGAGGGCATCCGCCCTCACATTCTTAGACCCAGGCAGATATGAGACCACAAAGTTAAATCGAGAGAAAAACAACGACCAGCGCGCCTGTCTAGGATTCAGACGCCTGGCTGACTCAAGATAAATTAGATTTTTGTGGTCAGTCAAGACCACCACCTGGTGTCTAGCACCCTCAAGCCAATGACGCCACTCCTCAAATGCCCACTTCATGGCCAAGAGCTCCCGATTTCCAACATCATAATTTCGCTCAGCGGGCGAAAACTTTCGAGAGAAAAACGCACATGGTCTCATCACTGAGCAGTCAGGACCTTTCTGCGACAAAACTGCACCTGCTCCGATCTCGGAAGCATCTACTTCAACCTGGAACGGGAGCGAAACATCAGGCTGGCGCAACACAGGAGCAGAAGAAAAGCGCCGCTTAAGCTCCCGAAAGGCCTCCACAGCCGCAGAGGACCAATTAGCAACATCAGCACCCTTCTTGGTCAAATCAGTCAAAGGTTTAGCAATGGCAGAAAAACCCGCTATGAATCGGCGATAGAAATTAGCAAATCCCAAGAATTTCTGAAGACTCTTTAGAGAAGTAGGTTGTATCCAATCACAAATAGCCTGAACCTTAACAGGGTCCATCTCCATAGATGAAGGGGAAAAAATATATCCCAGAAAGGAAATTCTCTGAACCCCAAAAATACACTTTGAGCCCTTCACAAATAGAGAATTAGCTCGTAAAACCTGAAAAACTCTCCTGACCTGTTGAACATGAGATTCCCAGTCCTCCGAAAAAATCAAAATATCATCCAAATACACAATCATAAATTTATCCAGATATTCACGGAAAATATCGTGCATAAAGGACTGAAAAACGGAAGGGGCATTCGCGAGACCGAAAGGCATTACCAAATACTCAAAATGGCCTTCAGGCGTATTAAATGCAGTCTTCCACTCATCCCCCTGCTTAATCCGCACCAAATTATACGCACCACGTAGATCGATCTTAGTGAACCACTTCGCCCCCTTTATGCGAGCAAAAAGATCAGTCAGTAAAGGTAACGGGTACTGGTATTTAACAGTAATCTTATTCAGAAGTCGATAGTCGATACAAGGTCTCAATGAACCATCCTTTTTACCCACAAAGAAAAACCCTGCCCCCAATGGAGACAAAGAGGGGCGAATATGACCCTTTTCTAAAGATTCTCTGATATACTCCCGCATAGCAGTATGTTCAGGTACAGACAAATTAAACAAGCGACCCTTAGGAAATTTACTACCGGGAATCAACTCAATAGCGCAGTCACACTCTCTGTGAGGGGGGAGAGAATCAGTTTTAGGCTCCTGAAAGACATCATAAAAATCTGACAGAAATGCTGGGATCTCAGAGGGAGTAGATGGAGAAATGGGAACCAAAGGTGCATCCCCATGAATCCCCCGACATCCCCAGCTCAGCACAGACATTGATCTCCAGTCCAAGACTGGATTATGAATTTGTAACCATGGTAATCCAAGTACTAATACGTCATGTAGATTATATAACACAAGGAAACGAATAATCTCCTGATGGTCTGGGGAAAGATGCATAGTCACTTGTGTCCAATATTGTGGTTTATTGCTAGCCAAAGGTGTAGAATCAATACCCTTTAAGGGAATAGAAACCTCCAGAGGCTCTAAATCAAACCCACAACGCTTGGCAAAGGACCAATCCATGAGACTCAGAGCGGCGCCAGAATCCACATAAGCATCCACAGTAACAGATGATAAAGTACAAATCAATGTCACGGACAAAAGAAATTTAGACTGCAAGGTACCCATAGAAAAAGATTTATCAACCTTTTTATCAACCTTCTTTATGCGTTTAGAGCATGCTGATATAACATGAGCTGGATCTCCACAATAGAAGCACAACCCATTTTTGCGCCTGTAATTCTGTCGTTCGCCTCTAGACAATACACTATCGCATTGCATATGCTCTGGTGCCTTTTCAGAGGTCACCGCCAAATGATGCACAGGTTTTTGCTCAGAAGATACCGCCATATGGTGCACAGGTTTTTGCTCAGAAGATACCGCCATATGGTGCACAGGTTTTTGCTCAAAAGATACCGCCATATGGTGCACAGATTTTTGCTCAGAAGATACCGCCATATGGTGCACAGATTTGCGCTCCCGTAAACGCCGATCAATCTGGATAGCCAATTTCATGGCATCATTCAGACCTGTAGGCACAGGGAACCCCACCATGACATCCTTCACGGCATCAGAGAGACCTTCTCTGAAATTAGCTGCTAGAGCGCACTCATTCCATTTAGTAAGTACCGACCATTTACGAAATTTCTGGCAGTATATCTCAGCTTCATCTTGCCCTTGGGAAAGAGCTATCAAGGCTTTCTCAGCCAAAATCTCTAAATTAGGTTCTTCATAAAGCAACCCCAAAGCCAGAAAAAACGCATCTACATTTAATAACGCAGGATCCCCTGGCGACAATGCAAATGCCCAACTTTGTGGGTCACCCCGCAACAGAGAAATAACAATTTTAACCTGTTGCGCAGGATCACCAGCAGAGTGAGATTTCAGAGACAAAAACAATTTACAATTCTCTCTGAAATTCAAAAAACGGGATCTGTCTCCGGTAAAAAATTCAGGCATAGGGATCTCAGGTTCAGACATTGGAGCACGTATAACAAAATCTTGTAAGTTCTGGACCTTTGAAGCCAGGTTATTCAGACCTGCAACCAAACTCTGTGGATCCATGATTCAAACAGGTGTAACCAAAGCCATTCAAAGATTAAGAGGAGAGGAAAAAAAAAAAAAAAGGCTGAAGACTGCAGTTTAAGCAAGGAGTACAAATAAGCACTAAGGTGCACTTTCCAAACACAGAAGGAAAAAAAAAAAACCTTTTCATATCCTTTCCTGCTTTAGTGCATAGTTTTAACACACGGGCCGGCCAAACTGTTATGATTTTCCCAATGGCAGGGAAATCAAAAATAACAAACGGACTAGCTCTCGGGTGATGGAAACTAAAGTGACCGTGACCTGAACCTGACACAACACTGGAAGTAGCCGGGGAGTGTTTCCTACGATGCCCTAGACACCACGCGCCAGCCGGAGATCTAACTACCCCTATCAGAGGAATATACAGGCCTGCCTTACCTCCAGAGATGAACCCCAAAAGGAGATAGCAGGCCCCCACAAATATTGACGGTGAGTCAAGAGGAAAAGACATACGTAGGATGAACAGCAGATTTAGCACAGTGAGGTCCGCTTACTAGATAGCAGAAGTACAGGAAAGAGTTACTTCACGGTCAACTTCAAAACACTACTCTAAAACACCATCCTGAAATTACTTTAAAACTCCAGTGACAACTCATGCCACTGGAGTGGCAATTTCAGTCCACGAGAGCTTCCAGCTGCAGAGAGTCACATTGCAGATAGCTGGACAAAAAATAACATTAACTAGGAACAAAATTCAACTTAGCTGAACTGGAACTTGAGGCAGGAGAATGCAACAGAATGCTACTGATACATTGTTGGCCGGCATCGGACCAGCAGCCAAGCAGCCTTAAATAGGAAATTCCCCTAATGGGTGTCAACAGGTGATCAAGGATAGAAGAAGGCAAATAAGTGGCAATACCATAAAACACCACCGGGGGAGCCCACAAACAGAATTCACAACAGAGCATGCTGATATAACATGAGCTGAATCACCACAATAAAAACACAATCCATTTTTCCGCCTATAATTTTGCCGTTCACTTCTGGACTGAATTCTATCACATTGCATAGTCTCAGGTGCCTGTTCAGAAGACACCGCCAACTGGTGCACAGGTTTGCGCTCCCGCAAACGCCGATCAATCTGAATGGCCATAGTCATAGACTCATTCAGACCTGTAGGCGCAGGGAACCCCACCATAATATCCTTAATGGCCTCAGAAAGACCATCTCTGAAGTTTGCAGCCAGGGCGCACTCATTCCACTGAGTAAGTACCGACCATTTCCGAAATTTTTGACAATACAGGTCCTTCTCAAAAAATTAGCATATAGTGTTAAATTTCATTATTTACCATAATGTAATGATTACAATTAAACTTTCATATATTATAGATTCATTATCCACCAACTGAAATTTGTCAGGTCTTTTATTGTTTTAATACTGATGATTTTGGCATACAACTCCTGATAACCCAAAAAACCTGTCTCAATAAATTAGCATATTTCAACCGTCCAATCAAATAAAAGTGTTTTTTAATAACAAACAAAAAAACCATCAAATAATAATGTTCAGTTATGCACTCAATACTTGGTCGGGAATCCTTTGGCAGAAATGACTGCTTCAATGCGGCGTGGCATGGAGGCAATCAGCCTGTGACACTGCTGAGATGTTATGGAGGCCCAGGATGCTTCAATAGCGGCCTTAAGCTCATCCAGAGTGTTGGGTCTTGCGTCTCTCAACTTTCTCTTCACAATATCCCACAGATTCTCTATGGGGTTCAGGTCAGGAGAGTTGGCAGGCCAATTGAGCACAGTAATACCATGGTCAGTAAACCATTTACCAGTGGTTTTGGCACTGTGAGCAGGTGCCAGGAAGCATGAAGTGCTCCAAAATCTCCTGATAGCTAGCTGCATTGACCCTGCCCTTGATGAAACACAGTGGACCAACACCAGCAGCTGACATGGCACCCCACACCATCACTGACTGGGTACTTGACACTGGACTTCAGGCATTTTGGCATTTCCTTCTCCCCAGTCTTCCTCCAGACTCTGGCACCTTGATTTCCGAATGACATGCAAAATTTGCTTTCATCAGAAAAAAGTACTTGGGACCACTTAGCAACAGTCCAGTGCTGCTTCTCTGTAGCCCAGGTCAGGCGCTTCTGCCGCTGTTTATGGTTCAAAAGTGGCTTTACCTGGGGAATGCGGCACCTGTAGCCCATTTCCTGCACACGCCTGTGCACGGTGGCTCTGGATGTTTCCACACCAGACTCAGTCCACTGCTTCCTCAGGTTCCCCAAGGTCTGGAATCGGTCCTTCTCCACAGTCTTCCTCAGGGTCCGGTCACCTCTTCTCGTTGTACAGCGTTTTCTGCCACATTCTTTCCTTCCAACAGACTTACCATTGAGGTGCCTTGATACAGCACTCTGGGAACAGCCTATTTGTTGAGAAATTTCTTTCTGGGTCTTACCCTCTTGCTTGAGGGTGTCAATGATGGCCTTGACATCTGTCAGGTCGCTAGTCTTACCCATGATGGGGGTTTTGAGTAATGAACCAGGCAGGGAGTTTTTAAAAGCCTCAGGTATCTTTTGCATGTGTTTAGAGTTAATTAGTTGATTCAGAAGATTAGGGTAATAGGTCGTTTAGAGAACCTTTTCTTGATATGCTAATTTATTGAGACAGGTTTTTTGGGTTATCAGGAGTTGTAGGCCAAAATCATCAGTATTAAAACAATAAATGACCTGACAAATTTCAGTTGGTGGATAATGAATCTATAATATATGAAAGTTTAATTGTAATCATTACATTATGGTAAATAATGAAATTTAACACTATATGCTAATTTTTTGAGAAGGACCTGTATACTTCCGCTTCATCATGCCCCTGAGAGAGGGCTAATAAAGCCTTTTCAGCCTGAATCTCCAGGTTAGGTTCCTCATAGAGCAATCCCAGTGCCAGAAAAAACGCATCCACACTGAGCAATGCAGGATCCCCTGGTGCCAATGCAAATGCCCAATTCTGAGGGTCGCCCCGCAGGAAAGATATTACAATCTTGACCTGCTGAGCAGGGTCTCCAGAGGAGCGAGATTTCAAAGAAAGAAACAATTTGCAATTGTTCCTGAAATTCAGGAAGGTAGATCTATCTCCAGAAAAAAACTCTGGAATAGGAATTCTAGGTTCAGACATAGGAGTGTGAACAACAAAATCCTGTATGTTTTGAACTTTTGCAGCGAGATGATTCAGGCTGGAAGCCAAACTCTGGACATCCATATTAAACAGCTAAGGTCAGAGCCATTCAAGGGTTAAGAGGAGGTAAGAAGCAGCTAGACAGCAATTAAAGGCTAGGCAGCAAAACTCTGAGGGAAAAAAAAAAAAAAAAATTTCCCTTCAACACATCTTTTTCTCCTGCTTCAGCCCAAACAATTAACACTTTGTGGGCCGGCTATACTGTTATGGATCCCAATGGCTAGGGTATCGCACTGGACAAGCAAAAAATAACTCAAATAACGGACGAGCTCTAGGGTGATGGAACCTGGGCTGACCGCTGCCCTACTCCTGACAAACACAACTAGAAATAGCCAGGGAGCGTGCCTACGTTGATTCTAGATGCCTCGCGCCAGCCTAAGAGCTAACTAGCACTGCAGAGAAAATAAAGACCTAACTTGCCTCCAGAGAAATAAACCCCAAAGGTATAGTTGCCCCCCACATGTATTGACGGTGAAAATGAGAGGAAGGCACGCACATAGATATGAAAATAGAGTTAGCAAAACGAGGCCCGCTATAACTAGAAAGCAGAAGGATACAAAAGGGGTCTGAGCGGTCAGCAAAAAACCCTAATCAAAAACCATCCTGAGATTACAAGCACCCATGTGCCAACTCATGGCACATGGGGAGCACCTCAGCCCACTAGAGCTTCCAACTAGCATAGAGTAATATTTAGCAAGCTGGACAAAAAACAAAACAACTGAAAAGCATAACTTAGCATATCCTGAGAGATCTGGAAGCAGGTAGTCAGAACCAAACTGAGCACATCTGAATACATTGATAGCCGGCAAGGGAATGACAGGAAAGCCAGGTTAAATAGGAAACACCCAGCCTCAGATGGACAGGTGGAAACCAGAGACCGCAACCCACCAAAGTCACCCAGTACCAGTTGTAACCACCAGAGGGAGCCCAAAAACAGAATCCACAACACTGCCCCTGCCTGGTGTTGTCCTCAACTGAATAAAGCTGAGCTTCTACCTTCTGGCTCTGATTAACTGCTGTTTTTAAACAAATTGGTGGTTCCGGCCTACTAACGGTGTCTGCCCCTGCCTGGTGTTGTCCTCAACTGAATAAAGCTGAGCTTCTACCTTCTGGCTCTGATTAACTGCTGTTTTTAAACAAATTGGTGGTTCCGGCCTACTAACGGTGTCTGCCCCTGCCTGGTGTTGTCCTCAACTGAATAAAGCTGAGCTTCTACCTTCTGGCTCTGATTAACTGCTGTTTTTAAACAAATTGGTGGTTCCGGCCTACTAACGGTGTCTGCCCCTGCCTGGTGTTGTCCTCAACTGAATAAAGCTGAGCTTCTACCTTCTGGCTCTGATTAACTGCTGTTTTTAAACAAATTGGTGGTTCCGGCCTACTAACGGTGTCTGCCCCTGCCTGGTGTTGTCCTCAACTGAATAAAGCTGAGCTTCTACCTTCTGGCTCTGATTAACTGCTGTTTTTAAACAAATTGGTGGTTCCGGCCTACTAACGGTGTCTGCCCCTGCCTGGTGTTGTCCTCAACTGAATAAAGCTGAGCTTCTACCTTCTGGCTCTGATTAACTGCTGTTTTTAAACAAATTGGTGGTTCCGGCCTACTAACGGTGTCTGCCCCTGCCTGGTGTTGTCCTCAACTGAATAAAGCTGAGCTTCTACCTTCTGGCTCTGATTAACTGCTGTTTTTAAACAAATTGGTGGTTCCGGCCTACTAACGGTGTCTGCCCCTGCCTGGTGTTGTCCTCAACTGAATAAAGCTGTGCTTCAACCTTTTGGCTATCATTAAGTGCTGTGTTTTTAAAAATTGGTGGTTAGGGCCTACTAACGGTGTCTGCCCCTCCTTGGTGTTGTCCTCAACTGAATAAAGCTGAGCTTCTACCTTCTGGCTCTGATTAACTGCTGTTTTTAAACAAATTGGTGGTTCCGGCCTACTAACGGTGTCTGCCCCTGCCTGGTGTTGTCCTCAACTGAATAAAGCTGAGCTTCTACCTTCTGGCTCTGATTAACTGCTGTTTTTAAACAAATTGGTGGTTCCGGCCTACTAACGGTGTCTGCCCCTGCCTGGTGTTGTCCTCAACTGAATAAAGCTGAGCTTCTACCTTCTGGCTCTGATTAACTGCTGTTTTTAAACAAATTGGTGGTTCCGGCCTACTAACGGTGTCTGCCCCTGCCTGGTGTTGTCCTCAACTGAATAAAGCTGAGCTTCTACCTTCTGGCTCTGATTAACTGCTGTTTTTAAACAAATTGGTGGTTCCGGCCTACTAACGGTGTCTGCCCCTGCCTGGTGTTGTCCTCAACTGAATAAAGCTGAGCTTCTACCTTCTGGCTCTGATTAACTGCTGTTTTTAAACAAATTGGTGGTTCCGGCCTACTAACGGTGTCTGCCCCTGCCTGGTGTTGTCCTCAACTGAATAAAGCTGAGCTTCTACCTTCTGGCTCTGATTAACTGCTGTTTTTAAACAAATTGGTGGTTCCGGCCTACTAACGGTGTCTGCCCCTGCCTGGTGTTGTCCTCAACTGAATAAAGCTGAGCTTCTACCTTCTGGCTCTGATTAACTGCTGTTTTTAAACAAATTGGTGGTTCCGGCCTACTAACGGTGTCTGCCCCTGCCTGGTGTTGTCCTCAACTGAATAAAGCTGAGCTTCTACCTTCTGGCTCTGATTAACTGCTGTTTTTAAACAAATTGGTGGTTCCGGCCTACTAACGGTGTCTGCCCCTGCCTGGTGTTGTCCTCAACTGAATAAAGCTGAGCTTCTACCTTCTGGCTCTGATTAACTGCTGTTTTTAAACAAATTGGTGGTTCCGGCCTACTAACGGCGTCTGCCCCTGCCTGGTGTTGTCCTCAACTGAATAAAGCTGAGCTTCTACCTTCTGGCTCTGATTAACTGCTGTTTTTAAACAAATTGGTGGTTCCGGCCTACTAACGGTGTCTGCCCCTGCCTGGTGTTGTCCTCAACTGAATAAAGCTGAGCTTCTACCTTCTGGCTCTGATTAACTGCTGTTTTTAAACAAATTGGTGGTTCCGGCCTACTAACGGTGTCTGCCCCTGCCTGGTGTTGTCCTCAACTGAATAAAGCTGTGCTTCAACCTTTTGGCTATCATTAAGTGCTGTGTTTTTAAAAATTGGTGGTTAGGGCCTACTAACGGTGTCTGCCCCTCCCTGGTGTTGTCCTCAACTTAATAAAGCTGAGCTTCTACCTTCTGGCTCTGATTAACTGCTGTTTTTAAACAAATTGGTGGTTCCGGCCTACTAACGGTGTCTGCCCCTGCCT
Source organism: Ranitomeya variabilis (assembly GCF_051348905.1). Classification (NCBI taxonomy): domain Eukaryota; kingdom Metazoa; phylum Chordata; class Amphibia; order Anura; family Dendrobatidae; genus Ranitomeya; species Ranitomeya variabilis. Next base: position 73,899,697 of record NC_135235.1, on the reverse strand, counting down.
GGTGTTGTCCTCAACTGAATAAAGCTGAGCTTCTACCTTCTGGCTCTGATTAACTGCTGTTTTTAAACAAATTGGTGGTTCCGGCCTACTAACGGTGTCTGCCCCTGCCTGGTGTTGTCCTCAACTGAATAAAGCTGAGCTTCTACCTTCTGGCTCTGATTAACTGCTGTTTTTAAACAAATTGGTGGTTCCGGCCTACTAACGGTGTCTGCCCCTGCCTGGTGTTGTCCTCAACTGAATAAAGCTGAGCTTCTACCTTCTGGCTCTGATTAACTGCTGTTTTTAAACAAATTGGTGGTTCCGGCCTTCTAACGGTGTCTGCCCCTGCCTGGTGTTGTCCTCAACTGAATAAAGCTGAGCTTCTACCTTCTGGCTTTGATTAACTGCTGTTTTTAAACAAATTGGTGGTTCCGGCCTACTAACGGTGTCTGCCCCTGCCTGGTGTTGTCCTCAACTGAATAAAGCTGAGCTTCTACCTTCTGGCTCTGATTAACTGCTGTTTTTAAACAAATTGGTGGTTCCGGCCTACTAACGGTGTCTGCCCCTGCCTGGTGTTGTCCTCAACTGAATAAAGCTGAGCTTCTACCTTCTGGCTCTGATTAACTGCTGTTTTTAAACAAATTGGTGGTTCCGGCCTACTAACGGTGTCTGCCCCTGCCTGGTGTTGTCCTCAACTGAATAAAGCTGAGCTTCTACCTTCTGGCTCTGATTAACTGCTGTTTTTAAACAAATTGGTGGTTCCGGCCTACTAACGGTGTCTGCCCCTGCCTGGTGTTGTCCTCAACTGAATAAAGCTGAGCTTCTACCTTCTGGCTCTGATTAACTGCTGTTTTTAAACAAATTGGTGGTTCCGGCCTACTAACGGTGTCTGCCCCTGCCTGGTGTTGTCCTCAACTGAATAAAGCTGAGCTTCTACCTTCTGGCTCTGATTAACTGCTGTTTTTAAACAAATTGGTGGTTCCGGCCTACTAACGGTGTCTGCCCCTGCCTGGTGTTGTCCTCAACTGAATAAAGCTGTGCTTCAACCTTTTGGCTATCATTAAGTGCTGTGTTTTTAAAAATTGGTGGTTAGGGCCTACTAACGGTGTCTGCCCCTCCCTGGTGTTGTCCTCAACTGAATAAAGCTGAGCTTCTACCTTCTGGCTCTGATTAACTGCTGTTTTTAAACAAATTGGTGGTTCCGGCCTACTAACGGTGTCTGCCCCTGCCTGGTGTTGTCCTCAACTGAATAAAGCTGAGCTTCTACCTTCTGGCTCTGATTAACTGCTGTTTTTAAACAAATTGGTGGTTCCGGCCTACTAACGGTGTCTGCCCCTGCCTGGTGTTGTCCTCAACTGAATAAAGCTGAGCTTCTACCTTCTGGCTCTGATTAACTGCTGTTTTTAAACAAATTGGTGGTTCCGGCCTACTAACGGTGTCTGCCCCTGCCTGGTGTTGTCCTCAACTGAATAAAGCTGAGCTTCTACCTTCTGGCTCTGATTAACTGCTGTTTTTAAACAAATTGGTGGTTCCGGCCTACTAACGGTGTCTGCCCCTGCCTGGTGTTGTCCTCAACTGAATAAAGCTGTGCTTCAACCTTTTGGCTATCATTAAGTGCTGTGTTTTTAAAAATTGGTGGTTAGGGCCTACTAACGGTGTCTGCCCCTCCCTGGTGTTGTCCTCAACTTAATAAAGCTGAGCTTCTACCTTCTGGCTCTGATTAACTGCTGTTTTTAAACAAATTGGTGGTTCCGGCCTACTAACGGTGTCTGCCCCTGCCTGGTGTTGTCCTCAACTGAATAAAGCTGAGCTTCTACCTTCTGGCTCTGATTAACTGCTGTTTTTAAACAAATTGGTGGTTCCGGCCTACTAACGGTGTCTGCCCCTGCCTGGTGTTGTCCTCAACTGAATAAAGCTGAGCTTCTACCTTCTGGCTCTGATTAACTGCTGTTTTTAAACAAATTGGTGGTTCCGGCCTACTAACGGTGTCTGCCCCTGCCTGGTGTTGTCCTCAACTGAATAAAGCTGAGCTTCTACCTTCTGGCTCTGATTAACTGCTGTTTTTAAACAAATTGGTGGTTCCGGCCTACTAACGGTGTCTGCCCCTGCCTGGTGTTGTCCTCAACTGAATAAAGCTGAGCTTCTACCTTCTGGCTCTGATTAACTGCTGTTTTTAAACAAATTGGTGGTTCCGGCCTACTAACGGTGTCTGCCCCTGCCTGGTGTTGTCCTCAACTGAATAAAGCTGAGCTTCTACCTTCTGGCTCTGATTAACTGCTGTTTTTAAACAAATTGGTGGTTCTGGCCTACTAACGGTGTCTGCCCCTGCCTGGTGTTGTCCTCAACTGAATAAAGCTGAGCTTCTACCTTCTGGCTCTGATTAACTGCTGTTTTTAAACAAATTGGTGGTTCCGGCCTACTAACGGTGTCTGCCCCTGCCTGGTGTTGTCCTCAACTGAATAAAGCTGAGCTTCTACCTTCTGGCTCTGATTAACTGCTGTTTTTAAACAAATTGGTGGTTCCGGCCTTCTAACGGTGTCTGCCCCTGCCTGGTGTTGTCCTCAACTGAATAAAGCTGAGCTTCTACCTTCTGGCTCTGATTAACTGCTGTTTTTAAACAAATTGGTGGTTCCGGCCTACTAACGGTGTCTGCCCCTGCCTGGTGTTGTCCTCAACTGAATAAAGCTGAGCTTCTACCTTCTGGCTCTGATTAACTGCTGTTTTTAAACAAATTGGTGGTTCTGGCCTACTAACGGTGTCTGCCCCTGCCTGGTGTTATCCTCAACTGAATAAAGCTGAGCTTCTACCTTCTGGCTCTGATTAACTGCTGTTTTTAAACAAATTGGTGGTTCCGGCCTACTAACGGTGTCTGCCCCTGCCTGGTGTTGTCCTCAACTGAATAAAGCTGAGCTTCTACCTTCTGGCTTTGATTAACTGCTGTTTTTAAACAAATTGGTGGTTCCGGCCTACTAACAGTGTCTGCCCCTGCCTGGTGTTGTCCTCAACTGAATAAAGCTGAGCTTCTACCTTCTGGCTCTGATTAACTGCTGTTTTTAAACAAATTGGTGGTTCCGGCCTACTAACGGTGTCTGCCCCTGCCTGGTGTTGTCCTCAACTGAATAAAGCTGAGCTTCTACCTTCTGGCTCTGATTAACTGCTGTTTTTAAACAAATTGGTGGTTCCGGCCTACTAACGGTGTCTGCCCCTGCCTGGTGTTGTCCTCAACTGAATAAAGCTGAGCTTCTACCTTCTGGCTCTGATTAACTGCTGTTTTTAAACAAATTGGTGGTTCCGGCCTACTAACGGTGTCTGCCCCTGCCTGGTGTTGTCCTCAACTGAATAAAGCTGAGCTTCTACCTTCTGGCTCTGATTAACTGCTGTTTTTAAACAAATTGGTTGTTCCGGCCTACTAACGGTGTCTGCCCCTGCCTGGTGTTGTCCTCAACTGAATAAAGCTGAGCTTCTACCTTCTGGCTTTGATTAACTGCTGTTTTTAAACAAATTGGTGGTTCCGGCCTACTAACGGTGTCTGCCCCTGCCTGGTGTTGTCCTCAACTGAATAAAGCTGAGCTTCTACCTTCTGGCTCTGATTAACTGCTGTTTTTAAACAAATTGGTGGTTCCGGCCTACTAATGGTGTCTGCCCCTGCCTGGTGTTGTCCTCAACTGAATAAAGCTGAGCTTCTACCTTCTGGCTCTGATTAACTGCTGTTTTTAAACAAATTGGGGGTTCCGGCCTACTAACGGTGTCTGCCCCTGCCTGGTGTTGTCCTCAACTGAATAAAGCTGTGCTTCAACCTTTTGGCTATCATTAAGTGCTGTGTTTTTAAAAATTGGTGGTTAGGGCCTACTAACGGTGTCTGCCCCTCCCTGGTGTTGTCCTCAACTGAATAAAGCTGAGCTTCTACCTTCTGGCTCTGATTAACTGCTGTTTTTAAACAAATTGGTGGTTCCGGCCTACTAACGGTGTCTGCCCCTGCCTGGTGTTGTCCTCAACTGAATAAAGCTGAGCTTCTACCTTCTGGCTCTGATTAACTGCTGTTTTTAAACAAATTGGTGGTTCCGGCCTACTAACTGTGTCTGCCCCTGCCTGGTGTTGTCCTCAACTGAATAAAGCTGAGCTTCTACCTTCTGGCTCTGATTAACTGCTGTTTTTAAACAAATTGGTGGTTCCGGCCTACTAACGGTGTCTGCCCCTGCCTGGTGTTGTCCTCAACTGAATAAAGCTGAGCTTCTACCTTCTGGCTCTGATTAACTGCTGTTTTTAAACAAATTGGTGGTTCCGGCCTACTAACGGTGTCTGCCCCTGCCTGGTGTTGTCCTCAACTGAATAAAGCTGAGCTTCTACCTTCTGGCTCTGATTAACTGCTGTTTTTAAACAAATTGGTGGTTCCGGCCTACTAACGGTGTCTGCCCCTGCCTGGTGTTGTCCTCAACTGAATAAAGCTGAGCTTCTACCTTCTGGCTCTGATTAACTGCTGTTTTTAAACAAATTGGTGGTTCCGGCCTACTAACGGTGTCTGCCCCTGCCTGGTGTTGTCCTCAACTGAATAAAGCTGAGCTTCTACCTTCTGGCTCTGATTAACTGCTGTTTTTAAACAAATTGGTGGTTCCGGCCTACTAACGGTGTCTGCACCTGCCTGGTGTTGTCCTCAACTGAATAAAGCTGTGCTTCAACCTTTTGGCTATCATTAAGTGCTGTGTTTTTAAAAATTGGTGGTTAGGGCCTACTAACGGTGTCTGCCCCTCCCTGGTGTTGTCCTCAACTTAATAAAGCTGAGCTTCTACCTTCTGGCTCTGATTAACTGCTGTTTTTAAACAAATTGGTGGTTCCGGCCTACTAACGGTGTCTGCCCCTGCCTGGTGTTGTCCTCAACTGAATAAAGCTGAGTTTCTACCTTCTGGCTCTGATTAACTGCTGTTTTAAAACAAATTGGTGGTTCCGGCCTACTAACGGTGTCTGCCCCTGCCTGGTGTTGTCCTCAACTGAATAAAGCTGAGCTTCTACCTTCTGGCTCTGATTAACTGCTGTTTTTAAACAAATTGGTGGTTCCGGCCTACTAACGGTGTCTGCCCCTGCCTGGTGTTGTCCTCAACTGAATAAAGCTGAGCTTCTACCTTCTGGCTCTGATTAACTGCTGTTTTTAAACAAATTGGTGGTTCCGGCCTACTAACGGTGTCTGCCCCTGCCTGGTGTTGTCCTCAACTGAATAAAGCTGAGCTTCTACCTTCTGGCTCTGATTAACTGCTGTTTTTAAACAAATTGGTGGTTCCGGCCTACTAACGGTGTCTGCCCCTGCCTGGTGTTGTCCTCAACTGAATAAAGCTGAGCTTCTACCTTCTGGCTCTGATTAACTGCTGTTTTTAAACAAATTGGTGGTTCCGGCCTACTAACGGTGTCTGCCCCTGCCTGGTGTTGTCCTCAACTGAATAAAGCTGAGCTTCTACCTTCTGGCTCTGATTAACTGCTGTTTTTAAACAAATTGGTGGTTCCAGCCTACTAACGGTGTCTGCCCCTGCCTGGTGTTGTCCTCAACTGAATAAAGCTGAGCTTCTACCTTCTGGCTCTGATTAACTGCTGTTTTTAAACAAATTGGTGGTTCCGGCCTACTAACGGTGTCTGCCCCTGCCTGGTGTTGTCCTCAACTGAATAAAGCTGAGCTTCTACCTTCTGGCTCTGATTAACTGCTGTTTTTAAACAAATTGGTGGTTCCGGCCTACTAACGGTGTCTGCCCCTGCCTGGTGTTATCCTCAACTGAATAAAGCTGAGCTTCTACCTTCTGGCTCTGATTAACTGCTGTTTTTAAACAAATTGGTGGTTCCGGCCTACTAACGGTGTCTGCCCCTGCCTGGTGTTGTCCTCAACTGAATAAAGCTGAGCTTCTACCTTCTGGCTTTGATTAACTGCTGTTTTTAAACAAATTGGTGGTTCCGGCCTACTAACGGTGTCTGCCCCTGCCTGGTGTTGTCCTCAACTGAATAAAGCTGAGCTTCTACCTTCTGGCTCTGATTAACTGCTGTTTTTAAACAAATTGGTGGTTCCGGCCTACTAACGGTGTCTGCCCCTGCCTGGTGTTGTCCTCAACTGAATAAAGCTGAGCTTCTACCTTCTGGCTCTGATTAACTGCTGTTTTTAAACAAATTGGTGGTTCCGGCCTACTAACGGTGTCTGCCCCTGCCTGGTGTTGTCCTCAACTGAATAAAGCTGAGCTTCTACCTTCTGGCTCTGATTAACTGCTGTTTTTAAACAAATTGGTGGTTCCGGCCTACTAACGGTGTCTGCCCCTGCCTGGTGTTGTCCTCAACTGAATAAAGCTGAGCTTCTACCTTCTGGCTCTGATTAACTGCTATTTTTAAACAAATTGGTTGTTCCGGCCTACTAACGGTGTCTGCCCCTGCCTGGTGTTGTCCTCAACTGAATAAAGCTGAGCTTCTACCTTCTGGCTTTGATTAACTGCTGTTTTTAAACAAATTGGTGGTTCCGGCCTACTAACGGTGTCTGCCCCTGCCTGGTGTTGTCCTCAACTGAATAAAGCTGAGCTTCTACCTTCTGGCTCTGATTAACTGCTGTTTTTAAACAAATTGGTGGTTCCGGCCTACTAACGGTGTCTGCCCCTGCCTGGTGTTGTCCTCAACTGAATAAAGCTGAGCTTCTACCTTCTGGCTCTGATTAACTGCTGTTTTTAAACAAATTGGTGGTTCCGGCCTACTAACGGTGTCTGCCCCTGCCTGGTGTTGTCCTCAACTGAATAAAGCTGAGCTTCTACCTTCTGGCTCTGATTAACTGCTGTTTTTAAACAAATTGGTGGTTCCGGCCTACTAACGGTGTCTGCCCCTGCCTGGTGTTGTCCTCAACTGAATAAAGCTGAGCTTCTACCTTCTGGCTCTGATTAACTGCTGTTTTTAAACAAATTGGTGGTTCCGGCCTACTAACGGTGTCTGCCCCTGCCTGGTGTTGTCCTCAACTGAATAAAGCTGAGCTTCTACCTTCTGGCTCTGATTAACTGCTGTTTTTAAACAAATTGGTGGTTCCGGCCTACTAACGGTGTCTGCCCCTGCCTGGTGTTGTCCTCAACTGAATAAAGCTGAGCTTCTACCTTCTGGCTCTGATTAACTGCTGTTTTTAAACAAATTGGTGGTTCCGGCCTACTAACGGTGTCTGCCCCTGCCTGGTGTTGTCCTCAACTGAATAAAGCTGAGCTTCTACCTTCTGGCTCTGATTAACTGCTGTTTTTAAACAAATTGGTGGTTCCGGCCTACTAACGGTGTCTGCCCCTGCCTGGTGTTGTCCTCAACTGAATAAAGCTGAGCTTCTACCTTCTGGCTCTGATTAACTGCAGTTTTTAAACAAATTGGTGGTTCCGGCCTACTAACGGTGTCTGCCCCTGCCTGGTGTTGTCCTCAACTGAATAAAGCTGAGCTTCTACCTTCTGGTTCTTATTAAGCTTTTTTTTTTTTTTTTTTTAATTGCTGGATGGGGCCTAATACCTCTGTTTGCTGCTCCCTGGTGTTTGTCCTCAACTGAATACAGCTAAGCTTCTACCTTCTGGCTCTCATTAAGTGCTGTGTTTTTAAAAAATGGTGTTTAGGGCCTACTAACGGTGTCTGCCCCTGCCTGGTGTTTGTCCTCAACTGAATACAGCTGAGCTTCTACCTTCTGGCTTTTGGCCTATAGTATCAGATATTAAACTGCATTTGGCCTACTGGTGTGGTTGGGCCCTTGAAAAAGTGTTTGCTGCTCTTGGGTTTGCTACTCCACTGAACAAAGCAATGCCGCCTGTTTAGTCCTGTTACCAATTTTGAACTGCATTTAGCCTAATTTATTCTTTGGCCCTATATCTGTTTCCTCCTCATCCTGCCCATTGCCCAGCCACTGTTAGATGAGTCTGCTGGTACATTGACCTAGACCACTACATTCCCCTTGCACTCTACACAGCCAGAATCTGACCCTGCTGAAAGTAAGGTTCCCCTTCCCGCATGTTATACCACCTTACACAGGGACAAAGAGGAAGGTGCAGATGAAAGTGCAGGTTCCTTCATCAGGTGGGGGGGGCATACTCGTTGGCGACGTCACTGGCACAGGGCCCCTCAGAGTACGCAAAAGTGTCGCTGCTGGTGGGAGGCGCCCCCGCCATGCAAACACACCACCATACTTTGAGGGGCCCTGTGCCAGTGCCAATGCACTGGCACAGGCCCCCCCTGCTTGCTCAGGATCACAGCACTTGCAACGTTGAAATACTTACCTCTCCCTGCTCCACCGCCGTGACGTAGTCCACGTTTCCTGGGCCCATTAAAACCTTGAACCAGCCCTACCCCCAACAACTTTTGCCAAATGACCCCCAAGTTCCAATGCCCAACTATTATTATAAAGTTAATTAAGATTGACAAGCTTCAGAAACAAGATTGGATGTTTTTGGCATTAAAATGGGCACTGTAGGTGTTTTCCTGGCCTCCACTCACTGCCAACTATGCTTCCCCATTGACTTGCATTGGGTTTCGTGTTTCGGTCGATCCCCGACTTTTAGCGACAATCGGCCGACTGCACTCGACTCGACTCTGGACAAAATCGGGTTTCCCAAAACCCGACTCGATCTTAAAAAAATGAAAGTCGCTCAACCCTATCCACAACAGATAATACAAAAATTCCACAATCTAACTAAAGACATGGAATGTATATCTGCCACTCCAGAGAATCAAACAAGGCTGAGAAAATACTGACACAATCTAAGCTGGACAAGAAAACACAAAGAATAGCACTGAATTGTGAAGCACAAAGCATGTGTGCCACAGGAAAAAAAAATCAGACACTTATCTTTGCTGATTTGGCAGAAAGGCAGGAGGAACCAGGCAGAGGTCCTACACCTCCCAACAACAATTGACAACTGGAAAAGGCCTAATGAATCCTGCACACCTAAATACCCCAGTCAGAACTGCAATCAGCAGACACACCTGACCAGGACTGCAACCCAGGGACAACTGCATTACCACCTACTACCACCGGAGGGAACCCAAAAGCAGAATTCACAACACCTCACCATAAAATTAAGTGTCAGAAGTATGCAAAAGGAACATCTAAACAAGCCTGATGCATTTTGGAAACAAGTCCTGTGGACTGATGAGGTTAAAATAGAACTCTTTAGCCACTATGTGTATGTGTGGAGAAAAAAGAGGAAAGAATTTCAGGAAAAGAACATCTTGCCAACTATTAAACATGGGGGTGTCTCACTCATGCATTGGGGTTGTGTTACAGCCAATGGCATGGTGAACATTTCACGCATCTAGGGAAGAATAGATTCAATGAAATCTCAACAAATTCTTGATGCGAACATAACACCATCTGTAAAAAACTGAACTTGAAATGGGGATGGCATCTACAAATGGATAATGATCCTAAACACACGTCAAAATCCACAATAGACTACCTCAAAAGGCTCAAGCTGAAGGTTTTATAATGGCCCTTACAGTCCCCTGATCTTAACATCATTGAAAATCTGAGGCTAGACCTCAACATAGCAGTGCATGCAAGATGACCCAGGAATCTCACAGAACTGGAAGAATTTTCCAAGGAAGAATGGATGAAAATCCCTCAAACAAGAATTGAAAGACACTTAGCTGGCTACAAAAAGCGTTTACAAGCTGTGATACTTGCAAAAGTGGGTGATACTATGTACTAACGATGCAGGGTGCCAAAACTTTTTAATTGAACCATTTTCCTTTTTGTAATTTTTTAAATTTAAAGCATGAATATAAAATACAACAGAAATGTGTAATCTTATCTTTAGGCCTTTTAGAGATCATTTCATCTTCAATTTGTTTAACTGTTCAGTGTTCACAATAATAGTTATTTTGACAGGGGTACAAAAACACATGCCACTGTACCTCTATCAATAATGTGCACCTTAGGAATGCTGGGACAGGGCACAAATATACAAAACAATAGTACTCACATTTAGCCACTGTCTGGCAAAGAAACAAGGGGATTTGATATTGGAGAATCATTCGTAATCAATGCATATCTCCAGTTTAAGACCAAGTCCATTTCTCACAGCATGGGTTATAAATGTGATGTAAGATGCATTAAGTTCATTAGAAATTGCTGCTAAACACTTTACAGGTTACTACCATAACCACAGGATGTGTTTCCCCTTTTCTAAGGTTCATCAGGAGTATTGAATAAGTCCTGAGTGCACCATTCCCTTCAGATCCATAAAAGTGCCAAGCGGTTAAAAGAAATGAGGTGTCTATGCTTCTGTCGTTCTCTGCTTGGAAGATGCTTTGTACTTTACAATGTCAAAGACAGGACACCTGGAAGTGTTTTGGAGCATTTTGCCATTGTTTTTGCTTGAAAAAAACACTTGCCTTATTCAATGGAGTGGAAAAAAAATAGCTGTCATGTTTCTGAAGTGGCTTCACCGGTGGCTTTGCTTGCGACAGCTCCACCGCCAGCATCTTTACTCTATCTTGTTAAGGCTACTTTCACACTTCCGTCTTTTTGCCTCCGTCGCAATCCGTCGTTATGGCAAAAAAACGTATCCTGCAAATGTGCCCACAGGATCCGTTTTTTTGCCATACACTTTAATGGACGACGGATTGCGATGGATGGCCACACGTTCTTTTGTCTGTCGGTTCCGCCATTTCCGACCGCGCATGCGTGGCCGGACCTCCGCCCCCTTCTCCCCGCTCATCACAATGGGCAGCAGATGCATTGTAAAACTGCATCTGCTGCCCATGTTGGGCTAAATTTAGCACAACGTCCGTCGGTACATCAGGCCGACAGTTTGCGACGGCCCCGTACCGACGGAAGTGTGAAAGTAGCCTAAGTTGCTGAATTTTGGATAAGAAACTGGGCATAATCTCCACATTTTTTAGGAGGATTTGTGCAGCGCCCTAGAGTCCTGGTCGTTGCAGTAATGTCATTCTTCCACCAGGGGAGTGATGTTACCTCTGAAGGCAACAAAGGAGATCTCTTTACCAGGTATCCCAAACCACACAAAACACTTCACACTCCAGCCCACCAGGGGGAGCTACGCTCCTATTACTAGGGCACTCCTCACAATTAGGTAAAACTGGTGGTCTGGATAGGAAGTTAGGCAGAAGCTGACTGGGCTTCACCCAGGCAGCACCCTGTCAGGCAGCCAGAGGGGAAGGAGGAACATCAAAGAGCTGCAGACAGGGGGGTCCCTGACAGGGGTGGGATCCTGTCAGAGGCCTTGACAGAAGGCCACGGAGCTGTGCCTGCCCAACGTGCGGCAGCATCCTAAGAAAGAGACAAGAACAGAGAATTGTATTGTGGAGGGTGGGAAACGAAGTCATAGCACAAGGAGAGGAAACCAGAGGGGGTTCTGCCCTGCAAAAGGCTGCCTCCTTCTGAGGCGCAGGACCCGGTAGCCGGATCACCGAGAGAGCAATCGTCTCCAAGCCTTGCTCCAGAGACCGTCAGGACAGTTAATTCCACGTTAGCTGCCCGACCCATACCCAGGAGGCACGGTGGCAACTTGTGGGGGCCGGGGCATGATAGAGTCCCTGTAAAAAGCCTCAGGCCATCAGTCTTTACGGGTTTGTCCTATCCATTCCATCTGGGGGACAGAGAGAAAGACATAACATCTAGAACACTAACATCAGTTGTGAGGACCTTACCGAGAAGCTCAGCAGGGAGGTACTACAACATCCAGGTGCTAGAGGAAGGCTACTGATTTCCACCTGGATAAGGAGACTCTGGATTTGCCTTCAGACCGGCCGGACTCTACCTACCCTGTGGTCTGTACCCTGGACTGTGGATGCTGAAGTCTTCAGTAAAGGTAAAGAGACTGCAACCTTGTGTCCTCGTTCTTCTCTGCACCTCTCACCATCCACCATCTACACTCTGGGAAGCCCTGGGGATACACTTTACCTGTGGGAAGGTATACCATCTAGCTGCCATCACATCACCCCAGTGGACCCCTAAGCAGCGTCGGTCACCCTGACCGAATACCACAGGTGGCGTCACGAACATTATCCCTTTAAAGACCTTTCACCCATTTACAACGGACGTCCCTAGGGCCACGGACCGGGTCAGCCACCGTGACATCCCACTTGAGAACCAAAGGGCCTGGTACCGAGTACCCCATAGCCCTGCTGGGGGCGATCCATTTGCACAGTTTCTTATCAGCTTCCTCTCAGTTCCTGCTCCAAAACCTTGTAGAAAAACTCAAAATACCTCAAAAACTTGGAGTTTCTGCTCCAAAAAACTCCTAAAAAGTCTAAGTGTGCACATAGCCTTACTGATACATTTTTAACACTCTTTTCCTTTCTTTTTTTGCTTTAATCAACTCGGTAGTCAAATTTGGAACTTTTTTTTCTAGCAGAGACTGTCCGAGAATAGACATATAGGGGAATGTTTACAGGATCTGCTCCAAAATACACATCAAAAAGCTCCGTGTTTTTGGTAATGTCAGTGTATACAATAGGTGATTTTCTTGTTGTATACAAAGAGTAGTCTGAATTTAGGATATGTCCACATAGTGGAATTTCTGCACAATTTCTGCATCTCTCATGGCAGAAAAAATGCAGAGGCGTTTTGGTGCAGATTTTTCCCCACTCGTTAGTATAGTTGAAATCTGCAGCAAAAACGCTGAAAGATTTGACATGCTGCAGATTTATATCTGCACCAAATATGCGTCACTTTGCTGGTACTAGTAAACTTCCGGTTTTGTGATAAATCTGCACTGAAAAAATGCAGGAAAAACGCAACTTGTGCCCACAGCCTAACCTCACAGGTTACTAATTTGGCTGTAATTTAGCAAAATAACAATATAAACTGTGATTAATAAAATTATGTCAGCAACTCTCTGGTTATTTTTCAGTTTGCTCCTGAATATATTAGAGATGATTTCTTTAGATAACCCGGACTCTGTTAATAAGCCGATATGAAAACAAGTGTCGTTCTTCAATAAAAGAACTGTACCAAGGGGAATAAACCAGAATACTATTCTCTGGCAATAAAAATTAGCTTATTAATTGAGCTGTACAAAAGATCATAGGTCATAAAAGTAATGTGTGCAAATTTGGGAATTATATGTTCTCTCTGAGAAGCAGTAGGAAGGGAGAATACAGGTGGGGACCGTGAGATGCTAATATGTAATATACCATTAAATCAAAGGCCCATAACACTAAAATATGAAGAGCTGCTTATATCACACAGATCATATATCACATAAGAGTATTTTCAGTCCGTGTGCCGTCTGTGTGCACAACAGGCCGAACAAGAACACCATATAGACCAATCTTAGCGTATGTGATGGTGCACATAGGCTATTGTACCCATGGACTTCATGTCTGCGTGGAAAAAAAATCACAGCATTCGCTAGTCGGGTCTGATTTACGGAAAACTGTAGTGAATGTAAGAGACGAACACACACAGCTGCACATGGAGCCAGACATGACCGCAATTTGCAGATGTGACTGGTCCACAAAGTTTGGTGCTTGTCTTAACCCCTTACCGACCTCCGCCGTACTAGTGAGCCTGCATCAAAGCCGGGACATGTCAGCTGTTTTGAATCACGATTCACCTGCCGCTATTAACTAGTTAAATGCCGCTGTCAAACACTGACAGCGTTTAACTACCGCTTCCAGCCATTGGGCCGGAAATGAGCGCATCGCCGACCCCCATCTGACGATCGCTCCTATGTAGCAGAGCCGATTGAGTTGTGCCAGCTTCTAGCCTCCCATGGAGGCTAATGAAGCATGGCAAAAGTTAAAAAAAATGTTTTAAAAAATATGAAAAAAATAAAAAAATATTAGAGTTTAAATTTCCCCCCTTTCGCCCCATTCAAAATAAAACAATTTAAAAAAAAAATCAAACCTACACATATTTGGTATCGCCGCGTTCAGAATCGCCCGATCTATTAACAAAAAAAAAAAAAGGATTAGCCTGATCGCTAAACGGCGTAGTGAGAAAAAAATTAGAAACTCCAGAATTATGTTTTTTTGGTCGCCATGACATTGAATCAAAATGTAATAACGGGCGATCAAATGATCGTATTTGCACTAAAATGGTATCGTTAAAAACGACAGCTCGGCACGCAAAAAATAAGCCCTCACTCGACCCCAGATCACGAAAAATGGAGACGCTACGGATATTGGAATTTGCGCAATTTTTTTTTTTTTAGCAAAGTTTGGAATTTTTTTTTACCACTTATGTAAAACATAACATAGACATGTTTGATGTCTGTGAACTCGTAATGACCTGGAGTTTCAAAATGGCAGGTTAGTTTTATCATTTAGTGAACCTAGCAAAAAAGCCGAACAAAAAACAAGTGTGGGATTGCACTTTTTTTGCAATTTCATCGCACTTGGAATTTTTTTCCCGGTTTCTAGTACATGACATGCTAAAACCAATGATGTCGTTCAGTTTGTCCCGCAAAAAACAAGCCCTCACATGGCCATATTGACGGAAAAATAAAAAGTTATGGCTCTGGGAAGGAGGGGAGTGAAAATGTGGGGGCCATTATTCAGTTTGGGGGACAATGTGGAGGAGTTGTGTAATAATTGTTACACATGCGGCAGCAGCGGTTCAGTATTGGGTGACAGCAGGATGAGAAGGTTTTGCAGGTAGGAAATAGATGGTAACGTTGCAGAAAATGTGATAAGTATAAAATAATACTATAAATGTGTCTCTGTTGTAATCACCGCAGACGAGTCCTGGCTGGAAGAAGTTGTCATGTCGTTCTGGGCTGGATGGAAAAGACAGGAAAAGTGAGCGACTCCAAAACATCAGCTATAAGTCACCATTTATAGCTGTACTGTAATCTCTTGCATGTCCTGCAGGACTGGTATCTACCACTATTATGTCACCATATGGCGGTGATATTGGTGTTGGTCTTTGTGTAGATTTATTTTCATCAACATCCAGGTCAACCCATTGTAGTTGTAATTACTAGGGTTACCGGTTTGAGGCCCACTCAGATGTTTCGCCCCCTTGGGCTGAATCCCTATGTCTTATTATAGTGAATTGCACTATTGTAAGTTCCATCCAAATCCTGATATTCCAGGGCTTCAGATGAAAGTCTTGTTATAGCCAAAATGTATGGTCCAAACATGATATGGTCCAGGCTTTGAAGTGAATAATAGTGTAAATTTAACAACACAGCAAATGTAGCTAAGATCCATCCTGTCATCCATTCTTCCAGTGGTGGGATACACATCTCTTGGACATTTATAGCAAATCCTGTTGAAATGCCATAAATGTACCAGATGGGACAACTCATTTAAGTCAAAAGGCAACTTCACTTTAAAATATATAATATACCCAATGGTGCGGTCAGTAATGGAGAGGTGGACATTTCAGTGGGATCTCTAAAAATTTGTTTACAAGCAGTGCACCACGGAGGCCTGTCATTATTGACCCTTTAATGAGCCTTGCCACATGTCTTTGGATAAGAAGCCAAATCAGAAACTGCATTTGCAGACATGTTTTTCTGGGTGTTTGCCCCTCATCATGGCAAAGCAGGAGGTCTGATTTGACTAGGTGACAGGCCCTGACAGGGAGTCTAAGGGGAAACAGACACTCTGAAATGGATCTGGTCTGGATTATAATCCTAACTCATGTGGCAAGACTTGTTAAAGGGTTTATATTGTCTTTTAGGATTGCTACCCCAATAGGTGGCACTACAGTTCCTGTCTTCTTCCTCTCTGAAGAGGTTATTTGCATATTTCAATTTTGAGAGGAGCATTGTACGGCTTATAAGTTTCCTCAAGCCTGGCATTCTCAAACAATAGAAACGATCCCATTTAGAACCCCCCTCAGTCAGAGGCCTCTCACCCAGCTAATTTAGATCTCCTGTTTTGCACTGATGAAGGGTAAATATTCTGAAACGTGTGTCTGCCAATGGAGTGTCTGATTTTGCTTCTCATTCTAAGTCATGTGGTAAGGCTCTTTAAAGGATTGATATTGACTTTTAGGATTGCTACATACAATAGGTGGCACACAAGTTCAAGTCCTCTCCTTGTCAGGACTCTGAACATTTTTTAACTTTTGTGCATTACTGCCCTTTTCCAAGATGGTGTCTTTGGTCTCATGTGCACTGTGTCTTCCTGCTATAAAACTCCACCCCAGCCTTCAGTCTGTGTTAGAGTATTCTGCCTTGCATCCAGCTCCTGACCTCTGATTACTCCCTGGCTATATACCTGCTCCTGTGAACCTGTGTGGTGATCCTGCTACTCTGCTCTGAGTTCCTACTGCATACACCAGTTCCAGTTATCCTTCATCTGCTCCTTGTATTTACTTCCATCTGCATTTGCCGGACATGTAAGCTGTTTGCTGCTCTGCAAAAACCTGAGACCATTAACCAGGCCTCCCTGGTTGAGCTAAGATATGATTTGAACTGCCTTATAAGCTTATCTATCTGTGTTTGGACTAAGACAAGGATTTATTCGTGTCAAGTATCCTCAAGAATAATTGTGCTTCATAGACTTTCTGCTTGATTGCATTTTCCTCTGAAGTTTCCTATAGACTGCTGAGCTGCATTTGATATTTGCACCAAGTGTTGTGGACTTGAGTTTCTCTGCACCTGTTTGAATCACCGTGTGATAATATAGACTTTACCACTTATAAAACTGTGTCCTGTAGTTGTCTTCTTCCACGCAAAGAGTCTCCTGAGTTATCCCCTATAATTATTACAGGATACTCTAGCCTAAAAAAAAAAGGAGACTGCTGGAACAATGACTGCAGAAAGCAGACTAGAGCAGGTGTTTTCCATAATTAGATCACTGCAGAAAGATGTGGAAGGTCTGCAAAAGAAGTTTGGAAGCTTTGAACTCAATCAACAAGTGTTTGGACAAACTTTGCAGGACTTAACCAACCGCATGGCAGCCCAGGAAAACAAACTTGCTGGCATAGAGTCCCAGTATGGACGGGCTTTTCAGGATATAAGCACGCAAATAGCTGCACAAGTGACTTTACCCTCTGGGCAACTGCCACCAGCTAGCCCACATAAGTTGCCCCCTTTCAGATTTAATGGTGATCGCGACAAATTTCGTGGCTTTGTGAATCAATGTATGCTATATTTTGATGTGCATGCTGACCGTTTTCCTACTGATAGATCCAAAGTATTGTGTGTAATAATGCTACTGACCTCACGAGCGCTCGCCTGGGCGAATCCGATGATTGAGTCTCGTGACCCACGGTTAAATAACTTGGATGATTTCTTGGCCGCTATGGCATTAATGTTTGATGACCCTAATTGCCGTGCAACTGCTGAATCTGCTTTGTTGTCTTTACGCCAGGCTAAGCGTTCTGTTATAGAGTATGCCACTGAATTCAGGAGATTAGCGGTAGATACCAATTGGGACAGTTATGCACAATTGCCTGTTTTTAAAAGGGGTCTGTCTAGTATTATAAAGGATGAACTAGCTCGCTCTGAGTCACCCCAAGAGCTAGAGACATTTATACAGCTTTGTGTGCGCATAGACATTTGCCTTACTGGGCGTAGGCAGGAGAAATTTGCTGCTTATAGCCGTATTTCTAACTTTTCCCTTCCTTCCAAAGAGCCTGCAGGTAAAACCTCTCGGGAGGTGGAGGAGGTGCCCATGCAAATTGATTCCGTTCAGAGGCGCGAGATCAATGCCGGGAGCATCGCCTTCGTGAAAGTCTATGTTTCTACTGCAGCCAGTCTGACCACTTCTTGATCAATTGTCCTAAGTGTCCTAGGCGGCCTAACAAGGTGCTAGCAGCAGTAGGGGAGTATGACAACTGTGATGATGAATCTGACATCTCTGAATGTAGCCTCCCTTTAAACGCTGTATTCCATTCACTTTCTATGACTTCACTGCCCAAGGAGCTGAAGGAAAAGAACTCTCACTGTTCTCTCCCTATTAAGATCCTGTGTTCAGGACAGTGGATTTCCAGTGCAGCTATGATTGACTCTGGTGCAGGTGGCAATTTCATGGATATAGCATTTGCCAAGGAACATGGTATTGAAATTCAGCAAAGAGCCTCTCCAATTACCATGAAAACAGTGGATGGGTCACCTTTAATCTCTGGGCCTGTGGATCAGGAGACCGTACCCCTTGAAATTGTGTTGGAGCCTAATCATCAGGAGCAACTTTCTTTCTTGCTAATTTCTTCTCATTTTCCTGTGATTTTAGGCATTCCTTGGTTGCGTGCTCAGAACCCAATTATCAACTGGGAGACCAAGAAGATTACCTTTCCAACAAGGAGCAACTCAGCGTTAACAGAAGCTGTCCCGGAGTCCACGGCTACGGAACCACATGTACAGGTATTTACTTTACCTCCAGCATATAAAGAGTTCTCTGACATCTGTGACAAGAAGAATGCAGATCAGCTTCCTCCACACAGGCATTATGACTGTTCCATTGAGCTGCTTCCTAGGGCAGCTATTCCTTTTGGTAACGTATACCCTTTGGCGGCACCTGAGCTTCAAGCCTTAAAGGAGTATATTGATGAAAATATGGCCAAAGATTTCATACGTCCTTCTTCCTCACCAGCAGGGGAATCTATATTTTTTGTTAAAAAGAAGGATGGGACCCTGAGACCCTGTGTTGACTATCGGGAACTCAATAAGGTAACCGTACGAAACCGTTACCCTTTGCCTCTGATTCCCGAATTACTGGAAAGAGTCCGCCATGCTAAGGTATTCTCTAAACTGGATCTTCGTGGGGCTTATAATTTGGTGCGTATTCGTCCAGGGGATGAGTGGAAGACAGCATTCAGATGCCAGTATGGACCCTTGTGATGCCCTTCGGTCTTTGTAACGCCCCTGCAACTTTTCAACACCTTGCTAATGACATTTTCAGAGATTTGTTGGACCAGTTTGTGGTGATCTATTTGGACGATATACTAATCTTTTCTGACTCTCTACAGGAACATGAAGAGCATGTCAAAACTGTTTTAAGACGTCTGAAAGAGAACCATCTGTATATTAAGCTGGAGAAATGCGAGTTCCATCGTTCTGAGATACAGTTCTTAGGTTATATCATCTCTCCCCAGGGGCTGAACATGGAATCTGGTAAGATTCAGGCTATCCTTGACTGGCCGGTACCCAAGAACGTTAAGGAGGTCCAACGTTTTGTTGGTTTTGCAAATTTCTACAGACGCTTCATTCGAAATTTTTCTGATATTGTCCGTCCCATTACTTCCTTGACAAAGAAGGAAAAGCCCTTTAAGTGGTCATCACAGGCTCAAGAAGCTTTTGATCGGCTTAAGATCTGTTTCACATCAGCACCACTGTTGATACACCCAGAACCAACACTTTCATTCATTGTGGAGGTGGACACTTCTGATAATGCTTTGGGGGCTATTCTCTCCCAAAGAACTGGAGAGAAGGGTCTGCTACATCCTTGTGCTTTCTTTTCCCATAGACTAACCTCAGCAGAGAAGAATTACGACGTGGGAGACAAGGAATTGCTGGCTATTATTGCGGCTTTCAAAGAATGGAGGCATCATCTGCAAGGAGCTGCACAACAGATCATAGTGCTAACTGACCATCGCAATTTAGAGTTCCTTAAATCTGCTAGATGTCTTTCTTCTCGTCAGGCTCGTTGGAACTTATTTTTAAATCAATTTAACTTTGTTATCTCGTACCGTCCAGGTTCTCGTAATGGGAAGGCTGATGCTTTATCCCGAATCCATGCTGCAGATTCCGTACCTGGAGCCCCGTCCAAGACCATTCTATCTGATGCCAATTTCATCTGAGTTATCCACGATCAGGACTTGTGGAAGGAGTGCAGGGAGGCCTATGACGGTGATGTATTTCTGGCCAACCCACCTGTGGATATTAATCTTGTCTTTAAGGGTGGCATGTGGTTCAGAGATCGACGTATCTACGTCCCTGAGGTCGTCCGTCTGCAGATCCTCAAGTTGGTACATGACTCCAAGTTGGCTGGTCACAGGGGGGTACAGAAGACACAAGAGTTCCTGAGCCGATTCTTCTGGTGGCCAACTTGCCTGAAGGATACCAAGGACTATGTTCTCTCTTGCGAGGTATATGCCCGTTACAAGACTCCTCATGTGGCACCTACGGGTCTTCTACAACCATTACCTGTTCCGTCCCGCCCTTGGGGGTCTATATCAATGGACTTTATTGTGGAGCTGCCTACATCGGGGGGCATGAATACAATCATGGTGGTAGTTGATCTCCTGACTAAAGGTGCTCATTTTGTTCCATGCACTGGCCTCCCCTCAGCTAAAGATACAGTGAACTTGGTTATACAGAATGTCTTTCGGTTGCATTGGGTTCCGGATGAGATCATCTCTGACCGTGGAGTACAGTTCACTTCAAGATTCTGGAATGGGTTTTGCTCTGCACTCAATATTAATGTCTGTCTCTCTTCCGCTTACCATCCCGAGACAAATGGTCAGGCTGAGAGTACCAACCAGACGCTGGAACAACATTTAAGATGCTATGTCAGCCATCTCCAGGATGATTGTTGGAGTTGCTGCCGTTAGCTGAATTTTCATATAATAATTCTCAGAGCGCCTCCACTAAATTTACACCTTTCTTTGCCAATCTGGGTTATCATCCGTGTATTTTACCTAGGTCTCCATTTAATTCTCCGGTTCCGGCAGTGGAGGAAAGGCTGACTGCAATGAGACAAAATCTGGAGGTTCTGAAGGAATCCCTGACCACAGCTCAAGAACGTTGTAAGAGATCGGCTGATAGATTCCGTAAACCTGCGCCCATGTTCAAGGTAGGAGATTCCGTGTGGTTAGCAACTAAGAATCTGAAGTTAAACGTTCCTTCACAAAAACTTGGACAGAAATTAATTGGCCCTTTCAAGATCAACAGTATTGTGAGCTCTGTGGCCTGCCGGCTGAAGCTTCCTAGGACTATGAAGGTACACCCAGTTTTTCATGTATCTTTACTAAAGCCTGTATCTCCTAATACCTTCCAGGGACGTGTTGTGCCACCTCCGCAGCCTGTGGTGGTTGATGGGCAAGAACAATTTGTGGTGGAGGAAATTATTGATTCCAGGATTCGCAGGAATCAGCTCCAATATCTGATAAGACGGCAGGGATATCCCCCTGAGGAAGACTCTTGGGAACCTGTGGAAAACATCAATGCCCAACAGAAGATTTCTCGTTTTCATCAGAGATTCCCTGAGAAACCAGGTCCAGGATCGTCCTGAGGCCGCTTCTAAGGAGGGAGTAATGTCAGGACTTTGAATATTTTTTACCTTTTGTGCATTACTGCCCTTTTCCAAGATGGCGTCTTTGGTCTCATGTGCACTGTGTCTTCCTGCTATAAAACTCCACCCCAGCCTTCAGTCTGTGCTAGAGTATTCTGCCTTGCATCCAGCTCCTGACATCTGATTACTCTTTGGCTATATACGTGCTCCTGTGAACCTGTGTGGTGATCCTGCTACTCTGCTCTGAGTTCCTGCTGCATTCACCAGTTCCAGTTATCCTCCTTCATCTGCTGCTCGTATTTACTTCCATCTGCATTTGCTGGACATGAAAGCTGTTCGCTGCTTCAAAAACCTGAGACTATTAACCAGGCCTCCCTGGTTGAGCTAAGATATGATTTAAAAGCTTATCTATCTGTGTTTGGACTAAGACAAGGATTTATTCGTGTCAAGTATCCTCAAGAATAATTGTGCTTCATAGACTTTCTGCTTGATTGCATTTTCCTCTGAAGTTTCCTATAGACTGCTGAGCTACATTTGATATTCGCACCAAGTGTTGTGGACTTGAGTTTCTCTCTGCACCTGTTTGAATCACCGTGTGATAATATAGACTTTACCACTTATAAAACTGTGTCCTGTAGTTGTCTTGTTCCATGCAAAGAGTCTCCTGAGTTATCCCCTATAATTATTACACTCCTTTTCTGGGGAGGAAATTTGCGTTGTTGTAAAATATGTAGTATTTCTTTATTATCTTGCATATTTTTCTATTTATTTTATAAAACAAATATTCTCTTCTCTTATGTAAACTGCCAAAAAGTTGATATTGACAAATCTGTTGAAAAGAAAGGCAAAAAAGATTTATTGCATATAAGACTAAAGAAACAGAGGTATTTAGAGGTGATAAATCTTCAAGTTATACATTTTCCATTTCTAGTGCATGTCTTGGCATGTGCAATGCTATGATTCTATTCATTGTCAATTTTTTATGGTATAGGAATTTCATTCCTTTCTTCGGGAACCGAGGCAAGAGGGGGAACTTTGTGAGTGCTCCGGGCGACAGTGAATCTACTCATGTGCAAGGCTTCCTCATAACATGGAGGGGTTTCTGGTCCGGTATAAGGAAATTGAGGTGGAGGAACGTGGGAGTGAGAAACAGCAAATATCCTCCGAGCAGAGGGACCAAAGACAGACTGGAGAGCTGTGAAAACAAGAATAGAGTGTCAAGTCAAGGGTTATAGGGAATCTGTCAGCAAATCCTATAATACAAACTGCATACATTTACAAAACTGAATATCTTATTCCTGATGAAGAGGCTAGTGTACTTACTTTGAAATGTCATGTGACTGTGTAATCCTTTTTTAATGTTTTCCAAAACTGATCGTAAAATGAACAACTAGTGATGAAATATCAGGAAGGAAACATTTTAATACTGATTATACAGCCATTCTGAAATTGATTTTTTTTTTCTAAGTTAGTACACCTGCCCAATCAGGTCTAAGGGATCTATATAATAATTTATAAAGTTTGTATTATAATATCTGGTGACAGATCCTCTACAAAAAAAGGACACTTAATTTATCAGGTTACAATCAATAGAAGTAGCTTCTCTCCTTCTGTATTTTAATAGACATTCCTGCCAAAAAATACTGAGTTTAGATTTCAATTTAAGGTTATGAAGACATGAAGCCAGGCTTTCTTAAGAAGTGTAAACGCATGAAAAAATAACTGAATTACTGATCCATTACTTATGTAACCTTACTGATCGTATCTTTACTAAATTAAATTCCATACCAGTAAACTTCATCAAAATGAGGATCGAGACTCTTTAAGGCTCCGTTCCCATAGAAGCTAATTATTGCAGACCACCGGTAGTAATTACCGCTGTGGATATCACGGCGAGAAAAGTGAAATGTGCATAGCGAAGTGTAAAAGTTCACACATATCAGCAGCATAAATTGACATTCTGTAGATCTCTAACTCAATTTACGTTGTGAATATATATTGCAGCATGTCCATTAGATTTCTTAAAGTTTAATGCACTTTACTGGCTCTGTGAATCACAGTGGATTTTCCGCAAGTGAATATGCAGCGTAATATAACTGAATTCCGTAGGTTGCAATTCTGCCTGTAAATTATATTTATACTGCCTATATGACCATGATTGGGCAATATTTAGAATAAAAGTAGACCGCATTGTACCCTGTTATGTTCTCATTGTCTGTACAAGTACCCAATGAAATGTAAAGCACTGCGGAATATGTTTCCGCTATAGAAATAATTATTATGGAGAAAACCCCGGTTCGTATGGAATTGCATAACGGCTCGATGCTTTGCATATCCCAGCGGAACCGTTTATCAAGTTGGTTGTTCTGTATGCTTTGCTTTATATAAGAGCAAAGTTGTGACTGATTTCCACCCAACATTTGCGAAATATGTTTGCGCTATAGAAATAAAAAAATATTATTATTATTATAGACATATTTCGCTAACTATTTTGAACCATTGATAAGGACGTGCAAGTAGTATTGGACTGGGGGTGCCAAGGTCCCACCAGTAACCAACTCCAGGACCCCACTTTTCAGCTTCATGCAAATGTGACATTATCCTCAATCACAATTTTATATAACGACGAACTGGGTAGATTGTTAAATGAGTAAGATGTTGCCTCTGTCTGTACATAGTGATTTAAGTATGTGCCAGGTGCTGTTCATATAAGAGGGTGGTGGCCCACTCTTGCACAGGGGCACACCGGAGGATTTTCCTATTCTCCTGTTGGCCAGTCCAAGCCACTGCATGCAGGTATTGAGTACATCACAAGCTTCAAATCTATTTCATGGAGCACTATGGAAAATAAAAAAAAAAAGTGTTGGGTGTGGTGGGACTTCTGGTACATTTGTTATATTTTGTCTCCTTTAGGGATTGTGTAGACAACTGTATTTTTGTATTTTCGGTGACTAACATCGGGTTGCACTCAGAGTAATGTTATTCTAGGGGGTTGTGCACATGCCTTATTTTTTTCCTCGGACAGACAAAATTGCAGCATGCACGATTGGCATCTGATATTCGGATTGCACTCAGCCATGCAAGTCAATGAGTCTGTGGAAAAACTAGGTCTGCACTCGGGTGAAATCTGAGGGCTGTCCGATTTTAGTGAAAAAAAAATCTGGCATGCTACTGAGTTGCAGAAAATTTGTATCAGATTTTTTAGAAAATCAATCCAAAAACAGTGACATTTTGGTCATAAGGACCTTCTTCAGACAGATTGGAAAGAAATTGTTTTTTGCCATCTTATTCTCCGCCAAGAAAATCGAAGCACACCATGCTCACACTCTGGTCAAACTCAGGGTATAATTGGGCTGCTTTTCTTGTATGAGAGAAAACATGGATGTGTGCACAAGCCCTTACTCAGATGGGACATCGTTATTCTTTATCATAGAACTTACCGTATTTTTTGGACTATAAAGCAGAGGTGTCAAACTGCATTCCTCGAGGGCCGCCAACAGGTCATGTTTTCAGGATTTCCTTGTATTGCACAGGTGATAATTTAATCACCTGCACAGAATGATTCCAGCACCTTGTGGAATGCTACGGAAATCCTGAAAACATGACCTGTTGGCGGCCCTCGAGGAATGCAGTTTGACACCTCTGCTATAAAGCACACTTTTTCCCCAAAAAATTTGGGAGGAAAATGGGGGTGCGTCTTATAGACCGAACGCATGCTTACCGAGGGGGTTGCGGCAGTGGTGTAGCAGCTTCTCTTCCTCAGGGAACCGGCTTCGGCAGAATTGTGGCAATGCTGAAGCTCAGTGTCGGCTGTGAGAAGTACGGAGTGCAGAGATCTCAATCAGCGCAAGCGCAAGCCTCTGGCGGTCATCTTCCTGAAGCCATTGGCTGCCGTAAGCGGCACGTGCACTGATTGAGATCTCTGTTGACCTCTTGTGCTCCAGTTCCCTGAGGCTGGGGGCTTGAGATCTCGGCAGCCCTCGGCTTCAGGAAAATGACCACTGGAGGCTGCGCGTGCGGTGATTGTGATCTTGGCATCCATTTTCCTTAAGCCAGGGGCTGCCTAGATCTCAATCTGCGCACGTGTGGCCTCCGGAAAGTGGCCGCTGAGAAACCAATGATGCTCTCAGCTCTGCTCAACGTGGACACCGGGCCGCAGCATCGCCACATTTCTACTTCCTGAGGAAGGGACCCTGCTCCATGCAACGTACTCTGCTGTGCCTCATTGCCGATACCAGACCTGCAACATCGCACTGCTGGGATACTCCAGGACTGCAGCATTGCCCCACTTCTGCCACCGCCGGCTTCCTGAGGAAGGGACCACGCCTCCAGTAACCCCGCTCTACCACCGCTGGCCCTCAGGTAAGATACCTTAAATTCGGACAATAAGACGGACCCCCATCTTATAAAAATCTTTTTTTTTTTGCTATTTTCCACCTCAAAATTTGGGGTGCGTCTTATGGTCCAGTGCATCCTATAGTCCGAAAAATATGGTAGTTCTTATTTTTTCTCATTATTATCATTCTTCAACCATTGTTCCCTTCTGATCCTCCACCTCTTTACCTCTTCTATATCACACAGTCATGTGTGTCTCCTACAATATGCTTTTATTTTATTTATGCATTGTACAATATTCATATTTATGAATTTGGTCTATATCATTTTTAAACCACCAGTTTTTAACACCTTCTGAACATCGCATAGGAGACTGTGATTTTAGTTATGTAATGCAATATAGTGGAAAACGTGATCACATGATCACAGGTTTAACTCTAGTTAACTCTAGTAAACAGAAAAATTAAAAAAATAATGTAAATATAAAAAAAAGGAAAAACATTGAATCAACCCGCTTTTCCTCCCATACCAGAGTTTGATTATTTTATTTCAATTTTCCAGTACACTGTATGGTAAAATGGAAGTTGTCATTCAAAAATACAGGTCATCTTACAAATATCAAGCCCTATGTCAATGGTAAAATAAAAAATTATGACTTAGAAGAAGAAGAGGAAAAAATAGGGGTTAATGCATGTTTTTTTACATGAAATAAATGGTTTTGGTATATAGGTAAATGTATCCCGGATGTAAAGAGGAATGTGTCTAATGTGTTTAGTGAGATGCACCAAATTTACAAAGAAGGCACCATGTGAACCGTACATTTTTAATACGCTACGTTCTCACTTTCCATTGCAGCTCTGCTTTGGGGAAAAAACATTCCAGGTGAATAGAGAGTTACTTTTACAAGTATTTTCTCTCGTAATTGAAGGTCTCCATATTGCTGACCTCAGTGCTGCAGTGGTCTCATCTCCTTCCTAGCAACCAACTCCATGACTACAGGAAGCCCTGGAATAAAAGATTGTAATCCCAGAGGCCCTGACTCCCATCAGTACATCAAAGGAGCTTGGTGATAAGTTGGCATTATTAGTCTACTGATTTATATCTCATTCTAATAATAATTTATGCCCCTATACAGCATTGCAACACAGTGCCTATAGAAGTGGTATGATAGCATTAGAGGCTTCAAAGTCCTTCAAATAAATGCTAGAGGAAAAATATCATACCATGTGTCACTGGACCACAAATAATAGGATTATGCTCCTGTAAATGCATCGATTTCTAGTATATCTGGAATACGGCATTGTACAGAGCACCAGACTAAGCAAGGCCAGTGCCATCCTCTGGTGAACCTGTCAGGTGGCAGTGCTGGGGCTCACTCTGCCCAAGTTTCTATTTGTACAAGTTTGTATTTGTGGATAGCCACACTACATGGACGTCTCAGGACCTCTTGGGACCTTACAGTATGCCTTTAGCATTGACATCCCAGCCAAGGGAGCCTACTGAAGGCCCCTATGTCTGTATACTTGTTCACAGTGGCGTAACTAGAGTCCGATGGGCCTCGGTGCAGAATTTGGACCTGGCCCCACACCTGCTTGCTTGTCAGATGTATGAACCCTTATGGAGTTCTAGATCCTATAAATACATGCTTGTTCGGCCCCATGTAATAATGTCCTCTGTAATGGCTTCATCTTGTAATAATGTCCCCATCCTGGAACCCTTCTGTAATAATGTCCCCCCGTCCTGGACCCCTTCTGTAATAATGTCCCCCGTCCTGGCCCCTTTCTGTAATAATGTCCCCCATCCTGTAATAATGTCCCCCATCCTGTAATAATGTCCCCCATTGTGGCCCCTTCCTGTAATAATGTCACTCATTCTGACCCCTTTCTGTAATAATGTTCCCCACTTGGCTCCTTCCTATATTAATGTCACCCATCCTGGACCCTTCCTGTAATAATGCTACCAGTCCTGGCACGTTCCAATAATAATGTCTCATCATGGCCTCTTCCAATAATAATGTCACCCTTTCTGGTATAATGCCCCCCATCCTGGGCCCCTTTTACTCTTCTTCAGCACATGTTAAAAATAAATAAATGATTATTTTTACCTTTCCTAGCTCCCATGATATGCGGCATTCTCCTCTATAACTGGCGCAGAAGCTGGCAGCTGAGTTTGGTGGGTGAACACAGGCAGTGCTTGACTGCCATGCACCACCCATCATGGGCAATCTGACATCATGTATTGTAGTACAGAGTACAACCTATTCTTTCCTAAAATGTAAATGCAATCTAAAAAGAAACAAACATATTTTGTATCGCTATTGTGACTGTCCAAACTAATAAATTATCATAATACCCTCCTCAATATTGAAATTGCAACACCAAGAAGGAGAAGTTGTGGAATTATGGAAATCATTTAAGCGGCAGAAACGTTAATGATATGCAACTTATGAGAAATGGAAACAAAATTTTCAAAACATCTCCATTTTTTCAGTATTGAGTATGACCTCTATGTGCAGAAATTGCCACACTTGGCTGCTATCAATGAGGTTATTAATGGTTGTCTGTGGAATGTTTTGCCATGCTGAAAACATGCTGAATACATTTGGCCAAATCATCAACATTCTCTGCTGTCAGCTTCCTGTGCAATTGAATTGCCCACCAAAGACTGTTATGATCCGGTGACCTTGGAGCCGCATGAAACTTTCTCTGGAGTCGGTGGAACCTGTACTGACCACAAATCCTGAACTAACACCGCAACTAGAAGTAGCCATGGGGTGTGCCTAACAAACCCTAGACACCTCGACACAGCCGGAGGACTAAATACCCCTATAGATAGAAATAGGAATACTACCTTGCCTCAGAACAGACCCCCAAAGGATAGGCAGCCCCCCACGAATATTGACTGTGAGTAGGAGAAGAAAAGACAAACACAGGTAGAAAACAAGATTTAGCAAAAGAGGCCACTCTAGCTAAATAGGAAAGGATAGGACAGATTACTAGGCGGTCAGTAATAAAACCCTTTCAAAAATATCCACCACAGATAATACAAAAAATTCCACAATCTAACTAAAGACGTGGAATGAATATCTGCAACCCCAGAGAATCCAACAAGACTGAGAAAATACTGACACAATCTAAGCTGGACAAGAAAACACAAAGAATAGCACTGAATTATGAAGCACACAGCATGTGTGCCACAGAAAAAAAAACCAGACACTTATCTTTGCTGATTTGGAAGAAAGGCAGGAGGAACAAGGCAGAGGTCAACACCTCCCAGCAACAATTGACAACTGGCAAGGACTAATGAATCCTGCACACCTAAATACCCCAGTCAGAACTGCAATCAGCAGACACACCTGACCAGGACTGCAACCCAGGGACAACTGCATTAGCACCTACTACCACCAGAGGGAACCCAAAAGCAGAATTCACAACAAAAGACATACCAGATGTGCTTGATGTGAGGCTGTAGGCCATGGTAGAAACTTTTGGCCATGCACAGTGCTCACAGAAGCATGAGCAACATGCAGCTTTGAATTAGGGTGTTGCAAAAAGGATCCTGGAACACTTAGGAAAAATGGCTGGACCCTGTTTCCACAAGCAAATCAATCCACACCCCCTGAGGAAGGAGCCCTGTCAGGCTCCGAAACGCGCGTCGGGGTGGGCTCAGGTCCCCTACTGGTCAGTGAACATCAGGTAAATGCCTCTATAATACATCTAATGATGGTAATTGGCTGTTATTCAGTGGTTCTTATACTGCATGCACACTTGCACCTTATTTTGTACTTTCTCTATTAGCCATATTTGAGCTACCAGAGTTATTAGTGTATGTGCATTGGCCTTATCCACCCATTGGGTTTATATCATTAATATATGATACGGTGGGGAGTACCTTGTAGCCCTATGTGTAGTATTGCCGTACAGTTCTTTCACTAGCCTCACTTGTTCCGATGTATCTGTTCCCTTGTTTGTTTTAAATTTATATTTAATAAAAGAAAATTTTTTATGGGACTTATGGACTGTGTTTCTCTGTTGAGTGTTACAAGCAAATCAATGTAGCCAAGCTATTAGTGTACCTTGAACGAAGACTAGAGGGTTCCGGGCACTGTACATTATGTAACCTCACAACATAATCCTTGGAGTAGTTCCACAGTGTCATTCATTCGTGTAGGTCTCTTCATGGCATTGCCCATGTGGTCTTTTCAGATTAGGAGAATGATGCTTAGTAATCCACTCTGTACTGCAAGTGATATTAGACATCACAAACTAAGTCTAAGGCATCAAACAGAGTCTATACAAACTATCAGAATGCATTTGCATGACATTTGGTTAGGAGCCAGATGTCTGGCTACAGATGTTCCATTGACTTCATTCCATGACTGTCAAAGGCTATCATGATACAGAACATGACACCAATGGAAGATAGAATAGAGGGCTATTTTATCGATGAGTACTGCCTTTGTCTTGGATGCAATGATAGTTGGAGTTTGGTCTGGAGACTACATAGGAAACTGTCACGGGGATACCGCAACAGAGAGGGGCCAGAAGAGCACGGCATCTGGTTTCACAAATTCCTGCATTATATTAAGTTTCTGTTTGGGGTAGTTGTTTGGAGAGTTGTTCAGGAGATAGTTGACTGGAGTTTGTTTGGATGTTCATACTTATCCTCTCCTATTTGGTTTCACCTTCCTATTCCTCCTGTGTGTTCCACTTTGTTGTTTGGTGAGTGTATTTTTTATGACTGTAGTTTTTATTTATCCCTGTCCGGCACTTGCCTGCATGTGCTGGGTAGTTACGCCTGCCCTTCTTGAAGCTGTATTGTCACAGGATTCATCCCCAAGTACAAGGCGTCCGTGTGCATACTTCTCCAAGAAACCATCATCCGCCAAGAAAAACGATGACATTGGTAATAGGGGACATTGGTAAAAGGCAACTCTTGGCAATAAAGTGGGCCTTTGAGCAGTGGCATAATTTTTTGGAGGGGGTAGTTCAACCGGTCATGGTAATTACCGATCATAAAAAATGTTTGTATTTGAAAACTGCCAAACATCTGACACCTAGACAGAAAAGATGGTCATTATTTTTTAACAGATTCAACTTTGTGGTGACTTATAGGCCGGGGAATAAGAACATTAAGGGGGATGCTTTATCTCATTGTTTTCTGGGGGGGGGGGAGGAAGTAATTAAATTGTGAAATAACATGGGATTCCATCTGATATATCTGGCAAGGTGTTCTGAATAATTTAAGGAGGATGGGGTCTAAATATAAGAGTATGGCTGATCGGAAATGCTTGGTGGGTCTGGACCTGACTGTTAGTGATTTGGTGTGGTTGTCCTTGAAGAACATTAAGTTGAAGGTTCCTTCTTGGAAACTGGGACCCAGGTTCATCTACCCCTATAAAATAGTTGCTGTAATTAATCCAGTTGCATTTCGCCTTGGTTTACCAACTACTAAGATTCATAATTTGTTCCACAGATCACCTCAAGAAATATATTGCTTCCCCAGTCATTGTTAATGGGAATCTGGAATTCCAGAAAGCAAAGATTACTGATTCTCATTTTGCTTGATGTTTGCTTCAATATTTGGTACATTGGAATAGTTAAGGTCCGAGGAGAGAATGTGGGTACCAACATGAGATGTACATGTGATCAGGTTGATCCGGTCTTCTCACACTTCACATCCAGATAAACCTGGTTCCAGAGGTCCTAGTTAGGAGGGTGGTTACTGTTACGGGGATACCACAACAGAGAGGGGCCAGAAGATTGTGGCGTCTGGTTTAATGAACTCCTGCACTGATCAGAACAGCTTCAGCATCTTATTAAACAGTGCAAGTTTTTTCCTTGCTGGCAGTGCAAGGGTTAATCAGTTCAGTTGAGGCTCCTGGAGCTCTCCAACCTGGATTGTCTCAGCTCTTGAGTGTTGGCCACTCCTTTCTGCTATATATGCTTGCCACTGACACTTTGGAATTACCAGTGATAGTTCTTACTGCCTGGCTAGGAGTTGGAGGTGAAGTTCGTGTTTGGAGTAGGCATTTGGAGACTTGATCAGGAGTTTGTATGTTCATCCTTATCCTCTTCTATTTAGCTTCACTTTCCTATACCACACTTGTGTTCCACTCTGTTATTTGGTTAGTGTATTTTGTATTATTGTAGTTTTAATTTATCCCTGTCTGTCTTCCTTTGTTTGTCTGGTTAGCATAATCCTATACAATTAGGCCTCACACCTCCCTGAGTGGGAGAAGGAACAGTTAAGGGTAAATATAGGATGATAGCAAGGCACGTGACCACGGAGTCTACACCTTCAGGAGTAATCCAGTGGTCAGGATATACTAGGGAGCCCTTAGTTCAAGGGATTGGGTAGGTGCCCACAGTCCCTAGTCACTATGTGACAGAAACGCCATGAAGAGGCCTTCATGAAGGAATGTGAAAGTGGCACAGGAGCTGTTTTTCAACACAACAATGCCAGGTATGTTACTACTGTGAGCAGCCTGTATGGCTTAAAACATGCTACCATGGTCTGCAGTGTCTCCTGGCTTGTCTCCCATTGAGCACATTTTGGAAGTCATTGGTCGGCAATTGCAAACAGAGATCCAGCAGTGGATCGTGATGATTTGCCAAAATGCATTTAGCATGGCAAAACATTCATTCAACAATCAGTAATAACTTAATTGATAGCAGACAAGGTGCGTGTATTTCAGCATGTGATGTTTATACTTGATACTGAATAAATCAAGTTGTTTGGAAAATGTTGTTTCCATTTTTTTTACTATTTACGTATTGTTAACATGTCTATCAATTTAGTAATTTTCATAATTCCATGAGGTTTATTTCTTGATGTTACAATTTCAACATTGTATTTTTTCTATATGGTGAAAACTGAAATGAAAAAAAAAAAATCAAAATGGCACCAACTCTGTTTTTGTTCAACTTGCCTCTTAACAATAAAATAAAAATAGAATAAAAAAGCCATCAGAAAGTCTGTATGGGCATCAAAATGGTAATGATAACTGGAAAATTAAAACAGTATAGCTCTTGAAAGACAAGAAGGAAAAAATGAATTTGAAGAGGGTCCCACAAGGACTCTGTCATCCAACAAACTGCATAAACCTGTAGCCTGCCTTATTTCTAAGGGGCTCGACAATAGTCGCAGTATAGCTGCCAGCACAAGCTTGTTTCTTTCTAAGCCCAAAACTAATTTACAGGCACACACGGCAAGTAAACCAAAGAAGTCATGTCGCCATAATAAAATTACCGTGTGCATAGTAACTAGTGTTATTAAAATGTCTGTACTGTACTGTAATGGCTTGATAAGAGATAACCATGCAATATATTTGCCTTTTAAGTGACTCACAGGTCAAAGTACTTTGGATGGTACTGTCATGGTCGAAGGCTATGACTGTGACTTCACAGGGCTGTTCCCCTGCCCGCTCCGTGCAACGCTGTTGTCTCAGGTACCAGCAACGTAGACAGGCACAGGTGACTCCAAACATTAGCAGCAATACTCCTGCCGTAACCACAAGCCTAAGATGGAACAGAGAAATGACAAAGAATTAAGAGCTATTAGGCTTTTATTTTTTTTATAGTGTATTTAGCATAATATTGCTCTTTCTGACTCATTATAATCTGAAAATCACTTTCTAGATCTTATTGCATTGCTACAAAAAGTAGAATTTTATCAAGGAAATACACAAAAAAATGCAGCCTTTTAATGTATTTTATGGCAGATTGTAGTTCTTACCAAATGTACCACTGGCTCATCCATTCTGTCTTGTGGCAGCTATTTGTTTAAGCAAGAGAAAAAAAATCAATTAGAACTTAGCATTAGGTACTGTACTTTTTCAATAACTCATGCATGTTCAAAGTAGTATGATTTGGTCATATGGTATCCATAGAAGCCTATCTAGCATCTAAAATGGCTAATTTCGACTCCATATTGTGAAGAAATAGAAAATATATCTGTAATGTCACCGGTTTAGTAAAACAATCTAACTTTAAGGTATCTTAAATGTAGACAGGACAGTCTAAAAATGCCCCAAAGTTTTCAAAATTATTCATTCTAATTTATAAGTTTGGTGCAAGTTTGGACTCTATAGTCTAAGGATCTGCCACATGTTAATTTACTTTGCAGCAATAATATAATTTGTCACAAACTTTGAGACCATTTCGGTGCATGCTGTTGCAATTTCAGCAATGCTCTATTCTCTGACAAGTCATACTGACTTTCTATTAGGTCAAACCCCTTTGTTGAGCAAGCAAAAAAAAAAAGGTGCCTAAAATCCATAACAATTGTGTTGGAAGACATTTAAAACTGTGTTCACACTGATTTTTTTTTAACTTTTTTTTTGGAGCGGATTCTGATTAATATCCTCCTTAGAACCACTTGAAAAACTCTTGTCAAATTCTTCCAGTTTATTACTATGGGAAATCAGTTTGCTGTTCATATGAATAGTTGTTTTTTTTAACCTTTTTTAATTTCTTGAAGAGATTTTGGAAAATGCAATGTGGAAAAAAAGAAAGTGCATGTCACTTTGTAGGGATGTGGACTGTCTTACCCTGTTCCTGCCCCTGAAGACAACAGATGCACTATGTGAATATTGTCATTGGTTTTATATTTGAAAGTAACATGTGTCTAATGTAATGTGATATAATGTATTATGGTGATGTCCAGGATACAAAGTATTAATGCATGATGTGAACATATCATAAGGGTAAGCTTAGCACATCATATAATGTACCAAAAGGATAGTAGGTTAGCATGTAATATATGAAGTGGTTAAGGGTAGGTTTAACTAAGTGGGAGGGCACTAGTGCTGATTATTAGGGGTGTGTTGAGAATTAGACTTTTTGGCTCCCTCTTGTGGTTACTTG
Source organism: Ranitomeya variabilis (assembly GCF_051348905.1). Taxonomy (NCBI): domain Eukaryota; kingdom Metazoa; phylum Chordata; class Amphibia; order Anura; family Dendrobatidae; genus Ranitomeya; species Ranitomeya variabilis. The sequence continues at coordinate 73,865,393 of NC_135235.1, read as the reverse complement.
TGATATGACTCTGGGATTGTCTTTCCTCAGTTTGGCACCCACCTGGGTCGTTAGTCCAGGGGTGTTGCTATATAAGCTTCCTGGATCCTTAGTCCAGTGCCTGGCATCGTTGTAATCAGATCCTTTCTGTTTGCTCCTGTCTGCTGGTCTTGGTTCGTGCTAAATTAAGCTAAGTCCTGCTTCTTTGTTTTTTGGTTATTTGCTTTGCTCTTATTTTTGTCCAGCTTGTACTAAATGTGATTCCTGACTTTGCTGGAAGCTCTAGGGGGCTGGTGTACTCCCCCCGGGCCGTTAGACGGTTCGGGGGTTCTTGAATATCCAGCGTGGATATTTTGATAGGGTTTTTGCTGACCATATAAGTCATCTTATTCTGCTATTAGCTAGTGGGCCTCTCTTTGCTAAATACCTAGCTCATTCTTACGTTTGTCTTTTCCTCTTACCTCACCGTTATTATTTGTTGGGGGCTTGTATCCAACTTTTGGGGTCTTTTCTCTGGAGGCAAGAAAGGTCTTTCTTTTCCCTTCTAGGGTTAGTTAGTTCTCCGGCTGGCGCGAGACGTCTAGAACCAACGTAGGCACGTTCCCCGGCTGCTGCTATTTGTGGTGCTAGGATTAGATATATGGTCAGCTCAGTTACCACTGCCCTATGAGCTGGTTTTTTGTGTTTGCAGACTTAGTAATTATTTCTGAGACCCTCTGCCATTGGGGTCATAACAGTATGCCATGCCCAACATTGAATGTTTAATGCATTGCAGAAGTGGGATAATAAGAAAGGAAATTCTGAGTTTTTTTTTTTTTTTTTCCTCTCTTCCTCCCCTTTACCTCTGAGTGGCTTGTGCTTGCTGCAGACATGAATGTCCAGACCTTGATTACAAGTGTAGACCAGCTTGCTGCTCGTGTGCAGGGCATACAAGATTTTGTTACCAGTAGTCCAATGTCTGAACCTAAAATACCTATTCCTGAACTGTTTTCTGGAGACCGATTTAAGTTTAGGAATTTTAGGAATAATTGTAAATTGTTTCTATCTCTGAGACCCCGTTCATCTGGAGATTCACCTCAGCAAGTTAAAATTGTTATCTCTTTTTTACGGGGCGACCCTCAGGATTGGGCTTTCTCGCTAGTGCCAGGAGATCCGGCATTGGCAAATATTGATGCGTTTGAAGTTCAGGCAGAAAAAGCCTTGCTGGCTATTTCTCAGGGCCAGGATGAAGCTGAAGTGTATTGCCAAAAATTTCGGAAATGGTCCGTGCTTACTCAGTGGAATGAGTGTGCTCTGGCCGCAAATTTCAGAAATGGCCTTTCGGAAGCCATTAAGAATGTGATGGTGGGTTTCCCCATTCCTACAAGTCTGAATGATTCCATGGCGCTGGCTATTCAAATTGACCGGCGTTTGCGGGAGCGCAAAACCGCTAATCCTCTGGTGGTGTTGTCTGAACAAACACCTGATTTAATGCAATGTGATAGAATTCAGACTAGAAATGAGCGGAAAAATCATAGACGTCAGAATGGGTTGTGTTTTTACTGTGGTGATTCTACACATGTTATATCAGCATGCTCTAAACGCCTAACAAGGGTAGTTAGTCCTGTCGCCATTGGTAATTTGCAACCTAAATTTATTTTGTCTGTGACTTTAATTTGCTCATTGTCTTCTTACCCTGTTATGGCGTTTGTGGATTCAGGTGCTGCCCTGAGTCTTATGGATCTGTCATTTGCCAAGCGCTGTGGTTTTGTTCTTGAACCGTTGGTAAATCCTATTCCTCTTAGAGGTATTGATGCTACGCCATTGGCGGAAAATAAACCGCAGTTTTGGACGCAGGTAACCATGTGCATGACTCCTGAACATCGGGAGGTGATTCGTTTTCTTGTTCTGCATAAAATGCATGATTTGGTCGTTTTGGGTCTGCCATGGTTACAGACCCACAATCCAGTCTTGGATTGGAAGGCAATGTCTGTGTCAAGTTGGGGCTGTCAGGGAATTCATGCTGATTCCCCGCCGGTGTCTATTGCTTCCTCTACTCCTTCGGAAGTTCCTGAGTATTTGTCTGATTATCAGGATGTATTCAGCGAGTCCAGGTCCAGTGCTCTGCCTCCTCATAGGGACTGTGACTGCGCCATAGATTTGATTCCAGGTAGTAAATTTCCTAAGGGAAGACTGTTTAATCTGTCTGTACCTGAGCATGCCGCAATGCGTTCGTATATCAAGGAGTCTCTGGAGAAGGGGCATATCCGTCCATCCTCTTCCCCTCTTGGTGCGGGATTCGTTTTTGTGGCCAAGAAGGACGGATCTTTGAGACCTTGTATTGACTATCGGCTTCTGAATAAAATCACTGTTAAATTTCAGTATCCTTTGCCTCTGTTGTCGGACTTGTTTGCCCGGATTAAAGGTGCCAAGTGGTTCACCAAGATAGATCTTCGTGGTGCGTACAACCTTGTGCGCATTAAGCAAGGAGATGAATGGAAGACAGCATTTAATACGCCCGAAGGTCATTTTGAGTACTTGGTGATGCCTTTTGGGCTCTCTAATGCTCCCTCAGTGTTTCAGTCCTTTATGCATGATATTTTCCGGAAGTATCTGGATAAATTTATGATTGTTTATCTGGATGATATTCTGGTTTTCTCTGAAGATTGGGACTCACATGTGGAGCAGGTCAGGATGGTGTTTCAGGTTTTGCGTGAGAATGCTTTGTTTGTTAAGGGCTCAAAGTGTCTCTTTGGAGTACAGAAGGTTCCCTTTTTGGGGTTTATTTTTTCCCCTTCTGCTGTGGAGATGGACCCAGTCAAGGTCCGAGCTATTCATGATTGGACTCAACCCACGTCAGTTAAGAGTCTTCAGAAGTTCTTGGGTTTTGCTAACTTCTACCGTCGTTTTATTGCTAATTTTTCTAGCGTTGTTAAACCTTTGACGGATATGACCAAGAAAGGTTCTGATGTTGGTAACTGGGCTCCTGCAGCCGTGGAGGCGTTCCAAGAGTTGAAGCGCCGGTTTACTTCGGCGCCTGTTTTGTGCCAGCCTGATGTCTCACTTCCCTTTCAGGTCGAAGTGGATGCTTCTGAGATTGGGGCAGGGGCTGTTTTGTCGCAGAGAGGCCCTGGTTGCTCGGTAATGAGACCATGTGCTTTCTTCTCTTGGAAGTTTTCGCCTGCTGAGCGGAATTATGATGTTGGCAATCGGGAGTTGCTGGCCATGAAGTGGGCATTTGAGGAGTGGCGTCATTGGCTCGAGGGTGCTAAGCATCGTGTGGTGGTCTTGACTGATCACAAAAATTTGATGTATCTCGAGTCTGCTAAACGCCTGAATCCTAGACAGGCCCGCTGGTCATTGTTTTTCTCCCGTTTTGACTTTGTGGTCTCGTATTTACCAGGTTCAAAGAATGTGAAGGCTGATGCTCTTTCAAGGAGCTTTGTGCCTGACTCTCCTGGAGTCGCAGAACCAGTTGGTATTCTTAAAGAGGGAGTTATCTTGTCGGCCATTTCTCCTGATTTGCGACGTGTTTTGCAGAGATTTCAGGCTGGTAGACCTGATTCTTGTCCACCTGACAGACTGTTTGTTCCTGATAAGTGGACCAGCAGAGTCATTTCCGAGGTTCATTCCTCGGTGTTGGCAGGGCATCCGGGAATTTTTGGCACCAGAGATCTGGTGGCTAGGTCCTTTTGGTGGCCTTCCTTGTCACGGGATGTGCGGTCATTTGTGCAGTCCTGTGGGACTTGTGCTCGAGCTAAGCCTTGCTGTTCTCGTGCCAGCGGGTTGCTCTTGCCCTTGCCTGTCCCGAAGAGGCCTTGGACACACATTTCCATGGATTTCATTTCAGATCTCCCGGTGTCTCAGGGCATGTCTGTCATCTGGGTGGTATGTGATCGCTTTTCTAAAATGGTCCATTTGGTGCCTTTACCTAAGCTGCCTTCCTCTTCCGATCTGGTTCCTGTGTTCTTTCAGAATGTGGTTCGTTTACACGGCATTCCTGAGAATATTGTGTCTGACAGAGGATCCCAGTTTGTTTCCAGGTTCTGGCGATCCTTTTGTGCTAGGATGGGCATTGATTTGTCGTTTTCGTCTGCCTTTCATCCTCAGACTAATGGACAAACGGAGCGAACTAATCAGACTCTGGAGGCTTATTTGAGGTGTTTTGTTTCGGCAGATCAGGATGATTGGGTGACCTTCTTGCCGTTGGCTGAGTTTGCCCTTAATAATTGGGCTAGTTCCGCTACTTTGGTTTCGCCATTTTTCTGCAACTCTGGTTTCCATCCTCGTTTTTCCTCGGGACATGTGGAGCCTTCTGACTGTCCTGGGGTAGATTCTGTGGTGGATAGGTTGCAGCAGATCTGGAATCATGTGGTGGACAACTTAAAGTTGTCACAGGAGAAGGCTCAGCGTTTTGCCAACCGCCGCCGCGGTGTGGGTCCCCGACTTCGTGTCGGGGATTTGGTATGGCTGTCTTCTCGATTTGTTCCTATGAAGGTCTCCTCTCCTAAATTTAAGCCTCGCTTCATTGGTCCTTACAAGATATTGGAAATCCTTAATCCTGTGTCCTTTCGCTTGGATCTTCCGGTGTCGTTTGCCATTCACAAAGTGTTCCATAGGTCTTTGTTGCGGCGGTACGTTGTACCTGTGGTTCCTTCTGTTGAGCCTCCTGCTCCGGTGTTGGTTGAGGGCGAGTTGGAGTACGTGGTGGAGAAGATCTTGGATTCTCGTCTCTCCAGACGGAGGCTTCAGTATCTGGTCAAGTGGAAGGGCTATGGTCAGGAGGATAATTCCTGGGTGGTTGCTTCTGATGTGCATGCGGCCGTTTTAGTTCGTGCCTTTCACGCTGCTCATCCTGATCGCCCTGGTGGTCTTGGTGAGGGTTCGGTGACCCCTCCTTAAGGGGGGGGTACTGTTGTGAATTAGACTTTTTGGCTCCCTCTTGTGGTTACTTGTGATATGACTCTGGGATTGTCTTTCCTCAGTTTGGCACCCACCTGGGTCGTTAGTCCAGGGGTGTTGCTATATAAGCTTCCTGGATCCTTAGTCCAGTGCCTGGCATCGTTGCAATCAGATCCTTTCTGTTTGCTCCTGTCTGCTGGTCTTGGTTCATGCTAAATTAAGCTAAGTCCTGCTTCTTTGTTTTTTGGTTATTTGCTTTGCTCTTATTTTTGTCCAGCTTGTACTAAATGTGATTCCTGACTTTGCTGGAAGCTCTAGGGGGCTGGTGTTCTCCCCCCGGGCCGTTAGACGGTTCGGGGGTTCTTGAATATCCAGCGTGGATATTTTGATAGGGTTTTTGCTGACCATATAAGTCATCTTACTTATTCTGCTATTAGCTAGTGGGCCTCTCTTTGCTAAATACCTAGCTCATTCTTACGTTTGTCTTTTCCTCTTACCTCACCGTTATTATTTGTTGGGGGCTTGTATCCAACTTTTGGGGTCTTTTCTCTGGAGGCAAGAAAGGTCTTTCTTTTCCCTTCTAGGGTTAGTTAGTTCTCCGGCTGGCGCGAGACGTCTAGAACCAACGTAGGCACGTTCCCCGGCTGCTGCTATTTGTGGTGCTAGGATTAGATATATGGTCAGCTCAGTTACCACTGCCCTATGAGCTGGTTTTTTGTGTTTGCAGACTTAGTAATTATTTCTGAGACCCTCTGCCATTGGGGTCATAACAGGGGTGCACTTCCTGGCTAGAGGGAGTTCAGTGTCAGTTAGTGAAGTGTATAGCGGAGTTCAAATTCAGGTGGGATGGGTTGCTAGGGACAGCATGGGCCAAACATTCAGGGCAGTGGACAGCAAAATGGAAATCCCTGATGGATATTCCATCAATGTCTGGAGTCTAAGGCTCGGGCCAGGTACCATGGAGAGGGCCTGGTCTTCTGACACCATGAGGTTGGTGGACACGGAGTTACTTAAGGAGGAGGTGACAGGCCCCATGTGCACTGCGGGCGTGAACAACGAATCCCTGGGGTTCATGGACTCAGCGGGCTTGGGGGTAGTCCAGAATAAACTTGTGGAATAATAGAAGAGGGGTTTTACAAAGGAAGAAGCAAGTGTGAATTGTTGTGCCTTAACCCACCTGTTCTCACCTGATGAACTTGGACTGTTTAGTAAAAGTTTGACTATTGCAAAGAACCTGATATCCCATGCATTGTGTGCGGCGGCTGCTGAGGATGAAAGCCTGGAGGCAGTGAAAGCCTCCACCTACAAGTGAGCGTGATGCACCCCATGCCCTATTGAACACTTGGACTGTGACATCCCATGTCTGTAAAGTGCCAGAGCACAACCACACTGCAGCTCGGTCGTGACTACTGCTCTCACTTATCAACTTCTTTGAAGAAGGTCCTGAAGGAAACCTCTCCAAACTAGTCACTGTCCAATTAAAAGGCTGCAAAGAACACTTTAAGGAAAAAATGTTATCAAAAGGCTTCAAAACCACTTCAGGAAACGAAGAACTCCCCAAAACAGGAGAAATCCCTGAAGATGTTTCTGCTTGAAAAACTCAGTATTAACAAAGCCTAAGGGCATGTGCACATGAGGTCTTTAAGGTGCTGGCGGAACTGCCAAGTTTTTAAGGTCAAAGTGCTTCAGGAAAATGCCATCATTTGTTTTCCTGAAGAGTCTTCGCCAGTGTTTTTTTAGTAATTTTTGCAGCTGCTCCACCACTGGTGTCCCCTGGTATATTTTTACATACTGTATATAGAGTGAATGGTTTCCAAACCCTGAAGTGGTTAAAAGAAGTGACATAAGACTAAATACATGCACAGCAGTGTCATTTTGACTTTGCTGTGCGTTGTGTTAATTTTAGCGGTGCTTTTTCAGGCAGATTCCATGCGGCATCGTTCTTGAGACGTAAGGCTTTACCACCTGCATATTTTGCACTATAATTCTGTTAGCAAGCTGACCGAAGACTAATCATGACAATTCTTTTAACCGCTTCAGGGTGTCCATACCATGAAGTGAATAAAAGATGTGACATAAGATGTAATATTTGCACAGCAATGTCGTTTTGATATTGCAGTGCATTATTTTCATTTTATGAGGCACTTTTGCCCTTGAAAATAGCCTTACAAAAGTTGGGAATATTACTCACTGGTTAGAGCTTTCACAGTCGACTTCACAGTCTCCTTTAGATGCCTATAATAGTAACAATACATATATATATATATATATATAACTATAAAGAAAACCTACTAGGAAAAGAGAATAAAATGTATGAGTTTACATTAACATGCAGGGACCGCGCCAGGAACAGGTGAGTATATCACAGCCGCCGCTCCCCCTCACCCGCCGACCCCACACCGACACTGACTCGAGTATAAGCCGAGAGGGTCACTTTCAGCCCAAAAAAGTGGGCGGAAACTCTCGGCTTATACTCGAGTATATACGGTAATCTATTTGTAATAAGCCTGAAGAAGGAGACTCTGTGCTCTGAAAGCTTGCAAACATTATTTTCTGGTTAGCCAATAAAGGTATCACTCTGAGAATACTTTTGTCATCATTGGGCAGAAAAGTATTCACAAGAATTTGAAGCAACCTATTTTAACATATTATGGTTATTGTTGAAATCATTTTTACTGCTATACTTCATTTCAGGTGATTTCTTAAAATACATTCAAATATTTTACAGATAGTAGAATTTCAAATTTGCTGCTCAATAGTTACTTGTTTCTATTCTCTAATCCTTCTTTAAGAGGTTATTGGGAGTTCAGCCCCTACTAAGAAGCATGCTCCAGCACATATCAATACTATAAGCTAGAGGGGCTGCTACTGCACTCTATAAAAGACCCCCATGAGAATATCGATCTCTACCCAAACTATAGTGTATTGCCCGGACATACTTCTGGGTAAATTGCTGTTGGGGAGTTTTGCTATATTGTAAAGACAATCTCCTTCCTATGCTCATGGATCTTCTCTAGTCGAGTTCCTGTTTTACCTACTATATGAAGTAATTAGAAGTTCTAATTCTCTAATTTTGTTTTGGAACTTTTCTGCATTTGCCAACATATATTTGTTTCTACTGGTAATATTACTTTTTCTTGAACCACTTTTCCATAGGTAATCCCCAGGTTGCTACCTGTAGACTAGTCTTCTGGAAGACATTTAAATTAATTATCCATTCTGTTTCAATATATTATATAATTGACATCTATAAAATATTATCAGCCCCGTTACAACTAGCAATTCCATCTTATCAAATACTGTAAAAAAATTAGGATGAATTTGTCATATTTTCAGATTGTATAATTTAGTTTATGTTTTTGCTATATCTCTTACCAGATAGAGTCCTATGCCTACAGAAAGAAAAATGTGTCTTCTCATGCTACCACTTCACCCAGCACCTAAAATATACATATAAAAGACATTGAGCTTCAGTATGCTTATTCACTTGAATATTAGATTGATGAAATAGGCCAGCAATCATTTGCCAAAACATTATTATTGACTAATGTTTCATTGTACATGCACCAGTCCCTTTTTGGCTTTTTTAGTTGAAGGGTAAAGTTTGGGTTACCGAACCCCGAACACGGACTTTTTAATGTATGTCCAGTTTCCTGTTTGGGATTGCCAGTCTAATAAAGCTTGTTGAAAAGCTGCAGCGCAGCCAATCAATAAGCTTTTAGACTGTGGGCACTTCTGAAGCCATACTTATCATTGCTGTGACAGGCTGGAGCAGCACGTGACTTGGCCTGCATAAATGCTGGATCATGATTGCCACCACCATTCTGCTCTCATTAATGTAGCGATAGGATGCAGCTGGAGTGAGGGACAGATTCTGACTGCACACTCTGCAGAAAAGCTGCTGTGTGTACTCTACAACCTATATATCTGGAAGTACTGTGCCAAAAAGCTGCTGTGTATACTCTGCAACCCATATCTGTGGGAGTACTGTGCCAAAAAGCCACTGTGTGTACTCTACCACCTGCCTGTGGAACTACTGTACCTTTAAGTCACTGTGCGAACTCTGCACCTCCCTGCCTGTCAGAGTACTGTGCCTTTAAGCTGCTATGTGTACTCTGTCCACCTGCCTGTGGGAGTACTGTGGCTTTAAGCTGCTGTTTTAACTCTGCACCCTCCGCCTGTGGCAGTATTGTGCCTTTAAGCCACTGTATGTACTCTGTGGTTTTTACTAGCCTTGGAAATAAATAATTGGCATCTGTAGTCTTGTTGCCATATCTAGGCCAAAGAAATAATTTTCCTAAACTGGTGTGTGTTTTCTAGTAGTCTGGGAAACAAGAATAAATACCGTATATACTCGAGTATAAGCCGACCCGAGTATAAGCTGAGATCCCTAATTTTGCCACAAAAAACTGGGAAAACTTAATGACTCGAGTATAAGCCTAGGGTGGAAAATGCAGCAGCTACTGGTAAATTTCAAAAATAAAAATAGTTACCAATAAAAGTAAAATTAATTGAGACATCAGTAGGTTAAGTGTTTTTGTATATCCATATTGAATCAGGAGCCCCGTATAATGCTCCATACAGTTCATGATGGGCCCCATAAGGTGCTCCATACAAAATACGCCCCATTTAATGCTCCATACAGTTTACGATGGGCCCCATAAGATGCTCCATATTAAAATATGCCCCATATAATGCTGCACAAATGCTGATTATGGCCCCATAAGATGCTCCATATGGATATTAAGCCCATATAATGCTGCACAAATGCTGATTATTGCCCCATAAGATGCTCCATATAAAAATGTGCCACATATAATGCTCCATACAGTTCATTATGGCCCCATAAGATGCTCCATAGACACATTTGCCCCGTATAAAGCTGTACATGGCCCCATACAGATATTTGCCCCATATAATGCTGCACATGGCCCCATACAGATATTTTCCCCATATAATGCTGCACATGACCCCATACAGATATTTGCCCCATATAATGCTGCACATGGCCCCATACAGATATTTGCCCCGTATAATGCTGCACATGGGCCCATAAGATGCTCCATACAGACATTTGCCCCATATGCTGTTGCTGCGATAAAAAAAATGACATACTCACCTCTCAGGCCCCCGGCACTTGCTATATTCACCTACTCTGCGTTCCACCGATGGGCGTCGCTGTGTCTTCCCCGTCCTCTGCACTGACTGTTCAGGCAGAGGGCGGTGTGCACACTAATCGCGTCACCGCGCCCTCTGACCTGAGCGTCACTGCAGAGGATGGGGAAGATGCAGCGGGCTGACGGTGGAACGGGGAGCAGGTGAATATCGTGCACTGTGTTATACTCACCTGCTCCAGGCGCGGTGTCCCTAGTTCTCCGGCAGCTTCTTTCTGTATTGAGCGGTCACATGGTACCACTCATTACACTAATGAATATGCGGCTCCACCCCTAAGGGAGTGGAGTCGGGTCCATATTCATTACTGTAATGAGCGGTACCATGTGACCGCTCACTACAGGAAGAAGCTGCCGGCGCCGGAGAACCAGGGACACCGCGCCAGGAGTAGGTGAGTATTATTACACAGCTGCTGCTCCCCCGCCCCTGCGACACCTGGGTATGACTCGAGTATAAGCCAAGAGGGGCAATTTCAGCCTAAAAAATGGGCTGAAATTCTCAGCTTATACTCGAGTATATATGGTAATTGCCATCAGCCATCTCATTGCCATTTCTAGGCCAAATAAATAATTTTTGGAACCCCTGTATGTTTTTTAGTAGTCTGGGAAATAAATAATTGACATCAGCCGCCTCATTGCCATTTCTAGGCCAAATAAATAATGTTTCAGGACTGCTGTGTGTTTTATAGTAGTGTTGCAAAGAATAATTGGCATCAGTCATTTCTAGGCCAAAGAAATAATTTTTGGGGACAGGTGTGTGTTTCTTAATAGTCGGGGAAATAAATAATTGGCATCAGCCATCTAGTTGCCATTTCGCAAGCACAGGCCTCCTCTTCAGCATCCTGCTCGTCTTTTTTAGAACAGGGGATGAGAACGGGTTATTTTCTCAGACCAAAAAACAGCTAGATAGAGGACAGATTATTAATCTCTCGTCTTATATTCTGTCCAGGGATGAATATCAAGTTTTGCAGAGGGGGTTGAATTTTGTACCCACGGGGGGTTTCAATTGTTTCAGTTGGATAAAAGATCTGAACCTCTTTGGCAGAAAATTAAAATGGAAAAAGTTCTTCATGCACAACAGTAGGGAGAACTGTCTGCAATTGGGGCTACAAGAGGATGAGATGGAGAGCTTTGAAGCCCTAGTGGGTCTGCTGGGTGAAAATGAAGCACACATGAATACCAATAGGGGCCCGTTTACCAATCTTAGGAATAAGAGCACCAAGATGCCACCCCAGGGTGACACTAAAAATATCGACATCTTCCTTCAATTGGTAGAGAGAGATCTCAAAAAGATCAGATATATGGATGCTGGTACAGATCACAATCTCAGTGAAAAAGAAAGGGTAGCCCTGGATACACTCAGAAAGAATGACCAACTAGTGATAAAGGCATCCGACAAGGGTGGAAATCTGGTCATAATGGACCACAAGATCTACTGCAGTATGTGCAATAACATACTACAAGATAAAAGCACGTATGAAACCCTTGATGTGGATCCCTCTGAGGGGTATAAAATTCAACTTAGAGAAATTCTCGAGGTAGCTCTATCAAAGGGACTGATATCCAAATCTGAATATGGGTTCATGCTTCCTACCTTCCCTCTGCAGGCCACATTTTACACACTACCTAAGGTACACAAGGGCCTGCACCCTTTGAAGGGGAGACCCATAGTGTCAGGGGTCGACTCACTCACACAGAATTGTGGCCTGTATCTGGATGAAATTTTGAGGCCTTTCGTGTTGTCTATCCCTTCATACCTTAGGGACACCACTGACCTACTACAGAAAATTGAGGGCATACAATTGGATAAGGATTCCTTTTTGGCATCGATTGATGTTGAGGCCCTATATAGCAGTATACCACATGAGGCGGGCCTAAGGGGCATACATCATTACCTCAAACAAAGATCGATAGCTTGTGGGGAACATAATTCCTTTGTTCTGGGTCTGCTAGACTTTGTACTCACCCATAACTCGTTCAAGTTTAATGGGAAACACTACCACCAGCTCAGGGGCACTGCGATGGGGTGCCCATGTGCCCCATCGTATGCAAATTTGTTCCTGGGCTGGTGGGAAGAAACAACGGTGTTTGGGATAGATACCAACTGGTGGAATGAGTTCATAGCCATGTGGCTCAGATTCATCGACGACGTTTTTGTCATATGGGTGGGCACTGAGGCCCAGTTCAATAGGTTTATTGCGGAACTTAATGTAAATAATATCAGTCTAAAATTTACTTCAGAGATTCAGTCGAGGGAACTGGCCTTTTTAGATGTCATGATTAGCAAAACCCCTGATGGGGGTTTGTCAACGAGTATCTATCGCAAACCAACAAGTACAAATGGTTTACTTAATTGGCACAGTCACCATCCGGCCCCCCTCAAAAAAGGCATTCCTAAGGGCCAGTTCCTTAGACTGAGGAGAAACTGCTCTGACACAAAAATGTTCCATAGCCAGGCGATTGACATGCTCAACAGGTTCAGTGAGAAAAATTACCCCCCCCCCCACATATTGAAATCAGCATATAACAACGCTATAAACTCAGACAGACAACAACTGCTGCATAAAAACGAGCCAAGAATTGAGGAAAATAAAATCAGGATCATAGGTACCTTTGACTCTCAACATAACAAGGTCAGAGAGGTTATCAATAAACACTGGGACATACTCAAGATGGACCCAGAACTAACTGATCTGTTGGGAACTCATCCTGATATTACCTTCAGGAGAGGCAGATCCCTGAGGGACTCATTGGTGCATAGCCACTATATGCGACCAAAGGCGAGTTCCACTTGGCTACAGAGAAAGACATGTGGCTTTTTCAGGTGTGGTGGATGCCAACTTTGTAAATATATGAGACCGAATAAATCCTTCACTAGCTCCTCAACCGGGAAAAAGTTTTTCCAGCGGGACTTCTCAAATTGCAAAACAACAGGGGTGGTTTATTTGGCCTCTTGCCCTTGTCCAAAAGACTACATAGGCAAAACGGTTAGAGAGTTCCGCAGAAGAGTGGGGGATCATATAGGCGATATAAGGCACAATAGAGACACTCCTCTAGCTAGGCACATGAGAGTACACCATCCAGTCAATCCATTCGATGTAAACTTCTCTGTGATCGAAGTAGTTAAACCGAACCCCAGAGGGGGGAATTTTGATAGAACTGTGCTCCAAAGGGAGTGTGAGTGGATTTTTAGACTGGACTCAGTGACCCCGAGAGGCATCAACGAGCAACAGTCTTATTCCTGCTTTCTATGAATCCCCATACTTTAACTGCCTAACATACATAGCTCCTTTATGGAGAAATAACCCTGTACCCTCCCTTTTGATACCCCCATATGGTACTATTCCATCGTTTAGGTTATGATATGGTCTCCTAAGTGAACTAGAATTGACTTAATATGATTAATAAGATTTGGGTCAAGGACTAAATGAACTGGATTGCTTCCATGCCCCGTTTTTTTGACACCCCCTGTGTTCCGGGGGCTATAGGCATAGATTTGTGTGACCTTCATCTGTAATACATCATTTATTCCTTAATTTTGTTGTATATGCCGGCCGGTAATACAGTAATATATAGATATCCGCGGGCCTTATTATATTATATTATATCATTTTATCGGCCAGGTACACGCGTATGAATGCTTGAAGCTCTACGTTGATCATCTCCATGGTTACTGTTTAAATGCAGGGCGCGGGATTAGTGTGCGCTGAGTAGTTTAGATTCTTACGCAGGCGCAAATCATGCACCGCTATGTGAGATAGCAGTCGACATACCATTGCGGCTCACCTGGTGCGTTCCACTGAGCGCATGCGGGGGAATTGATTCAGGATACCTACATCATCTTACAACTTCCGGGCTGTTAACCGGATGTATTCACACACGGGTGCGGCTCACCTCGTGCGCTCCACTGAGCGCATGCGCTATGACTCAGTACAGGGTACCTGCATTACTTTACAACTTCCGGGTTTGTTAACCGGATGTACTTGTACGCGGAAGTGTGCCGGCGACCGAATCAATAAATTAAGGTAACGCACATCAGAATTCAGTTATCTTTTCAGCATCGAGATACATGACACGAATATCGGGCCTCCTGATGAGCCAGAGGGGCGAAACGCGTCGAGGCGAACTATGCTAAGTGGCAGATGGCGCGGCACCTAGAGAGTGATAAGTACAAGCCGCACGGACATTGTTTCATGAAGTCATATTCAGCTGCTAATCGGGCCATAGCAATACATTGCACTGTGACACTTTAAAATCAATGTCACAGCATCTTTAATAACTTGCCCTTTAGGGACAGCTTATGATATTCAATCTGTCCGCTTGTTCAGAGCTGTTGTTTTACAGTGGTAGTGTGGTAACTGTGGCACCGAATGTTGTAGTGGGCAGTGGGCCCAACGGAGGATTGATTTCCATGGTCTTTATTACTGCTATAGACCGCCTTCATTTAACTAGGTGCTGCTGATATTTGCAAATATTTTTTACAACTTCTGTATGCACTATGACACTTTAAATGATTCAATATCAGGTACAACAAGTCGCTCTTGGAGGGACAGTGCGTGATATCTAAAGACATTCACTCTCATGGTACAGCATGGTGTTCATGTGCCTATCGTCACAGCATCTCGTATTGCTCATTGTGGCAGGATGAATGGGTAATGTGCCCTGTGCAGGATTTATCCTAATACCCTGCAGTCTGTGACATATCAATAGGCGCTGTGTGTAGTTTCCCAGGTGAATATCGCTTCTTCTGGGCAAGCATCTCACAATTTGCCATCATAAGCCCACTACATGTACTCAAACTTTTTAATTCACGTTGTTGGGGTGTAGCATTCCCTATCGTTAGGTTTATCTCTGTATAGCCGATTAGGGGCACCTTTAGACATTTGCAATGTGTGGGTAGGGGAACCCTCTTATACTGGTAGGGTCTATCAGGATCCTAGGGTAAGACTACGAGGAGTGGGGGCGCCACAACGTTCCCCCTAGGGCGCCAACCCCCACTGATAGGTAGCTAACAGTGCAGCATATCTTGATAGGGCTTATACTTACCCCCAACATTAGTTTTTTCACTGTGTGTTTTGGTTTTTTTTTTGGTGCAGCCACAGGTTGGTGGCATTTTAAATATTTATTAATAAATATATTGGGTTTTATATGATTTTTGCAGAAGGTATCCCAATTTTCTATTTTGATTTTGATATCCATTTCTAGGCCAAATAAATAATTTTTCAGGATTACTATGTGTTTTCTAGAAGTGTTGCAAATAAATAAATCTACTCTTCTGCGATCTTTTTGCAAATAGTGTTTAGAAAAACCACTTAAAAAAATGATAAAAAGTATCAAATAGGGGACATGGATGTGGCCGTGGTGGTGCTAGTGCAGCTGCGGATGGTGTTGCAGCTGATGAAGGGAGAGGACGTGGTCATTCTGTACCTGCTACATGCTCAAATACAATACCTTACTCTGGAGCATGCAGGCGACAGGATAATATGTGTTGTAGCGCCGGCGTCACTGCATGCTTCTCATCTCCCCGGCAGGGTCTGCAAATGGTTAAAGATCTCTGAGCGCTGGGCTTACGACACCCATGCTCCCGCCCTCTTAAAGTGACAGCTTGTGCCATCCTAAACTGTCCCTATCCAATGGCTGGGAGACACTAATTATTTAAGGCACCTCCACCTGTTG
This sequence comes from Ranitomeya variabilis, assembly GCF_051348905.1. Classification (NCBI taxonomy): domain Eukaryota; kingdom Metazoa; phylum Chordata; class Amphibia; order Anura; family Dendrobatidae; genus Ranitomeya; species Ranitomeya variabilis. Next base: position 73,849,686 of record NC_135235.1, on the reverse strand, counting down.
TGAGGTGCCTGAGCAACGTGTATACTCTGCTTGTCACATGCTTGTTAGTTCTCAGGTCCCCTGTTGTAGTTTATATTCCAGTACCTGCTTGTACCTGTCTGAGCCTACCAGTGCCTACCTGTATACTATCTGTGCTTGCCATACCTGCCTGCACCTGCCTTGCCCACCTGTATGCCACCCATGCTAGCCATACCTGCCTGCACCTGCCAGCGTCCACCTGTATACCAGCTGTGCCAGCTTGCACCTGCCATGCTAACCTTTATATAAGTTGTACCAGCCTGCACCCACCAGTGCCTGCCTTACCAGCTGTTCCAACCTGCATCTGCCGGTGCCTGCCTGTATACCAGTTGTACCAGCCTGCACCTGTCAGTGCCTTCTTGCACCTGCCAGTGCCTGCCTGTATACCAGCTGTCTTCACCAGAACTTTCCATTCCTGTATTCCTGCCATGCCTGTCTGAACCAGCTAAATCTTTCCTCTGGGCCGTTCCAACTTCCTGCCCTTTTGGGGATCAGCAATCGTACATCTGAGGTCCATCATGGAGTAGCGCCTGATTTCCATTTGGAGCCAAATTTAACAGCACCATCACTGTGTCAGTGGGATTGATGTGCATCTAAACATATTTTTATACAACCATGTCTGTGATAGTACTGTGCCAAAATCCACTGTGTGTATTCTTTAACCCACAATTTTGGGATTATTGTGCCAAAAGCCGCTGTGTTTATTCTTTAGCTCATATCTGTGAGAGTACTTTGCCAAAAGCTGCTGTGTATGTTCGTTAACCCATATCTATGGGAGTACTGTACCAAAAGCCTCCGTGTGTAGTCAGCAACCATGCCTGTGGGGGTATTGTACCATATTGTCTGAGTGTGAAATTTTTAATCAGCTTCTCTGGGGAAATTGTGAAAATATGCTCTGTGGGTGAAGCTGGTTATCAGCTTCTGTGGGGGAAATGTGGAAACATGCTCTGTGGGTGAAATTTATTATCAGCTTCTGTTGGGGAAATGTGGAAACATGCTCTGTGGGTAACATTTGTTATGAGCTTTTGTGTGGGAAATGTGAAAATATACTCCTGTGGGTGAAATTTTTAACTGGACTGCTGGTAGCATGCCTCGCGGCGGACCGCCAGCTTGATCCAAGATCATACTACCAGCTTTTCATTAACAGCATTTGTAATGTAAGCTACTGAAGTTGACATTTTGGAGCATGTGCCCCATGCTCTGTTGGTGAAATTTGTAAGCTGCTTCTGTAGGGGTACTGTGTCTCATGCTCTGCGGGTGAAATTCTTAACTGGGCTGGTGGTAGCAAGCCTCAGTCTCTGTGAGGGCATGGTTAAAACGTTAATGTTATTTATTTACTTCCTATTTTAACATGATTGCTATGGTGAACCCCTTTAAGTCATTCTCCTATCCACATTTTTTGAAGGACTATTGCCCTGCTCTTACTCCAATTTTTCTTCCTTTTGCAGCCCCCTAACCCTTACTCTGTCCACTTTAAAACCATTTTGCAGAACTGAAGTTCCGGTCTCCATTGACTTCTAGAGGATTTGGTGTCTGGGGTCAAGTTACATAGTTATTAAGGTTGAAGGAAGACTGTAAGGCCATGTGCACACGTTCAGGATTTTTAGCGTTTTTTTCGCGTTTTTTCGCTATAAAAACGTGATAAAAACGCGAAAAAAACGCTAACATATGCCTCCTATTATTTACAAGGTATTCCGCATTTTTTGTGCAAATGTTGCGATTTTTTCCGCGAAAAAATCGCATAGCGGAAAAAAAAGCAACATGTTCATTAAAAATGCGGAATTGCGGGGATTCCGCACACCTAGGGGTCCATTGATCTGCTTACTTCCCGCACGGGGCTGTGCACACCATGCGGGAAGTAAGCAGATTATGTGCGGTTGGTACCCAGGGTGGAGGAGAGGAAACTCTCCTCCACGCACTGGGCACCATATAAGTGGTCAAAAAATAAGAAATAAAATAAAAAACAGTCCTATACTCACCCTCGATGTCCAGCGCAGTGTTCCCGCCTCTGTGCTGCACGCTGGCTGGTTCCTGTAGCTGGTGTGCGGAGAAGGACCTTGCCGAATGACGTCACTGTCCTGTGATTGGTCGAGACCGCTCACGTGACCGTGACGTCATGGAAGGCCCTGCGCGCACACATCAGCTATAGGAATGGACGCCGGTGAGGAGATCTGATGTCTGCGGGTGAGTATAAGCATTTTTTTTATTTTTTTTATTATTTTTAAACGTTCTATCTTTTACTATAGATGCTGCAAAAGCAGCATCTATAGTAACAAGTTGGTCACACTTGTCAAACGCTATGTTTGACAAGTGTGACCAACTTGTCAGTCAGTTTTCCAAGCGATGCTACAGATCGCTTGGAAAACTTTAGCATTCTGCAAGCTAATTACGCTTGCAGAATGTTAAAAAAACGCAAAAAAAACGGAAAAAAAACGCAAAAAAAAAAAAGCGGATTTCTTGCAGAAAATTTCCGGTTTTCTTCAGGAAATTTCTGCAAGAAATCCTGAACGTGTGCACATACCCTAAGTCCATCTAGTTCAACCCATAGCCTAACCTAACATGCCCTAACATGTTGATCCAGGGGAAGGCAAAAAAAACCCATGTGGCAAAGAGTAACTCCACCATGGGGAAAAAAATTCCTTCCCGACTCCACATACGGCAATCAGACTAGTTCCCTGGATCAACGCCTTATCAAGGAATCTAGTATATATACCCTGTAACATTATACTTTTCCAGAAAGGTATCCAGTCCCCTCTTAAATTTAATTAATGAATCACTCATTACAACATCATACGGCAGAGAGTTCCATAGTCTCACTGCTCTTACAGTAAAGAGTCCGCGTCTGTTATTATGCTTAAACCTTCTTTCCTCCAGACGTAGAGGATGCCCCCTTGTCCCTGTCTCAGGTCTATGATTAAAAAGATCATCAGAAAGGTCTTTGTACTGTCCCCTCATATATTTATACATTAACATAAGATCACCCCTTAGTCTTCGTTTTTCCAAACTAAATAGCCCCAAGTGTAATAACCTATCTTGGTATTGCAGACCCCCCAGTCCTCTAATAACCTTGGTCGCTCTTCTCTGCACCCGCTCCAGTTCAGCTATGTCTTTCTTATACACCGGAGACCAGAACTGTGCACAGTATTCTAAGTGTGGTCGAACTAGTGACTTGTATAGAGGTAAAATGATGTTCTCCTCATGAGCATCTATGCCTCTTTTAATACATCCCATTATTTTATTTGCCTTTGTAGCAGCTGCCTGACACTGGCCACTGAATATGAGTTTGTCATCCACCCATACACCCAGGTCTTTTTCATTGACGGTTTTGCCCAGAGTTTTAGAATTAAGCACATAGTTATACATCTTATTACTTCTACCCAAGTGCATGACCTTACCTTTATCCCCATTAAAGCTCATTTGCCATTTATCAGCCCAAGCTTCTAGTTTACATAAATCATCCTGTAATATAAAATTGTCCTCCCCTGTATTGATTACCCTGCAGAGTTTAGTGTCATCTGCAAATATTGAAATTCTACTCTGAATGCCCCCTACAAGGTCATTAATAAATATGTTAAAAAGAAGAGGGCCCAATACTGACCCCTGTGGTACCCCACTGCTAACCGTGACCCAGTCCGAGTGTGCTCCATTAATAACCACCCTTTGTTTCCTATCCCTGAGCCAGCTCTCAACCCACTTACACATATTTTCCCCTATCCCCATTACTCTCATTTTATGTAACAACCTTTTGTGTGGCACCGTATCAAAAGCTTTGGAAAAGTCCATATATACTACGTCCACTGGGTTCCCTTGGTCCAGTCCGGAACTTACCTCTTCATAGAAGCTGATCAAATTAGTCTGACATGAACGGTCCCTAGTAAACCCGTGCTGATACTGGGTCATGAGGTTATTCCTCTTCAGATACTCCAGCATAGCATCCCTTAGAATGCCCTCCAGGATTTTACCCACAGTAGAGGTTAAACTTACTGGCCTATAATTACCGAGTTCAGTTTTTGCCCCTTTTTTGAATATTGGCACCACATTTGCTATACGCCAGTCCTGTGGTACAGACCCTGTTATTATGGAGTCTTTAAAGATTAAAAATAATGGTCTATCAATGACTGTACTTAGTTCCTGCAGTACTCGGGGGTGTATCCCATCCGGGCCCGGAGATTTGTCAATTTTAGTTATTTTTAGACGCCGCTGTACTTCCTGCTGGGTTAAGCAGGTGACATTTAATGGGGAATTTTTATCACTAGTCATATTGTCTGCCATGGGATTTTCTTTTGTAAATACTGATGAAAAAAAGTCATTTAGCATATTGGCTTTTTCCTCATCCTCATCCACCATTTCCCCAGACTATTTTTAAGAGGGCCAACACTGTCATTTTTTAGTTTCTTACTATTTATATAGTTAAAGAATATTTTGGGATTATTTTTACTCTCTCTGGCAATGAGTCTCTCTGTCTCAATCTTTGCTGCCTTGATTTGCTTTTTACAGAATTTATTTAATTTTCTGTATTTATCTAATGCCTCCTCACTACCTACTTCCTTTAATTCTCTAAATGCTTTCTTTTTGTCCCTTATTGCGCCCCTTACAGCTCTATTTAGCCATATTGGTTTCCTCCTATTTCTAGTATGTTTATTCCCATACGGTATATACTGTGCACAGGTCCTATCCAGGATGCTAATAAATGTCTCCCATTTTCTTTGTGTATTTTTGTGTCTCAGGATATCGTCCCAGTTAATTGCACCAAGATCCTCTCTCATCCGTTGGAAATTTGCCCTCCTGAAGTTTAGTGTCCTTGTCACCCCCTACTACCCATCTTATTAAAGGTTACATGAAAACTTATTATTTTGTGATCACTATTCCCCAAGTGACCCCCAACCCTTATATTTGATATGCGGTCTGGCCTGTTGGTTAATATTAGGTCTAGCAGTGCCCCCCTTCTTGTTGGGTCCTGAACCAGTTGTGAAAGGTAATTGTCTCTCATAGTTGTCAAAAACCGATTACCTTTGCTGGAACTGCAGGTTTCTGTTCCCCAATCTATTTCAGGGTAGTTGAAGTCCCCCATAATAATGACTTCTCCTTGAGTCGCAGCTTCATCTATTTGCTTTACGAGGATATTCTCCATTGCTTCCATTAGTTTTGGAGATTTATAACAAACCCCTATCAGTAATTTATTATTTTTTCCCCCTCCCCTTATCTCCACCCACAGAGACTCTACATTTTCATTAGATTCACCTATATTATATTATGTGTCGGACTCGAGCGCCAGGTAGGCAGCACACCGTCCGACGATCCCTGTCTTTGTGACAGATTGCCCTATCTGTTCCCCTAATAATTGAGTCCCCCACTACCAGCACCTGTCTGGCCTGCCCTGCTCTCCTTTTTCCCTCCTTACTGGAGCAGTCACTCCTCCGGCTTTCAGAGGACATGCCTGGCTGCAGCAGTGCTACCCCTGCACTGGCACCCCCCTCATCTGCCAACTTAGCAAACTTATTGGGGTGTGCCAGATCAGGACTAGCCTCCCTGGCACTCTTCCCTCTACCCCGCTTTCTATCTGTCACCCAGCTAACTGCCACACTGTCCTGCAGCTCCATCCTACCATCCCCCTCCTCATCTATCCCATTGAGCGTCTGCTCTGTGAGCAGAAGACTCCTCTCCATATTGTCTATGGATCTCAGTGTTGCCAGCTGCACATTTAGATCCAGTATCTGGGCTTCCAAATGCACAACGTGCTCACATCTCGCACAGCAGTATGCACCCTCGACCGGCTGGTCAAGGACTGCATACATGTGGCAAGATGTACACTGGATGGCATTAACAATTGTGGAGCACATTTCCTAATGGGGATTGCACCACACAGAAACGTTAATTAAAAATAAATACAAAGTATTAATTAAACCAAAAAAAAAAAAAAAAAAAAACAGAAGCAATTCCTCCCTTGGAAACTCCCTGATTCCAAAGTCACTGAATCACAAGTCACACACTTACCGCCGTTCACACTTACGCTCAGGTCACACTCAGCTCGCTCACACTTCCAAAAAGCAAAAGTTCGAGTCTCGAAGTCATGCAGAAACTGGCGAACCCAAATATCCACAGGTTCGCTCATCAGTATTGAAAGATCTTCCAAAAAATATACTGGACTTAGGGTAATTCATTGCTGGGACCTCTAACAATTAGATGTAATCTATGGCAGCAAGTGTTCATATCCCCACACCAAAGGTAAAGATAGATATTAATAATTTCTATAATTTTCCCATTTATATCATTATGCATTATGCAATCTTAAATAAGAGTGAAACTCTTTGAAGCTATTTTCCATTCTCTCTAATGGATGGAGGTTTTGGACACGATTTTGAATTTTGTCCAGGCTTTTTTCGATTTCACTACTGTAACTTTATTTTGTAATGTGTTTCAATCTGTATTTTTTTTAAGTTGAGGTAAAATTATGTCAAATCTTTAAATATTATTTGGGTACAGAACTTATTTAGTTTTATTTAAGAAGTGTTCAACAAGAACCAATAGAAAACATGGAGAATTCTGCATCACATATTAAATGTGTATGAATAGAAATATTATAATTGAGGATTTCCTCTTACCTGTAAATATTTGCGTACCTTAATCCTTCTTTCAGGTACTGTTCACAGCAGAAATAATCATTGCTTCGGTGTGGAAGGTGTATGTATGATGTGCATCCTCTTCCACTTATGTGAGGCCCCATGTAAGCCATTGCCCTGTAATAATGGGCATGTGGGAAGGCTTAGATTGTGCAGTTCAGATAAAGACTTGACCCATTAATGAACTATTTTGTTATTTCACTGAAGGTCCTTATGTTGGGTTATCATCACGTTCAGTAGATTGAAACATAGCACTTAGTTAAAACTAATCTAAATATTGTAATTGATTTCCTTTACTTTAGGATTTATTGCGCGTTGTACACGGCTCTTCATGTAGTCAACAGCCCTGGTGACCTTAAATTAGTTGTTGTTGAATGAAAATGTCCAATCTGTTATAATTATAAATGTTAATATTAACCGGGGACACATTAAGTGTAGCTATGTGGAACTGCTGGAGATTAGAAAAAAAAGGAGGAAGGAGAATGAAAGAATGAAATATCCAGAGGTCCCAGGAAAACAAAGTGTTAACCTGCCCTACACAAAATTTAGTTTTTTTAAAAAGTCATGTAATGTTTGAGTAGTTTAGTACTTGTGAGATAAACAGTAAGGTGCCCATCTAAAACTTTATGCAGCTGTATACAAAGTATTAACCCCTTCGCCCCGAAGGCTGCTTTTACCTTCCTGATCAGGCCAATTTTTAAAATTCTGACCACTGTTTCACTTAATGAGGTCATTACTCTGGAACGCTTCAAAGGATCCCACTGATTCTGAGATTGTTTTCTCGTGACATATTGTACTTTATGATAGTGGTAAAATGTCTTTGCTATTCAGAGGTGGCGTTACATCATCATTTATGCCACCAGTTACACCAGGCAATGTGGTTGATGTTTTCCATGATAGAATAGTCAAAGATGTTGAATCCTTGCTATACAGCTCAAGTCCCCCTAATCTTACAAATAATGAATGGAAAGCATGAAATGAAATAAAAAAAACTGGAAAGATGTAGTAATTCAGACAGACAAAGGAGGTAATCTGGCTCTATTATAGTGTATAGTGTACAGGTAATTCAAGGATCACCAATGACATACACAGGAGCTTTATATATAGTGTACAGTGTATAATGTCAGTGTACAGGTAACTCACTGACTCACCAGAGACGTCTGTAGTTTAAGTAATTCTTCTTCTCTTTATTTTTTCATTCAGTGCAGACCGCCATCACTTCTTCCAGCCAGGACTCATCTCTGCAGAAAATAAGACACAGTTATCAAAACCAAAGATAACTAATCTTGACTTAATAACCAATAGGTTCTAAAAGATGACGCATAACACAAGATCCATCAAAAAGGGGTTTGAGCATAAAAAGTATTCAATTTTATTAAGCATAATTATACAGACAAAAAAAAACAGGTAATAAGGTGAGGAATTAGCAACAGCTAAAAAAGACCGATGTGAGAAGATATGGAAAAAGTTATATCACATGGGAAAGAGAAAGCACGAGTCTCTTAGCAACAACCGCACGTGTGTATGGAGCTATGCCAGTATACACAGGTGCAAAATGAGGGTAATTAGCCAATAAGTGTTATTAGCATATTAGCAGTCTGGGCAATGAGTTCAGGTATAATAGACTGATGTTCCCCTTGGACAGAGCATATACGGTAGGTAAGGTGCTGTATGTGCATATGGCTGCTACGGGCTAAATATCAGAATACCGGCACAAATGTCATACGGTAAGAAAAGAAAATTATTGACTAGGTGTAGATATAATATAAAGTAGCATTACCTAGACACATGTAGTATCTAAAGTGCGGGAGTGCAGGTGGGACATGCACGAGCCTTGATGCGCGTTTTAACACCTTGGCTTCGTCAGGAGGCATGGTTAGGTAAAAGGGCAGGGAATATTTATGTATGGGAGTAAGGACCCTTAATATATCAGCGCATAGCCCAGCATGATGCTCCTCCCCCATCCCGGGGTGGGCCGGCATGCACCGCTAATGATGGGAAAGAATAAGACACAGTTATCTATAGCTGTTCACTTCCAGAGCACATTCCCCACTTTTTACCCAACTTCTACACTACATCATATGAAAAAAAGGGACATAGTGCTGCCCTGCACAGTAACAGGACTCCTTTTTTGCTCCCACGTTGAAGACAGTATTCTCAAAAATGAATTAAATTACAGCAGTAATAATGTCCCTTGATTGGCCCCAGCAGTCCCCACTTGCCACCATAAACCAATAAAAACCATAAACTACAAACCATAGTCCCCATACATTAATTATGTCATCCCTTTATTTAATAAGGTCCCAGATCCTGAGACCCTTTTATTTAATGTCCCCTTACTGAGCTCCTTTATGTTGCCCCCATCCTGGACCCCCATGTCCATTTTAATAAGGTCCCCATCCTGGGCCCCTTTATTTAATAATGCCCCAATCCTGGGCCCCTTCCAATAATAATGTTCTCATCCCGGGCCCCTTTATTTAATAATGCCCCCATCCTGGGCCCCTTTATTTAATAATGTCCTCCATCATGGGCCCCTTTTTATAATAATGTCCCCATTCTGGGCCACTTTATTTAATATCACCATACTATGCCCCTATGTTGCCCCAATCCTGGGCCCATATGTCCACTTTAATAATTTCCTCTTACTGAGCCCCTATGTCGCCCCATCCTGCACCCCTATGTTGCTCCCAACCTGGGCCCCTATGTCCACTATAATAATGTCCTCATCCTGGGCCCCTAAGTCAGCCCCTATGTTCACTACCCTGCCCAATCACAGAGGGGAAAAAGATTCTTCTCACCTTCCTGTGCTCCCTGGCGTCCTCCTGAGGCTTCATATTTGGAGTGGTCATCAAAATGGCCGCCAACTGCAGATATGACAAGGTGCTCTGCTCTGAGAGGGACCGCACCCTGATGTCACATATGCCGGTGGCCTTTCAATATTACTGCTATCAAAGGTTGCAGGCATCAGCGTGCTGCCTCTGATAGGCTGGCAGCTATTTAAAGTCACTACTACGTGACATCAACGCACAGCCTGTCATAGAGCAGAGTGACCTGTGACAGCTGCAGCCGGCGTTCATCTTGATGTGCGTCATCGTCAGGGCCAGCTCCAGGTTTTCGTGTGCCCCTGTGAAAGAGTCTCAGTGGGCCCCTTTAATACAAACCACAATACTTGATGCACAGATAAGAAATATAGGTTTCACTTACAAATATTTCTCTTACGTCTTACATTATATGAGTGATATCTGTTGTAAATTCTGCAATAGCTCAGAAACCGGCGAATCCTTGCAGAACATTGCACACAGAGTGACTGCAGACTTATCATTTTAGGCCGGACAGTATAGTCCTCCATACAGAATTATGGGGGCCATATAGTCATACATGCAGAATTATGGACAGCACAAAGTCCTCCATACAGTATTGTGGGCACCACATAGTCCTCCATACAGTATTGTGGGCACCACATAGTGTTATGACCCCAGTGGACAGGGTCTCAGAGGAACGTGTAAGTCTGCGAGATACAAAAATCCAGCTCATAGGGCTGTGGTAACTGGGTTGACCAAATAGCTACTCCTAACGCCAACACTAGAAGTAGCCGGGGATCATGCCTACGGTGATCGCTAGATGACTCGCGCCAGCCGGAGAATCTAACTACCCCTAGGAGAAGAAAACAAGACCTCTCTTGCCTCCAGAGAAAGGGACCCCAAAGCAAGATACAAGCCCCCCACAAATAATAACGGTGAGGTAAGAGGAAATGACAAACACAGAAATGAACCAGGTTCAGCAAAGAGAGGCCAGCTTACTAATAGCAGAATAAAGCAAGATAACTTATCTGGTCAACAAAAACCCTATAAAAATCCACGCTGGAGATTCAAGAACCCCCGAACCGTCTAACGGTCCGGGGGGAGAACACCAGCCCCCTAGAGCTTCCAGCAAAGGTCAGGATACAGATTGGAACAAGCTGGACAAAAATACAAAACAAAACCAAAACAAAAAGCAAAGAAGCAGACTTAGCTTTGAAATACAGGAACCAGGATCAAAGGACAAGAGCACAACAGATTAGCTCTGAATTCAACGATGCCAGGCATAGAACTGAAGGTCCAGAGAGCTTATATAGCAACGCCCCTGAACTAACGGCCCAGGTGAGCATATAGGAGAAGACAGAAGCTCCAGTGTCAAATCACTAATGACCACTAGAGGGAGCAAAACGCAAATTCACAACAGTACCCCCCCCTTAGTGAGGGGTCACCGAACCCTCACCACGACCACCAGGGCGATCAGGATGAGCGGCGTGAAAGGCACGAACTAAATCGGCCGCATGAACATCAGAGGCGACCACCCAGGAATTATCTTCCTGACCATAGCCCTTCCACTTGACCAGGTACTGAAGCCTCCGCCTGGAGAGACGAGAATCCAAGATCTTCTCCACCACGTACTCCAACTCGCCCTCAACCAACACCGGAGCAGGAGGCTCAGCAGAAGGAACTACAGGCACAACGTACCGCCGCAACAAGGACCTATGAAACACGTTGTGGATAGCAAACGACACAGGAAGATCCAGACGAAAGGATACAGGATTAAGGATTTCCAATATCTTGTAAGGACCAATAAAACGAGGTTTAAATTTGGGAGAGGAAACCTTAATTGGAACAAAGCGGGAAGAAAGCCACACCAAATCCCCAACACGTAGTCGGGGACCCACACCGCGGCGGCGGTTGGCAAAGCGCTGAGCCCTCTCCTGTGACAACTTCAAGTTGTCCACCACAAGATTCCAGATCCGCTGCAACCTATCCACCACAGAATCCACCCCAGGACAGTCAGAAGGTTCCACATGACCCGAAGAAAAACGAGGGTGGAAACCAGAGTTGCAGAAAAACGGCGAAACCAAAGTGGCGGAACTAGCCCGATTATTAAGGGCAAACTCAGCCAACGGCAAGAAGGTCACCCAATCGTCCTGATCAGCAGAGACAAAACACCTCAAATAAGCCTCCAAAGTCTGATTAGTTCGCTCCGTCTGTCCATTAGTCTGAGGATGGAAAGCAGACGAAAACGACAAATCAATGCCCATCCTACTACAAAAGGATCGCCAGAATCTGGAAACGAACTGGGATCCTCTGTCTGACACAATATTCTCAGGGATGCCGTGCAAACGAACCACGTTCTGGAAAAACACAGGAACCAGATCGGAAGAGGAAGGCAGCTTAGGCAAAGGAACCAAATGGACCATCTTGGAGAAGCGATCACATATCACCCAGATAACAGACATGCCTTGAGACACCGGAAGATCAGAAATGAAATCCATGGAGATATGTGTCCAAGGTCTCTTAGGGACAGGCAAGGGCAAGAGCAACCCGCTGGCACGAGAACAGCAAGGCTTAGCTCGAGCACAAGTCCCACAGGACTGTACAAATGACCGCACATCCCTTGACAAGGAAGGCCACCAAAAGGATCTGGCCACCAGATCTCTGGTGCCAAAAATTCCTGGGTGACCTGCAAACACCGAGGAATGAACCTCGGAAATGACTCTGCTGGTCCACTTATCAGGCACAAACAGTCGGTCAGGTGGACAAGAATCAGGCCTATCAGCCTGAAATCTCTGCAACACACGTCGGAGATCTGGAGAAATAGCTGACAAGATAACTCCATCCTTAAGAATACCAACAGGTTCAGCGACTCCAGGAGCATCAGGCACAAAGCTCCTGGAAAGAGCATCGGCCTTCACATTCTTTGAACCTGGTAAATACGAGACAACGAAGTCAAAACGGGAGAAAAACAATGACCAGCGGGCCTGTCTAGGATTCAGGCGTTTAGCAGACTCGAGATACATCAGATTTTTGTGATCAGTCAAGACCACCACACGATGCTTAGCACCCTCGAGCCAATGACGCCACTCCTCAAATGCCCATTTCATGGCCAACAACTCCCGATTGCCCACATCATAATTTCACTCAGCAGGCGAAAACTTCCTAGAGAAAAAGGCGCAAGGTCTCATAACAGAGCAACCAGGGCCTCTCTGCGACAAAACGGCCCCTGCTCCAATCTCTGAAGCATCCACCTCAACCTGAAAGGGAAGCGAGACATCAGGCTGGCACAAAACAGGCGCCGAAGTAAACCGGCGTTTCAACTCCTGGAAAGCCTCCACGGCAGCAGGAGCCCAATTAGCCACATCGGAGCCCTTCTTGGTCATATCCGTCAAAGGTTTCACAATGCTAGAAAAATTAGCGATAAAACGACGGTAGAAGTTAGCGAAACCTAAGAACTTCTGAAGACTCTTAACTGACGAGGGCTGAGTCCAATCAAGAATAGCTCGGACCTTGACTGGGTCCATCTCCACAGCAGAAGGGGAAAAAATGAACCCCAAAAAGGGAACCTTCTGTACACCAAAAAGACACTTTGAGCCCTTGACAAACAAAGAATTTTCACGCAAAATTTTAAAGACCATCCTGACCTGCTCCACATGCGAGTCCCAATTATCAGAAAAAACCAGAATATCATCCAGATAAATGATCAAAAATTTATCCAGATAGTTCCGAAAAATGTCATGCATAAAGGACTGAAAAACTGAAGGGGCATTAGAGAGCCCAAAAGGCATCACCAAGTACTCAAAATGACCTTCGGGCGTATTGAATGCGGTTTTCCATTCATCACCTTGCTTAATGCGCACAAGGTTGTACGCACCACGAAGGTCTATCTTGGTGAACCACTTGGCACCTTTAATCCGGGCAAACAAGTCAGACAACAGCGGCAAAGGATACTGAAATTTGACAGTGATCTTATTTAAAAGCCGATAGTCAATACAAGGCCTCAAAGATCCGTCCTTTTTAGCCACAAAAAAGAATCCCGCACCAAGAGGGGAAGAAGACGGACGGATGTGTCCTTTCTCCAGAGACTCCTTGATATATGAACGCATAGCGGTATGTTCAGGTATCGACAGATTAAACAGTCTTCCCTTAGGAAACTTACTGCCTGGAATCAAATCTATTGCACAGTCACATTCCCTATGAGGAGGCAATGCACTGGACCTGGACTCGCTAAAGACATCCTGATAATCAGACAAATACTCCGGAACTTCCGAAGGCGTAGAAGAAGCAATAGACACAGGCAGGGAATCCTCATGAATACCACGACAGCCCCAACTTGACACTGACATAGCCTTCCAGTCCAGGACTGGATTATGGGTCTGTAACCATGGCAGCCCCAAAACAACCACATCATGCATTTTATGCAAAACAAGAAAACGTATCACCTCGCGGTGTTCAGGAGTCATGCACATGGTAACCTGTGTCCAATACTGCGGTTTATTTTCTGCTAATGGCGTAGCATCAATACCCCTAAGAGGTATAGGATTTTCTAATGGTTCAAGAATAATACCACAGCGCTTAGCAAATGAGAGATCCATAAGACTCAGGGCAGCACCTGAATCTACAAACGCCATGACAGGATAAGATGACAGTGAGCAAATCAAAGTTACAGACAGAATAAACTTAGGATGCAAATTACCAACGGTGACAGGACTAACAACCTTAGATATACGTTTAGAGCATGCTGAGATAACATGTGTAGAATCACCACAGTAGTAGCACAAGCCATTCTGGCGTCTATGAATTTTCCTCTCATTTCTAGTCAGGATTCTATCACATTGCATCAAATCAGGTGTCCGTTCAGACAACACCATGAGGGAATTTGCGGTTTTTCTATCACATTGCATCAAATCAGGTGTCCGTTCAGACAACACCATGAGGGAATTTGCGGTTTTGCGCTCCCGCAACCGCCGGTCAATTTGAATAGCCAGGGCCATGGTATCATTCAGACCTGTGGGAATAGGAAAACCCACCATAACATTCTTAATGGCTTCAGAAAGGCCATTTCTAAAATTAGCAGCCAGTGCACACTCGTTCCAATGTGTCAGCACGGACCATTTCCGAAATTTTTGGCAATACACTTCAGCCTCGTCCTGGCCCTGAGACATAGCCAGCAAGGCTTTTTCAGCCTGAATCTCAAGATTGGGTTCCTCATAAAGTAAACCGAGCGCCAGAAAAAACGCATCAATATCAGCCAATGCCGGATCTCCTGGCGCCAACGAAAAAGCCCAATCTTGAGGGTCACCCCGTAAGAATGAAATAACAATTTTTACTTGTTGAGCAGAGTCTCCAGACGAACAGGGTCTCAGGGACAAAAACAATTTACAATTATCCCTGAAATTCCTAAACTTAAATCGGTCTCCTGAAAACGGTTCAGGAATCGGTATCTTGGGTTCAGACCTAGGATTTCTGATAACATAATCTTGTATACCCTGCACACGAGCAGCAAGCTGGTCCACACTTGTAATCAAGGTCTGGACATTCATGTCTGCAGCAAGCTTAAGCCACTCTGAGGTAAAGGGGAAAAGAAAAAAAAAAAAAATGAGAGAGAAAAAAAAAAACTCAAAATTTTCTTTCTTATAATCCCACTTCTGCAATGCATCAAACATTCAATACTGGCCTGGCATACTGTTATGACCCCAGTGGACAGGGTCTCAGAGGAACGTGTAAGTCTGCGAGATACAAAAATCCAGCTCATAGGGCTGTGGTAACTGGGTTGACCAAATAGCTACTCCTAACGCCAACACTAGAAGTAGCCGGGGATCATGCCTACGGTGATCGCTAGATGACTCGCGCCAGCCGGAGAATCTAACTACCCCTAGGAGAAGAAAACAAGACCTCTCTTGCCTCCAGAGAAAGGGACCCCAAAGCAAGATACAAGCCCCCCACAAATAATAACGGTGAGGTAAGAGGAAATGACAAACACAGAAATGAACCAGGTTCAGCAAAGAGAAGCCAGCTTACTAATAGCAGAATAAAGCAAGATAACTTATCTGGTCAACAAAAACCCTATAAAAATCCACGCTGGAGATTCAAGAACCCCCGAACCGTCTAACGGTCCGGGGGGAGAACACCAGCCCCCTAGAGCTTCCAGCAAAGGTCAGGATACAGATTGGAACAAGCTGGACAAAAATACAAAACAAAACCAAAGCAAAAAGCAAAGAAGCAGACTTAGCTTTGAAATACAGGAACCAGGATCAAAGGACAAGAGCACAACAGATTAGCTCTGAATTCAACGATGCCAGGCATAGAACTGAAGGTCCAGAGAGCTTATATAGCAACGCCCCTGAACTAACGGCCCAGGTGAGCATATAGGAGAAGACAGAAGCTCCAGTGTCAAATCACTAATGACCACTAGAGGGAGCAAAACGCAAATTCACAACACATAGTCCTCCATACAGTATTGTGGGCACCATATATTGCTCCATATAGTATAATGGGCCCCATATAATGCTTTATACAGTATAATGACCCCATATAATGTTCCATACAGTATAATGGGCTTCATACTGTATATTGCTGCATACAATATAATGAGCCCCATATATTGATCAATACAGAATATTTGGGCCCCATGTATTGCTCCATACAGAATAATGGGCCTTATACATTGCTCCATACAGTATAATGGCCCCATATAATCCTCTATACATAAAAAAAATCAAATATTAATCTCTCCCATTCCCCACAGTGCTCAGCATAGAGGGTGCTGTAGAGACGTCATTGCACCCTCTGCACTAAGACGTCACAGAGTTAGAAAATGCTGAAGACACTGGAGCTGATGGGAATGAGGAGAGGTGAGTATTTCAGAGGAGGGCAGTGCCAGCTCTGGCACCAGGCTCCCACCCACAGCTCACGGGGACCACAGCATGCACAGGTGTCCCCGAAGGCAAGTGGGCCCCACCCTGTTCGTCCAGGGGCCCAACACTTACTCTGGTGCACTAGGTGGTGACGCCGGCCCTGGTCTTCACGGCCGGTCAAGTCTGCTCATGCACGCCCCTGTATGCATTTTAAAAGGGCGTCTGACCCTGATCATACCACACATGTCCGATTACATTATACAAATATCTTTGAAGGGAATCTGTCAGTAGGATCAATCCTCCTAAGCCGTCTATATGTTCATGCAATCTGTGTAAAACAATACCTTGATATCTGCGTTCCCATATCTTATTCCTAACATATTAACATTTATCTTAATATGTAAATGAGCTGTTAAGATCTGTGGGTTGGACACAGATCTCCCTGAAAATCTGCCTCCAGAGCTCATTGGAAATGAAAGGGGTGCTACCAGTGTGAGAAATGGACACCAGGAGTGCAGATTACATATTAAGAAAAACATGGACTTCTCTAGAATAAGATATCAGATTGCAGATATTAAGGTATCATTTTATTAAACATCCTATGATCTACATGCCCATATAGACACAAGTATAAAAGAATGCAACCCTCCCCATCGCAGACACACTGGTTTTGTTATTCAGTCTGGTGAAGGGGAGAGGGTAGAAAAAGAAAAGAAAACTTGTCAACATAACAATTGGACCTCCAGTGACTAGCGGGAAATACGACCCTGGATACACCTTATGGATGTATGATCTTCCCACATTATCTGCGTTACTGATATTGAATGAACAAATACAAAATAACGTGAAATTTTATTTTGGACTCTTCTGAGAGTATATCACTTTGAAAGCATTTGAAAACATCGGATAGAAGATACAGTGCCTTGCGAAAGTATTTGGCTCCCTGGAACTTTTCAACCTTTTCCCACATATCATGCGTCAAACATAAAGATACCAAATGTAATTTTTTGGTGAAGAATCAACAACAAGTGGAACACAATTAGGAAGTTGAATGAAATGTATTGGTTATTTTACATTTTTGTGTTAATTAAAAAACTGAAAAGTGGGGCGTGCAATATTATTCGGCCCCTTTAACTTAATACTTTGTTGCGCCACCTTTTGCTGCGATTATAGCTGCAAGTCGCTTGGGTTATGTCTCTATCAGTTTTGTACATCGAGAGACTGAAATTCTTGCCCATTCTTCCTTAGCAAACAGCTCGAGCTCAGTGAGGTTTGATGGAGATCGTTTGTGAACAGCAGTTTTCAGCTCTTTCCACAGATTCTCGATTGGATTGAGGTCTGGACTTTGACTTGGCCATTCTAACACCTGGATACGTTTATTTGTGAACCATTCCATTGTAGATTTTGCTTATGTTTGTGATCATTGTCTTGTTGGAAGACAAATCTCCGTCCCAGTCTCAGGTCTTTTGCAGACTCAAACAGGTTTTCTTCAAGAATGGTATTTTGCTCCATCCGTCTTCCCATTAATTTTAACCATCTTCCCTGTCTCTGCTGAAAAAAAACAGGCCCAAACCATGATGCTGCCACCACCATGTTTGACAGTGGGGATGGTGTGTTCAGGGTGATGAGCTGTGTTGCCTTTACGCCAAACATATTGTTTGGCATTGATGCCAAAACGTTTGATTTTGTTTTCAGCTGACCGGAGCACCTTCTTCCACATGTTTGGTGTGTCTCCCAGGTGGCTTGTTGCAAACTTTTAACAACATCTTTGAGAAATGGCTTTCTTCTTGCCACTCTTCCAAAAAGGCCAGTTTTGTGCAGTGTACGACTGATTGTTGTCCTATGGACAGACTGTCCCACCTCAGCTGTAGATCTCTGCAGTTCATCCAGAGTTATCATGGGCCTCTTGGCTGCATCTCTGATCAGTCTTCTCCTTGTTTGAGATGAAAGTTTAGAGGGATGGCCAGGTCTTGGTAGATTTGTAGTGGTATGATACGCCTTCCATTTCAATATGATTGCTTGCACAGTGCTCCTTGGGATGTTTAAAGTTTTGGAAATAATTTTGTATCCAAATCCGGCCTGCCTGTTGTGTTCCTTGGTCTTCATGATGCTCTCTGTGCTTCAAACAGAAAACTGAGACTATCAAAGAGCAGGTGCATTTATACGGGGACTTGATTACATACAGGTGGATTATATTTATCATCATTTGGCATTTAGGACAACATTGAATCATTCAGAGATCCACAATGAACTTCTGGAGTGAGTTTGCTGCACTGAAAGTGAAGGGGCCAAATAATATTGCACACCCCACTTTTCAGTTTTTGAATTTCCACAAAAATTTAAAATAACCAATAAATTTCGTTCAACTTCATAGTTGTGTTCCACTTGTTGTTGATTCTTCACCAAAAATTTACATTTGGTATCTTTATGTTTGAAGCATGATATGTAGGAAAAAGTTGAAAAGTTCCAGGGGGCAGAATACTTTCGCAAGGCACTGTAACTTACTGATTGCTGGGTGTCGAGCTTTTGCATCATTGTCAATGGGATGTCTGGGGATAGCCAAGCGATGCCCATTCAGATAGAGCAATGTCCATTCTGTATATAATAAGCTCATATTTTTGGACACTTTAAGCCTATAAATTAAATGGTCAAATGAGGCTGCTGTATATGGAACAATAACTGTAGTATCTCTTTAAGGAAAACTCAGATTTTAGGGTCAACTGTACATATGACTTGGTGATCAATCATTTTAGCAGTACAGATGGCTTAGAATAGAATTGTGCTCCTTAGGTTTAACTGTTTGTATGTAATTACACACTCCAATGAAGTATCAATGAGGTTCAGTGTATCAAGTGTATTTATTTTCATCTAATTTTTTATCGGTGTTTCTACATCTAATTTTATACAAAACAACTCCTCATAACATCCACTATTTCTGAAGGTGTTAGTGTGACAATGGGTATGGAAATTATTGTTTATAGTTATTTATGTTCTTAAAACAGAAACTGAGCATGTAAATGTAGCATATTCAGTTACCGAGGTGGGTTTTTACTAACAAACATTCTGCTCCATACAAGACAATTACCCTATACAAACAGCAGTATTAAGTAACACATCTAAAAAACAGGACTAATCACTGAAAGGTAACATTTTACCATACTCATGACCTAAGGTCAAAAAATCTACTTAAAAGGGATCTGTCACCAGTAGTGATGGGGGAACCCAAACGATCAAGTGCACCGACCCCGAACATGGACTTCGGAAGTCCGTGCTACTGTTGGGGTTCGACAGCATGAGCAAAAGCTTGTTATAAGGTTTACAGAGCAGCCAATCAATAAACTTTTCTGGTGTGGGCACTTCCGGTTATATCACAGCCATATCATGTATGGCAGGTGCAGTATGTAAAAAAAACATGTGGGGTCTTCCCTATTCTTGATAACCAGAGCAGGTAAAGCTGACCTTTGCATGCCAAGTAGCAAATGTCATGTCAGAGCGTGACTTTAACACCGCAGGTGGTATCATCACAGACAGGTGCATCCAACTGTACACAGACAACATGGGGAAGCTAACATTCATAAAAATGAATCAGGTGTCGATCACACAGGACTTGTCCATACTTTGGCTGACTAGACAACTATTACACTATTACACTATTTTGCATTTGTTTCATTTTGATGAGTCCCCAAATTTAAACAAAGCAATAAAAAACAATAAAACAATGTTGGTTTCCTCCCCCTCTTCCATGTACACTACTAAGTCAACCATCACCCCCTCCTCAACTTAGACCTCTGCCTCATGGCTCTATTTTTTTATATTTTTGTTTATCTTTTTGACTCTTATTTTATGGAATTTGTCTGAAAGAAAAAAAACACCTCCACCCCTTCTCCACTTGGACCTCTGCCTCATTGTTCCATTTTTTTTGTCTCTGCTATTTTACGTCATTTGCCTTAAAAAAAAGTGTTGGCTCCCTCCCCTTATTCCATCTACACCACCACATCCACCTCTACCTCCTTGGTCCCCCTCCCTACTTTTGGTAACCAGCCAAGGGAAAGCAGATAGCTGGGGGCTCCAGTCTGCTTTCCATTATCATGTTGTTAAAGATAGGGTGGACCTCACACCATTTCTTAAAATTAATTTAAATAAATTTAAAAAACCGGCATAGCCTTTACTGGACATTAAAATGTGAGGATACCCCATAAAAATGACATGGCATTCCTCTATATTTAATAACCAGCAAAGGTTAAACAGGCAGCTGCGGGCTAATGTTAATAGGCTGGGAATGGGCCATGGATATTGGCCCCCTCCTAGACTAAAAACACCAACTCTCAGCCGCTCTCAAAATGGCGCATACATCAGATTTTTAAAGTACTTTTTTCTTTGTGTGTCTCTCCTACTTTTCATTACGGGGTTAGTAATGGGGGTGTCTTATAGACACCTTGGTGTCGGTGGACATAGAACAGGTGACATTAACCTCCACAGTGTTACCCCTCTTGACAATGCACCAGGGCAAGTGGAAAGAGCCAGGCAAAGTGCCACAATTAGCACATTTAATGGATGTGCTTTTTCTCGGGCAGGTGCGGGCTGCTATTTTTAGACTATTGAAGGCCAATATCCATGGCCCCATCCCAGTCTTAGAATACAAGCCCTCAGCTGTCTGCTTTAGATTGGCTGATTATCAAAAATGGGGGGCTCCATATTAAAAAATTACATGGGGACCCCTCTATTTTTGATAACCAGCCAAGGTAAAGATGTCAGCTATGGGCTGCAGCCCACAGCTGTGAGATTTACCTGCATTGGTTATCAAGAATAGAGGGGACCATGCCATTTTTTTCCTTTATTATTTATTTATAAGCTAACTACATATACAGTAAAATACATACGCATTGCGCTAATTATCTCACTGATGTATTTATTACTATGGACAGGCGCTGGCTGGTGAATTCCCTCATCAGTGTCAACTTCTCTCACTACTGTCTGTAGTACTCATCAGATGATGCCTGATCAGCAGTAACCCTGGCACAGTTGCTGGCTCACATGCTATCATCTGTGTGACAGTGTGAAAACCACAGCGCTGTGACTGGCGGTAACATGTAAGGTTACCATTGATCAGAGCTGGTGTTTATCGCTCTGTCACACAGATGACAACGTGGGAAACACCGGATATTCGGGCCCGGGTTCAAGTTCAGGTACCGTTTGGTACCTGAACCGAACTTTTTTTTATCAAAGTTCAGCCAAACCTGACAGACTCGAACATCCATCGGTCCGCCTATCATTAGTCAGCAGGTTTTCCCAATGTAAACTAAAGGCAACACATTTACTGCCTCTCATGCAACCTGTATATATGCCCCAAACTCCTAAAAAGCTACCTATTATTATTCCTTCATCCAGAGCAGTCCGTTTCAATGGGCGTCACTGGTTTTGCTTGGTACCTCCTCTATCCCAGCAATCGCCATCTTCCTGCCTTGATTGATTGGGTCAGAGCAAAATACTGTAATGTGCATATGCCAGGAGAGGACAGAGATAGCTGATGACCCAGATGTAAAGCTGGTGCATTCGCATTACAGTATTTTCATCTGATCTAAGCAGGGCAGAGCAGAGTGCGCCTGTGCAAATCTGAGCTTCAACTGCGCAGGAGCAGCTGTGATGACACATCATTGTTAGTGATGAGCGAACGTGTTCACTCGAACCTGGTGTTCGATCGGACATTAGGGCGTTCGAAGGTGTTCGGTATTCGGCCGAACATCTCGCGGTACTCGAGTGAAATCTCGTTTTTGTTTTTCTCATTTTTGGCGGTTTTTCAAGGAGCCAATCATGTTAGGTGAGCCTTCTAAGCTACTAGCATGACGTAGGGACATGTACAAGACGAGAGCAGTGAGTGGCTGGCCAGATCAGGTGACCTGACCAGCCAATAGACTGCTTTCATTATGTTCGGCGCTTTCAGCCATTTGCAGTGTGAAAGAGCATAGGGACAGACGTGCTGGGGGGACTGGGAATTGATAGGGACTAGAGCAGGGACAAAGACCAGAATTAATCAGGCAGGCAGGGTGCAGAAATCAACAGCCCTTGTCAGGGCTAATCTACGTTTACTACTACTAGTCCTCTCTTGTATTTGCTGGCTAGCTGTGTGGCAGCTGGGACCAGGAGTGCAGCGGCCGCCATCTTAGCTGCGCACTCACTGTCTCAGTGCCAAGTCTCAATCTCAGTCTCCAAGTCAATCTTTATAGGCATTAGGCATTAGGCAGGGATCGTGTGTGCATTAGGCTGGGCTTTATAGTGCGGCGTCCGCCATTTTGGGCGAACGCCGCACTATTAGAATATCGGCTGCTGGATGTTCCTCAGACTCCATTTAGCCTCCAGCACACGCTGTCTGTAACCTCATTTCTGCTGCTGTCTGGGACTTGTAGTGCCTCAGACTCCAGCACACGCTGTAACCTCATTTGTGCTGCTGTCTGGGACTTGTAGTGCCTCAGACTCCAGCACACGCTGTAACCTCATTTGTGCTGCTGTCTGGGACTTGTAGTGCTTCAGACTCCGTAGAGTGGTACAGCACACGCTGTCACCTCATTTAATAATAATAATATTAATTAATAACAATAATTAATAAATTAAAAAAGGAAATATTTGCGGCCTAAAAATAAAACCGCATAAGATATAAAAATGCATTTTTGAGTGATACAGATATACCACACCTGGCCCAAAAATATTTGTTTAGCGTACACATAAGCGCAGTGTACAGAATACGCAATTCTGCCACATATATAGTATATATATATAGTATAGAATACCCTACATTCTAATCCAAGGTTTTGTGTGTCCAAAAAACCGCATTAGATAAAAATTGCATTTTTATAGCACGCCATATCTAATAGTTAAAGAAATAAAGGGTATTTGATGTGAAGAAATACCACAAATATAAACACAGTTTTATATCTGTTACTGGTACCCAAGTTTTGTGGTTCAAAAATACGCTCTGTATTTAGTGACTAGGCCTGTTGCCAGATTTGTGCACGCCATATCTAATAGTTAAAGAAATAAAGGGTATTTGATGTGAAGAAATACCACAAATATAAACACAGTTTTATATCTGTTACTGGTACCCAAGTTTTGTGGTTCAAAAATACGCTCTGTATTTAGTGACTAGGCCTGTTGCCAGATTTGTGCACGCCATATCTAATAGTTAAAGAAATAAAGGGTATTTGATGTGAAGAAATACCACAAATATAAACACAGTTTTATATCTGTTACTGGTACCCAAGTTTTGTGGTTCAAAAATACGCTCTGTATTTAGTGACTAGGCCTGTTGCCAGATTTGTGCACGCCATATCTAATAGTTAAAGAAATAAAGGGTATTTGATGTGAAGAAATACCACAAATATAAACACAGTTTTATATCTGTTACTGGTACCCAAGTTTTGTGGTTCAAAAATACGCTCTGTATTTAGTGACTAGGCCTGTTGCCAGATTTGTGCACGCCATATCTAATAGTTAAAGAAATAAAGGGTATTTGATGTGAAGAAATACCACAAATATAAACACAGTTTTATATCTGTTACTAGTACCCAAGTTTTGTGGTTCAAAAATACGCTCTGTATTTAGTGACTAGGCCTGTTGCCAGATTTGTGCACGCCATATCTAATAGTTAAAGAAATAAAGGGTATTTGATGTGAAGAAATACCACAAATATAAACACAGTTTTATATCTGTTACTGGTACCCAAGTTTTGTGGTCCAAAAATAAGCTCTGTATTTAGTGACTAGGCCTGTGGCCAGTTTTGTGCACGCCATATCTAATAGTTACATAAAGAAGGGGTATTTGATCTGAAGAAATACCACAAATATAAAACACAGTTTTATATCTGTTACTGATACACATCTGTTTGCTGTAAACCAAGGTTTGGTTGCATAAAATACGCTCTTTACCGAATAGTCCTTTTTGCAACACGCAATATATCCTCTGTTTGGACAAATAGAGTGTATTTCACCTTCATAACTAGCTTTTCTAGCATAACCTTTACAATGGTGAACCCCAGGGGTAAGGGACGAGGACGAGGACGTGGTCGTGGGCGTCAAAGTGAGGTTGCAGGCAGAGGCCGTAGTCCTGGGCAGGGTGACACAGTACCTGCTTCTGATGGAGCACTGGAACGCCGCAGAGTACCCTTTTCTAGCTTCCTGTCCCAATTTACTGTGTCACGTGGCACACCCCTATTGGATCCCCAGCAGTGCGAACAGGTGATCAACTGGATAGCGGATAATGCATCCAGTAGTTTATCCACCGCCCAGTCTTCCACGCAGTCCACCAACGCTAGCCAAGGGAGTGGACCTCAGGATCTTTCAGCTCAACCTCCTCCCGCCCAGCCTGGCCCCTCCTTGGAAATTAGTGATTCAAATCCTGCATACTCCCAGGAACTGTTTTCCCAACCCTTCCTAGATTCACAAAGCACTGCTGAGCAGCAACCTGACCAGTGGGTCTGTCCCGATGCCCAAAATAGAGAGCTTTCCCAGTCTGTGGGTGATGAAAGTGGGGATTTACAAATAGTCTGTGGAGAGGTGTCTGAGGATGAGACACGGGTGTCAGACAGTGAGGTGCTTGTCAGTGCAGTAATTCCCAGGGGGGAGCAGGCTGATGAATGGGAGGAGGAGGAGCCGGTGGATGATGAGGTGACTGACCCCAGCTGGGTTGTTAGGCCTAGTCAAGAGAGTGCTTCGGAGGGGGAGGCAAGTGTAACATCAGAAAACGTTGCAAGAGGTAGACGTGCGACCAGAGGGAGAGGCAGGGCCAGAGTAATTTCATCAGACAGAGGTTCAACAAGTGAACCAGTTTGGTCGAGGCCTCGGTGTTCTAAAGTCTGGAGCTTCTTTAAAGAAAGTGAGGAGGACCGACGGACTGTGTTGTGCAACCTGTGCCACACCAAGCTCAGTAGGGGAGCCACCACTAGCAACCTAAGCACTACCAGCATGCGCAGGCATATGAGTGCTAAACACCCAACTCATTGGAATCAAGGCCGTTCACCTCCTTCTGGTCACACCGCTGCTCCTTCCCCTGTGTCACATGCTGGCTCTGCCAGTAACTCCCCAGCCCAGGAGCCCGGCACCAGCGACTCCCGCCATGCAACCACCCCTGCACCTTCACCATCCCCCCCACAATCCACCAATGTGTCCCAGCGCAGTGTTCAGCTGTCTTTGCATGAAACATTTGAGCGCAAGCGCAAATATGCCTCCACCCACCCACATGCACAGGCCTTAAATGTCCACGTCTCCAAACTCCTGAGTTTGGAGATGCTGCCCTACAGGCTGGTGGAGACGGAGGCATTCCGCAACCTGATGGCGGTGGCTGCCCCTCGCTACTCCGTCCCAAGCCGCCACTATTTTTCTCGATGTGCGGTCCCAGCACTACACCAGCACGTGTCTCAGAACATCAACCGTGCCCTGACCAACGCGGTTACAGAAAAGGTCCACTTAACCACGGACACGTGGACCAGTGCTGGGGGGCAGGGACACTATATCTCCCTGACGGCACATTGGATTAATTTGGTTGAGGCTGGGACAGAGTCTGAACCGGGGTCAGCTCATGTGTTGCCCACACCCAGGATTGCGGGGCCTACCTCGGTGACTGTTTCCCAGGATTACTATACTTCTCCCCCCTCCTCCTCCTCCTCCTCCTCCTCCACAAACACCACTTGTAAATTTCCATCCGCGGACACGCCACCTTCAGTCGGCAGCTGCAGTCGCAGCAGGACCGCAGTGGGCAAGCGCCAGCAGGCGGTGCTAAAACTGCTGAGCTTAGGTGACAAGAGGCACACTGCCCAGGAGCTGTTACAGGGCATGACGGCTCAGACGGATCTTTGGCTGGCGCCGCTGAACCTGAAAGCAGGCATGGTCGTGTGTGACAACGGGCGTAATCTGGTGGCGGCTCTGCAACTGGGCAGACTCACACACGTTCCATGCCTTGCCCACGTGTTCAATCTGGTGGTTCAGCGGTTCCTCAAGACCTACCCCAATCTGTCAGATTTGCTCACCAAGGTGAGACGCATCTGTGCCCATTTCCGCAAATCCACCACTGATGCTGCCACCCTGAGGGCAGTGCAACGGCGCTTACAACTGCCAGCTCACCGACTGTTGTGCGACGTGCCAACGAGATGGAATTCCACCCTACACATGTTAAACAGGGTTTACCAGCAGCGCAGAGCCATTGTAGACTGTCAGATGACCACTTCCACCAGAACCGGTAGTCAAGTTAGTCAGCTTCCTCAAATCTACAATGAGGAGTGGACGTGGATGTCTGATATATGTAAGGTGTTAAGCCACTTTGACGAGTCAACACTGATGGTCAGCGGGGAT
This sequence comes from Ranitomeya variabilis, assembly GCF_051348905.1. Lineage (NCBI taxonomy): Eukaryota > Metazoa > Chordata > Amphibia > Anura > Dendrobatidae > Ranitomeya > Ranitomeya variabilis. The sequence continues at coordinate 73,823,053 of NC_135235.1, read as the reverse complement.
GACGCCATAATCAGCGTCACCATCCCGCTGCTTTGTCTGCTGAAAAAATCATTGCTCAGCATGAAGTCTGAGGCGCATCGATTGTCACAGGAGATGGGGGAAGAAGAGTTGACTGAGAGCCAGAACACCAGCCAGTCTGTTTCTCAGAGTGTAACTGAGGAGGGGGAGGAGGAAGATGAGGATGAAGAGGAGGAGACTGTGGGCGAGACTGAAGACGGTACCCATTCCCTCTTCTCAGTTCAGCGTGTTTGGGCTGAGGAGGAGGAGTTGGAGGAGGAGGAGGAGGAGGAAATGGAGAGTCGGCCTGTTGCGGAGGGGGAATTCTTACGTGTTGGGACTCTGGCGCACATGGCTGACTTCATGTTAGGCTGCCTTTCCCGTGACCCTCGCGTGAGAAAAATATTTTCCACCAGCGATTACTGGGTGTTCACCCTCTTGGACCCCCGGTACAAGTGTAGAGACCGCAGGTAAAGAAGGATGCAGGGACAAATAGGAGCCAGAAAGCAAATAGCGTTTTTTAACTTTCTTTTTTTAACTTCCAACCAAAAAGATAACAAACGTTTTCCACGCAGGGAACTTATATACAAGAACACAATCTCGCAGTAAATCCCAATTATTATATGGCCGCCCTGAACTACACCCGTAGAACGCGGCAGCGCCTCACTAGTGACTCCCTACTAAGATAAAGTCAACAATGGTCACTTATCAGTGCTGGTTCAGCGATGTAGTCCTGACGGGGAGGCTCCGACAACGCCGTAGTCCTGATGGCGGAGGAAGGAGGTGTCTTCTGGCGACGGGCCCAGGCGTAGAGTCGAGTCCAGAATGTCTTTTGCGGTGCTGCGTTCCCTCCTGCAGGCGGACGTTGATCCGAGGTAACAGTCTCCCAGTCCAGAGAAGAGTCTTTTTGAGGAGGATTAGGAGAATAATCAGTATCAGTCACAGCTGAGACGAAACCATGCGAGTCTGTAGCACTCTCTGGCAAGGTGTTCTCAGGGAGCGCGGTAATACTGTCCCTGAGCTGGTCAGCACTACCCCTCTGCCTGGGGGGTCGCTGACGACGAATGCGTCTCTTTTTGGGGGCTCCAGTAATTGCCCGCAGTGTCTGTTGCACGTTTTCCCCCTGCTTCCTGCAAGTCTCACTGCGGCCTGCACACTCACAGCAACTGCGCTGCAGTTTCCTCTCCTCAGAGATTTCCCGCGCTTCTCTGCCCCTGCTTTCGCGCGTTTTGCTTTTTATCCTCTCCTCTCCCTGCGTCATTCTGCCTCCTGTCACATGAGCCTGGCTTCCCATGCACCCCTCAAATCCGTCCCCCGGAACCCCGACTCCCGGCAACAATGGTTCCACCCGTCTGCACAGCTCACCAGGTCCCTGTCCCCTACATTCCCCCACCCTGTATGCTCGCCAGTCCCTGGGCGAGGCCTTCGCACTGACAGGTCGCCCACCTGACGGATTGTTCCACACTTGGGTCTGTCTAGTGTGTAAGTCAGGACTGTAGCGAGTTGGGGGTCTACCGGCAGTAGAACGTTCAGAACGTCATGGCTCGGGTCCTTGTGTAGGGGGTGTTGGGGGAATGTCGTCAGCGGAAGGGTGACTGGTCAGGGGTAGTGTAGTAGTCGAGATAGGGGGAGTATTTTGACGCCGTTCTTCTTCTTCATCATCTTCTTCATCCCACCAATGGTTGTTGGGGGACTCAGTCGTAGGTGGCTCTTCCCTGATTGCGGATTCCGGGGTGTCCGAGTCAACAGAGCGACACAACCGGAGCATGTTGCGATGAAGAATGCGAGTACCTGTACTTCCGAGGGCCTCAGACTGCACTTCATATACAGGTCCATGCGGGTCTATACGGCGAAGCACCCGATAGGGTGTTTTTTCCCAACGATGGTCTAACTTGTTTTGCGGTCTTTGCTCTCGAACGAGTACTCGATCACCTGGCCGGAACTCTGGGGGTTTTGCTGTAGGGGTGCTCCGATGCTCCACTTCCCGAATTCGAGTGTGTACCAGTCGGTGTAAGGTCTGCAGCCGATGCCGATGATCACGCACCCACGAAGCCATCCCTGTTCGGGGGCCTTCTTCCTCCGAAGACAGTTCCAGATCTGTCATGCCTTTTCCTGGGTGCCCAAAGACCACTTCATACGGGGTGCGTCCTGTGACTTGATGAACTCTATTGTTGTAGACCCACACTAGGTCAGACACGTACTCCGGCCAGCGGGCCTTCTGATCTTGTTCTAGCGCACGCAGCATTTGAAGCAAAGTCCGGTTAAACCGCTCACAAGCCCCATTTCCCTGGGGATGATACGGTGTGGTGCGTGACTTATCAATGCCGTAGAGGCGATGCAGCTCTTCCATGACCTTGCCCAAGAAACAGGCGCCTTGATCCGAATGTATTCGCCTCGGACAGCCGTAAACTTGAATAAAGTTCTTACAGATAGCGCTCGCCGCCGACTCAGCTGTCTGATCACGGGTAGGGATGACTACCGCGAATTTTGAAAAATGATCTACCATAACGAGGCAGTGTTCGTAGCCTTGATGCGCTGCTCCAATGGTAATGTAGTCTATCATTAATACTTCAAAAGGGGCAGACGTCGTGATGCTCTGCACAGGCGCCCTTTCCTCCGGTGACTTGGTTAGCTCACATTGTCGACATTGTCTACAGGCAGTTTGTACTTCCGCAAGCAGCCGAGGATGATAGAAGCGAGTTTGCAGCCACTTAAACGTCCTCTTCACTCCGAAGTGTGCCCCGGACTCATGAGCTTCTTTAGCAACTGCGGCCACCACAGGCCCTGGTAAGACCATCTGCCAGGTCGGCTCAGAATCTGCCAGAGCCATGGTTAAGTGGCATAAGAGCCCGTCCTGAAGAGTTAGGCGCTCCCACTGCCGCAGAAGAAGGTTCAGATCTGACGGGAGAATTTGTCCAGGGGTTCTCACGGGCAATAGACCATTCGTTATCCACTGTCGCAATGGAGCTAGTTCCTGGTCTTCCTGTTGTAGCCGTATCCATTCGTCCCGACTCTGAACCAACAGTCCTGCAGCCGTTCCGTTCCCGGTCTGTTCCCGGCTCACAGCCGTCTGAGCAGCGCCCCCGATGGCGTAGGGGATTTCTTCTCCCTCCAGCTCCTCATCTCGGTTAGTTCTTGGGGGATTTTTCCGCAGACGAGATAATGCGTCAGCATGAACATTCTCCGCTCCTCGCTTGTAAAGGATACGGTATCTGTACTTGGCCATCCGGGCTACCCAGCGCTGTTCTAGGGCACCCAATTTTGCATTTTCCAGATGTGCCAATGGGTTGTTATCCGTGCGTATCAGCACCTCGGAACCGGCCAGGTACTCAGCGAACCGCTCCGTCATAGCCCACACCACGGCCAGCAGCTCCACCTTGAAAGAACTGTAATTGTCTGGGTTCAACTCAGAGTCATGAAGAGACCGACTCGCATAGGCGATCACTCTCTCCCGCCCATCCTGAACCTGAGACAACACAGCCCCCAATCCCTAAGAGCTGCCGTCGGTGTGTAGGATGAACGGTTGCGAAAAGTCCGCATAAGCCAACACCGGCGGCTCCATGAGAGCTGTCTTCAAGTCCCGGAACGCTGCTTCTTGTGGCTCCTGCCATTGTATCTTCTTTCCCCGTTCCTTGGGGGAGCTTCCTTTCAGCAGGACTTGTAGATTGTGAGAACGGCGAGCAAAATTCTTCACGAAGCGCCGGTAGTACCCAGCGAGGCCCAAGAACGCCCGTACATCTTTAGCGGTCTCCGGTGTGGGCCACTCCTGGATTGCAGCAATCTTCTCCTGCGATGGCCGGACTCCTTCGGCGGACACCACATGCCCCAGGTACTCGATCTGTTCCCGGAACAAGTGACACTTCTGGGGCTTCACCTTAAGCCCGTATTTCAGCAACCGGTCTAGTACCTGTTCCAGTCGGCACAGATGTTCCTCGAATGTTGGGGCGTAGATGATGATGTCATCCAGATAAATGAGAGTGGCCTCGAAGTTCAAATCCCCCAGACACCGCTCCATTAATCGTTGGAAGGTACCTGGAGCGTTGGCCAGCCCAAACGGCATTCGATTGAACTCAAATAGTCCCATGGGAAGGATGAACGCTGTCTTAGGACGATCTGCTTCTGTCATCGGGACCTGCCAGTATCCGCTGGCTAGGTCTAAGGTGGAAAAATATTTGGCCCGACCCAGCACGGAGAGAGACTCCTCGATACGGGGAAGTGGATAAGAGTCTCGGACGGTGCATGCATTTAGCTTACGATAGTCCACACAGAACCGGAGCGTGCCGTCCTTTTTCCGCACCAGCACGATCGGGGCAGCCCACGGGCTCTGACTCTCGCGGATCACTCCCTTTTGTAGCATCTGGCCTAACAACGTCTTTACTTCCTGGTACATCTGCGGGGGAATCTGTCTGTACCGCTCCCTGATGGGCACTGTATCTCCGGTCGGAATTCCATGTTCGATGGCCGTGGTACAGCCAAAATCATCTTCATGTTGCGCAAACACTTCAGCATAGTGTCCAAGGAGCCGCTGCACTCGCGAGACTTGTGATGAATCCAGACCCGGTAATTCTGCTCGCATATGTTCCAGAATAGTTTGACCTTTTCGTAACGCTATCAGCTCAGGATCCTGTGTAGACCGAACACTGACCATCCAGGGATCAGGGGAATCCACCTTTAACTGTAAAGTATCTGGAGGAGGCATCACTTCTAACGGTCGTAACACTTTGGCCATCTCACTTCGGACCCGTAGCACGACATCGTGTTCGTCCACATTCACACATCGCACTGGTACGGCCCCATTTTTAACAGTAGCCAGAGATCGGGCCACCAGCAGTCCTGTGGGCAAAGGGGACGTAAAGGTGGGCTCAACCTGCACTTGCACTCCTTCCAGAGGGATGCGAGCTCGGATGGGCAGGGATATAACAGTCTGTCCTGGGGGAAACGTCACTTCTGCTGTCGGGGAGGTGATTACTTTCCCTAGTATGTCTCCCTCCTGAAAGGTCTCTTGCACACGGACTTCCCTCACTAACTGTCTGAACACGGAGCCTTGAGGTGTACTGGTCCCCCACTGATTGAGTGTCTCTTGTGTGGTCTCCCCTAACAGCAAACTGCCAAAGTCCTTCAATACATTCATCCCCAAAGTCACGATATGTTGTGGCCTGGGATCCCCCCGTGTCAACACAACCCCCCGGCGGCCCAGGTCTTTCCCACATAAAGATATTTGCATCCAGGTGACCCCTTCCACTGGGATGGGCAGCTGATTGGCGGCCTGCAACCGGATTACGGGGCCCCATTGGGGTCTGACTGACACAGGGAAGTGTTTTCTAAAATAGGCCTCGGGCATAGTCGTGACTTGAGATCCGGTGTCCACCAGACAACGTACAGCCCGCCCTTCAAACTCTGCCCAAACCAGGGGGCAGCTGGCAACCAAATTTTCGGGACTTTCACCACCCATCCGCGGGGATTCTGACTCCGAGCGTCGTCCCCTTAGCTCGGAGTCCTCTAGTTTAACGCCCGCCGTGACGAGGCCCTCCCTCTCCGGGGGCACTCCCGTGCGAAATGTCCTGCCTCCCCGCAACCATAGCAAGCACCGGAGACCGGATAATATCCTGAACGAGCGCCACGAGCTGGACTCCCAGACCCTTGCCCCCGGGGTAGCTCCCTTGGGCTTCGCGCATTTTTTTTTACTTCGGCCAGTTCGTCTCGGATTTGTTTGAGCTCCTGCCGCATCTCCTGAACCCACGACGGCTCACCCCCTCCTGGTGCAGCGGTCTGGATAACCCGAGCCTCTCCTGTCAGGACCGGCACCCCCCTCTCTTGCTCCCGGGTGCGGGCCTCATTGCCTATGTCGGAGAAAGTCAGGCGCGGGTCGACCCGCACTCGTTCACTTAGAGCCTGTTTGGTCAACTCATCCCGCAGTCCCGTCACCAGTTGGTCGCGCAGGGTCACGTCGACATGTCCCATCCCCATACCATCTTTCCGCACGATTGCAATGTTTAGCTCTTGCAGAGCATTCATGTACTGAGTGACAGTCTCGCCCTCTTTTTGTCGCCGTCCAAACAACCGGGCCCGCAGCTCTCCCACGTCGGTGGGATCCCCGTGCGTCCCCTCTAACACATGTAACACCCCGGTAAAAGTATTCCGCTCTGTGGGGGGTCTCAACATCACTGAATCTCGGGCCTCTCCGTCTAATGCCATAATGGCTACCTCAGCTTCCAGGGCCGGGGTCATAGGATGCATTCTCAACAGCCCCCTCATCCTCTCAGTCCAGCTCCACAACAACATGTTGCTCCCATTAAACTTGGGCAAATTGTTTAACATGGCCCCCAATGAGAGAGAAGCTCTAGGCCCAGCCCCATCCTCCGTATCTTCTGGCTCCTTCTTTGGATCCTGCATCCTGCCGACTACGCCAAATGTAGAGACCGCAGGTAAAGAAGGATGCAGGGACAAATAGGAGCCAGAAAGCAAATAGCGTTTTTTAACTTTCTTTTTTTAACTTCCAACCAAAAAGATAACAAACGTTTTCCACGCAGGGAACTTATATACAAGAACACAATCTCGCAGTAAATCCCAATTATTATATGGCCGCCCTGAACTACACCCGTAGAACGCGGCAGCGCCTCACTAGTGACTCCCTACTAAGATAAAGTCAACAATGGTCACTTATCAGTGCTGGTTCAGCGATGTAGTCCTGACGGGGAGGCTCCGACAACGCCGTAGTCCTGATGGCGGAGGAAGGAGGTGTCTTCTGGCGACGGGCCCAGGCGTAGAGTCGAGTCCAGAATGTCTTTTGCGGTGCTGCGTTCCCTCCTGCAGGCGGACGTTGATCCGAGGTAACAGTCTCCCAGTCCAGAGAAGAGTCTTTTTGAGGAGGATTAGGAGAATAATCAGTATCAGTCACAGCTGAGACGAAACCATGCGAGTCTGTAGCACTCTCTGGCAAGGTGTTCTCAGGGAGCGCGGTAATACTGTCCCTGAGCTGGTCAGCACTACCCCTCTGCCTGGGGGGTCGCTGACGACGAATGCGTCTCTTTTTGGGGGCTCCAGTAATTGCCCGCAGTGTCTGTTGCACGTTTTCCCCCTGCTTCCTGCAAGTCTCACTGCGGCCTGCACACTCACAGCAACTGCGCTGCAGTTTCCTCTCCTCAGAGATTTCCCGCGCTTCTCTGCCCCTGCTTTCGCGCGTTTTGCTTTTTATCCTCTCCTCTCCCTGCGTCACTCTGCCTCCTGTCACATGAGCCTGGCTTCCCATGCACCCCTCAAATCCGTCCCCCGGAACCCCGACTCCCGGCAACAATGGTTCCACCCGTCTGCACAGCTCACCAGGTCCCTGTCCCCTACACAAGCACAACTTTTCCACTCTAATTCCTATAGAGGAAAGGAGTATGAGACTGCATCAATACCAACTGGCCCTGGTGCACAAGCTGAAAATAGCCTTCCCATCTGACACCGCTAGCGGCAGAGGACGTGGTTCTGAGGGCCAACAAGCGAGGGAGAGGAGGGGAGCAGGCAGCTTGTCAAGCGCTGGCAGAGGATCAATCTCCAAGGCCTTTGCCAGTTTTATGTCACCCATGCAAGAGTATGCCACCAATCCACAGTCTAGACAGAGTAGAGGCGAGATTTACAGAAAGATGGTGAAGGACTACCTAGGTGACCATACCAACGTCCTGCATGATCACTCTGCTCCATACAACTACTGGGTTTCAAAGCTGGACACGTGGCCAGAACTGGCACTGTACGCCTTGGAGGTGCTGGCTTGCCCTGCCGCTAGCGTGTTGTCAGAGCGGGTCTTCAGTGCAGCTGGTGGCATCATCACCGATAAGCGTACACGCCTGTCAACTGACAGCGCTGACAGGCTGACGCTTATCAAGATGAATAAAGCATGGATTTCTACAGATTTCCACTCGCCACCGTGTTAAAGCAGCTCAAACTGAAGTCTGTCATGTCACCGTGCCACTCTCCGTGCTGACGCTGCTGACGCCTCCACATGCTGGGTCTTCGCTACCTCCAAACTATGTAATTGTGCCACTCTGTGGCCTCAATGTGTAAGGAATGATGCTGCTGCCGCCTCCTCAAGGGTCCGTCACTGTGCCGCTCTCCGGCCTGATGCTGCCTCCGCATGCCGTGCCCATAGCTGCCATGCTGTGTCAGGCTCAATTTCGGTGTGTTTCACCTGCTACCTCATCAAAGTGGGTCACTCTGTCACCACAAAGCTGTTGGCCATAATTTGGCGTAATGGTGCATTTGGGCAGCCTCAGAGGCAACTATGCATGCTGCCCCTGCTGTTTCCTGTCCATTCCAGTGTTGTTTCCATCATTTTCTGAGCTTCCCAGGTTTTTAGGCGACCTTCCCTGTGCAGAGCTTTGGTCCCGCTGAAAAATGTTCGAGTCTCTCATTGACTACAATGGGGTTCGTTATTCGAAACGAACACTCGAACATCGGGAGATGTTCGACTCGAACAACGAGCACCCGAACATTTTAGTGTTCGCTCATCACTAATCATTGTATTTTAATGAACTAGACATCTATTTTCAGCAAGCCAAGAAGAATAGACTTTTATCTATATGTTGACTTTTGAATTTATGCGTTTCTTTCTGATTGGTCAAGAAAACAGACTTTTGTAAGCCTGTGATATTGACTTGTAAGCTGACAATTTGTTGAAACATATTGTGCTCTTATCCTGGATGACTAGTGATAAAGGGTCATGGAACAATGATGTTTGATGGTATGTTGATTACACATTGTCCGGGCCAGCTAGTTTGTTTACTTTTAAAATAGAGGAGGCAAAACTATGCAAATAGATTAAATAATCAAATAATGCGATTTGATCTCGTCACAATTCTTCAATTTTACCTGTTAATACTGAAGGAAGGACACTTGTTAACTATAAGAAGAGATTATATACATGTATGATGAGACAGAAATTCAGCCAAGACATCCAGAGATCCAAAAGGACCAGAGACTCTTTATGGGACAGCACTCAAGACATCACGGCCCATCATGAGGAACACAGATGTGTCATTCTACATGATGCCAGCTTAGGGGACCAAGGTCCCAGCTGGAAGAATACAGATCTGCTCCATTGACCATCGCTGAACCATGGATATGTTTGGAGAAAGCCAGGATTGGGACCTGCTGGTCACCTGGCTCCATGAATATATTTGGAGAAGCCAGGCTGTGACCCTCCGGTGAACTGGCCTTGTACCTCAGTGGATTGTCACCTTTCTAAGCTTGTCATTTCCTCCTCTTTGTGTGCGTGCCACAGGTGGGGTAGTGTTATGGACTGGTAATTTAGGAGCGACATGCGACTAGCTCTGGGCAGGTGGTAACTATACTGACCGCAGTTCCTGATCTTAACACAACACTAGCAGTAGCCGTGGGATGTTCCTGTCACTCCCTGGACACCTCGTCACAGCCGGAGAACTAGCTACCCCTAAAGGTAGAAACAGGAAAGCTATCTTGCCTCAGAGAAAATCCCCAAAGGATAGGATAGCCCCCCACAAATATTGACTGTGAGAGGAGAAGGAAATGACATACGTAGTATGAAACAAGATTTAGCAAAGGAGGCCACTTCTAGCTATATACATAGTAAGGAAAGAACACTGTGCGGTCAGTAATAAAAACTAGAAAAAGTCCACCGCAGAGATATGCAAAAATCCCCACACCTGACTAAAGGTGTGGAGGGCAAAATCTGCAGCCCAGAGCTTCCAGCTTAGCTAAATAGATCCATACTGATAAGCTGGACAAATGAGCAAAACATAGAATGTGCTGAACAATAAAGTCCACAACAAATGGACTGCAAAAGGACAAGCAAGGACTTATCTTTGCTGAACTGGACAGAGTGTCAGGGAAATCCAAAAGAGTAGTAGCTCCAAGCAGGAACAATTGGAAACTGGCATTGATTTAGGGCTAAGGCCAGACTAAAATAGCTGAGCCAGAAAGACGATCAGTGGAAGCAGCTGCTAATGCTAAATCCAAGAAGCAGCTATACCACTCAAAACCACAGGAGGGAGCCCAAGAGCAGAATTCACAAAAGTGCTACTTACAACCACCGGAGGGAGCCCAAGAGCGGAATTCACAACAGTACCCCCCCCCCCCTTGAGGAGGGGTCACCGAACCCTCACCAGAGCCCCCAGGCCAATCAGGACGAGCCAAGTGAAAAGCACAAACCAAATCGGCAGCATGGACATCGGAGGCAACCACCCAAGAATTATCCTCCTGGCCATAACCCTTCCACTTAACAAGATACTGAAGCCTCCGCCTCGAAAAACGAGAATCCAAAATTTTCTCAACCACATATTCCAACTCCCCCTCAACCAACACCGGGGCAGGAGGATCAACAGAGGGAACAACGGGCACCACATATCTCCGCAACAAAGATCTATGGAAAACATTGTGGATGGCAAAAGAGGCTGGAAGGGCCAAACGAAAAGACACTGGATTGATAATCTCAGAGATCTTATAAGGACCAATAAACCGAGGCTTGAACTTAGGGGAAGAAACCTTCATAGGAACATGACGAGAAGATAACCAGACTAAATCCCCCACACGAAGCCGAGGACCAACACACCGACGGCGGTTAGCAAAACGCTGAGCCTTTTCCTGAGACAACGTCAAATTGTCTACCACATGAGTCCAAATCTGCTGTAACCTGTCCATCACAGAATCTACACCAGGACAATCAGAAGGCTCAACCTGCCTTGAAGAAAAACGAGGATGGAAACCAAAATTACAAAAAAAAGGCGAAACCAAAGTAGCCGAACTGGCCCGATTATTAAGGGCAAACTCGGCCAACGGCAAGAAAGCCACCTAATCATCCTGATCAGCAGACACAAAGCATCTCAAATAGGTTTCCAAGGTTTGATTAGTTCGCTCAGTTTGGCCATTTGTCTGAGGATGGAACGCCGAAGAAAAAGACAAATTAATGCCCATCCTAGCACAAAAGGCCCGCCAAAACCTGGAAACAAACTGGGAACCTCTGTCCGACACAATATTTTCCGGAATGCCATGCAAACGAACCACATGCTGAAAAAACAATGGAACCAAATCAGAGGAGGAAGGCAATTTAGGCAAAGGTACCAAATGGACCATTTTAGAGAACTGGTCACAAACCACCCAGATAACAGACATCCTCTGGGACACAGGAAGATCCGAAATAAAATCCATGGAAATATGCATCCAGGGCCTCTCAGGGACAGGCAAAGGCAAAAGCAACCCACTAGCGCGGGAACAGCAAGGCTTAGCCCGGGCACAAGTCCCACAGGACTGCACAAAAGAACGCACATCCCGCGACAAGGAAGGCCACCAAAAGGACCTAGCCACCAAATCTCTGGTACCAAAAATCCCAGGATGACCGGCCAACACCGAACAGTGGACCTCAGAAATTACCTTACTTGTCCATCTATCAGGAACAAACAGCTTCCCCACAGGACAGCGGTCAGGTTTATCAGCCTGAAATTCCTGAAGCACCCGCCGTAAATCAGGGGAGATGGCAGAAAGAATCACCCCTTCCCTAAGAATGCCAACCGGCTCAAGAACTCCAGGAGAATCAGGCAAAAAACACCTAGAGAGGGCATCCGCCTTAACATTCTTAGATCCCGGAAGATATGAAACCACAAAATCGAAACGGGAGAAAAACAGGGACCATCGAGCCTGTCTAGGGTTCAGCCGCTTGGCCGACTCGAGGTAAATCAGATTCTTATGATCGGTCAAGACCACAATACGGTGCTTGGCCCCCTCAAGCCAATGTCGCCACTCCTCAAATGCCCACTTCATAGCCAACAACTCCCGATTGCCGACATCATAATTGCGTTCCGCAGGCGAAAACTTTCGGGAAAAGAAGGCACATGGTTTCATCAAGGAACCATCAGAATTCCTCTGTGACAAAACGGCCCCTGCCCCAATCTCAGAAGCGTCAACTTCAACCTGAAAAGGAAGAGACACATCCGGCTGACGCAAGACAGGGGCAGAAGCAAATCGGCGCTTAAGCTCCTGAAAGGCCTCAACAGCCTCAGAGGACCAATTTGTCACATCAGTGCCTTTCTTTGTCAAATCGGTCAGGGGCTTAACCACACTAGAGAAGTTGGCAATGAAACGGCGATAAAAATTAGCAAAGCCCAAAAATTTCTGAAGGCTCTTCACAGATGTGGGTTGAATCCAGTCATGAATGGCTTGGACCTTAACAGGATCCATTTCTATAGACGAAGGAGAAAAAATAAACCCCAAAAAAGAGACCTTCTGAACCCCAAATAGGCACTTAGACCCCTTCACAAATAGAGCATTATCACAAAGGATCTGGAATACCATCCTGACCTGCTTCACATGAGACTCCCAATCATTGGAAAAAATCAAAATATCATCCAAATACACAATCAAGAATTTATCAAGATAATTGCGGAAAATGTCATGCATGAAGGACTGAAATACAGAAGGAGCATTAGAAAGCCCGAAAGGCATCACCAGGTATTCAAAATGGCCTTCGAGCGTATTAAATGCAGTTTTCCATTCGTCACCCTGTTTAATACGAACAAGATTATATGCCCCTCGAAGGTCAATCTTGGTAAACCAACTAGCTCCCTTAATCCGAGCAAACAAATCAGAGAGCAAAGGTAAAGGGTATTGGAATTTGACCGTGATCTTATTAAGAAGGCGATAATCAATACAGGGTCTCAAGGAGCCATCCTTCTTGGCAACAAAAAAGAATCCCGCTCCCAATGGTGATGAAGACGGCCGAATATGCCCCTTCTCCAAGGACTCCTTAACATAGCTCCGCATAGCGGTATGTTCTGGCACAGACAGGTTGAAAAGTCGGCCCTTAGGGAACTTAGAGCCTGGAATCAAGTCAATAGCACAATCACAGTCCCTATGTGGAGGAAGGGAACTGGACTTGGGCTCATCGAATACATCCTGGAAATCTGACAAAAATTCAGGAACATCAGAAGAGGGGGAAGAGGAAATTGACATTAAAGGAACGTCACTATGCACCCCTTGACAACCCCAACTAGTCACAGACATCGATTTCCAATCCAACACTGGATTGTGTACTTGTAACCATGGAAAACCCAGTACAACAACATCATGTAAATTATGCAACACCAGAAAACGACAATCTTCCTGATGTGCTGGAGCCATGCACATAGTCAACTGAGTCCAATACTGAGGTTTATTCTTGGCCAACGGTGTAGCATCAATACCCCTCAAAGGAATAGGGCTCTGCAAAGGCTGCAAAGAAAAACCACAGCGCCTGGCAAATTCTAAGTCCATTAAGTTCAGGGCAGGGCCTGAATCCACAAATGCCATGACAGAGAAAGATGACAATGAGCAAATCAGGGTCACAGACAGGAGAAACTTAGGCTGTACAGTACTAATGGTAACAGATCTAGTGACCCTCTTAATACGCTTAGGGCAATCAGAGATAGTATGAGCTGAATCACCACAGTAAAAACACAGCCCATTCTGACGTCTGTATCCCCTCTGTTCCGCTCTAGTCAGAATCCTATCACATTGCATAGGCTCAGGACTCCGCTCAGAGGATGCTGCCATATGGTGCACCACTTTGCGCTCACGCAGGCACCGATCGATCTAAATGGCTAGAGACATAGATTCGCTCAGACCAACAGGCGTGGGGAACCCCACCATAACATCTTTAAGGGCTTCAGAAAGACCCTTTCTGAAAATTGCTGCCAGAGCGTCTTCATTCCATTTAGTGAGCACAGACCATTTTCTAAATTTCTGGCAGTATAATTCTGCCGCTTCCTGACCCTGGCACAGAGCCAACAAGGTTTTTTCCGCATGATCCACAGAGTTAGGTTCGTCATACAATAATCCGAGCGATTGAAAAAATGCATCTACATTAAGCAATGCCGGATCCCCTGACTCAAGGGAGAATGCCCAGTCCTGAGGGTCACCACGCAGCAGAGAAATAACTATTTTAACTTGCTGAATGGGGTCACCAGAGGAGCGGGGTTTCAGAGCAAAAAACAATTTGCAGTTATTTTTAAAGTTCAAAAACTTAGATCTATCCCCGTAAAACAAATCTGGAGTAGGAATTCTAGGCTCTAAGGCTGGGGTCTGAACAACATAATCTTGGATACTCTGAACTCTTGCAGCAAGCTGATCCACACGAGAAAACAGACCCTGAACATCCATGTCCGCACCCAAATCCACCCAGAGATTAAGAGGAAGGAAAAAGACAAAGCAGACTAAAGAAAAAAAAAATGGCTCAGAACTCTTTTTCTTTTCCTTCTTTTGAGATGCATTCAACTCATTTTTGGCCAGTTGCACTGTTATGGACTGGTAATTTAGGAGCGACATGCGACTAGCTCTGGGCAGGTGGTAACTATACTGACCGCAGTTCCTGATCTTAACACAACACTAGCAGTAGCCGTGGGATGTTCCTGTCACTCCCTGGACACCTCGTCACAGCCGGAGAACTAGCTACCCCTAAAGGTAGAAACAGGAAAGCTATCTTGCCTCAGAGAAAATCCCCAAAGGATAGGATAGCCCCCCACAAATATTGACTGTGAGAGGAGAAGGAAATGACATACGTAGTATGAAACAAGATTTAGCAAAGGAGGCCACTTCTAGCTATATACATAGTAAGGAAAGAACACTGTGCGGTCAGTAATAAAAACTAGAAAAAGTCCACCGCAGAGATATGCAAAAATCCCCACACCTGACTAAAGGTGTGGAGGGCAAAATCTGCAGCCCAGAGCTTCCAGCTTAGCTAAATAGATCCATACTGATAAGCTGGACAAATGAGCAAAACATAGAATGTGCTGAACAATAAAGTCCACAACAAATGGACTGCAAAAGGACAAGCAAGGACTTATCTTTGCTGAACTGGACAGAGTGTCAGGGAAATCCAAAAGAGTAGTAGCTCCAAGCAGGAACAATTGGCAACTGACATTGATTGAGGGCTAAGGCCAGACTAAAATAGCCGAGCCAGAAAGACGATCAGTGGAAGCAGCTGCTAATGCTAAATCCAAGAAGCAGCTATACCACTCAAAACCACAGAAGGGAGCCCAAGAGCAGAATTCACAAAAGTGCTACTTACAACCACCGGAGGGAGCCCAAGAGCGGAATTCACAACAGGGTAGACCGGCCTGGAAGCTGAAGCCAGGTTGTGACCCTCCAGTCAACTGTCCTTGTACCTCAATGGACTGTCATCTTTCTAAGCTTGTTTTTACTTCCCCTCTGTGTGTGTGCCACAGGTAGGGTAGTCAGCCCTGGAAGCTCTGAAGTCACAGCTGTTCTTATTCCGGTGAGTCAGCGGAAAGGTGAAACACTTTAATTGTGTACCATCTTGGCTATATTGCTGGGACTGTTCTATGTGTTATTTGAATGTTTTGTGGCTCAATAAAGTATTGCCACACTCTTTTACCCTCACCCTGTGTTGTCTGAGTAGCGCTATGCCCATGGTGAAAGGAGAGCGGGCGTTCAGTGAGACGATCCCTGGTCCATGTGGTTTTGGCTAGCATACCAGGGCACCCACTGATCCTCATGTCTCCACAGCAGTGCTGTGTGAATGATGTAGGATCCGCAAAAAGCAAGACAGTATAACCCCTTGTCAATTAAATATCAATCAGATATCAATCTGTTCCACTAGGAAGCAGAATCAATTGCAAATCAAAGTCACTGCTTTGGTGGAAATGAAAGTTACATCAGGTGCACTAGAGAGGCAACAGCAAAACAACCACCAAAAATGGAATAGTTTTTAAGGTGGTGACCAAAGACAATTAACTTTTCCTTATCCTCTATGCCTAATTCTTCTCTTTCTCTAGTTTTGCATATTGCTTGTGTCATTGACACTACTGGTATGTGGTGGTATCCCATTCAGGTTGCATAGGTAGTCCAGTACTTAGAGGATGTCACATCCATATGTGCCGTTGAAAGAAGTTTTGATGTATCTCCTAGCACAGTCTCAAGAGCATGGAGCAGAAACAAAGACAGAGGACGTTACAAGAGTATAGCTGAACAGTGCTATATAAGGATATGAACCCAGCAGGAAGACAATATCTGCACCTTTGTATGAGGAGAAACATGAGGAGGAACATTGCCAGAGCCCGACAAAATGATCTCCATGGATCAGTCTGATGTGGAACCTGTGCTCACAGCACAACAGTGTGCAGTTTGATTAGTATTTGCAAGAGAAACCATAATTGCAAGTCCACCATTGGCTCCTTGTTCTCTTTAAAGACGATAACTGGATCACACAGAGCACAAGTGACAGTTGTGAAAGAGGCTGGAGCTGCAATGGTGAATGCTATGCTGCCTTCAATCATCCAGCATAAACAATTTGGCAGTGGGTCAATGATGGACTGGAAACATATATCCCTGAAGGGTTGCACAAAATTCCATAGCTCCATTCAAAGTATGATGGCCATTGCCCGCAACAGCACAGATTGTATGCAAAGAATAGGAGCTGTGAAGCAATAGACAGCAGCTGCCACTACACTTTAATTGGAGCTGTGCTCAGGAGCTTCGTTCAGCATATTGCTTGATCTGTCCATTTTTTTCTTGGATGTGCACTCTTCCCATTTGGCACAGGTGATTTTATTTAGCAGGAGACTGCAAAGAAAGGGGTCTAACCCATTTCTGCTCTCACTGGAGAGCTTGAGGAAGGTGAGTTTCAATGCTCCTTTCAGTTGGTGTTGGTGCTGTGTTGCGGCCATTGTTGCGGTGGTTCTGTGCTCGTGGGGCGACGCAGTCTGGAGTCATGGGGACTCAGTCTTGCAGTATGGGCACTGGGAGACACCAAGCTGTCCGCCCTGCCAGTGCATCATTGCCGCGCAGTGGTCGGCACACGGCGCCGCTCCGATAGGGCAATAGGGACCCACTAAGGAGTTTGCCGTGACGTGGCAGTGGGCTTCATACAGTCTGATCAGAATGTTAAATTAAGAGCCTCATGTTCAGTAATATTTATTTGTGCCTAACGTCATTAGATCAATGTTTGATTTTTGGAGGTGTGATCCATTCTCTTTTTCAGCTTCGTTGAGAGTATTTGCATCCCGCCGCCATTTGGAGGGGTCACTGGGTATCAGACATTTACCAATCTGCTAATGATGACCAAAACTGTAAATAGGTCATTAATAACAATGACTGGGCAACCTCTTTAAATACACATGTCTTCTTATTACTAATTACTCTATATCTAATATCGGAATGTATTTGAACATACCATTATACTATTTAGTAATTAAATGAGCTATTAAATTGATTTAGTTCTTTATTTAAATATGTCCTGTCAATCATGATCTCACTGCTTCACCTCCCACCCTTTGTTTTTGGAGACACTAAAGACATTAAGTTTGTAATGCCATGTATTGTTGCATATCTGTCTTTTTTTATCTGAAGTAGCAGTGGAATCACGGAAGTTTTTATTTATTTATTTTTTAATCTTCGTTATTTTATTCTATTTCTAATAACTAGTCCACACTTGCTGCATTAATTTTGTTGAGAAGTGAACTGTGCACAAATCTGCAACGTTGTTGGTACTATCCTGTTAAAGTAAGAAAAACCCACAATGGTCACTGAAATAAGTTGAAACTGATAAAGGTAATGATTAATTTAAATTTACTGAATATCAATTAATGAGAATCAGACAGCGATGATTTTTTACTTTTGATTTTGTTCAATGAAGAAAAAAAGTAATAAAAAATGGCCTGGACAAAAATGATAGTACCCGTAACTTAATCTTTTGTTTCACAACCTTTTGAGGCAGTTACTGAAAATAAATGATTTCTGTAACTCTCAGTTATACTTCTACACCTGTTCATGGGTATTTTGGCCCATTCCTCGTGAGCAAGTTGCTCCAGCTGTCTCAGGTGTGAATACAACGTTTTTTAGCACCTTCCACAGATGTTCAATAGGATTTAGATCAGGGTTCATAGGAGGCCACTTCAGAATAGTTCACTGCTTTGCTCTTAGTCATTTTGCGATGTTTTGATTTAATATCCTATTGGAAGACCCATAACCTGCGACTCAGACTACGCTTTCTGACACTGGACAGTATATTTAGCTCCCGAATGCCTTGATAGTTTTGAGATTTCATTGTACCCTGCACAGATTCAAGACACCCTGGGCCAGAGGCAACAAAGCAACTCCAAAACATGATGATCGAGTCTCCTCCATGTTTCACAGTTATTTTCTTTGTATGTTTCATTTTTCACCTGTGAACATACAGTAGAGTTGATGTGACTTGCCAAAAAGCTCTAGTTTTACCCAATCTGTCCCAGAAACTTTGTGGCTTGTCAGTATGGATTTTGGCAAATTCCATTGTCGTTTTTTTATGATTTGCTTTCTACCATGGTTTCCTCTTTGGTCATCTTCCATGATGAGCAAGACAGCGACGGATGTTATGATTTGACACTGATGTACTTTGACCTTGGAGTTCACCCATATTCTCTTTGGCAGTTCTTCTGGACTCTTTAGTTACTATTTGCATCATCTGTGTCTTCAACTTGTCATCAGTGTTACTCTTGCGGCCACATCCCGGGAGGTTGGCTGCAATCTCAAAGACTTTAAACGTCTGATTAATATGTGGAACTGTATTAACAAGAACATCAAACTGTTTCATATTATTATTATTATTATTATTATTATTATTTATTTATATAGCACCATTGATTCCATGGTGCTGTACATGAGAAGGGGTTACATACAGGTTACAGATGTCACTTACAGTAGACAAACTTACAATGACAGACTGATACAGAGGGGCGAGGACCCTGCCCTTGCGGGCTTACATTCTACAGGATGGTGGCGAAGGAGACAATAGGTTGGGGGTTGCAGGAGCTCCGGTGTTGGTGAGGCGGTAGCTTCGGTAGTGATGAGGAGGCAGCGAGGTCAGTGCAGGCTGTAGGCTTTCCTGAAGAGATGAGTTTTCAGGTTCCGTCTGAAGGATCCGACTGTGGTTGATAGTCGGACGTGTTGGGGCAGAGAGTTCCAGAGGATGGGGGATATTCGGGAGAAGTCTTGGAGGCGATTGGATGAGGAGCGAATAAGCGTGGAGGAGAGAAGGAGGTCTTGGGAGGACCGGAGATTACGTGAGGGAAGATATCGGGAGATTAGTTCAGAGATATATGGAGGAGACAGGTTATGGATGGCTTTGTAGGTCAGTATTAGTAATTTGAACTGGATACGCTGAGGGAATGGGAGCCAGTGAAGAGATTTGCAGAGGGGGGAAGCGGAGGAGTAGTGAGGAGAGAGATGGATTAGTCGGGCAGCAGAGTTAAGGATGGACTGGAGAGGTGCAAGGGTGTTAGCAGGGAGGCCACAGAAAAGGATGTTGCAGTAGTCAAGGCGGGAGATGATGAGGGCATGCACAAGCATTTTAGTAGATTGAGGGTTGAGGAAAGGACGGATTCTGGAGATATTTTTGAGCTGGAGGCGACAGGAGGTGGAAAGAGCTTGGATGTGCGGTTTGAAGGACAGGGCAGAGTCGAAGGTTACTCCGAGGCAGCGGACTTCGGGTACGGGGGAAAGCATGATGTCGTTGATTGCGATAGATAGGTCAGGTAAGGAAGATTTGTGGGATGGAGGAAAGATGATGAGTTCAGATTTGTCCACATTGAGTTTGAGGAAGCGAGAGGAGAAGAAGGAGGATATGGCTGATAAGCACTCTAGGATTCTGGACAGCAGAGCGGTGACGTCTGGGCATATATTATAGCTTTTACCTTTAACATATTTGTCTATAAGACAACTCTCTCATTAGCATTCTGTGGTTAATGTAAAGGGTGAAAAAAAATCTGAAATTTGTGAGAAAAAAAATTAGCTTATGCTGGCATTTTCTGAAACCATAAGGGTTTAAAATTTTAGGGATTTGGAGCTTGGTGAGTGCTTATCTTTTGAGGCTTGAGCTGACGTTTTTATCAATACAGTTTTGGGGTAGATACGATGTTTTGCTAGCCTCTTATTGCATTTTATTGCAATGTTGCGGCAGCCAAAAATAATTAATTCTGCGTTTTTTTTTCTTGTTACGCTGTTTACCGATTTGATTAATTGCTTTTATATTTTGATAGATTGGACATTTCTGAATGCAGCGATACTAAATGTGTATTTTTAACGTTTTTTAATGTTCTATTTGCAATAGGCAAAAGGGAGGTGATTTGAACTTTGTGTCTTTTCAATTTTTTCATATTTTTAAAAACGTTTGTCACACTTTTTACTGACTTCAATAGTCCCCCTAGGAGGCTTGAAGCAGCCATTGTCTGATTGCTTGTGCTATACATGGCAATGTTTCACACTGCTATGTATAGAAATAATATTTCCTATGGATGCCG
Source organism: Ranitomeya variabilis (assembly GCF_051348905.1). Classification (NCBI taxonomy): domain Eukaryota; kingdom Metazoa; phylum Chordata; class Amphibia; order Anura; family Dendrobatidae; genus Ranitomeya; species Ranitomeya variabilis. The sequence goes on along the minus strand of NC_135235.1, from coordinate 73,802,777 downwards.
GCAATGGGTCGGCATTCACAGGAGATTCATAATGACAAGCATGGGGGTCATCAGGAGACCCTCGGCTGTCATGACAACCCATCTTGGCGCCCCATCATAATGTGATAGGGGTGCCAATGGGCAGGATTAATGATGCTCTTCCGGACGAAGTGTGATAAATCATGCTGTCAGTGATTGACAGCAGAATTTAACAAGTTTAAAGCTGTGAACAGAGCATCGCTCCACCCATGGCTGTTAAAGGCACTTTATGGTTGATTAAATCACTGGGTGAAGATGTGGGCTCTGCGTGCGAGCCCACATCAAAAGCAGGAACATGACCTTTTTACATAAATATATGTCAAAGATCATGAAGCATAAAGTTCTTTACCAAGATCCTCTGACAAAGGACGTTGTCTGAAACGCACGTCGGGGTACGTGCCGCACCTGCACAGCTCACCATCAGGTAATCTTACTTTCCTATTTTATGGTATGGGTTCATTATCCCTGTTTTCATGTGTAGTATACACCATATGTGACATGCTGCTATTTCAACATCTACGTTCCTACATGTGCATTTAACCCCTAATGTACCTCCTTTTGACTCTGACATATACTGACCTCTGTGCTATTATTCCGTATATACTTTAGTACTCTAGCCCATCTATTGAGATCTGTATATCCTCTATTTTACTTGTCTTACATCTGGCAAGATTATTACATTACAGTATTTTCACTTATGTATTGCCAGCTTTTAAGTTGATGTAATATTTTACAATTTACAGTATTTATATTGCACATGTCGTTCATGGTTTTTTGCTGTTTGTATGAGCAGGCACTCCTGTTAGTTGTGCCACCACTTCACAAAGTGTCCTAAATAAAGGTGCTTTATTTTAAATTTTTGTCACTCATTCTTTATTTGATTCCTCTTTGACCTATATTCAGTCTTTTCTCTGTTGGTTTTACTATCTAATCCGAATGGTCTTCCATTCCCTAATGTGCACATATATATCAATATCACTATTGACATGTTTATACAAAATTACTAGTTTGATATATATGTATTGCTCTGGTTCAGTGTTCTGATCTATAACCAAGACAGTGTTGGAGAAGCCAATCAGTTTCCTCTTTTACATGCCTTGCAATAAAATTTGTGAATTCTCGAACTGATGAGTACACCAGTAATCTATCTGTACAAAACTTAAAATAAAGTACTTTTGATCCTCCAGTTATAAGTTGAGAAATTATTTGTTACCCCTGTAAGTAAAATCTGCTACTGTTGATACTAAATGTATACACAATCATTTTACTTCATTAAATAAAGCTAAAAAAAATAGAGGACACTGACTTTCAATCACATAAATATCTACATATTGTGGTGTATGCAAAGAGTCAATAATATCTTGACTTCAGGGTTGAATGTGCTTACTATTTGCATGGACTATTTTCATCACTGTAATACAATATAATAGGCACATAGAGCAGTATAAATCTTCTGAAAACCTTTGCTGTAAACTCAAAAAGCCCCAACGATAACCGGAGAAGAAAGCCTGGAGAGAAAGGTTCTAGGTTCATCAAGAGGCAGCAAGAGAAGAAATACAATATTCCTACAGGATAAAACATGGGGGAAATGAAGACAATATATAATGGAACTGAAAAAACGAGTCAGAACAATAGCACAGAGGCAAACAATGAAACTTCATCGAGTTCATTAACAGCATACGAAATACTTTCATTAGCCATCTTGCTGCTGGAGACCATTATTGGTACCTTCATGAATGGTCTTATGGTGATTGTAAACCTCATCAGCCTGCTGACCCACAGAAAACTGGGCTCTTGTGATTCCATACTTACTTGTCTGGGTCTATCTCGATTCTCTTTTATGTGGGTGATTTTAGTCACATACTTCGTAGGCTATTTAACACCTGATATTTATGATAAATACAGTGATTTGCAATATTCTTGGCTGTTTTTTAATTGCTTAAGCTTGTGGCTTGCTACATGGCTGAGTACTTTTTACTGTGTGCGACTTGTCAACATCAAGAGATACATTTTCACTGCATTTAAGACACATTTTGATCGTTTGGTCCCATTCCTTATATTGGTAAGTGTATCAATCGCTTTATGCTGCAGTAACTCTGGAGTTTATACCACCATCAACGACACTTTCAACATGAGCAAATTTGAAAAATCTAGAAATGAAACTCCATTTGGTGCAATGACAAATAACTTTGTGACTTACTCAACCCTCTCTGCGGCGGGTTCCATTCCACCATTTCTTGTGTTTTGTCTTTCGGTTGGCTTGGTGGTTGACTCACTTTTAAGACATATGAAAAAGATGAATGCTCAAGAAAGAACAGGGTTTAGAGAGCCATCACTAAATGCTCATTGGAGAGCAATTAGAATGATGGCTGCCTTCTTTATGTTTTTCTTCTTTTACATGATGGCATTCAACCTATATGGATCAGGAAATTTAGATAACGGCATAGAAAGCTGTTTGGCCGCTCTTTTCATCGGAGCTTATCCTTCTGTACATTCTGTTCTGCTTGTTATTGGGAACCACAAGCTGAAGCATGCCCTTCTGCAAATTCTACAGAAAGGAAATTGCTACCAAAAGGAGGTGATTCGGACAAGTAGTGATTAAGAGAATATTTGCATTGAACATTGTAATGAGTGGGATTTCACAAAAAGACATTCACACACTGGCGGGGTGGAAGATTGGGGAATTTATCTTGAGAGGAATATCTGAAGTCAGATTTGCTGGAAGTTGTATTGTTTTGATTTGCATCAAAGTGCTTCACGATATTGGATAAATGTGGTGGATCTTTAAATATAACACTTCTGTCTAGAGCTGTTTTTCCACGCTATATTCCAAGTCCCTACTGAAGTGAGAATTGCAACTTTTTCTTCTGACTTTTTCGAATGTCACAATTAATATGGTTTAAACCTCCTCATCTCCCTAACCATACCTACTTTTCCACCCATTTCTCAAAAGTGGAAAAGATAGCATAAAATTGTAAAAAAAAAAATTAGTACGAAAACATGTTGGAAAAAGAAAAAGCCAGCTAACAGCAGTTACCTAGTCCTGACAATAATGATCGGAATGTAGTAGGAGAAATCCAGCTCAACAGTATAAAATCTTCAGCTTTTTAAAAAATAAAATTAAAACATTTTTACTTGCATCATTAGCCCATAGATAATAAGTTATTATGTGATGTATGTGAAGAGGTTTTAATCATATGTAAATAAAGCTGAAGATTTACCTTCGAGCAAAATTTCTCATACTACATCCTTACAAAAACATGACATTTTTTACTTTTTTACCCAAGAAAACTGGAGATAAATTGGTAAATTTCCTCCAGTGTTTCCTTTTGGGAGTTTACGTCTGCCCTAATTCTCATGCTTTTTCATGCTTTTCCTAAGTGACATCTGTGGGTTAAAACTTTTGCATATAATAAAAGATCTTGTACAAACAAAAATTATAGTTTGTATGTCTTGTCTGTTATGTCCTATTTATTTTGCTTGCAAAGCATTACTGGTATGTCTTTTTGCATTAGGGCTCGCTCACACGAGCGTATACATCGGACAAGTGCTGTGCGATGATTTATCGAATAGCACTCGGACTAATGTTATACTATGGGGCAGTGCTGTTCAGCAATTTTTTTTCTCATGCCAATTCAGCACGAGAAAAAAAAATTGCAGCATGCTGTGATTTGCAGTGGAAATTGTTTGCTAGTCACCCATACAAGTCTATGGGTACGTGGAAATCAGCGGACTGCACACGGATGACATCCGCATGCAGTGCAATTTCCGTGGACTGACACAATGGAGAAGATGGAGAAATCTTGTTTTCCATCTTCTCACTTGTGCTACGATTCCCATCCGAGAGAATCGGATCACACTAAGCTGAGACTCTGATCAAACCCAGATCAGAATTTGATTGGAATGCCATTAACATATTATTGTTGTTTCCACAGGATAGGTCATCAATATCAGATTGGGGGGAATCTCCCACATGGCAATTCCACCAATCATCTTGCCAAACAGCATGCAGAGCAAGACACTGCAGTTCTTCACTATTTAGTGGCTGCTTCCAGGTAATACAGATCAGCTCCTATTCATTGGAAAGAGGGTGCTAGTGTCAGACACCCTCAGATCTAATATTGATGACCTATCAAAGGGATAAGCTAATATCATTGTTATGGAAAACACCTTTAAATCATATCGTAACATTTTATGTCTGCCTATAAGTTTGAGAAAAACCTTAACGACTTCCTAGCAATTGTTGAAAATTTCTATAATGTTTACTATGTAGTGAGCTTCTTTTTCATTATATTACATTAAAGCATCATAAAAATTCAGCGTTGAGCTTTATCGTGAGTTATTAACATGTTATTTAAAGCTATTGCACACTATATAAGAATATATGTGTCATATATACTGTATATGTATATGTCAGTAAAACAGTGGGTTTATTAAAAAAAAATATATATAAAAAAAGCAACAAAAAAATCTAGGCATTTTAAACTCACATTCCTGTTGTGAAATTGGATTTTGGGCTCCCCCGGTGGCCACTGGTGGAATTGAACTGGTGTGCATCATCCCCTCTGTTCACCTGTTTCCATCAGGATGTGGGAGTCGCTATTTAACCTTGCTCCTCTGTCACTTCCATGCCGGTCAACATTGTAATCAGAAGCCTTTCTGTTCATGTTCCTGCTACTAGACAACTCCCAGCTAAGTTGGACTTTAGTCCTCGTTTGTTTTTGCATTTTGTTCCAGTTCACAGCTGTAGTTTCGTTTCTGTGTCTGGAAAGCTCTTGTGATCTGAAATTGCCACTCTGATGTTATGAGTTAATACTAGAGTCTTAAAGTAATTTCAGGATGGTATTTTGATAGGGTTTTCAGCTGACCATGAAAGTGCCCTTTCTGTCTTCCTGCTATCTAGTAAGCGGACCTCAATTTTGCTAAACCTATTTTCATACTACGTTTGTCATTTCATCTAAAATCACCGCCAATATATGTGGGGGCCTCTGTCTGCCTATCGGGGAAATTTCTCTAGAGGTGAGCCAGGACTATATTTTCCTCTGCCAGGATTAGTTAGTCCTCCGGCCGGCGCTGGGCGTCTAGGGATAAAAACGTAGGCAACGCTACCCGGCTACTGTTAGTTGTGCGGCAGGTTTAGTTCATGGTCAGTTTAGTTTCCATCCTTCCAAGAGCTAGTACTTATGTTTGCTGGGCTATGTTCTCTTGCCATTGAGAACCATAACAGTTTGACCGGCCCGAAAAGGGTTAAATTAATTGACAGAGAAAGGAGAGAAAAGAGAAGTCTGCTGAAGATTTTTTTTTTTTTTTTTCCCTTCCCTTCAGTTCTGAGTGTGCTTGTAATTGAATCTCTTGCAAGTCTGCCTATATTGCAGCCTTTCTCTCTCTCTCTCTCCTTCTAATCCTGGAATGGCTCTGTGTTCACCTGTTTAAAATGGATATTCAGAGTTTAGCTGCAGGTTTGAATAATCTCACCACGAAAGTTCAAAATTTACAAGATTTTGTTGTTCATGTTCCTATATCTGAACCTAGAATTCCTTTGCCTGAATTTTTCTCGGGGAATAGATCTTGCTTTCAAAATTTCAAAAATAATTGCAAGTTGTTTTTGTCCCTGAAATCTCGCTCTGCTGGAGATCCTGCTCAGCAGGTCAGGATTGTGATTTCCTTGCTCCGGGGCGACCCTCAGGATTGGGCTTTTGCATTGGCTCCAGGGGATCCTGCGTTGCTCAATGTGGATGCGTTTTTTCTGGCCTTGGGGTTGCTTTATGAGGAACCTCAGTTAGAGCTTCAGGCGGAAAAGGCCTTGATGTCCCTATCTCAGGGGCAAGACGAAGCTGAAATATACTGCCAGAAATTCCGTAAATGGGCTGTGCTTACTCAGTGGAATGAGTGCGCCCTGGCGGCGAATTTCAGAGAGGGTCTCTCTGATGCCATTAAGGATGTTATGGTGGGGTTCCCTGTGCCTGCGGGTCTGAATGAGTCCATGACAATGGCTATCCAGATCGATAGGCGTCTGCGGGAGCGCAAACCTGTGCACCATTTGGCGGTGTCTACTGAGAAGACGCCAGAGAATATGCAATGTGATAGAATTCTGTCCAGAAGTGAACGGCAGAATTTAAGACGAAAAAATGGGTTGTGCTTCTATTGCGGTGATTCAACTCATGTTATATCAGCATGCTCTAAGCGTACTAAGAAGCTTGATAAGTCTGTTTCAATTGGCACTTTACAGTCTAAGTTTATTCTATCTGTGACCCTGATTTGTTCTTTATCATCTATTACCGCGGATGCCTATGTCGACTCTGGCGCCGCTTTGAGTCTTATGGATTGGTCCTTTGCCAAACGCTGTGGGTATGATTTGGAGCCTCTTGAAACTCCTATACCCCTGAAGGGGATTGACTCCACCCCATTGGCTAGTAATAAACCACAATACTGGACACAAGTAACTATGCGGATTAATCCGGATCATCAGGAGATTATTCGCTTTCTTGTGCTGTATAACCTACATGATGTGTTGGTGCTTGGATTGCCATGGCTGCAATCTCATAACCCAGTCCTTGACTGGAAAGCTATGTCTGTGTTAAGCTGGGGATGTAAGGGGACGCATGGGGACGTACCTGTGGTTTCCATTTCATCATCTATTCCCTCTGAGATTCCTGAATTCTTGACTGAATATCGTGACGTTTTTGAAGAACCTAAGCTTGGTTCATTACCTCCGCACCGGGAGTGCGATTGTGCCATAGATTTGATTCCGGGTAGTAAATACCCTAAGGGTCGTTTATTTAATCTGTCTGTGCCTGAACATGCTGCTATGCGAGAATATATAAAGGAGTCCTTGGAAAAGGGACATATTCGTCCTTCGTCATCTCCCTTAGGAGCCGGTTTTTTCTTTGTGGCTAAGAAAGATGGCTCTTTGAGACCGTGTATTGATTATCGGCTTTTGAATAAAATCACGGTTAAATATCAATATCCGTTGCCACTGCTGACTGATTTGTTTGCTCGCATAAAGGGGGCCAAGTGGTTCTCTAAGATAGATCTCCGTGGGGCGTATAATTTGGTGCGAATTAAGCAGGGGGATGAGTGGAAGACCGCAGTTAATACGCCCGAGGGCCACTTTGAGTATTTGGTGATGCCTTTTGGTCTTTCAAATGCCCCTTCAGTCTTTCAGTCCTTTGTGCATGACATTTTCCGTGATTATTTGGATAAATTTATGATTGTGTATCTGGATGATATTTTGATTTTTTCGGATGACTGGGACTCTCATGTCCAGCAGGTCAGGAGGGTTTTTCAGGTTTTGCGGTCTAATTCCTTGTGTGTGAAGGGTTCTAAGTGCGTTTTTGGGGTTCAAAAGATTTCCTTTTTGGGATATATTTTTTCCCCCTCTTCCATCGAGATGGATCCTGTCAAGGTTCAGGCTATTTGTGATTGGACGCAACCCTCTTCTCTTAAGAGTCTTCAGAAATTTTTGGGCTTTGCTAACTTTTATCGTTGATTTATTGCTGGTTTTTCTGATGTTGTTAAACCATTGACTGATTTGACTAAGAAGGGTGCTGATGTTGCTGATTGGTCCCCTGCTGCTGTGGAGGCCTTTCGGGAGCTTAAGCGCCGCTTTTCTTCCGCCCCTGTGTTGCGTCAGCCTGATGTTGCTCTTCCTTTTCAGGTTGAGGTCGACGCTTCTGAAATCGGAGCTGGGGCAGTTTTGTCGCAGAGAAGTTCCGATTGTTCCGTGATGAGACCTTGTGCCTTGTTCTCGCGTAAATTTTCGCCCGCCGAGCGGAGTTATGATGTTGGGAATCGGGAGCTTTTGGCCATGAAGTGGGCTTTTGAGGAGTGGCGTCATTGGCTTGAGGGGGCTAGACATCAGGTGGTGGTATTGACTGACCACAAAAATCTAATTTATCTTGAGTCCGCCAGACGCCTGAATCCTAGACAGGCGCGCTGGTCGTTGTTTTTCTCTCGGTTTAATTTTGTGGTGTCCTACCTGCCGGGTTCTAAGAATGTTAAGGCGGATGCCCTTTCTAGGAGTTTTGAGCCTGACTCCCCTGGTAACTCTGAACCTACAGGTATCCTTAAGGATGGAGTGATATTGTCTGCCGTTTCTCCAGACCTGCGGCGGGCCTTGCAGGAGTTTCAGGCGGATAGACCTGATCGTTGCCCACCTGGTAGACTGTTTGTTCCTGATGATTGGACCAGTAAAGTCATTTCTGAGGTTCATTCTTCTGCGTTGACAGGTCATCCTGGAATCTTTGGTACCAGGGATTTGGTGGCAAGGTCCTTCTGGTGGCCTTCCCTGTCTCGAGATGTGCGAGGCTTTGTGCAGTCTTGTGACGTTTGTGCTCGGGCCAAGCCTTGTTGTTCTCGGGCTAGTGGATTGTTGTTGCCCTTGCCTATCCCGAAGAGGCCCTGGACGCACATCTCGATGGATTTTATTTCGGATCTTCCTGTTTCTCAGAAGATGTCTGTCATCTGGGTGGTGTGTGACCGTTTCTCTAAGATGGTCCATTTGGTTCCCCTGCCTAAGTTGCCTTCTTCTTCCGAGTTGGTTCCTCTGTTTTTTCAAAATGTGGTCCGTTTGCATGGTATTCCGGAGAATATCGTTTCTGACAGAGGAACCCAATTCGTGTCTAGATTTTGGCGAGCATTCTGTGCTAGGATGGGCATAGATTTGTCTTTCTCGTCTGCTTTCCATCCTCAGACAAATGGCCAGACCGAGCGGACGAATCAGACCTTGGAGACATATTTGAGGTGTTTTGTGTCTGCAGATCAGGATGATTGGGTTGCTTTTTTGCCTTTAGCGGAGTTTGCCCTCAATAATCGGGCCAGCTCTGCCACCTTGGTGTCTCCTTTTTTCTGTAATTCGGGGTTTCATCCTCGATTTTCTTCTGGTCAGGTGGAATCTTCGGATTGTCCTGGAGTGGATGCTGTGGTGGAGAGGTTGCATCAGATTTGGGGGCAGGTAGTGGACAATTTGAAGTTGTCCCAGGAGAAGACTCAGCTTTTTGCCAACCGCCGGCGTCGGGTTGGTCCTCGGCTTTGTGTTGGGGACTTGGTGTGGTTGTCTTCTCGTTTTGTCCCTATGAGGGTTTCTTCTCCTAAGTTTAAGCCTCGGTTCATCGGCCCGTACAAGATATTGGAGATTCTTAACCCTGTGTCCTTCCGTTTGGACCTCCCTGCATCTTTTTCTATTCATAATGTTTTTCATCGGTCATTGTTGCGCAGGTATGAGGTACCGGTTGTGCCTTCCGTTGAGCCTCCTGCTCCGGTGTTGGTTGAGGGCGAGTTGGAGTACGTTGTGGAAAAAATCTTGGACTCCCGTGTTTCCAGACGGAAACTCCAGTATCTGGTCAAATGGAAGGGATACGGTCAGGAGGATAATTCTTGGGTGACTGCCTCTGATGTTCATGCCTCCGATCTGGTCCGTGCCTTTCATAGGGCTCATCCTGATCGCCCTGGTGGTTCTGGTGAGGGTTCGGTGCCCCCTCCTTGAGGGGGGGGTACTGTTGTGAAATTGGATTTTGGGCTCCCCCGGTGGCCACTGGTGGAATTGAACTGGTGTGCATCATCCCCTCTGTTCACCTGTTTCCATCAGGATGTGGGAGTCGCTATTTAACCTTGCTCCTCTGTCACTTCCATGCCGGTCAACATTGTAATCAGAAGCCTTTCTGTTCATGTTCCTGCTACTAGACAACTCCCAGCTAAGTTGGACTTTAGTCCTCGTTTGTTTTTGCATTTTGTTCCAGTTCACAGCTGTAGTTTCGTTTCTGTGTCTGGAAAGCTCTTGTGATCTGAAATTGCCACTCTGATGTTATGAGTTAATACTAGAGTCTTAAAGTAATTTCAGGATGGTATTTTGATAGGGTTTTCAGCTGACCATGAAAGTGCCCTTTCTGTCTTCCTGCTATCTAGTAAGCGGACCTCAATTTTGCTAAACCTATTTTCATACTACGTTTGTCATTTCATCTAAAATCACCGCCAATATATGTGGGGGCCTCTGTCTGCCTATCGGGGAAATTTCTCTAGAGGTGAGCCAGGACTATATTTTCCTCTGCCAGGATTAGTTAGTCCTCCGGCCGGCGCTGGGATAAAAACGTAGGCAACGCTACCCGGCTACTGTTAGTTGTGCGGCAGGTTTAGTTCATGGTCAGTTTAGTTTCCATCCTTCCAAGAGCTAGTACTTATGTTTGCTGGGCTATGTTCTCTTGCCATTGAGAACCATAACACATTCCCATCCCTTACCCAAAATATAATTTTTTACATAGGATCCTACATTTGTAGGGAATTAGAAACAAAAGCTCAGGTCCCAAGACCATACTCTTAAATTGGTCCTGTCAACTAATGACAAAAACTCAATGGAATTTTTACCTTGAGATACTTCCAATTATATAGGTAACCACAAGAAAAATGAAGTACACCACCTCAAATAAATCCATAAAATGTTCGTTTATTTAATATACTAAAAAGAACAAAGTATAATATAACATTAAAGATATCAAAATACAGAGATATTCAAATAAAGGGAAAAGGTGCACCACAATACCCACTATCACATAAATGGAGAGGAGAAGGACATGAGTTCAAATGAAAGTAGTAGCAAGTCCCTGTATTTGTAGGGAATTATTGACATTTGTAATTTATAACCATATACTGTACATGTGTTAAAGGGGTTGTCCGGGACTTTAACATTGATGGCTTTTTCTTAGGGTAGGTCATCAATGTCTGATAGCTAGTGGTTTTGTGACACCTGGCACACCCACTGATCAGAAGTTCCTGGTGTTGGCGGTGTCCAGAACCTCTCAGTTACAGAGCTACACAGCACAGCTCTGTGGACAGTATAGTGGCAGCAGCCGGTCCCCTATTCAAATCAATGTGCAGTACCCGGCCTTGTCCATTATTCTGATGATGGAGCTGTGCAGCTCTGTAACTGAGCAGTTATGTCCGTCACTGACACCGAGAACAGCTGAGCAGCGGGGTGCCGGATGAAGCACCTTTAGCGATCCGACATTTATGACTAATCCTAAGGATAGGCCACCAACGTTAAAGTCCCAGACAACCCTTTAAACACAACATAATTGGGTAAAGATGGCACTTATTTATACAGTAGGCGAAACAGATCATTCATTATAATTGTCTGCAGACAAAGAGAATATAATACTCATCCTGACATACTTTATTACCATTACTTGATAAATCTTGTTTATTCATTACCTAACAAACACGACACTAATGTTACATTACCTACTGACAGATCACTTGACTAGGATTTTCACCTTATGTTGCAATGCTGCACCACACTATTTCTAAATGGCATTATCACTGATGGCTTTGTAGTGACCTGGCATGGTTATGGTTATTCTACGTTTTTTTACTATGGTAATTAAACCTGACAAATGTATTTATAACAGCGCAAGTCGTCTTATCTGGATAACACATATTGCAATACTGAGTAACCTGCTATGTTGTGATAAGCATTCCCTCATAATTATTCATTTAAATGGATTCTCCTAATATACAGGAGCTTCTCACAAAATTAGAATATCATTAAAAAGTTCATTTATTTCAGTTCTTCAATACAAAAACTGAAACTCGTATATTATATGGAGTCATTACAAACAGAGTGATCTATTTCAAGTGTTTATTTCTGTTAATGTTGATGATTATGGCTTACAGCCAATGACAGCCCAAAAGTCTTTATCTCAGTAAATTAGAATAATTAACAGAAAACACATGCAAAAGCTTCCTAAGCATTTAAAAATGCCCTTTAGTCTATTTCAGTAGGCTCCACTATCATGGGGAAGATTTCTGACTTGGAGGGTAAACCACAAAAGGTCATTGCTAAAGAAGCCGGCTGTTCACAGAGTGCCGTATCAAGAATGTTAATGGAAAGTTGTGTGGAAGGAAAAAGTGTGATAGAAAAAGGTGCACAAGTAGCCGGGATAAACGCAGCCTTGAAAGGATTGTTAAGAAAAGGTCATTCAAAAATTGGGGGGAGATTCACAAGGAGTGAACTGCTGCTGGAGTCATTGCTTCTGGAGCCACCACACACAGACGTATACAGGACATGGGCTACAAGTGTCGTATTCCTTGTGTCAAGCCTCTCATGACCAATAGACAACGCCAGAAGCATCTTACCTGGGCCAAGGAGAAAAAGAACTGGACTGTTGCTCAGTGGTCCAAGGTGTTGTTTTCAGATGAAAATAAATTTTTAATTTCATTTGGAAATCAAGATCCCAGAGTCCGGAGGAAGAGTGGAGAGGCTACAATACAAGTTGCTTGAGGTCTAGTGTGACGTTTCCATAATCAGTGATGGTTTGGGGAGCCATGTCATCTGCTGGTGTAGCTCCACTGTGTTTTATCAAGACTAAAGTCAGTGCAGCCATCTACCAGGAAATTTCAGAGCAATTCATGCTTTCCCCTGCCAACAAGCTTTTTGGAGATGGACATTTCATTCTCCCGCAGGACTTGGCACCTGTTCACACTGACCAAAAGTACCAATACCTGGTTTAAAAACAACAGTATCACTTTGCTTGATTGGTCAGCAAACTCACCTGACGGCCTACCACATTCACTAATCATCAGTCATTTTATGTTTGTGTGTGTAGCCCATTCACTACTTCCATCTATCCCCTACCCCCTGAAGATAGCTGGACCATCATTGTAAATACATAATTGTAAATACACACCTGTACTTTGTATCTCCCCCACCTCATTGTAGATTGTAAGCTCTCACGAGCAGGGTGGTCTTATTTTGCTTTAATTATTGTATTGTTAACGTTGTTACTTATGACTGTTGTGTTTGAAACTGTTAAACTGTAAAGCGCTGCGGAATATGTTGGCGCTATATAAATAAAGATTATTATTACTATTATTATTATCAACCCCATAGAAAATCTATGGGATATTGTCAAGAGGAAGATGAGAGACACCAGACCCAACAATGCAGACGAGCTGAAGGCTGCCATCAAAGCAACCTGGGCTTCCATAACACCTCAGCAGTGCCAAAGGCTGATCGCCTCCATGCCACGCCGCATTGATGCAGTAATTGATGCAAAAGGAGCCCTGATCATGTATAGAGTGCATTTACTGAACATACATTTCAGTAGGCCAACATTTTGGATTTTAAAATCATTTTTGAGATAATGAATTTCTGGCTTTCATTGGCTGTAAACCATAATTGTCATTAACAGAAATAAACACTTTAAATAGATGACTCTGTTTGTAATGACTCTATATGATATATGAGCTTCACTTTTTGTATTGAAGAACTGAAATAAATTAACTTTTTGATGATATTCTAATTTTGTGAGAAGCACCTGTATGAAACATCCTAATACTTTCCAATACTGATGTTGGAGACCTTGGCTGCTGGGTGCAGAGTTTTTGTGAGGTTCTTCACACTAATCAGAGGTATATATCTGGAGTAATGACTGTAGTATGTGGAGTGCCCCGTCAGGGCAAGGGGGTACTCGGTATCGGGTCCAGTCGGCTCTAAGGGGGATGTCACGGTGACTGCGACCCGGTCCGTGGCCCTGGGACGTTCATATAAAAGGGAAAGGTCTTTAAAGGGATAAAGTTTATGTTCGTGATGCCACCTGTGGTATTCCGTCAGGGTGACCGACGCTGCTTTAAGGGGTTCGCTGGGGTGATGTTATGGCATCTAGATGGTATACCTTCCCACAGGTGAAGTATATCCCCAGGGCTTCCCAGTGTGTAGATGGTGGATGGTGAGAGGCGCAGAGGACACAAGGTTCCAGTCTCTTTACCTTTACTGAAGATTTCAGCACCCGCAGTCCAGAGCACCAGATCACAGGGCAGGCAGGGTCCGGCCGGTTTGGAGGCAAGTCCAGAGTCCCCTTGTCCAGGTGGAAATCAATAGCCTTCCCTTGCACTGTAGTGGTGTAGTCCCTTACTGCATAAGCTTCAAATAAGGGTCTCACAGATGTGGTGTCTCTCTTTCTGTCCCCTGAAATCGGATAGAACAAAACCCGTATGACTGGTGGCTTGAGGCTGTTTATAGGAACTGTTGTAAAACAGTAAAAGTTATATAATTTACCTGCGCTAAACCATAAAGTATATTAGTCAAACATTCACGATGAGTGTTTACCTGTTTGCTGGGTAGGGTGCTCATGTTTCTCTGTTAAAATGTATATCAGGTCAAGGATTAGCTGGGGGTGAAGGCTGAGATGAAAAGAAGGGGAGGAAGAAAGAGATATTTCTCAATAACTAGATCACTCGTGTGCCCCTTAATTGTTATACACGAAATGTGTCAACCTCATTTAGCAATAAAAACAGTTAAAGTACTAAAAGATAAATAAAATATATGTATATTGTGGTTTGACTGGTGGTCGCGTGGTTAATGGGAGGTATGTGTCACAGGGATAGATGCTCCCTGCGATGCAAACCGGAGTATTTTGTCTTTAGTGCACTGAGCAGGCTACCTAAAGGAGGTGTGTTTAGCACATGGTAGTGAGTGTTTGGGAGTCTGTCAGTGTGGACAGATTTCCATGTGTCCAGGCTGGACACTGCAGAGTGGTCTGTGTCTTGAGAGGGAGAAGCCTTTCTGAATCCGTGGCTTCAGATAGAGCCTGAGTGCTGGAGATTGCACAGCCTGTGTGCCCACAGGCCTGAGAAGAGCAGGGCTCTACAATGGACATTGATACTGTGTCAGCCTGATGTAAAGACTGTTAACTAGTGTTGAGCATTCCGATACCGCAAGTATCGGGTATCGGCCGATACTTGCGGTATCGGAATTCCGATACCGGGATTCCGATACTTGCCGCGTATCGGATACCGGAATCGGAAGTTCTAAGATTCAAAAAGCAGAAATTCAGCCAATGAGATTGATTCCAAGTGTGGGCACATCCTGTTTAGCATGGAGGGCATGAAACTACTGGCAAGGCTGTGATTGGCTGGTGTAATGATGTCATGATGCAGTTTAAAAGTCGCTGGCGCCATTTTGCGATCACTCTGCTGTGAATTCAGTTAGTGACAGGACGCTGTTTGCTGACTGAGGGACAGTTTAGAGATAGCGATTTGCTTCTTTGTGCTTTCCAAAGGCTAATTTAGCAACCGCTGTGTTCACCTACTATTCACCTTGCTTTTGCCTTGTAGCGCTGTTTTCACAGCGATCTGCAGGGTCTGTGTGTGTGTGTGTGTGAGTGCAGCCCAGTCTCCAGTCTGAGTGCAGCCACATAGGCCATCCATAGTTGGTTGTATTCAGTTCAGGGAGGGTGGTTCATTGCCTCATACTGTTCCTTTTTTTTTTTTTTTTCCCAAGTAGTGTAGTCTGCTGCTAATTTATTCAAAAAAATCCTATTAGTGTCTTTCCACCCGTCTCCAGCTAATTTGTGGAAAAACACTACATAGGATAAAGTAGAGGAGGGTTTTTGGGCCTTGCAGCGCCGTTTACGGCTGTCTGCACGGTCTCCGTGTGACTGCAGCTCGCCCTGTAATCTGTGAGCAGCTGTAGCCTGGTTGTCTCCAGCTCAGGGTTTTTCACTGCGTCATACCGCCAAATCAATTTTCTTTTTTTTCAAAGTAGTGTAGTCTGCTGCTAATTAATTTAAAAAAATCCTATTAGTGTCTTTCCACCCGTCTCCAGCTAATTTGTGGAAAAACACTACATAGGATAAAGTAGAGGAGGGTTTTTGGGCCTTGCAGCGCCGTTTACGGCTGTCTGCACGGTCTCCGTGTGACTGCAGCTCGCCCTGTAATCTGTGAGCAGCTGTAGCCTGGTTGTCTCCAGCTCAGGGTTTTTCACTGCGTCATACCGCCAAATCAATTTTCTTTTTTTTCAAAGTAGTGTAGTCTGCTGCTAATTAATTTAAAAAAATCCTATTAGTGTCTTTCCACCCGTCTCCAGCTAATTTGTGGAAAAACACTACATAGGATAAAGTAGAGGAGGGTTTTTGGGCCTTGCAGCGCCGTTTACGGCTGTCTGCACGGTCTCCGTGTGACTGCAGCTCGCCCTGTAATCTGTGAGCAGCTGTAGCCTGGTTGTCTCCAGCTCAGGGTTTTTCACTGCGTCATACCGCCAAATCAATTTTCTTTTTTTTCAAAGTAGTGTAGTCTGCTGCTAATTAATTTAAAAAAATCCTATTAGTGTCTTTCCACCCGTCTCCAGCTAATTTGTGGAAAAACACTACATAGGATAAAGTAGAGGAGGGTTTTTGGGCCTTGCAGCGCCGTTTACGGCTGTCTGCACGGTCTCCGTGTGACTGCAGCTCGCCCTGTAATCTGTGAGCAGCTGTAGCCTGGTTGTCTCCAGCTCAGGGTTTTTCACTGCGTCATACCGCCAAATCAATTTTCTTTTTTTTCAAAGTAGTGTAGTCTGCTGCTAATTAATTTAAAAAAATCCTATTAGTGTCTTTCCACCCGTCTCCAGCTAATTTGTGGAAAAACACTACATAGGATAAAGTAGAGGAGGGTTTTTGGGCCTTGCAGCGCCGTTTACGGCTGTCTGCACGGTCTCCGTGTGACTGCAGCTCGCCCTGTAATCTGTGAGCAGCTATAGCCTGGTTGTCTCCAGCTCAGGGTTTTTCACTGCGTCATACCGCCAAATCAATTTTCTTTTTTTTCAAAGTAGTGTAGTCTGCTGCTAATTAATTTAAAAAAATCCTATTAGTGTCTTTCCACCCGTCTCCAGCTAATTTGTGGAAAAACACTACATAGGATAAAGTAGAGGAGGGTTTTTGGGCCTTGCAGCGCCGTTTACGGCTGTCTGCACGGTCTCCGTGTGACTGCAGCTCGCCCTGTAATCTGTGAGCAGCTATAGCCTGGTTGTCTCCAGCTCAGGGTTTTTCACTGCGTCATACCGCCAAATCAATTTTCTTTTTTTTCAAAATAGTGTAGTCTGCTGCTAATTTATTCAAAAAAATCCTATTAGTGTCTTTCCACCCGTCTCCAGCTAATTTGTGGAAAAACACTACATAGGATAAAGTAGAGGAGGGTTTTTGGGCCTTGTAGCGCCGTTTACGTCTGTCTGCACGGTCTCCGTGTGACTGCAGCTCTATCTGTTGTCAGTTCAGCCCCCAAAAAATAAATAAATAATAAAGTTCACCAAACACACCAGTTACACCACTTTACATTTCTGTAGGCCACATTAGCTCATATTTGTGTCTAGTCCACACTTTAGATAATTAGTGCTTCTTATACCTGTTAGGAGGAGTTGCTCAGGAATAAGCACACAAATCCGTTAGTACTTTTCTGCTTATCTTTATCAGTCAACCAAGATGAAGAAGGCAGTGAGTAAGGCACGGGGGCGTGGGAGCCGTCGCGGAGCAGGGAGGGGACGTGGGGATTCTGTGCCTGCTGCGGGCACCGGTGACTCATCAGCACCCACTTTCACCAGGCAACAGTCGTTCATGCGAAGCTTTGTGTCCGAGCGCCGTACACCGCTGCTGCGTGAAGAACAAATTGAAGCTGTTGTCGGATGGATGGCAGCTAATGCATCAACTTCCATTAGTGCCACATCCTCTCAGACACAGAGCACTGGAGAGCAGCCATCTGTCTCTTCACCACCTGCCAAATTGCCCAGGCAGACAGAGAGCCCAGGACAGGAGCCGTCTCTACTTCTGTTCTCTGAATCTCTTGGCTTGGAAACAGGGGGCCAGCCAAGCAGCATTGGAGAAATGGAAGAAGAGGCAGGGTGCAGTGATGCCCAACAGCTTTTTCTGTCTTCCTCTGAAGAGGCGGGTGGGCCAGTGGCTCCGGTCACCACATCGCAGGCCGCATCAGCTGATGATGACACTCAGGTGCCACTTACTGGTGCGTGCTCTGCTGCTGAGACTACCCAGGAGGAGCAGTTGGGGGCAGAGGGTAGTGTAGATGATGAGGTCCTCGACCCATCTTGGCGTGAGGGACAGGAAGGTGGTGGGAGCAGCTCTGAGGAAGAGATTCCCCGTACGGCCCAAAGAGGGAGAGGGAGGGGGAAGACTGCGGATCCTGCAGCCTCCGCTTTGGCACCCGTTAGGAGCATGTCTCTTCCAAAAGCCAAAAAGGGCGCTCCCAAGACTTGCAGTGCCTGGTCCTTTTTTGACACAGTTGCAGATGACATTTGCTATGTCAGATGCAACGTGTGTCATCAAAAAGTCAAAAGAGGTCGAAATGTCAGCAACCTCAATACCTCCAACATGTGGAAACATGTGCGCAACAGGCACCCGGCGGAGTTAGAAAAACACACTGAAGAGGTAGGCCAACCAACAGCGGCAGCTACCACCTCTTCAGCTCGTGTTGCCTCTTCCTCTACCTCACACGCAGCTGGTTCGGCGTCCTCCCAGGATCGCCGTGGAAGAACCTCTGCCCCTGTTGTCCAGAGACCCGCTGTAATTCCACCCGCAGCGCCACTTTCCCAGTCATCCACACACTCCCAGCCCAGTCTACAGCCATCGGTAGTACAGGCATGGGAGAAAAGGCAGCCTTTCTCGTCAAACCACCCACGAGCACAGGCTCTGACTGCAGGCATTGCCAAACTTCTGTCACTGGAAATGCTGTCATTCAGGCTGGTGGAGACTGACAGCTTCCGTGACTTCATGTCATTGGCAGTCCCACAGTACAAAGTGCCCAGCCGCTTTTACTTCAGCAGGCAAGCCGTCCCTGCCCTGCAGAAGCATGTGGAGGGACACATAAAACACGCGCTACTGAACGCCGTCAGTAGCAAGGTCCACCTCACCACCGATGCGTGGACCAGTCAACATGGACAGGGGCGATACCTTTCCCTCACTGCCCATTGGGTTAATGTCGTTGAGCCGGGTACAGACCGTGCGAGTGGCGCAGGACGTGTCCTGCCCACTCCAAGGATTGCAGGAATCCATTCTGTACGCATTGACTCCTCCTCTTACACCAGTTCCTCAGAATCATCGCTGCAGGAGCCGTCACAGTCCACCTCCACATGGACCCGTGATGAACGTGTACCTGTTACGACCGACATGAGCACAGCCGTGGCCAAACGTCAACAGGCCGTCTTGAAATTAATTTTCTTGGGGAATCGTAGCCACACAGCGCAGGAGCTCTGGAATGCCATCAAGCAGGAGAGCGATGTGTGGTTTGTGCCAGCGAATCTCCAGCCAGGCATGGTAGTGTGTGATAATGGCCGAAATCTGGTGGCAGCTCTGGGCCTCGGCAACCTCACTCACATCCCATGTCTGGCACATGTGCTCAATTTGGTCGTGCAGAGCTTTTTGAGGGACTATCCGGATCTTGATGCACTGCTGCACAAGGTCCGCCTAGAGTGTGCTCACTTGCGGCGTTCCAGCACGGCAAAAGCGCGCATTGCGGCTCTGCAGCGCCGACACCGCCTGCCGGAACATCGCATCATATGTGACCTACCTACCAGGTGGAATTCCACGTTACATATGTTGGAGCGGTTGTGTGAGCAGCAGCAAGCTGTAATGGAGTACCAGCTGCTTCAGGCGCAAAAAAGTCGCAGTCAGCGCCGTACAGACTTCACAACCACAGAGTGGGCCACTATGAATGACGTCTGCCAGGTTTTGCGTCCCTTTGATTATTCCACGCGGATGGCGAGTGCAGATGATGCACTAGTCAGCATGACTGTCCCCCTTATCTGCCTGCTTGAAAAATCACTGCAAGCGCTAAGGGATGATGTTGTGGAAGAGGTGGAGGATGAGGATTCACCATTTCCATCATCTTCTGGACAGTCAGCGCCACGTGGTTCCTCACAAACGCGTAGGCAGGGGACCGTTTGTGAGGAGGATGAGGAGGAGTCAATGGAGGAGGAAGACATCCGTCCAGAGGAGGGAGTTACACAATTGTCCAGTACTCAGTGTGTACAGCGAGGGTGGGGTGATGACGAGCGGGCAGAGATCACGCCTCCAGCAGGGGACAGCGTTTCTTGGGCAGTTGGCAGTCTGCAGCACATGGTGGATTACATGCTGCAGTGCCTGAGAAACGACCGCCGCATCGCCCACATTCTCAACATGTCTGATTATTGGGTGTTCACCCTCCTCGATCCTCGCTACCGGGACAACGTAGAAAGCCTCATCACACCGTTGAACCGGGAGCGAAAAATGCGGGAGTACCAAGACACACTGGTCAATTCCATCATCTTCTCCATTCCAACTGAGAGAAGTGCTGCTAGTGCATTCCAAAGCAGCTCAGTGCGTCCAGGCCGTGGTGGAGGCTCTGCACAAAGAGGGAGCAGAAGCAGTGCCTCTGCCCAAGGCAAGACCAGTATGGCCGAACTGTGGCACAGTTTTCTGTGCCCGCCACAAAAGTCTACACCATCACAGACGGCTCCAGTCAGCAGGAGGCAACGGTTCCGTCAGATGGTGACAGACTACATGTCTTGCCCTCTTGCTGTACTCCCAGACGGCTCTTCCCCTTTCAAGTTTTGGGTCTCAAAGCTGGATACATGGCCAGAGCTAAGCCAGTATGCATTGGAGGTGCTGTCTTGCCCTGCGGCCAGTGTATTATCGGAACGTGTCTTTAGTGCTGCAGGTGGTGTACTAACTGACCGTCGCATGCGACTATCCTCCGATAACGTTGACCGGCTTACTTTCCTGAAAATGAACAAGGCCTGGATCTCGCCGGAATTTGCCACTCCTCCTCCTGATTGAATAATTAGGTCACTGTATACGTTATCCAGGTCTCCTGTTGTGTTCATCTTTCTACCACCTGAACTTAAATTCCTGGGCTCCAACACCGCCAGTTGAGGCTCAGACGTGCCGTCTGCACAGTCAAAACATACGACCCAGTGTTATTGGGTTTCAGTAACGTCAGCTGATCCCCAGCTGTGTAGCCGGCAATGTGTCATGCGACCGCCACGCTGACACAACAACTGAAATGTAAGGGAATCTGTCCCCCCCCCCCAAGGCGTTTGTTACTGAAAGAGCCACCTTGTGCAGCAGTAATGCTGCCCAAGGAAAAGGTAGCTATTTTTGTTTAGCTCCTTGCACACGCAGAACTTAACACTTATAAAATGTGTCCACTGATACCGTAAAACCGTCCCGGAGGTGGGACTTTCCTTCGTAATGTGACGCAGCCCAGCCGTCATTCCTACCCCCCCGGCGCCGCGCACCGGCTCCTCAGCGTTGTTTTATTCCGTCCAGGAGCCTGCGCTGTTATGTTATCCCGTGGCCAGGCACACTTAGCGCTGCCCGTCTTCTGGCATCATTTGGTGTCTGGATGGCTGCGCCTGTGCGGCCGCGCTGGCAGAGAGCCCGCCTCGCAGTGTCTTCTGATTTAATCCCACTGGGGGCCTGGGATCCATGGACATGCGCAGTGCATATCTGAACCTCCACCTCTCACTCATTTCCCTATGGCTTCTTCAGACTGTTCGGTGTCAGCTGGTCCCTAACAGCATGCCACGGCCGTGACACCGCACAGTCTGAAGAAGCCATAGGGAGATGAGTGAGAGGTGGAGGTTCAGATATGCAGTGCGCATGTCCATGGATCCCAGGCCCCCAGTGGGATTAAATCAGAAGACACTGCGAGGCGGGCTCTCTGCCAGCGCGGCCGCACAGGCGCAGCCATCCAGACACCAAATGATGCCAGAAGACGGGCAGCGCTAAGTGTGCCTGGCCACGGGATAACATAACAGCGCAGGCTCCTTGACGGAATAAAACAACGCTGAGGAGCCGGTGCGCGGCGCCGGGGGGGTAGGAATGACGGCTGGGCTGCGTCACATTACGAAGGAAAGTCCCACCTCCGGGACGGTTTTACGGTTGCAGGGGACACATTTTATAAGTGTTTAGTTCTGTGTTTGCAAGGAGCATGATGAAAAGAGCCACCTTTTCCTTTTGCATCTTTTGTGCTGCACAAGCTGGCTCTTTCAGCTACAAACGCCTTGGGGGGGGGTTAAAGGTTCCCTTTCGACTTTCTCAGGCTTCGGCCTACATTGTGTTCCTCTGCTTTTCCACCTGTCCCTGGGCTCCAACACCGCCAGTTGCCGTCCAGAAGTGCTGTACGCACAGTCAACAGTCCCTCCTCTGTTATTGGGGTTCAGTAACGTCAGCTGTTCCCCTGCTGTGTGTGTGGCAATCCCTCCTACCTCCTCCAACCTCCTCCTCCTCCACCCGTCCCTGGGCTCCAACACCGCCAGTTGCCGTCCAGAAGTGCTGTACGCACAGTCAACAGTCCCTCCTCTGTTATTGGGGTTCAGTAACGTCAGCTGTTCCCCTGCTGTGTGTGTGGCAATCCCTCCTACCTCCTCCTACCTCCTCCAACCTCCTCCTCCTCCACCTGCCCCTGGGCTCCAACACCGCCAGTTGCCGTCCAGAAGTGCTGTACGCACAGTCAACAGTCCCTCCTCTGTTATTGGGGTTCAGTAACGTCAGCTGTTCCCCTGCTGTGTGTGTGGCAATCCCTCCTACCTCCTCCAACCTCCTCCTCCTCCAACCATCCCTGGGCTCCAACACCGCCAGTTGCCGTCCAGAAGTGCTGTACGCACAGTCAACAGTCCCTCCTCTGTTATTGGGGTTCAGTAACGTCAGCTGTTCCCCTGCTGTGTGTGTGGCAATCCCTCCTACCTCCTCCAACCTCCTCCTCCTCCACCCGTCCCTGGGCTCCAACACCGCCAGTTGCCGTCCAGAAGTGCTGTACGCACAGTCAACAGTCCCTCCTCTGTTATTGGGGTTCAGTAACGTCAGCTGTTCCCCTGCTGTGTGTGTGGCAATCCCTCCTACCTCCTCCTACCTCCTCCAACCTCCTCCTCCTCCACCTGCCCCTGGGCTCCAACACCGCCAGTTGCCGTCCAGAAGTGCTGTACGCACAGTCAACAGTCCCTCCTCTGTTATTGGGGTTCAGTAACGTCAGCTGTTCCCCTGCTGTGTGTGTGGCAATCCCTCCTACCTCCTCCAACCTCCTCCTCCTCCAACCGTCCCTGGGCTCCAACACCGCCAGTTGCCGTCCAGAAGTGCTGTACGCACAGTCAACAGTCCCTCCTCTGTTATTGGGGTTCAGTAACGTCAGCTGTTCCCCTGCTGTGTGTGTGGCAATCCCTCCTACCTCCTCCAACCTCCTCCTCCTCCACCCGTCCCTGGGCTCCAACACCGCCAGTTGCCGTCCAGAAGTGCTGTACGCACAGTCAACAGTCCCTCCTCTGTTATTGGGGTTCAGTAACGTCAGCTGTTCCCCTGCTGTGTGTGTGGCAATCCCTCCTACCTCCTCCTACCTCCTCCAACCTCCTCCTCCTCCACCTGCCCCTGGGCTCCAACACCGCCAGTTGCCGTCCAGAAGTGCTGTACGCACAGTCAACAGTCCCTCCTCTGTTATTGGGGTTCAGTAACGTCAGCTGTTCCCCTGCTGTGTGTGTGGCAATCCCTCCTACCTCCTCCAACCTCCTCCTCCTCCACCCGTCCCTGGGCTCCAACACCGCCAGTTGCCGTCCAGAAGTGCTGTACGCACAGTCAACAGTCCCTCCTCTGTTATTGGGGTTCAGTAACGTCAGCTGTTCCCCTGCTGTGTGTGTGGCAATCCCTCCTACCTCCTCCTACCTCCTCCAACCTCCTCCTCCTCCACCTGCCCCTGGGCTCCAACACCGCCAGTTGCCGTCCAGAAGTGCTGTACGCACAGTCAACAGTCCCTCCTCTGTTATTGGGGTTCAGTAACGTCAGCTGTTCCCCTGCTGTGTGTGTGGCAATCCCTCCTACCTCCTCCAACCTCCTCCTCCTCCAACCGTCCCTGGGCTCCAACACCGCCAGTTGCCGTCCAGAAGTGCTGTACGCACAGTCAACAGTCCCTCCTCTGTTATTGGGGTTCAGTAACGTCAGCTGTTCCCCTGCTGTGTGTGTGGCAATCCCTCCTACCTCCTCCAACCTCCTCCTCCTCCACCCGTCCCTGGGCTCCAACACCGCCAGTTGCCGTCCAGAAGTGCTGTACGCACAGTCAACAGTCCCTCCTCTGTTATTGGGGTTCAGTAACGTCAGCTGTTCCCCTGCTGTGTGTGTGGCAATCCCTCCTACCTCCTCCAACCTCCTCCTCCTCCACCCGTCCCTGGGCTCCAACACCGCCAGTTGCCGTCCAGAAGTGCTGTACGCACAGTCAACAGTCCCTCCTCTGTTATTGGGGTTCAGTAACGTCAGCTGTTCCCCTGCTGTGTGTGTGGCAATCCCTCCTACCTCCTCCTACCTCCTCCAACCTCCTCCTCCTCCACCTGCCCCTGGGCTCCAACACCGCCAGTTGCCGTCCAGAAGTGCTGTACGCACAGTCAACAGTCCCTCCTCTGTTATTGGGGTTCAGTAACGTCAGCTGTTCCCCTGCTGTGTGTGTGGCAATCCCTCCTACCTCCTCCAACCTCCTCCAACCTCCTCCTCCTCCACCTGCCCCTGGGCTCCAACACCGCCAGTTGCCGTCCAGAAGTGCTGTACGCACAGAGCCAAACACCTCGCCAATGTGTTAGTGGGGTTCAGCACCGCCAGCTGTTCCCCTGCTGTGTATACGGCAACGTGTACTGCGACCGCCACGCAGGCACAACAAGTTAAATGTAAGGGAACCTGACCCCCCCCCCCCCCCAGGCGTTTGTTACTGAAGGAGCCACCTTGTGCAGCAGTAATGATGCAAAGGGAAAAAGTGCCTCTTTTCGTGATGCTCCTTGCACATGCTGAACCAAACACTTATGAAATGTGTCCCCACACAGCGTTAAACCGTCCGGTAGGTGGAACTTTCCTTTGTCGTGTGACGCAGCACAGCCATCATTTTTACCCCCTTGGCGCCGTGCGCCGCCTCCTCAGCGTTGTTTTAATCTGTCCCGGAGCCTGCGCTGTTAGGTTAGCCCTTGGCCATGCACACATGTTGCGCTGCCCGTCTTCTGACCTCATTTGGTGTCAGGCTGGCTGCGCCTGTGCGGGTGCGCTGGTCGAGATCCCGCCTCGCAGTGTCGTCTAATGTAATCCCACCGCGGGCCTGTGATCCGTGCCCGTGCGCAGTGCATATCCTCTCCTCTCACTCCCCTCCCTACGGCTTCTTCAGACTGTGCGATGTCAGCTGGTCCCTAATAGCATGCCACGGCCGTGACACCGCACAGTCTGAAAAAGCCGTAGGGAGGGGAGTGAGAGGAGAGGATATGCACTGCGCACGGGCACGGATCACAGGCCCGCGGTGGGATTACATTAGACGACACTGCGAGGCGGGATCTCGGCCAGCGCACCCGCACAGGCGCAGCCAGCCTGACACCAAATGATGTCAGAAGACGGGCAGCGCAAAATGTGTGCATGGCCAAGGGCTAACCTAACAGCCCAGGCTCCGGGACAGATTAAAACAACGCTGAGGAGGCGGCGCACGGCGCCAAGGGGGTAAAAATGATGGCTGTGCTGCGTCACACGACAAAGGAAAGTTCCACCTACCGGACGGTTTAACGCTGTGAGGGGACACATTTCATAACTGTTAGGTTCCGCATGTGCAAGGACCATAATTAAAAGAGCTAAGTTTACCTTTTCCAGCATTAGTGCTGTACACAATGGCTCTTTCAGCTACAAACGCCTGGGGGGGGGGGGGTTAAAGGTTTCCTTTCAACTTGCTCGAGTGCAGGCTTCGGCCTACACTCCGCTCCCCCTGCTCCTCCTGCTGACCCTGGGCTCCAACACCGCCAGTTGGGGCCCGGTACTGCTAGCTGCACAGAGAAAAACACCTCGCCAATGTGTCAGTGGGGTCCAGCACCGCCAGCTGTTCCCCTGCTGTGTAGCCGGCAACGTGTCCTGCAAAAGTCACGCAGACACAACACACCCAAAGCTGCCGCCTGTGCAGGCTTCGGCCTACACTCCCCTCCCCCTGCTCCTCCTCCTCCTGCTCCTCCTCCTGCTGTCCCTGGGCTCTAACACACCGCCAGTTTTTGCCCAGATGTGCTAGCTGCACAGAGAAAAACACCAGCCAATGTGTCAGTGGGGTCCAGCACCGCCAGCTGTTCCCCTGCTGTGCAGCCGGCAACGTGTCCTGCAAAAGCCACGCAGACACAAGAACTGAAATTGAAGGGAACCTGTCCCCCCTCCCCCAGGCGTTTTTACGTTATCCAGCCACCTTGTACAGCGGTAATGCTGCATGTGTGCAAGGTGGCTCAGAAACGTATTCTCCTCGCACATGTGGAACTGAAAACACGTCTGCAATGTGTCCTCTGTGTGACCATTTAACCGTCCCGGTGGTGTGACTTTCCTTTGTAATGACACGCTGCAACCCCCTTGGTAGCGCTGCCCGTCTTCTGGCATCATGGTTTGGCTGCCTGCGCCTCTGCGGCCGCCCTGACCCACACAACGCCCCTCGGTGTCTTATTTATTGGGACTGCGAGGGTGTGATTGATGGGCAGGATCAGTGCATCAGTTCGCCTGTCCCTCCTCTCCTTCCGCCTTCTTCGGACTGTGCGGCTTCATGGCCGTGGCATGCGATAAGGGATCAGATGACGCCGCACAGTCTGAAGCGGGTGTAAGGACCCGAGTGTGAGAGGCGAACATATGTGCTGCGCCAGGCCCTGAATCCCAGCCCCGCAGTGTTTTAACAATGTTAAGACACTGCGGGGCTGGGATTCATGGGCATCGCGAACCGCACCGGCCGACATTACATGATGCCAGAAGATGGGCAGCGCTAACGGCGCTAGGCCAGGGGATAACACGACAGCGCAGACTCCTGTACAGCAAATAACAACGCTCGGGAGGCTGCACCCAGCACCAAGGTGGGATTCTTGACACCTGTGCTGCGTCTCATTACAAAGGGAACTCTCGCCTCCATTACACAGTTTGACTGTCTAAAGGGCTGAATGTTATACGTGTTCCATTCAGCGTGTGCAAGGAGAAAAATTACAAGAGCAACCTTTGACTTGCGCAGCACTGCTGCTGCATAAGCTGTGGCTCTTCTACTTTGTAACCCCTGAGGGGGGGTTAAAGGTGACTTTTGAAATCGGTTCAATTAGGCTTCGGCCTACACTCTGCTCCACCTGCAGAGCCCGGGCTCCAACAACGCTAGTTGCTGTCCGGAAGTGCTGGCTGCACAGAGCCAAACACCTCGCCAATGTGTCAGTGGGGTCCAGCACCGCCAGCTGTTCCCCTGCTGTGTAGCCGGCAACGTGTCCTGCAAAAGTCACGCAGACACAACACACCCAAAGCTGCCGCCTGTGCAGGCTTCGGCCTACACTCCCCTCCCCCTGCTCCTCCTCCTCCTGCTCCTCCTCCTGCTGTCCCTGGGCTCTAACACACCGCCAGTTTTTGCCCAGATGTGCTAGCTGCACAGAGAAAAACACCAGCCAATGTGTCAGTGGGGTCCAGCACCGCCAGCTGTTCCCCTGCTGTGCAGCCGGCAACGTGTCCTGCAAAAGCCACGCAGACACAAGAACTGAAATTGAAGGGAACCTGTCCCCCCTCCCCCAGGCGTTTTTACGTTATCCAGCCACCTTGTACAGCGGTAATGCTGCATGTGTGCAAGGTGGCTCAGAAACGTATTCTCCTCGCACATGTGGAACTGAAAACACGTCTGCAATGTGTCCTCTGTGTGACCATTTAACCGTCCCGGTGGTGTGACTTTCCTTTGTAATGACACGCTGCAACCCCCTTGGTAGCGCTGCCCGTCTTCTGGCATCATGGTTTGGCTGCCTGCGCCTCTGCGGCCGCCCTGACCCACACAACGCCCCTCGGTGTCTTATTTATTGGGACTGCGAGGGTGTGATTGATGGGCAGGATCAGTGCATCAGTTCGCCTGTCCCTCCTCTCCTTCCGCCTTCTTCGGACTGTGCGGCTTCATGGCCGTGGCATGCGATAAGGGATCAGATGACGCCGCACAGTCTGAAGCGGGTGTAAGGACCCGAGTGTGAGAGGCGAACATATGTGCTGCGCCAGGCCCTGAATCCCAGCCCCGCAGTGTTTTAACAATGTTAAGACACTGCGGGGCTGGGATTCATGGGCATCGCGAACCGCACCGGCCGACATTACATGATGCCAGAAGATGGGCAGCGCTAACGGCGCTAGGCCAGGGGATAACACGACAGCGCAGACTCCTGTACAGCAAATAACAACGCTCGGGAGGCTGCACCCAGCACCAAGGTGGGATTCTTGACACCTGTGCTGCGTCTCATTACAAAGGGAACTCTCGCCTCCATTACACAGTTTGACTGTCTAAAGGGCTGAATGTTATACGTGTTCCATTCAGCGTGTGCAAGGAGAAAAATTACAAGAGCAACCTTTGACTTGCGCAGCACTGCTGCTGCATAAGCTGTGGCTCTTCTACTTTGTAACCCCTGAGGGGGGGTTAAAGGTGACTTTTGAAATCGGTTCAATTAGGCTTCGGCCTACACTCTGCTCCACCTGCAGAGCCCGGGCTCCAACAACGCTAGTTGCTGTCCGGAAGTGCTGGCTGCACAGAGCCAAACACCTCGCCAATGTGTCAGTGGGGTCCAGCACCGCCAGCTGTTCCCCTGCTGTGTAGCCGGCAACGTGTCCTGCAAAAGTCACGCAGACACAACACACCCAAAGCTGCCGCCTGTGCAGGCTTCGGCCTACACTCCCCTCCCCCTGCTCCTCCTCCTCCTGCTCCTCCTCCTGCTGTCCCTGGGCTCTAACACACCGCCAGTTTTTGCCCAGATGTGCTAGCTGCACAGAGAAAAACACCAGCCAATGTGTCAGTGGGGTCCAGCACCGCCAGCTGTTCCCCTGCTGTGCAGCCGGCAACGTGTCCTGCAAAAGCCACGCAGACACAAGAACTGAAATTGAAGGGAACCTGTCCCCCCTCCCCCAGGCGTTTTTACGTTATCCAGCCACCTTGTACAGCGGTAATGCTGCATGTGTGCAAGGTGGCTCAGAAACGTATTCTCCTCGCACATGTGGAACTGAAAACACGTCTGCAATGTGTCCTCTGTGTGACCATTTAACCGTCCCGGTGGTGTGACTTTCCTTTGTAATGACACGCTGCAACCCCCTTGGTAGCGCTGCCCGTCTTCTGGCATCATGGTTTGGCTGCCTGCGCCTCTGCGGCCGCCCTGACCCACACAACGCCCCTCGGTGTCTTATTTATTGGGACTGCGAGGGTGTGATTGATGGGCAGGATCAGTGCATCAGTTCGCCTGTCCCTCCTCTCCTTCCGCCTTCTTCGGACTGTGCGGCTTCATGGCCGTGGCATGCGATAAGGGATCAGATGACGCCGCACAGTCTGAAGCGGGTGTAAGGACCCGAGTGTGAGAGGCGAACATATGTGCTGCGCCAGGCCCTGAATCCCAGCCCCGCAGTGTTTTAACAATGTTAAGACACTGCGGGGCTGGGATTCATGGGCATCGCGAACCGCACCGGCCGACATTACATGATGCCAGAAGATGGGCAGCGCTAACGGCGCTAGGCCAGGGGATAACACGACAGCGCAGACTCCTGTACAGCAAATAACAACGCTCGGGAGGCTGCACCCAGCACCAAGGTGGGATTCTTGACACCTGTGCTGCGTCTCATTACAAAGGGAACTCTCGCCTCCATTACACAGTTTGACTGTCTAAAGGGCTGAATGTTATACGTGTTCCATTCAGCGTGTGCAAGGAGAAAAATTACAAGAGCAACCTTTGACTTGCGCAGCACTGCTGCTGCATAAGCTGTGGCTCTTCTACTTTGTAACCCCTGAGGGGGGGTTAAAGGTGACTTTTGAAATCGGTTCAATTAGGCTTCGGCCTACACTCTGCTCCACCTGCAGAGCCCGGGCTCCAACAACGCTAGTTGCTGTCCGGAAGTGCTGGCTGCACAGAGCCAAACACCTCGCCAATGTGTCAGTGGGGTCCAGCACCGCCAGCTGTTCCCCTGCTGTGTAGCCGGCAACGTGTCCTGCAAAAGTCACGCAGACACAACACACCCAAAGCTGCCGCCTGTGCAGGCTTCGGCCTACACTCCCCTCCCCCTGCTCCTCCTCCTCCTGCTCCTCCTCCTGCTGTCCCTGGGCTCTAACACACCGCCAGTTTTTGCCCAGATGTGCTAGCTGCACAGAGAAAAACACCAGCCAATGTGTCAGTGGGGTCCAGCACCGCCAGCTGTTCCCCTGCTGTGCAGCCGGCAACGTGTCCTGCAAAAGCCACGCAGACACAAGAACTGAAATTGAAGGGAACCTGTCCCCCCTCCCCCAGGCGTTTTTACGTTATCCAGCCACCTTGTACAGCGGTAATGCTGCATGTGTGCAAGGTGGCTCAGAAACGTATTCTCCTCGCACATGTGGAACTGAAAACACGTCTGCAATGTGTCCTCTGTGTGACCATTTAACCGTCCCGGTGGTGTGACTTTCCTTTGTAATGACACGCTGCAACCCCCTTGGTAGCGCTGCCCGTCTTCTGGCATCATGGTTTGGCTGCCTGCGCCTCTGCGGCCGCCCTGACCCACACAACGCCCCTCGGTGTCTTATTTATTGGGACTGCGAGGGTGTGATTGATGGGCAGGATCAGTGCATCAGTTCGCCTGTCCCTCCTCTCCTTCCGCCTTCTTCGGACTGTGCGGCTTCATGGCCGTGGCATGCGATAAGGGATCAGATGACGCCGCACAGTCTGAAGCGGGTGTAAGGACCCGAGTGTGAGAGGCGAACATATGTGCTGCGCCAGGCCCTGAATCCCAGCCCCGCAGTGTTTTAACAATGTTAAGACACTGCGGGGCTGGGATTCATGGGCATCGCGAACCGCACCGGCCGACATTACATGATGCCAGAAGATGGGCAGCGCTAACGGCGCTAGGCCAGGGGATAACACGACAGCGCAGACTCCTGTACAGCAAATAACAACGCTCGGGAGGCTGCACCCAGCACCAAGGTGGGATTCTTGACACCTGTGCTGCGTCTCATTACAAAGGGAACTCTCGCCTCCATTACACAGTTTGACTGTCTAAAGGGCTGAATGTTATACGTGTTCCATTCAGCGTGTGCAAGGAGAAAAATTACAAGAGCAACCTTTGACTTGCGCAGCACTGCTGCTGCATAAGCTGTGGCTCTTCTACTTTGTAACCCCTGAGGGGGGGTTAAAGGTGACTTTTGAAATCGGTTCAATTAGGCTTCGGCCTACACTCTGCTCCACCTGCAGAGCCCGGGCTCCAACAACGCTAGTTGCTGTCCGGAAGTGCTGGCTGCACAGAGCCAAACACCTCGCCAATGTGTCAGTGGGGTCCAGCACCGCCAGCTGTTCCCCTGCTGTGTAGCCGGCAACGTGTCCTGCAAAAGTCACGCAGACACAACACACCCAAAGCTGCCGCCTGTGCAGGCTTCGGCCTACACTCCCCTCCCCCTGCTCCTCCTCCTCCTGCTCCTCCTCCTGCTGTCCCTGGGCTCTAACACACCGCCAGTTTTTGCCCAGATGTGCTAGCTGCACAGAGAAAAACACCAGCCAATGTGTCAGTGGGGTCCAGCACCGCCAGCTGTTCCCCTGCTGTGCAGCCGGCAACGTGTCCTGCAAAAGCCACGCAGACACAAGAACTGAAATTGAAGGGAACCTGTCCCCCCTCCCCCAGGCGTTTTTACGTTATCCAGCCACCT
The DNA here is from genome assembly GCF_051348905.1 of Ranitomeya variabilis. Lineage (NCBI taxonomy): Eukaryota > Metazoa > Chordata > Amphibia > Anura > Dendrobatidae > Ranitomeya > Ranitomeya variabilis. The sequence continues at coordinate 73,771,355 of NC_135235.1, read as the reverse complement.
TGTACAGCGGTAATGCTGCATGTGTGCAAGGTGGCTCAGAAACGTATTCTCCTCGCACATGTGGAACTGAAAACACGTCTGCAATGTGTCCTCTGTGTGACCATTTAACCGTCCCGGTGGTGTGACTTTCCTTTGTAATGACACGCTGCAACCCCCTTGGTAGCGCTGCCCGTCTTCTGGCATCATGGTTTGGCTGCCTGCGCCTCTGCGGCCGCCCTGACCCACACAACGCCCCTCGGTGTCTTATTTATTGGGACTGCGAGGGTGTGATTGATGGGCAGGATCAGTGCATCAGTTCGCCTGTCCCTCCTCTCCTTCCGCCTTCTTCGGACTGTGCGGCTTCATGGCCGTGGCATGCGATAAGGGATCAGATGACGCCGCACAGTCTGAAGCGGGTGTAAGGACCCGAGTGTGAGAGGCGAACATATGTGCTGCGCCAGGCCCTGAATCCCAGCCCCGCAGTGTTTTAACAATGTTAAGACACTGCGGGGCTGGGATTCATGGGCATCGCGAACCGCACCGGCCGACATTACATGATGCCAGAAGATGGGCAGCGCTAACGGCGCTAGGCCAGGGGATAACACGACAGCGCAGACTCCTGTACAGCAAATAACAACGCTCGGGAGGCTGCACCCAGCACCAAGGTGGGATTCTTGACACCTGTGCTGCGTCTCATTACAAAGGGAACTCTCGCCTCCATTACACAGTTTGACTGTCTAAAGGGCTGAATGTTATACGTGTTCCATTCAGCGTGTGCAAGGAGAAAAATTACAAGAGCAACCTTTGACTTGCGCAGCACTGCTGCTGCATAAGCTGTGGCTCTTCTACTTTGTAACCCCTGAGGGGGGGTTAAAGGTGACTTTTGAAATCGGTTCAATTAGGCTTCGGCCTACACTCTGCTCCACCTGCAGAGCCCGGGCTCCAACAACGCTAGTTGCTGTCCGGAAGTGCTGGCTGCACAGAGCCAAACACCTCGCCAATGTGTCAGTGGGGTCCAGCACCGCCAGCTGTTCCCCTGCTGTGTAGCCGGCAACGTGTCCTGCAAAAGTCACGCAGACACAACACACCCAAAGCTGCCGCCTGTGCAGGCTTCGGCCTACACTCCCCTCCCCCTGCTCCTCCTCCTCCTGCTCCTCCTCCTGCTGTCCCTGGGCTCTAACACACCGCCAGTTTTTGCCCAGATGTGCTAGCTGCACAGAGAAAAACACCAGCCAATGTGTCAGTGGGGTCCAGCACCGCCAGCTGTTCCCCTGCTGTGCAGCCGGCAACGTGTCCTGCAAAAGCCACGCAGACACAAGAACTGAAATTGAAGGGAACCTGTCCCCCCTCCCCCAGGCGTTTTTACGTTATCCAGCCACCTTGTACAGCGGTAATGCTGCATGTGTGCAAGGTGGCTCAGAAACGTATTCTCCTCGCACATGTGGAACTGAAAACACGTCTGCAATGTGTCCTCTGTGTGACCATTTAACCGTCCCGGTGGTGTGACTTTCCTTTGTAATGACACGCTGCAACCCCCTTGGTAGCGCTGCCCGTCTTCTGGCATCATGGTTTGGCTGCCTGCGCCTCTGCGGCCGCCCTGACCCACACAACGCCCCTCGGTGTCTTATTTATTGGGACTGCGAGGGTGTGATTGATGGGCAGGATCAGTGCATCAGTTCGCCTGTCCCTCCTCTCCTTCCGCCTTCTTCGGACTGTGCGGCTTCATGGCCGTGGCATGCGATAAGGGATCAGATGACGCCGCACAGTCTGAAGCGGGTGTAAGGACCCGAGTGTGAGAGGCGAACATATGTGCTGCGCCAGGCCCTGAATCCCAGCCCCGCAGTGTTTTAACAATGTTAAGACACTGCGGGGCTGGGATTCATGGGCATCGCGAACCGCACCGGCCGACATTACATGATGCCAGAAGATGGGCAGCGCTAACGGCGCTAGGCCAGGGGATAACACGACAGCGCAGACTCCTGTACAGCAAATAACAACGCTCAGGAGGCTGCACCCAGCACCAAGGTGGGATTCTTGACACCTGTGCTGCGTCTCATTACAAAGGGAACTCGCGCCTCCAACACAGTTTGACTGTATAAAGGGCTAAATGTTATACGTGTTTCATTCAGCGTGTGCAAGGAGCGAAATTAAAAGAGCAACCTTTGACTTGTGCAGCACTACTGCTGCATAAGCTGTGGCTCTTCTACTTTCTAACCCCTGAGGGGGGGTTAAAGGTTACCTTTGAAATTGGTTCAAGTAGGCTTCGGCCTACACTCTGCTCCCCCTGCAGAGCCCGGGCTACAACACCGCTCGTTGCTGTCCGGAAGTGCTGGCTGCACAGAGCCAAACACCTCGCCAATGTGTCAGTGGGGTCCAGCACCGCCAGCTGTTCCCCTGCTGTGCAGCCGGCAACGTGTCCTGCAAAAGCCACGCAGACACTTGCTCTTGTACCTTCTGCTCCACATCCTGGTTCCAGTACCGTCAGCTGGTTCCGGGCAGAGCCTTTGGCTTAGGTGCCTCCCTCTGGGTATCCGAGTTCCACCAACGTCAGGTGGTCCTTGGTAGTGCTTTCAGGCACGGGTACCTCCTGCTTAGTAACCGGGTTCCAGTAACGTCAGCTGGTCCTCGGTAGTTCCATTGGCTCTTGGACCTTCGGCTACCCATCCGGGTTCCAGCACCGTCAGCTGGTTCTCGGCAGTGTCTTTTGCTCTTGTACCTTCTGCTCCCCATCCTGGTTCCAGTACCGTCAGCTGGTTCCGGGCAGAGCCTTTGGCTTAGGTGCCTCCCTCTGGGTATCCGAGTTCCACCAACGTCAGGTGGTCCTTGGTAGTGCTTTCAGGCACGGGTACCTCCTGCTTAGTAACCGGGTTCCAGTAACGTCAGCTGGTCCTCGGTAGTTCCATTGGCTCTTGGACCTTCGGGTAGCCATCCGAGTTCCAGTTCCATCAGCTGGTTCTCGGCATTTTCTCAGCCTTCTTGTACCTTCTGCTACATTTCCAAGTTCAAGAGACTAAACACGATGACCCGGAAGAACACCCCTAAGATGACGACGACACCAGAGACGACAACCACCGTGATGACGACGACCCTGGAGACGATGACCCTGAAGACCACCCCGATGACGACGACCCCGGAGACCACCCCGATGACGACGACCCCGGAGACGACGACCCTGGAGACGACGACGACCTGGAAGACCGAGAAGCAGAAGAACAAGAGGCTGCAGAACAAAGAGCAGAAGGACATTAAGCATAACACAAAATATCAGAGCAAAAAAATATTATGTAAATTATAAGCAGAAGAAGACTAAGCAGTGTATGGGGGTGAGTCCGTTCCTCCTCGTGGTGCCCCTGGATAAAGCCTGATGCTGCAGGCCAAACTGAACGCGGACAAATGTAACTGGTTTGTGACAGGCAGAACGGAAGGTGTAATCTTCAAACTTTTATAGATAACAACTACGGGAATGCCTGTCACAAATAAGAATATGATGAAGAAGTTGAATATGATGAAGATAATAGTAAAATAAAAAGAATATGAACAATGTAACCCAAAAAATAATAGGTAGAAGATGAAGAAGAAGATGAATAAGGTGAAGAAGTTGATGTCAAAGAAGCTGATGATGAGGATAATTAAGAAGAAAGCGTGGGAGAAGTAAAAAAGAAGGTGAAGGGCGTGGAAGTAGTGAAACATCAATATCTGACATAAAAAAAAAAAAAAATAACATAGTCAAATTCTTTCTAACGCCGAACTTCATAAAAAAAAATAAAAAATCCTGCTATTCTATTACATTGGGCTAAACCTCTGTCCCTTTAATATCTCCGCCACGTCCCCCAATACATCCTACATTATTCTTAGTTGTTTTCCTTCATGTAGAATGAACCTACAAGTTTATTAAGGGTTTATTTTAATTCCGATATTTTCGTCCCATTGACTTGCATTGGGATCGGGTATCGGTATCGGATTGGATCCGATATTTTGACGGTATCGGCCGATACTTTCCGATACCGATACTTTCCGATATCGGAAAGTATCGCTCAACACTACTGTTAACCTTTTTGTTGCTGCCTTGATGGTTTATGGAGCAAATAAACCCACATGGACATTGAAGAGAATGTGCCTCTTGTTTCCTCCTACGCATCTGAGTGAGTAAAATCCTTACAATATATAAAAATGTGATCCTATGATCAAGGAGTGCTTAAACTATTACTCCACTGGTATAACAATTAAGGGGCACATGAGTGATCTAGTTATTAAGACATATCTCTTTCTTCCTCCCCTTTTTTCATCTCAGCCTTTACCCCCAGCTAATCCTTGACCTGATATACATTTTAACAGAGAAACCTGAGCACCCTTCCCACCAAACAGGTAAACACTCATCTTGAGTGTTTGACTAATATACTTTATGGTTTAGCGCAGGTAAATTATATAACTTTTACTGTTTTACAATTATCCATTCCTTTGTGTGGTATGGAATATTACCCGCAGCTACCTTTATCCACCTATACTAGCGCCGCTACCCTATAAAACTTTCTTTGCTTATAGGGACTCTAGCATGCCCTGGCCTCTGAGGGGTGCCACCGTGCCTCCTGGGTGTAGGTGCAGACAGGTAAACTGCAATTAGCTGTCCTGCTGGTCTCTGAAGTAAGGCATAGAGATCCTTACTACCTCGGTGGTCCGGCTACCTGTGTCTGCGCCTCAGAAGGAGGCAGCCTGTTCGGGGTTGGTCCCCTTCTGGAATCCTCTCCTTTGCTTTGCTTTCCTGCATGCTCGCTGCAATACAATTTGGCATTCAAAATGTCTCTGGGAGCTGCAGCTCTGAGGGCATGCACAGCTCCATGGACTCTCTCCTCTGTCCTCTGACAGGAATTTGCTCCTGCCAGGAGCAGCTTTCCTGAAGGAGTGACTAACTTTTCCTACAGACTACCAGTTATATATATATGGGGAGTCACCTAGTAAATAGGATCATACGCTCCCCCTGGTGGCCTGGAGTGTGAATGTGTTGCATGTTTGTGATACCTGGATGCAGTTATCCTTCCTTGCCTCCAAACGTAGCATCACTCTCCCCGGGAGGAAAGCAATACCACTGTGATGACCAGGACCCTGGGGCGCCACAGTATGTCTTACTTGCAGGGGTTCAAAGCATCGGAGAACACAGACAGAAAAGGGCTCATGTGCAATAACAATATATGGGCCCTTGCAGCTCAAGATCTCCTAAAAATGCAAAATTGCACCTGCTTTGGAGGTAGAAATGGGCCCCTACCTCTTGGGCCCCTGTGCGGCTGCACAGGTTGCACCAATGATATGTATACCAGTTGAATTTGTCAACCAATGTGTTTAAAAATGCTTTTATGCATTGTATTTGTTCTAGGTAATACTTGTCTGTTGGCCGCAGAGTGTATGTGCACCTACATATTACACTTATAGTAACAGGTGTGCTGGCTCTTGGTTTTGTTTTTACTATACAGTTAGAGAAGTTTTTGAGATCAGTCAAAACTTAGATAAATGAAAAAAATGGTGTAAAATAACAAGAAAAGCATTACTTGAATGTTCAATTTCTTGCCTTTCTACAGCTTCCCAACATTTCAGGATTGCAGCAATGATATCCTGTTAGTATACATTACCACTACAGCCAATCAATGGCCTCAGCGGTTGTGCCAAGGTGGTGTCATGCTCGGACACGGGTACGTCCGGTGGACGACACAGCAAATAAATTTGACGGGATGGAAAATGGAGAGGAAGGCCCTAACGATTGGGAGTAGGGGATGGGACACCTCCTGACATCAACCTGTGCCTGTCCCTAAGCTTCCCTAACACCCTATGCGGATCATTCACCCCGCCGCTGTCACGTGCCTAATCCCTGACTGTCACCTCAATGTACCCTGGCTAGTGCACTGGCTGGCAAGGACGCTAGCCTCACTACTGCAGATCGCATTACACAAGGGAAGAGACAAACATGGGACAGACAAAAAGACAAATACTCAGCTCCAGCTCTGCTGCTAGGCTCCAAAGCAGCAGAGAAATCGGTACCAGGATAGCAGAACTCCCACAGCAGCAACACCACCATCACAGGCGAGCTCCACACACCAAGCTGGTCTGCATAGAACAAAAACTCTATAACCACCGATCAGCTGATGGGCCATGTGACTATTTAAAGGGAGGTGGGAGTGGTTACCAACCAACATCAGCTGACCAGCCTAAAAGAACAGCCAACAAAAGACTCACATTAACTCTTGCTGGACCAAAAGGAAAAAAACAACATTTAATTTCAGGAGACCTAGAGCTGCTACGAATCCCTTAACGATTCATGACAGGTGGACAGTGCAATAAGGTTAAGACCAGTGAATGGTAGCAGAAGTCAAACAAAAGTTGTTAATAATGACAACACAGCTGCTGCAGGCCTAGAATCTTAGACCACAAGGGAGCAACGGAAAGGCAATGTTGGAGTGTCAAAAGATTCAAAAGGCAAGTCATGATATTTTTTTAATTTACACTATTTTCTGTATTTACCCAAAGTGCAAAGCCAGACAACCCATTTTGCAAAAAGCTGTTTTGACAAGCCACCCAATTGAGGCTAAAATTATTTTGTTTGCCACTGGTGGCTGTATGGTTGACTATAAGATATTCAGTGTATGTTCCAGAATAGACCATGTCAAAGTGCAGCTCCCAGGCTACATATGGCCTCTTGGCTATTCCAGTCCAGCCTGTGGACTTAGACATCTCAAGGGCTGAAAACACCGGTCCACGAGCTGCTCCATGAGCCCCCCCGGCCAGCCTCCCGACTTCACTGCTATCTGAATCCTTATGAGGCAGATAGCTATGAATACAATGGTGGTGGAGGGAACCACTGGCTTCATTTTCCATCATTCAGTGTGTGTGACTGAGATACCAGGCATAATGACGTCACTACATCTCATCTGCTGTGCGAAGCGACACTGCACACAAATACTGGAGCAGATCATCGGGGGAAGAGGGGCGAGGTGTGTAAATATTTTTTTTATATGTGTGTTTGTGTGTTAATTTAAGCCTATTGGTTTGGCTTCCACAACAGTCATGGTCACTCCTGCTCTTTGAGCAAACGTCAAAACTTTTCACCATGTAATGTGAACATCGCATAATTTGAAACTCATAGGCCCCAATTGTAAAATGTGTAACTGGAACCCATCACCTACTAGGTGCCTTTCATATTACTGTTATCATCTTATGTGGCAGGGGGTCGTTGAGTACCATACTTTGTGCTGTTTCATATATGTTCTTCAGTTTCTATGTATGTTGTTATATTTTACTCTGCTGCCACCCAATGGCCTTTTTCCGTATGGCAGCGTGTTATTAATTATTCTTGTGGGCATGTCTTCCACTTCCGGTTCAGGGGTCAAGTCTTCTCTTCCTCTGGCAGCCATTTCAGTTACTTGCTGTTGTGAGAGGACACACTTGAACCGGGCTTAGGAAGGCATCAGTCTTTCGACCTCTTTTGTTGCTCACACTTGCAATCATACTTGGTCCTACATCTTACTGTACCTTGTCTACACCTGCATTTCTGGAGAAAGTACTGTATTACCAGTTATACACTGTATGTCCAGATTTCCAAATAAACAAGTCTGGATTGCACAATCCCTGGAGTGCATCATTTCTCCAGACGCTGAGCAGCATTGGTCCTGTCTGCCTCACGTGGAGGAAAATACTGAAGGTACAAAATCTCTCTCTCACAACGACACCTCCATTCACCTCATGTGGGGACAGAACAGTCAAAAGACTGCCTTGAAGCCTGGCCAAAATCATCCTTATATCCCTATCCATGTGCCCACGCTCTGCCTGCTCACATACTGCAGCCCTGCTCTGCTAAGAAATCTATTGCAGCATCACCTCAGACGGCATCGTGCATAAAGACTCTGTGTATTATACCACATCGCTGCAGATTGTCGAACTGCAGAACCTCACAATTCTCCAAAAACACCTTGGGAATCTTATCAGGGGGTCGCAACTAAGCTGCACCGCGTTTTCCAGCCCCCAATTCAAAAGTTCAGTTTCTTAAAGGGACAGCGCACCTTAAATCAAAATGGCCGAAAAGGACCTTACGCAGTTCCCCAATGCTGAAACAGAGCAAATACAAACCGATACCGTCCATTATGAAGACCGGGAAGCAGAGCCCGCTTCTGCAGCAGACCCAGATGCACAACCAGTACTCTCCCTCAAGCCAACACTAAAGGTCCTTGAGAATTACCGTTCCATAAGGGATGAGTTCAATGACAACCTGGACGACCTATGGGAACGAGTCGCCTCCCTCATGTCAACCGTCCAATGCCACAAAGATGATGCAGTGAGTTTACAGGACACTATAAGACAGCTAGGCGTGGCCCACGGCAGATACAAGAGACTGTCTGCAAAGTATGCTGCCTTCCTAAAAGACTTTAAAATCGATGAAGCCCTATCAGAGTTAAGCAAGGCAGACTCCACAGACAGAGAAAGGGACGCTGCCATGCAAGACGCCAAAGATAAAGTGGATGTTCATATCACCCATCTGCAAGAAACTAGATCACACAGGTCAGCCTCGTCTAAACACTCTGTTCGGTCATATAAATCATCCTGCTCAAGAACTTCAGCCCTCAGCGACAGAATCCTAGAGGCCCGTTTAAACGCAGAGCGGTCCAAACTAAGACGTTCATACACAGAAAAGAAAGCAGAAGCAGAGGCTAAAGGAGAAGCAAAGAAAGCAGAAGCAGAGGCTTGAGAAAAGATTTTTCAAACAGAAGTAGAAGCAAAGAAAGCAGAAGCAGAGGCTCAAGCAAGGATTCTTCAAGCAGAAGCAGAGGCAAAAGCAAAGATTCTTCAAACAGAAGCAGAGGCTAGAGCAAAGATTCTTCAAACAGAAATGGAGGAAGAAATCGCGTTAGCCGAAGTAAAAATATTCGAGCAAGCATTAAAGCAAAACCTTGACCCGATTTGCCTGCCACCACAAGAAGACGACCCAGCTGTTCGTACCAGCGACTACGTGAAGAAACAGATACCTGCAGCGCACACCTTCCCCAGTGACGTTCAACCCAACATTGCGCAAACGTCCAAGTCAGCCCAACCTATGGTGCCAGTATCACCCACAGCCCCTACAGAGACCCAAGACCAATGCCATGATGCACGCCCTCAGGAGCAGTCATCACCGCAAGACGACCACAAGGCACACTCTAGCCTGCCTCCACGGTTCAAGCAGCAGTCATCAGAATCTCCAGAGGTTAAACCACAGCTCAACCCTGCAGCAACATCATTTTACCTGGGAACAATTCACCCTTCCATGCCACACAGCTTATACGCCCGAGGGGCACAACAAGCCAATACGGTAACAAGGAGTGAAGGATCAGACATGTCCGACTTTGCCAGGTTCACGGTGAGCAGGGAGCTAATCAGCACTAGCCTCTCAAAATTCGATGACCGTGCAGAGAACTACAGAGCCTGGAAAGCAACATTCAAGGCCGCCATTGCTGATCTCAACCTATCCGCAGAGCAGGAGCTCGACCTCATGGTAAAATGGTTGGGTCCTGAATCCACAAACTGAATCTAGAGTCTTAGGACTGTCTATGTGGGGCAGGCTGAAGCAGGTCTCGCAGCTGCCTGGCAGAGACTCGAAAGAACCTACGGCAGCGCTGAAGCCATAGAAAAGTCCCTATTCAAGAGACTGCAGAATGTTCCAAGGATCAACCTTAAGGAAGCCCACAAGCTTCTGGACTTAAGTGACCTGCATATGGAGCTGCAACTTGGTAAAAGAGACTCTCGTTTGTCTGGACTGTGCTACCTGGACACAACCCATGGGGTGAACCCAATCGTCTCAAAGCTGCCACATAGTGTGCAAGAGAAGTGGGAAGTATGCGTCTCCAGGTATAAAAGGTCACATGATGTCACCTTACCTCCATTCATTCAGTTCTGCAAGTTCATTGACGAACAAGCCCAAATGAGGAACGACCCTAGCCTCGACTTCCTGGAGTCTAGCACTGCAGCTCCAGCAACACCTTCATCAAGGTATGAAAGCGTCGCACATAGACGCAAGGACTTGAGGAACAGTGTAAGCATCAGAAAGACTAACCTGCCATCACCTGCAGTAGCTGCCGATAAGCAGTACACTATTCCGTTGAGGGATAAGTCGTTCATTCGTGAGTGTCCCATTCACAAAAGACCACACTCACTGAACAAATGATGAGGCTTCAGGTCCAAAACCATGCAGGAGCGCAAGAAAATCCTCAGCGAACTTGGGGTATGTTTCAAGTGCTGCGCTTCATCAGAACACATGGCCAAAGACTGTAAATCTGCCATTAAGTGTGAAGAGTGTCACAGCGACAGACACCCATCAGCCTTGCACCCAGCCTCAGCCACCAGCGATCCAGCAGTCGCAGCTACCTCTAGTCCCGTTACAAGCCATGGCGGGGAGCCACAGAATCATGCCAAGTCCACCACAGCTGTTTCCTGCTCATGCTCAGAGGTATGTGGGGAGAATCAAAGTGCTAAATGCTGTGCCAGGATATGCCTAGTCAGACTCTATCCAGAAGGGCAACCAGAGAAGGCTGTAAAAATGTATGCCATCATTGATGATCAGAGCAATCGATCCCTAGCTGGACCTAAGTTCTTTGAAGCCTTTAGAATCAAGGGACCAGCAACGCCCTACACTCTGAATACTTGATCGGGGCACATAGAGACTAGCGGCAGAAAAGCACAAGGTTTCATTGCTTCTCCTGTCAATGGAGACGTAGAAATTCCCCTACCTACGCTAATCAAATGCGATCAAATACCAGACCAAAGGGATGAGATCCCTACCCCGGAAGCTGCATTCCACCAACCACACTTAAGACACCTAGCCAGCATTATCCCACCTTTAGACACAGATGCTGAAATCCTACTTCTGCTTGGCAGAGACAATTTGAGGATACATAAGGTCCGCCAACAGTGTAACGGTTCTGACTACACCCCCTATGCCCAGAGACTTGACTTGGGGTGGGTAGTCATAGGAAATGTATGCTTTGACCGAACAGGAGTCCATTCCTTTAAGACCTACGTACGCCGAGACGGGCGCACTACTTTCTGCAAACCATGTCCTCATCACTATGAGGTGAAGGAAAAAACTCCAGATCCCGTACAGCTGCCTGATGTTATCCCTTCTCCCTATACAGACGACTTGGGAAGATCGGTGTTTCATACCACTAAAGATGACAACAAAGTAGCCCCATCTATGGAAGACAAGGAATTTGTCAGGATAATGGACAAAGAGTTCCTTAAGGACGAGACTGATCACTGGGTTTTTTGCCTACCCTTCCGAGCTACCAGGGTAAGGCTCCGAACAATCGTGAACAAGCCTTGTCCAGATTCAACTCTCTCCAGAGCACACTAAGCAATAAACCAGAGATGAAAGAACACATTGTCACCTTTATGGGCAAAATATTCCATAACAACCATGCGGAGCCAGCGCCTCCCTTAAAGGAAAACGAGGAGTGCTGGTACCTACCCTTATTTGGAGTATATCACCCGAGGAAACCTAAACAAATTAGAGTTGTTGTTTATTCAAGCACCAAACATCAAGGCGTATCTCTCAATGATGTCCTCCTCACAGGTCCTAATCTGACAAACAACCTAGTAGGAGTGTTGATGAGGTTCAGGAAAGAGCCCATTGCCATCACCGCCGACATTGAACAGATGTTCCACTGTTTCATAGTCAGAGAGGACCACAGGAATTTCCTCAGGTTCCTGTGGTACATGGTCAATGACCCCAGAAAAGAGATGGTGTATCGCATGCAGGTGCACGTATTGGGGAACAGCCCTTCACCCGCAGTGGCAACCTATGGCTTGCGGAGAACCGCACTAGAAGGAGAGTCCGAGTATGGAACAGACGCTAGAGACTTTGTAGAGAAAGACTTCTACGTAGATGATGGACTAAAATCTCTACCCACAGAAGAAGCGGCAATTGACCTACTTAAAAGGACCCAATGTATGCTGTACCGAGCTAAGCTTAGACTGCACAAAATTGCTTCAAACAGCCCGGCTGTCATGAGAGCCTTTGAGTCAAGTGACCACGCACCTGGATTCAAGGACATAGACCTGGGACCAGACCGTCCGCCTGTGCAGAGAAGCCTAGGCCTGAGGTGGAACCTGTCAGCTGACGCTTTCGATTTCCAAATCAACTGTGCAAACAAACAATTCACTAAAAGTGGTGTCCTGTCAGTGGTAAATAGCCTATATGACCCACTGGGATTCGTAGCACCAATTACCATACAAGGTAAATCCCTTCTGAGACAGCTTTCCGAAACCGTCAAGGACTAGGATGCGCCATTCCTTCCTGATAAGGAACCAAAGTGGGAAACCTGGAAGCAGTCTTTGTGTGACTTGGATAAAATCCATATACCGAGATGCTACGCTGGAATCTCACTTGCTGCTAGCACTAGGACAGAACTCCATGTGTTTTTGGATGCATCCACGGAGGCCATTGCAGCTGTCGCCTACCTGAAAGTAACAGGATCCGACAATCAAGATCATGTTGGGTTCGTTTTCGGCAAAGCTAAGTTGGCTCCCAAGCCTGACCACACTATTCCCAGGCTTTAACTCTGTGGGACCGTGCTTGCAGTAGAACTTGCAGACTTTATTCAGCATGAGCTGGACACTCACATAGATGACGTACAATACTACAGTGACAGCAAAGTTGTCTTAGGTTACATCTGCAACCAATCAAGGCGCTTCTACGTGTATGTCAGTAACCTCATTGAGAGACTAAGAAGGTCTTCCAAACCTGAACAGTGGCACTATATCCCATCTGAACTTAATCCAGCCGTCCATGCCACTAGACCTATGTCTATAAATTCTTTTGCTAACTCTTCTTGGCTTTCAGGTCCAAAGTTTCTGCTGGAACAGAAGGGAAGTGAATGTGTCCAGGAAGTCTTCAGTATCCAGGATCCGGATGACGATCCAGAAGTCCGCTCCAAGGTCAGTACTCTGGCCACGAATGCTAAATCAACCTCCACCCTCGGTTGTCAGCACTTTGAACGCTTCTCCAATTGGATGAAACTCGTTAAGACTATCGCAAGGTTAGTCCACATTGCGAGATCTTATCTCAACTCACATGGAGACAAAGACTGTCACGGTTGGCACATCTGCCAAAAAACCACTCTCTACTGAGGACATTCCGGTACGATAAACGTTGTACAGAACACTGCAATAGTACTTTGTCCATTGGATTACAGTTGGGTTAGAGATAGTTTGGCCTAGTGCAGCTTCTCTGATCCGAAGATGGGTTTTCGTTTGGATTATCTCAGGAACTGACTTAAATTAATGTCTTATCTTGTTTAAAGTTGTTGTTATTGCATTACATGCATGTTTGGTTTAATTTCTAGGTCATTGGACTTTATTTCAAGGACATTAATATAGTGAAATCCCTTATGGAATTTCAGACGGGGAGTGTGCTGTTTCATGTATGTTCTTCAGTTTCTATGTATGTTGTTGTGTTTTACTCTGCTGCCACCCAATGGCCTTTTTCCATATGGCAGCTTGTTATTAATTATTCTTGTGGGCATGTCTTCCACTTCCGGTTCAGGGGTCAAGTCTTCTCTTCTTCTGGCAGCCATTTCAGTTACTTGCTGTTGTGAGAGGACACAGTTGAACCGGGCTTAGGAAGGCATCAGTCTTTCGACCTCTTTTGTTGCTCACACTTGCAGTCATACTTGGTGCTACATCTTACTGTGCCTTGTCTACACCTGCATTTCTGGAGAAAGTACTGTATTACCAGTTATACACTGTATGTCCAGATTTCCAAATAAACAAGTCTGGATTACACAATCCCTGGAGTGCATCATCTCTCCAGACGCTGAGCAGCATTGGTCCTGTCTGCCTCATGTGGAGGAAAATACTGAAGGTACGAAATCTCTCTCTCACAACCCTTATTAGTCAACGACACCTCCACTCGCCTCATGTGGGGACAGAACATACTTTGCACACCCTATAGGTAAAATTACTGCTATCATCCAGATCTTTTTTCCACGTATGTTGTCTGTTTATATCAGGCAGTAACATCGCAATCATATAGTGATCACAGGATGTCCAGAAAGAATGACTAATGAACATCTAGAGCTGAGTTATTTTACTAGTAAGTATAGGATATATTCCCCTGTAGTTCTTTAGTCAGGCTATTCTGCGCAGATTTAAGTGAATCTTTGCTATATCTCTGTACAGAACATTTGTTATACTGATTATTTGTGCTAACAACTACACTCACAGATGATAAAATAGTGTTATATTGATATTTAATATTATGGAACTATGTAATAAATAAGAAATAAATAAATGTGTCTCAAATAATTAGTGGAAACTTTTTTTTAGAATAATAAAATATATAACTTCACAATACAAGTCTAATGATCAAAGCAAAGTAAGTACAGGACAAATAGTCACAGGTGATGTCATAATACATAGATAATATATTGTAGCATGACAGTAAGAAGTACAGTGTTGTCACAGTATAGTAATGATATTCTAATATCTCTGAAGAGGCATAATAAGTATAGTAATATACAGTACAGGGGTAATAAAATAAAACAAGTAAAATATAAGTACAGGAATATAATAATGCTAATTAATAATGCAGGAAAAGTCATAGTGATGCCACAGCACAGGGATGATGCAAACAGTGATGTGACAACATATGTATAGTAAACACCGTGAAGTCATAAAGAAGATTATTGGAAATAGTGATGTGACGTCAGCGATATTTATGTGGAGCCACTGTGGGTCCATGAAGTAGGAACTTTGTATATCATCTGATAACCCGGGGTGGATGCATTATAGAAAGGGCTTGTCATGTTGGGACTGTAAAACAAAATGGTAACAAAATATCACAACGTCCTTCTAGACAGAATTGACATGCATCAGGACTGTCTTTTGGTTGTTGCAGATGTAACTGCACAGTGACATTATTTCCAGTAGGTGTCACAAATGCGCCATCAACTAAATGCAAAAGTAAAAAGTAAAAGTGTATCAGACTGAGGTTAGAAAAGATACCTGACCAAGAAATGTTGTTATTTGACAATGAAATTGAGCTGAAAGCAGATAATCCATCACTGGCATGACTGCCAACTGTCCCACGTAGCTGAAAGCTGATAGTACTATTCTGTGAAACAAATCCCGTGAAGGAAAAACAAAATTATTTTTCCAAATAATGAAGAGAGATAAAATAAAACAATGAATGTGAAATAAATAAATCACTGTGTGTCACACAAAACAGTAGCTTGACCTTGTGTGTTTTGTTTCATGTTTTTCTCTATATATTTTTTACCTCCAATCCTCCATCTTTACATGCAATTGTAATTTGTTTATTCCCAAGGTCCAGGGATAAGAAAATACAATGGACAGGCAATTCAGAAGCAAATTGCAAAGCAGCCTGGTTTGTGCTGCCCTGAGATGCCCCTTACTACTATTCTCTGACACTTAGGGGTGGCGACTTTCTGAAACTTATGTAAAGGGCAGAATCAAAATTGGTTTTCGCACTTGACAGCCTGACAGGATTAAATCACGAAATCGAACTATACGCATTTTAGCATTTCCTTCAAAAATATATGAACATAGATATAGAAGGGTGCAGTAACTAATTGACCCCAATTCCAAAAATACAATTTATATGTTATTTTGATCTTAAAATTGTCTGGGTTGTGAGATATTTTAACCTTATTCAGACCCCTTTTTACTGCCATATCTTGGCTCCCTTCATGATTTTATTTTAAAATGGATTTTTATTAACAGGCATACAGTATATATATATTTTATTCCCAACACTTCTGTGCCATTTTGATGTTGTATGTCCTATAATAGTCCAATTGTATGTAGTAGTAATAAAATATTGCTTTTTATCTAATTTATTTTGTTACACAATTACACTATTGTCCATGTCTTAGAAACGTATATCACTATACAGCCTTATATATGTAACAAATCCACCACTATGCCATTATTTATGCCCCATTGTGTAGAGCACACATTCCTTTCCTTCCCAGGCACATAAGATATCACCCAATATATATAATTGGTTTTGACTTAGATCCAATTAATGCACAAACTCCATTTCATTATTCACTGCATGTAATCATATGCATACAGAAATATTGCCAATTTACTTGGTATGCGGCCATGGTGTACAAGCAGGCAGTGGAGAGATAGGTTGGCGTTGGTATATAAGGCCGGGTTACACGTTGGAAGCCATAGCCCTGACAAAGAAGGACTGCGTCCTTCAAAACGCATTAGCAATTGACCACTTCGTGCACCCGTCTGGCAAACTTACTATCTGCCACATGAGGTCCGCTGCACGCCACACTATCCACAGCAGCGCCAACTCCATTCCAATGTATACTTTCTTTCTGTACCTGCGGTACGCTATACGACCAATGACAGAACAAGTAAGTGCCAAAATAACTACAGTAACCAGCACTTGTTTATTTATTAGTGGCTCAATCACTAACCACTGGTCCGTGTTCTTCTAGCCCAATGTATTAGTGCTGTGATTACCCCATACCTTTAACTTGTACACTCTCAGACAAGAGCATACACAGAACTTGTCACAACACCAGCAGCTTTTAACCCCTATCCCCACTTTATCCCTATTAAAACTTTTGTGGAGCACCAGTGTGTCCTCATTTGTTTAATTTCTCTGTATATATTTCTTGCAATGTCTATGACAGGACATGGGCTATTGTGCCGTGCACATACTATGACAATGTCACTGGCAAAGTGCTGGAGGAGAGATGTTTCTCTGAGGCTATTAGCCTCAGTGATTTGAAATCCAGTAGTTTTCTGCAGCACACTATGTGTTGAGAGTGGTTAAATGGCCATTTCAAGGGCTTGGTTTTTGTGGACAGCCATAGAGCAGGTGGGAGGTTTTCCACCTTATCTCAACCCCAGAGTATGGTCTGGGGGCTTAAATAGTCAGCCCGCAGAGGCATTCAGTATTTAGTAGGGCTGGAGAGAGGAACTCCAACGGTTTGAGTCCTAAGGAGGAAAAACTGAACCAGTGTGTGATTATTATCCAGAGCGAGTGGTCCCCGCAGAAGCAAAGACTATATACCACTTTGCTTTGTTTTCCTGTTTTTGCCCGAAGGGCTGTGTTTATTTTAACTTCATGTTGGTTTATGCTGCATGTATAACAAATCAATTGAAGATTTAAAGAGTAGCCAAGTGAGCCAATCTAACACAGTACATATGTATTGTGGAGAAACGGGGTCAGTGGGTGCTCTCCTCCGCTGGCCCCGCTGTCTTTAGCAAGACTGCATGGACTACGGCTCATACCATTGAACGCCCGCCCTATCTCCCAGTGGGCAATACACTACACAGACAACACAGGGTTAAGGTAAAACAGTGTGGCAATACATTATTGAACCACAACACACAATAGCAAACATAACAATCCCACCAATTACCCCAAGATGGTACACATTACAGGGCCTCACCCTTCCGCTGACTCGCCGAGATAATGGTAGATGTTAGGGTACTGTCACACAGTACCATTTTGATCGCTACGACGGTACGATTCGTGACGTTCTAGCGATATCGTTACGATATCGCAGTGTCTGACACGCAGCAGCGATCAGGGATCCTGCTGAGAATTGTACGTCGTAGCAGATCGTGTGGAACTTTCTTTCGTCGCTTGATCACCTGCTGATATCGCTGGATCGTTGTGTGTGACAGCGATCCAGCGATGTGTTCGCTTGTAACCAGGGTAAACATCGGGTAACTAAGCGCAGGGCCGCGCTTAGTAACCCGATGTTTACCGTGGTTACCAGCGTAAACGTAAAAAAACAAACAGTACATACTTACATTCCGGTGTCTGTCCTCCAGCGTCTCAGCTTCTCTGCACTGTGTGAGCGTCTGCCGGCCGGAGAGCGAGCACAGCGGTGACGTCTGACGTCACCGCTGTGCTTGCCGGCTATGGCGCTTACACAGTGGAGAGAAGCAGAACGCCGGGGACAGACACCGGAATGTAAGTATGTACTGTTTGTTTTTTTTACGTTTACGCTGGTAACCACGGTAAACATCGGGTTACTAAGCGCGGCCCTGCGCTTAGTTACCCGATGTTTACCCTGGTTACCGGGGACTTCGGCATCGCTCCAGCGCCGTGATTGCAACGTGTGACCGCAGTCTACGACGCTGGAGCGATAATCATACGATCGCTGCGACGTCACGGATCGTGCCGTCGTAGCGATCAAAATGGTACTGTGTGACAGTACCCTTATGTCAGAGCTCCCAGGGTCGGTACTCCATCTGTGGATGCACGCACAGAGAAGGGGTAATGACAAGCATAGGCAGATGACCAAGAACTGTCCATAGAGTCCATACAAGGTCCAAAGCCAGTTGTCCCGAGAGTCACCACCTGGCTTATCTGACCATCTCCATGGAACCAGGCGACCAGCGGGTCCCAATCCTGGCTTTCTCCAAACATATCCATGGTTCAGGGATGGTCACTGGATCAGATCTGTGCCCTTCCAACCGGAGCCGAAAACCCCTGGGTTGTTTCCTATAGAATCATAGATCAGTGTCCCTAGTGACAGTGCCGTGAATTGGCTGCAGTCCTTTCTCTTGTCTGTTGGGTGGTTTGCAGAATGTTTGGGTGATAGCTCTGTGTTACTTCAGTCTCCCAGGATGTGATCTCCGAGTCTTTTTATACCCAAGGCATGTAAGCTATTTTTAGAATTACCCAGGGTCTTTCAGTCCAACATCAAGATAAGGTAAACAATGGTGATGGCATTAAGAAGCACTATTAGCATATAAGCACACATCAATAAACAAAGCTTAACACACTCAATGTACAGTCACTATTACAGACACAGTATGTTAGATAGTATATGATTTGGCAAGTCTGTCTTCTTGACCCACCAGACATAAACACTTAAATTCACAAGCCAATATACAGATAAAAAGCCAGTTCTTTTGGTTTTGCAAAAACATGGTTGTCTGGGAAATTAAGATACAATCTGGTTTCTTCACATTCCTCCCCCATCTTAATTAACCAGACATGATAGGCTTCTGATCATCCAGTTTCCTTAGAGCACATTCCATATGCTCCTTACAAAAATAAACTCCTTACATAATTGAAGCGTAATAACTGGTGTAACGCGGTCTACCGTGCTGTAGTACCTCTTTCAGCACCACCCCGTGTCTCAGGAGGCCCACTCTGCCCTGGCTGGAGTCTGAATGAAGGACGCTGGCTGGAACTCCTTGGTTACATGGATGCATTTAAAAGATCACTGCTTCTCCACGTATTTCCAGTGTGACAACACTCCACTCACAGGACACAGAATATAAGGATGCTGGCTAGAACTCCTTGGTTACATGGACGCATATAAAAGATCACTGCTTCTCCACGTATTTCGTAGCTCCTGCATTAAATTCTATTCAATCCATTGAAGCTGGAACATCTCCTGTAGTTTCCATTTCTTGTTGAGGTCATATAGCTACTCTGATCCTCTTCCCAAGGCCGATTTGATGGGGTTGGATATAGTGGCATCCAAAACCTGCTGTGCATACCTCATCAATGGTCTGCTGGGTTTGTCTGTATACCTCCCCTGTTGTCGAGCCCTGGATGGTGTGTGAGAACACCAGTCCCCTGCAGCTCCCCCGGTTCCGCCGGGCTGAGTAGTATCCCACTGCTGCACCAATTGTGGATCAGTGGGTGCTCTCGTCCGCTGGCCCGGCTGTCTTTAGCAAGACTGCAGGGACCACGGCTCATACCATTGAATGCCCCCTCTATCTCCCAGTGGGCAATACACTACACAGACAACACAGGGTTAAGGTAAAACAGTGTGGCAATACTTTATTGAACCACAACATACAATAGCAAACAGAACAATCCCACCAATTACCCCAAGATGGTGCACATTACAGGGCCTCACCCTTCCGCTGACTCGCCGAGGTAATGGTAGATGTTATGTCAGAGCTCCCAGGGTCGCTACTCCATCTGTGGATGCACGCACAGAGAAGGGGTAACGACAAGCATAGGGAATAATACAGATTCTGGAGATGACACCCAGTACCCCGACATGTGTTTTGGACCAGTGTCCTTTGTCAGTGGATACCAGCACCCATATGATACACCACCAGGTAAAGTGGACACTTTTCGCACTTTTATATGACTTTCACATTTGAATGGTACCTTATCTATGAGCATTGATTAATCTAGTGGATCCTGCCTAGTTACATCTTCCATGTGTTCCTGGGTCCAATTATTAACTTAGAACACTGCATACATTCAATCTCCATATATAAATAACTAGATGGTGGCCCGATTCTAACGCATCGGGTATTCTAGAATATGCATGTCCACGTAGTATATTGCCCAGCCACGTAGTATATTGCCCAGCCATGTAATATATTGCCCAGCCACATAGTGTCAGGACTCTGAACATTTTTTTACCTTTTGTGCATTACTGCCATTTTCCAACATGGCGTCTTTGGTCTCATGTGCGCTTGTCTTCCTGCTATAAAACTCCACCCCAGCCTTCAGTCTGTGCTAGATTATTCTGCTTTGCATCCAGCTCCTGATTACTCCCTGGTCTTGCACCTGCACCTGCTCCTGTGAACCTGTGTTGGAGATCCTGCCACTCTGCTCTGAGTTCCTGCTGCATACACCAGTGTTCAGTAATCCTCCTTAATCTGCTGCTCGTGTTACTTCCATCTGCATTTGCTGGACATGTAAGCTGTTTCTGCTCTGCAAAACCTGAGACTATTAACCAGGCCTCCCTGGTTGAGCTAAGATATGATTTGAACTGCCTAATAGTATATCTATCTGTGTCTGGACTAAGTCAAGGATCTATTCGTGTCAAGTTTCCTCAAGTATAACTGTGCTTCATAGACTTTCTGTTTGTTTGCATCTACCTCTGAAGTTTCCTATTGACTGCTAAGCTGCGTTTATTATTTGCACCAAATGTTGTGGACTTGAGTTTCTCTCTGCACCTGCTTGAATCACCGTGTGATAATATAAACTTTACCACTTATAAAACTGTGTCCTGTTGTCTTGTTCCACGCAAAGAGTCTCCTGAATTATCCCCTATAATTATTACACATAGTATATTGCCCAGTCACGTAGTATATTGCCCAGTCACGTAGTATATTGCACAGCCACGTAGTATATTGCACAGCCACGTAGTATATTGCCCAGCCACATAGTATATTGCACAGTTACGTAGTATATTGGCCAGCCACGTAGTATATTGCCCAGTCACGTAGTATATTGCCCAGCCGCATAGTATATTGCCCAGTCACGTGTTATATTGCCCAGTCACGTGTTATATTGCCCAGCCACGTAGTATAGAGCCCAGCCATGTAGTATATTGCCCAGCCACGTAGTGTATTGCACAGTGATGGAGTATACAGCACAGAGCCACATAGTATACAAACTTAAAATAAAAAATAAACATATACTCACCTTCCGAAGGCCCGTTGAAGTCCTGGCCCTGTGTGCGGTGCACGCGGCAGCTTCCGGTCCCAGGGTTGGTATGAGCGCAGGACCTGTGATGACGTCGTGGTCACATGACCATGACGTAATGGCAGGTCCTTCTCGCAGGACCTGCGATGACGTCGTGGTCACATGACCGTGACGTCATGGCAGGTCCTTCTCGCATACCATCCTTGGCACCGGAACCTGCCGCTTGAATGGAGCGGTCACCGGAGCGTCGCGAGGAGCGGGACATGCGGCGGAAGGTGAGTATATAATGATTTTTTATTTTTTTTATTATTTTTAACATTAGATCTTTTTACTATTGATGCTGCATAGGCAGCATCAATAGTAAATAGTTGGGGACACACAGGGTTAATAGCAGCAGTAACGGAGTGCGTTACACCGTGGCCTGTTACCGCTGCCATTAACCCTGTGTGAGCGGTGACTGGAGGGGATTATGGAGCGGGCGCTGGGCACTGACTGCAGGGGAGTAGGGGGAGGGACTAATCGAACTGTGCCCGTCGCTGATTGGTCGCGGCAGCCATGACAGGCAGCTGCCGAGACCAATCAGCGACGCGGGATTCCCGTTACGGAAGTTGAGGACAGAAAGACGGAAGTACCCCTTAGACAATTATATATATAGATACATACTCTAGTACTGTGATACTCATTATTACTATTAGTACATGATATTGCATGATATGACTTGTGCTTTCACTGGTTGATATCTGTGATCTACCATTTGTACCTATATGTGTGCTGTACTTTTTTTTAATATTTATCTTTTATGTGAATGCTCTACTTTTATGTGTGCGGGCACCCTCTGTAGTTGTGCCACCATTTTTCACCTTTTGGTTTAATAAAGGTGTTTTATCTTTACTCCTTGCTGCCTATATTTTGTGACCTTTATTCAGGGCCTTCTTTCTTGGTTCTCGCTATTTTCCGAATGGTCTGCCATTTTTCCATCTTTCGCACGTATATGTCATGAATATTTACCATTATGGCTATGTATTAACAACATCAATGTAATAACGGGTAATGAGATATATGCATGGCGTGTTTTCAGTTAGTTTTGTTATTTAGACTTTAGTAAGTCAGTTTACTTTGTGAGGAGTAGAAACCAGATGGTAAGAAGAGAGTTATGTCAGAGATAGCGGATTAGACCCAAGTGGATCAAGCATTCCAGGAGCTTAAGGCCCCGTCTCACACAGCGACGCTGCAGCGATACAGACAACGATGCTGATCGCTGCAGCGTCGCTGTTTTGTCGCTGTGTGGTCGCTGGGGAGCTGTCACAGACAGCTCTCTCCAGCGACCAACGATCAGGGGAACGACTTCGGCATCGTTGAAACTGTCATCAACGATGCCGAAGTCCCCCTGCAGCACCCGGTAACCAGGGTAAACATCGGGTTACTAAGCGCAGGGCCGCGCTTAGTAACCCGATGTTTACCCTGGTTACCAAAAAAAACAAACAGTACAAACAGTACATACTCGCCTTTCGGTGTCCAGGTCCCTTGCCGTCTGCTTCCTGCTCTGACAGTGCCGCTGTACACTGAGAGCAGAGCGCAGCGGTGACGTCACTGCTGTGCTCTCACTTTCCGGCCGGCAGTCAGAGCAGGAAGCGGACGGCAAGGGACCTGGACACCGAAAGGCGAGTATGTACTGTTTGTTTTTTTGGTAACCAGGGTAAACATCGGGTTACTAAGCGCGGCCCTGCGCTTAGTAACCCGATGTTTACCCTGGTTACCAGTGAAGACATCGCTGGATCGGTGTCACACACACCGATTCAGCGATGTCAGCGGGGCCTCAACGACCAAAAAAAGGTCCAGGCCATTCCGACACGACCAGCGATCTCGCAGCAGGGGCCTGATCGCTGGTACGTGTCACACATAGCGAGATCGCTACTGAGGTCGCTGTTGCGTCACAAAACTTGTGACTCAGCAGCGATCTCGCTAGCGATCTCGCTATGTGAGACGGGGCCTTTAGAGATGAAGTGAAGATTAGATACAGGTCTGCAGCACAGTTCTGGTCAAGGTATGGATTTTTTAGTAAAGAGGTTATGGCATCATGTTTGAATGAAGAAATAAAGATTCTGAAAGAAAGATACAGGTTGAATATTTTAGTTAGATGGGCAGCGACAGCTGGGGAGAAGGACTGAAGGAGATGTGAGGGGATATGGTCATTGGTGCAGGTTGTAGAGCATGAAGAAGTGAGGAGCCTGTTAACTTCTTTGACATGTACAAATGTGGAAAGTGATCTTGAGCTGCAGGAGTAAAAGGGATCCAAGCTGTGAGACGGATATGGTTGATTTTTTAAAAAAAATAGGTGGCCAGATAGTCAAGGCTGTTTACTTTAGGGCTCAGGAGGGAGTACAAAAATTTCAAAGAGTAATTTTAGATTGTCAGATAGGGATGTGATGAGGGCGGTGAAGAAGGCTTGTTTAGCCACAAGGAGAGCAGCGTTATAAGTTTTGTGTGCGAACTTATAGTGGATGAAGTCGTCTGCTGGAAATAATTGTCACTACTGACACACGGCATACCTGGAGCATTGCTGGAGAAACTGTGTTTGCAGCATGTGCCATGGTTGCTGTTGTCTGTGTTGGTTTGTTTGGCGTGTAGCAGGTGAGGCTTCATCCAGGGCACTTTCCAATGTCTTACTATAATGTGACAATGCTAAATTTTGACAGGAAAGGGAGGCGATGGGAGCTAAAGATGAATGTAGATTGTTCATACGCTGCTGGGTGTTGATGGCACGTAGACTTATGTATGTGTAGTAAGTGGGGATCTAAAGAAATGGAGATGCAGTCGAGACCCTCCCTTGAAGATATTATGACTATACAATACAGTTCCATGTTTTAAATATTGTTCTGTTTTAAATATTATCTGTTTTGTGGCATGGCTCATTAGCTGCAGATAGTGTTGACTATTGGATCCAGCCCAAGGGGAGAGGCATTGCATGGGCATAAGGGACTAGGTTCCTGTTGATAGGCAGGTAGGGAAAAGAACTGAGAATGAAAGAGCCGATGGTTCTAATGTTCACAGATCTACATTGAAACTCGTGTTGTGTGCAAAGAAGAGAAGCCATACTCGGCTAAAATTTTCTGAAGTAAACAAGGATTAAGTGGCAAAAGATTGCTTTTCTCATGCAAGTGAGGGCCTACAGCAAATGTTATCTGTACTAGATAAGAAGCAAAACTGTAGCCAGACCTGAAGGTCATAGAGGAGAAAATGGCCAGGCTGGGACATTTGTTATCCTAGGAGGAAGTGAAAATGTAGTGGGACACCAAGGAAGGTGTGGCCCTCATCAACTGGACTTTGATAATAGTAGTGAGGATTTGTAGCAATGCACCTGAGCTGATGAGGTCCTCACACGAAGGGAATATGGAGATTCCCATAGCGGTTTGCTGGTCTAAAGTAAAATGAAACAGAAGTAGTGTACCACTACGCGTAACCTCAAATTTCCTGCCTCTGAATTGTGCAGAAGATGTATTCTTTAGGTGTTGTGCATATACTTGTCATCGGATTGTTCATAGAAGAAGAATGTATTTATAGACTCTGGTCTCCCTTATGCATCTCTACCTCATCGGGTTCTGGCCTGCCATGCCAAGTGGCAGCTTGTAGTCTGCCCAGGCATATCACTAATGTAGCAGCACACAAACCCAGCAAGAATTTTCCTTTTTTTGTAGCATGGTGGTGCACAGATGTGACCCTCGACCACTGCTACCATGCCCGTTACAGGGTTGTCCTGAGTGTGGCAACAGTTCTTGACAGAGAAAGAAGATTGTGGTCAGAGAACAGGAGAGGGGAGTTAGTAAAGTCATACACTGAGCAGAGCTGGTAGAAGACCAGGTCTAGTGAATTTCTGTCTTCATGCATAGCAGAGTTAGTAAGACAGGTGGTTAGATTCAGAGAGTGAATTATCAATAGGGGTGTTAAAGTCACATCCACAATGAGAGTGGGACTATCAAAGGAAAGTGTGGAAGCCAGGTGGCAAAGTGTCCAGGAACTGGTTGGTTTTGACTCGAGGGCAATACACAACCGCCACTCGCAAAGTGAAGGGTTTGAAGGGTCTAATGGTATGGACCTCAAAGGACGGAAACATAAGCAAAGGTACCTAGGGAATAACCGGGAAAACACATTGTGATGAAAGGAGCAGACCAACACCTCCACCTTGTCTGCTAGTGCATGTTAATGTTATCCGAGAGAACACTGACTTACAGACAACATTTATAATATATGTCATTGGCTATAGACGGTGGTACACATTTCTGTTACCTAC
The DNA here is from genome assembly GCF_051348905.1 of Ranitomeya variabilis. Taxonomy (NCBI): domain Eukaryota; kingdom Metazoa; phylum Chordata; class Amphibia; order Anura; family Dendrobatidae; genus Ranitomeya; species Ranitomeya variabilis. The sequence goes on along the minus strand of NC_135235.1, from coordinate 73,745,670 downwards.
TATCTTCTACCTATCTTCTACCATAATATGGACACATTTTTAAGTCTATATTATATATATAGACCATGTGTGGATCAACTGAACTGAAATCCACTGTGAGTGTTGAGACTGAAATAAAAATCATAAAATATGACGGTATCATGAAACCGGCCTAAGATTTACTGATAAGACCAATAAAACTGGAGGAAAGCGAAAACTTATAGATAATGCCATTGACTCATAATCCTTACTTCTTCTGTCCATTAATATTCTTAGCTTTCAGTGGATCTCAAGGCTAACTTTACAAAGCGCAAATTACTTTGGTTTAACCAAAATATATGAAGGGTGACATGATACAAGAAGGACTTATAATACTTACGTTTAACCTTGCATCAACCATGGCTTCATACTGTAGTTTTTCTGCAATAAGAAACTGAACTGTTCATTTTCTAAATCTATACTGTTCATTTTCTAAATCTATATATCTTATCTTATGGCCTGAAAATATGATTAAAGTGGTTGTCTGGGATTATAAAAAAGGATCTTCTTTTTTTTCATGAGTGTGTAGTACTGGCTGAGGAGGTAGGATAAGACCCCTTCGCACGTGCACATAAAAACACATCCATGTGGGACACTTCGTATTGACCATCTGTGTGTTTCTTTTTTATCAGCATCTGTGTGTATGTTTTTTTCAGACCGTATGGCATCCATGTGACTTGTACCACAATATAATGCATTCAAGAAATTACTGATTTGTAAGTGTTAAAGGGAACCTGTCAGCAGGATTGTGCACAGTAACCTACAAACACTGTCTGGTCGATGCCGCTATACTGATTAAAATGATACCTTGGTTGATGAAATCCATCTTGTGGTTGTTTTTATTCTCAGTTTTGAGTTAATGATATGCTTGCACTGCTGGGGGTCCTGTGGGGGGGTCTTCATGTGGTGCTCTGCTTAGGTATTCATAATGAAGACTGCTGACTAGTGATGAGCGAGTATACTCGTTGCTCGATTTTCCAGAGCACGCTTGGGTGGTCTCCGAGTATTTATGACTGCTCGGCGATTTAGTTTTCCTTGCCTCAGCTTGATTACATGTGGGGATTCCCTAGCAACCAGGCAACCCCCACATGTGCTCAGCCTGCCTAACAGCCGTAAATCATCCAGCTGCAGCAAGGAAAACTAAATCTCCGAGCAGTCATAAATACTCGGAGACCACCCGAGCGTGCTCTGGAAAACCCGAGCAATGAGTATACTCGCTCATCACTGCTGCTGACAGGTCACTGATCCCTCACTGACTTGCCCCTTAGTTTGCATAAGGAATATCTGCACATACTAAAGAAAAAAAAAACCTTCTGTGCTTGGTGTTATTCAGATAGTCCAAAAAACAATTTGAAAATGTCGCCCACCGCGCCTGCACAGTAGCAGCTATTGGTGTATGTAGAGGTGATCCGCTAGCTGCTATTGCGCAGGCGCCAATGGCATCATCTTGCTGGAGAAGAAAAAAAATGTGCTCCTCCAAGATGGCGCCACCTGCGCAGTAGCAGCTTTTGGAGATAGCTTTAACTAAGCATGTGATTTGTGAAGGTAATTGTTTTCACCAGAAATTTTTAGGGGTGTCAGAGCAAAAGGGGTGAAAACATATGCGCATGCCAATTTTTAGTTATTTGATCCCATAAATTTAATTTATGCCTATATTTTTCTCACTTCACTAAAACCAACTTAAGGTACCTTCACACTAAGCGACGCTGCAGCGATACAGACAATGATGCCGATCGCTGCAGCGTCGCTGTTTAGTCGTTGTGTGGTCGCTGGAGAGCTGTCACACAGACAGCTCTCCAGCGACCAACGATGCCGAAGTCCCCGGGTAACCAGGGTAAACATCGGGTTACTAAGCGCAGGGCCGCACTTAGTAACCCGATGTTTACCCTGGTTACCATTGTAAATGTAAATGTAAAAAAACACATACTCACATTCCGGTGCCCGGCGTCTGCTTCCCTGCACTCCTCCTGCATCCTGTGTCAGCGCCGAACATCTCCGGCATCTCCCACAGAGCAGAGCGGTGACGTCACCGCTCTGCTTTACGGCCGGCACTTACACAGGATGCAGGAGGAGTGCAGGGAAGCGGACGCCGGGCACCGGAATGTGAGTATGTGTTTTTTTTTTTTACATTTACACTGGTAACCAGGGTAAACATCGGGTTACTAAGCACGGCCCTGCGCTTAGTAACCCGAGATTTACCCTGGTTACCAGTGAAGACATCACTGGATCGGTGTCACACACACCGATTCAGCGATGTCAGCGGGAGATCCAGCGATGAAATAAAGTTCTGGACTTTCAGCAACGACGAGCGATGGCACAGCAGGATCCTGATCGCTGCTGCGTGTCAAACACAACGATATCGCTAGCCAGGACGCTGCAACGTCACGGATCGCTAGCGATATCGTTGTAAAGTTGCTTAGTGTGAAGGTACCTTTAGACTATTTAGTGTTGAATGATGCATCACACAAAAATCAGATTACAAATCGGATTATTTTTAAAAAAAGGTTCTTAGAACTGAAACGTCGCCATGATGGGCTACTAAACAGAAGCTCTCCAATTTTTCACTTTGAACGGTGTGCTGCCCCTATTTTTTTGAATCTCTGCATAAGGTTTGGTACTTACCTGGGGGGCCTTGCACCCTACTTGCTAATTTTGTGCTTCATTTTATTTTTCTATCTATCTATCTATCAAAAATATGGAGGCAGTACACTGTTCAAAGTGAAAAATAGAAGCGTTTCTTTTTAATAGCCGATCATTTGCAATCAAAAGTCAAACTGTGTTCTTTCCCTTCTGAGCCCTGCCGTACGCTCAAACAGTAGATTTCCCCCACATATAGGGTATTGCTGTGCTCAGGAAAAATTGCACAAGTTTTCAAGTCCATTTTCTCCTGTTACCCATGTGAAAATAAAAAAAATTGGGTCTAAACTAACATTTTTGTGAAATGTTCATTTTTTCCTGATTACAATTAAGCAGCCATTAGCCTCCCCGATATGTTTCGCCACATGGGCGTCATCAGGTGAAATGAGGCTGCAATAATAGAGAGACTGTCAATAAACCAAACACAAGTACCTCATATATACTTGATAGATATCTGTTCTGCCTTCCTCCACATAGGATGCTGTGTGGATTCCAACATACGGCTAAACCTTCATCCACATCCCATTAAACAGACTGTATTGAAGCTCAAGTCTTATTTATTAGGGTGATGATAACATCTATAATATAACGCTGGGAGCGTCACTCTGTCCGAAGCCTTTATAGACTGCGCAAGCGCAAGCGCCGGCGCAGTCTGGACCCCACAGAGCGACGCTCCCAGGAGATTGCGGTATGCGTAAGCGCTGAACGCACACCGCGATCTCCAACAGAGAAACAGGGACGAGCCAGGAGGCGGAGGGTGAGTATACTTACCTGTCCCGTTCCACCGACGCCATTCCGGAATATCCCCCTGCTCCCGGAATCGGCGCCTGCGCAGTCCGCGCTTTCCGGCGCCATTTTCTTGAAGACACATTGCAGTGTGTCTTCAAGAAAATGGCGCCGGAAAGCGCGAACTGCGCAGGCGCCTTTTCCGGCACCAGGAGGACACAGAAAATCTGTCCTCCTGGTGCCGGAAAAGGCGCCTGCGCAGTCCGCGCTTTCCGGCGCCATTTTCTTGAAGACACACTGCAATGTGTCTTCAAGAAAATGGCGCCGGAAAGCGCGGACTGCGCAGGCGCCGATTCCGGGAGCAGGGGGATATTCATGGCCCGGAATGGCGTCGGTGGAACGGGACAGGTAAGTATACTCACCCTCCGCAAGTAACAAATTGCTGTGCCATGAGGCTGTGGCACTTCATGCCACAGCTATTTGTTACTTACGCCACTTACGTCCACAGCCACCGCACCCACCACAGCCACCGCACCCAGCACAGCCACGCACAGCCGCCGCACCCAGCACAGCCGCCGCACCGAGCAAAGCCACGCACAGCCGCCCACAGCAACGCACAGCCGCCCCCAGCCACACACAGCCGCCCACAGCAACGCACAGCCACCCACAGCCACACACAGCCGCCCACAGCCGCCGCACCCACCACAGCCACCGCACCCAGCACAGCCACGCACAGCCGCCGCACCCAGCACAGCCGCCTACAGCCACGCACAGCCGCTGCACCCAGCACAGCCACGCACAGCCGCCCACAGCCACGCACAGGCGCCTACAGCCACGCACAGCCACCGCACCCAGCACAGCCGCCGCACCCGGCACAGCCACGCACAGCTGCCGCACCCGGCACAGCCACGCACAGCCGCCGCACCCGGCGCAGCCACGCACAGCCGCCGCACCCAGCACAGCCACGCACAGCCGCCGCACCCAGCACAGCCACGCACAGCCGCCGCACCCGGCACAGCCGCCGCACCCAGTACAGCCGCCGCACCCAGCACAGCCACGCACAGCCGCCCACAGCCACGCACAGCCGCCCACAGCCACGCACAGCCGCCCACAGCCACGCACAGCCGCCGCACCCAGCACAGCCGCCGCACCCAGCACAGCCGCCGCACCCAGCACAGCCACGCACAGCCGCCGCACCCAGCACAGCCGCCGCACTCAGCACAGCCGTCCACAGCCGCCGCACCCAGCACAGCCACGCACAGCCGCCCACAGCCGCCGCACCCAGTACAGCCGCCGCACCCAGCACAGCCACGCACAGCCACCCACAGCAGCCGCACCCACCACAGCCACCGCACCCAGCACAGCCACGCACAGCCGCCGCACCCAGCACAGCCGCCTACAGCCACGCACAGCCGCTGCACCCAGCACAGCCACGCACAGCCGCCCACAGCCACGCACAGGCGCCTACAGCCACGCACAGCCACCGCACCCAGCACAGCCGCTGCACCCAGCACAGCCACGCACAGCCGCCGCATCCAGCACAGCCACCGCACCCAGCACAGCCGCCGCACCCAGCACAGCCATGCACAGCCGCCCACAGCCACGCACAGCCGCCGCACCCAGCACAGCCGCCGCACCCAGCACAGCCACGCACAGCCGCCCACAGCCGCCGCACCCAGCACAGCCGCCGCACTCAGCACAGCCGTCCACAGCCGCCGCACCCAGCACAGCCACGCACAGCCGCCCACAGCCACGCACAGCCGCCTACAGCCACGCACAGCCGCCGCACCCAGCACAGCCACCGCACCCAGCACAGCCGCCGCACCCAGCACAGCCACGCACAGCCGCCCACAGCCGCCGCACCCAGCACAGCCGCCGCACCGAGCACAGCCGCTGCACCCAGCACAGCCACGCACAGCCGCCCACAGCAACGCACAGCCGCCCACAGCCACACACAGCCACCCACAGCCGCCGCACCCAGTACAGCCGCCGCACCCAGCACAGCCACCCACAGCCGCCGCACCCACCACAGCCACCGCACCCAGCACAGCCGCCGCACCCAGCACAGCCGCCTACAGCCACGCACAGCCGCTGCACCCAGCACAGCCACGCACAGCCTCCCACAGCCACACACAGGCGCCTACAGCCATGCACAGCCGCCGCACCCAGCACAGCCGCCGCACCCAGCACAGCCACGCACAGCCACCGCACCCAGCACAGCCGCCGCACCCAGCACAGCCGCCTACAGCCACGCACAGCCGCTGCACCCAGCACAGCCACGCACAGCCGCCCACAGCCACGCACAGCCGCCCACAGCCGCCGCACCCAGTACAGCCGCCGCACCCAGCACAGCCACGCACAGCCACCCACAGCCGCCGCACCCACCACAGCCACCGCACCCAGCACAGCCACGCACAGCCGCCGCACCCAGCACAGCCGCCTACAGCCACGCACAGCCGCTGCACCCACCACAGCCACGCACAGCCGCCCACAGCCACGCACAGGCGCCTACAACCACGCAAAGCCACCGCACCCAGCACAGCCACGCACAGCCGCCGCACCCAGCACAGCCACCGCACCCAGCACAGCCGCCGCACCCAGCACAGCCACGCACAGCCGCCCACAGCCACGCACAGCCGCCCACAGCCACGCACAGCCGCCGCACCCAGCACAGCCGCCTCACCCAGCACAGCCGCCGCACCCAGCACAGCCACGCACAGCCGCCCACAGCCGCCGCACCCAGCACAGCCGCCGCACTCAGCACAGCCGTCCACAGCCGCCGCACCCAGCACAGCCACGCACAGCCGCCCACAGCCACGCACAGCCGCCTACAGCCACGCACAGCCACCGCACCCAGCACAGCCGCCGCACCCAGCACAGCCACGCACAGCCGCCGCACCCAGCACAGCCACCGCACCCAGCACAGCCGTCCACAGCCGCCGCACCCAGCACAGCCGCCTACAGCCACACACAGCCGCCTACAGCCACGCACAGCCACCGCACCCAGTACAGCCGCCGCACCCAGCACAGCCACGCACAGCCACGCACAGCCGCCTACAGCCACGCACAGCCGCTGCACCCAGCACAGCCACCGCACCCAGCACAGCCGTTCACAGCCGCCGCACCCAGCACAGCCACGCACAGCCGCCGCACCCACCACAGCCACCGCACCCAGCACAGCGACGCACAGCCGCCGCACCCAGCACAGCCGCCCACAGCCACCCACAGCCACGCACAGCCGCTGCACCTAGCACAGCCACCGCACCCAGCACAGCCGTCCACAGCCGCCGCACCCAGCACAGCCACCCACAGCCGCCCGCACCCAGCACAGCCACGCACAGCCGCGCCACATACAGCCGCCTGCACTCAGCACAGCCGCCGCACTCAGCACAGCCACCGCACCCAGCACAGCCGCCCACAGCCACGCACAGCCGCCGCACCCAGCACAGCCGCCGCACCCAGCACAGCCGCCGCACCCAGCACAGCCGCCGCACCCAGCACAGCCACGCACAGCCGCCGCACCCAGCACAGCCACACACAGCCGCCCACAGCCACGCACAGCCGCCTACAGCCACGCACAGCCGCCGCACCCAGCACAGCCACCGCACCCAGCACAGCCGCCGCACCCAGCACAGCCACGCACAGCTGCCGCACCCAGCACAGCCACCGCACCCAGCACAGCCGTCCACAGCCGCCGCACCCAGCACAGCCACGCACAGCCGCTTACAGCCACACACAGCCGCCTACAGCCACGCACAGCCACCGCACCCAGCACAGCCGCCGCACCCAGCACAGCCGCCGCACCCAGCACAGCCACGCACAGCCGCCCACAGCCACGCACAGCCGCCTACAGCCACGCACAGCCGCTGCACCCAGCACAGCCGCCGCACCCAGCACAGCCACGCACAGCCACGCACAGCCGCCTACAGCCACGCACAGCCGCTGCACCCAGCACAGCCACCGCACCCAGCACAGCCGTCCACAGCCGCCGCACCCAGCACAGCCACGCACAGCCGCCGCACCCACCACAGCCACCGCCGCCGCACCCAGCACAGCCACCCACAGCCGCCCGCACCCAGCACAGCCACGCACAGCCGCGCCACATACAGCCACCCGCACTCAGCACAGCCGCCGCACTCAGCACAGCCACCGCACCCAGCACAGCCGCCCACAGCCACGCACAGCCGCCGCACCCAGCACAGCCGCCGCACCCAGCACAGCCGCCGCACCCAGCACAGCCGCCGCACCCAGCACAGCCACGCACAGCCGCCGCACCCAGCACAGCCACCACACCCAGCACAGCCGTCCACAGCCGCCGCACCCAGCACAGCCACGCACAGCCTCCCACAGCCACGCACAGCCGCCTAGAGCCACGCACAGCCGCTGCACCGAGCACAGCCACGCACAGCCGCCGCACCCAGCACAGCCACCACACCCAGCACAGCCGTCCACAGCCACCGCACCCAGCACAGCCGCCCACAGCCACGCACAGCCGCCGCACCCAGCACAGCCGCCGCACCCAGCACAGCCACCGCACCCAGCACAGCCGCCGCACCCAGCACAGCCACGCACAGCCGCCGCACCCAGCACAGCCACCGCACCCAGCACAGCCGTCCACAGCCGCCGCACCCAGCACAGCCACGCACAGCCGCTTACAGCCACACACAGCCGCCTACAGCCACGCACAGCCACCGCACCCAGCACAGCCGCCGCACCCAGCACAGCCGCCGCACCCAGCACAGCCACGCACAGCCGCCCACAGCCACGCACAGCCGCCTACAGCCACGCACAGCCGCTGCACCCAGCACAGCCACCACACCCAGCACAGCCGTCCACAGCCGCCGCACTCAGCACAGCCACGCACAGCTGCCGCACCCACCACAGCCACCGCACCCAGCACAGCGACGCACAGCCACCCACAGCCACGCACAGCCGCTGCACCTAGCACAGCCACCGCACCCAGCACAGCCGTCCACAGCCGCCGCACCCAGCACAGCCACCCACTGCCGCCCGCACCCAGCACAGCCACGCACAGCCGCGCCACATACAGCCACCCGCACTCAGCACAGCCGCCGCACTCAGCACAGCCACCGCACCCAGCACAGCCGCCCACAGCCACGCACAGCCGCCGCACCCAGCACAGCCGCCGCACCCAGCACAGCCGCCGCACCCAGCACAGCCGCCGCACCCAGCACAGCCACGCCCAGCCGCCGCACCCAGCACAGCCACCACACCCAGCACAGCCGTCCACAGCCGCCGCACCCAGCACAGCCACGCACAGCCTCCCACAGCCACGCACAGCCGCCTAGAGCCACGCACAGCCGCTGCACCCAGCACAGCCACCCACAGCCGCCGCACCCAGCACAGCCGCGCACAGCTGCCGCACCCAGCACAGCCGCCGCACCCAGCACAGATGCCCACAGCCGCCGCCCACAGCCACACACAGCCGCTGCACCCAGCACAGCCACCGCACCCAGCACAGCCACCCACAGCCGCCCGCACCCAGCAGCGCCACGCACAGCCGCCCGCACTCAGCACAGCCGCCCGCACTCAGCACAGCCGCCCGCACTCAGCACAGCCGCCCGCACTCAGCACAGCCGCCCGCACTCAGCACAGCCGCCCGCACGCAGCACAGCCGCCCGCACTCAGCACAGCCGCCCGCACTCAGCAAAGCCGCCCGCACTCAGCACAGCCGCCCGCACTCAGCACAGCCGCCCGCTCTACCCACAGCCGCCCGCACTCCGCACAGCCGCCCGCACTCAGCACAGCCGCCCGCACTCAGCACAGCCGCCCGCACTCAGCATAGCCGCCCGCACTCCGCACAGCCGCCCGCACTCCGCACAGCCGCCCGCAATGATGGGGGCGCAGGATGGAGCAGCACGTGATAGGATGGGGGCGCAGGATGGAGCAGCAAGTGATAGGATGGGGGCGCAGGATGGGAGCACATGACAGGATGGGGATGCAGGATGGAGCAGCACATGACACGGTGGAGCAGCACATGACAGGATGGGGCGCAGGATGGAACAGCACATGACACGGTGGAGCAGCACATGACAGGATGGGGATGCAGGATGGAGCAGCACATGACACGGTGGAGCAGCACATGACAGGATGGGGGCGCAGGATGGAGCAGCACATGACACGGTGGAGCAGCACATGACAGGATGGGGATGCAGGATGGAGCAGCACATGACACGGTGGAGCAGCACATGACAGGATGGGGGCGCAGGATGGAGCAGCACATGACAGGATGGGAGAGCAAGATGGGAGCAGCACATACCAGGATGGAGACCATATACCAATATAAATGCTCGCCACCCGGGCGTAGAACGGGTTCAATAGCTAGTAAACTATAACGTTGAACAACAATGGTGGATAGTATTCATAGTAGATGATCGAATAGTGAATGATGTTGATGTACAAAGTGGATGTTCAATGAATAATCATAGTGGATGACTGGTGAAAAACTGTAAAGAATAACAGCATATCAGTATATGCACATACAGGGTGCAATCACATAAATAACTGGGACATTACAGCAAGAATTGTACAGAGTGCATTACACAGTAATTCTAACAGCACTGCCCTATTCTATACAAAGATGCATCTGTCTACATGCAGAGTAAACATACATTAACCTATCTGCAAGCTGCAGAGCACAATCTGCCTAACTATATCAGACTTTCGGAGCTGCATAAGGCTCAGATACTAACACAAACATAAGATGCATTTAACCCTTTATAAACGTACCGAGATCCGTTAGGACAGGGGTAGGAAAGTAAGTGAGACAGGAGCACGTGTGTCTCTCATCAGACCTGAGGAGAAATGGCTACTGAAGCTCGTCTTCCTCAAGAAGAATGAGGGCGGAACCTACCCAGAAGACATTGCTCTTTTGAGGGAAAGGTTGGTAAACAACATGAAAAGTAGGCAACTGATGACCTCCAGTGGCCATAACTTGAATAACATGACAATTATCTTTCTGCACATTAAGATGGGCAGAACACTCCCCGCTTGGCGTCAACAGATGCCACAATTAGGTTCTTTTGGGGAAAATAATAATACAAGCTCGGTAATGGGCCTGAGGAACAGTTTGTTCTCCCCAAGCTTGCACACTCTGACCTCTACTTTCCGCACTTTCCCATCTTTGCTGGGAAGGGTCTTGATGACTAGGCCGAGTGGCCACTCGTTCCGATGTGACTGACTGTCTTTGATGAGTACAACATCGCCAGATTGAATATTTGGGCGGTCTTTCTGCCACTTTGTCCTGGTCTGCAGAGTGGAGAGATACTGTTTCCTCCATCTATTCCAGAAGACGTTGGACACGCTTTGTACTTGCCTCCATTGTCGCCTGTAGAGGTCTTTGTCATTGAATTCTCCGAGTGGAGCTTTCGGGACACAGGTTTTCTTTGTGAGTAACATTGCAGGAGTTAGGATGGATGGATCTCCGGAATCACTAGAAAGTGCTGTCAGTGGCCTGTGTCATGATCTCTGCAGGCAGAGATCATAGCAAGCCTATAGAGGGACAAGCTCTCGGAAGATGGAACTATACTGACCATGAACTAAGCCTGCCGCGCAACTAGAAATAGCCAGGTAGCATTTCCTATTTATCGCTAGATGCCCAGCTCTGGCCTAAGACCTAAATAGCTAGCAGAGGGAAATATAAGACCTGGCTCACCTCTAGAGAAATATTGCAAAGAAGACAGTAGCCCCCCACATATAATGACGGTGAGTTCAGATGAAACAACAAACGCAGCAGGAAAATAGTCTTAGCAAATTTGAGGTCCGCTTACTAGATAGCAGAAGACAGATAGTATACTTTCATGGTCAGTAGAAAAACACTAACAAAACACCATCCAGAGATTACCTTAAACTCTGGCATTAACTCATAACGCCAGAGTAGCAATCCCTGATCAACGAGAGCTTTCCAGACACAGTAACAAAACTTCAGCTGTGAACTGGAACAAATAGGCAAAACAAAACATGGACAAAAGTCCAACTTATCTAGTAGTTGTCTAGAAGCAGGAACAAGCACTGAGAGGCATCAGATAACATTGTTGACCGGCAAGAAACCACCAGAGAAATGAGCTTAAATAGCGACACCCACTACTGATGGAACCAGGTGAAACAGGAAAGAGGATGACAAGTCCAATTCCACAAGCGGCCACCGGGGGAGCCCAGAATCCAAATTCACAACAGTACCCCCCCCTCAAGGAGGGGGCACCGAACCCTCACCAGATCCACCAGGGCGACCAGGATGAGCCCTATGGAAGGCACGAACAAGATCAGAAGCATGAACATCAGATGCATTGACCCAAGAATTATCCTCCTGGCCGTAACCCTTCCAGTTGACCAGATACTGGAGTTTCCGTCTGGAAACACGAGAGTCCAAAATTTTCTCCACAACGTACTCCAACTCACCCTCAACCAACACCGGAGCAGGAGGCTCAACTGAAGGTACAACAGGTACCTCATACCTGCGCAATAACGACCGATGAAAAACGTTATGAATGGAAAAGGACGCAGGGAGGTCCAAACGGAAAGAAACAGGATTAAGAATCTCCAATATTCTATAAGGGCCGATGAACCGAGGTTTAAACTTAGGAGAAGAGACCCTCATAGGGACAAAACGAGAAGACAACCACACTAAATCTCCAACACAAAGCCGAGAACCAACACGACGATGACGGTTGGCAAAACGCTGAGTCTTCTCCTGGGACAACTTCAAATTGTCCATAACCTGCCCCCAGATGTGATGCAATCTCTCCACCACCGCATCCACTCCAGGACAATCCGAGGATTCCACCTGACCGGAGGAAAATCGAGGGTGAAACCCCGAATTACAGAAAAACGGGGACACCAAGGTGGAAGAACTGGCCCGATTATTGAGGGCGAACTCTGCCAATGGCAAAAAAGCAACCCAATCATCCTGGTCAGCAGAGACAAAACACCTCAGATATGTCTCAAGGGTCTGATTAGTCCGCTCGGTCTGGCCATTAGTCTGAGGGTGAAAAGCAGATGAAAAAGACAAATCTATGCCCATCCTAGCACAGAATGCCCGCCAAAATCTAGACACAAATTGGGTACCTCTGTCAGAAACAATATTCTCAGGAATACCGTGCAATCGGACAACATTCTGAAAAAACAGAGGAACCAACTCAGAAGAAGAAGGCAACTTGGGCAGAGGAACCAAATGGACCATTTTAGAGAAACGGTCACAGACCACCCAGATGACAGACATCTTCTGGGAAACAGGCAGATCTGAAATAAAATCCATCGAGATGTGTGTCCAAGGCCTCTTAGGAATAGGCAAGGGCAACAGCAGTCCGCTAGCCCGAGAACTACAAGACTTGGCCCGAGCACAAACGTCACATGACTGCACAAAGACTCGCACATCTCGTGACAGGGAAGGCCACCAGAAGGATCTTGCCACCAAATCCCTGGTACCAAAAATTCCGGAATGACCTGCCAATGCAGAAGAATGTACCTCAGAGATGACTCTGCTGGTCCAATCATCCGGAACAAACAGTCTATCAGGCGGACAACGATCCGGTCTATCCGCCTGAAACTCTTGCAAGGACCGCCGCAGATCAGGAGAAACGGCCGACAAAATTACTCCCTCCCTAAGGATACCTGTGGGTTCAGAATTACCAGGAGAGTCCGGGTCAAAACTCCTAGAAAGGGCATCTGCCTTAACATTCTTAGAACCCGGTAGGTATGACACCACAAAATTAAAGCGAGAAAAAAATAAAGACCAGCGCGCCTGTCTAGGATTCAGGCGTCTGGCAGTCTCAAGATAAATCAAATTTTTGTGGTCAGTCAATACCACCACCTGATGCCTAGCCCCCTCGAGCCAATGGCGCCACTCCTCAAACGCCCACTTCATGGCCAAAAGCTCCCGATTCCCAACATCATAATTCCGCTCTGCGGGCGAAAATTTGCGAGAAAAGAAGGCACAAGGCCTAATGACGGAGCAGTCGGAACCTTTCTGCGACAACACTGCCCCAGCTCCGATCTCCGAAGCGTCAACCTCAACCTGAAAAGGCAGATTCACATCAGGCTGACGCAACACAGGGGCAGAGGCAAAACGGCGCTTAAGCTCCTGAAAGGCCTCTACAGCATGAGGGGACCAATTAGCAACATCAGCGCCTTGTCTGGTCAAATCAGTCAGTGGTTTAACGACATCCGAAAAACCAGCAATAAATCGGCGGTAAAAGTTGGCAAAGCCCAAAAATCTCTGAAGACCCTTAAGAGAGGAGGGCTGAGTCCAGTCACAAATAGCTTGCACCTTGACGGGATCCATCTCAATGGAAGAGGGAGAAAAAATATACCCCAAAAAGGAAATTTTCTGGACCCCAAAAACGCACTTAGACCCCTTCACACATAAAGAATTAGACCGCAGAACCTGAAAAACTCTCCTGACCTGCTGGACATGAGAGTCCCAGTCATCAGAAAAAATCAGAATATCATCCAGATATATTATCATAAATTTATCCAGAAAATCGCGGAAAATATCATGCATAAAAGACTGGAAAACTGAAGGGGCATTAGAAAGACCAAAAGGCATGACCAAATACTCAAAGTGGCCCTCGGGCGTATTAAATGCGGTCTTCCACTCATCCCCCTGCCTGATCCGCACCAAATTATACGCCCCACGAAGATCAATTTTAGAGAACCACTTAGCACCCTCTATACGAGCAAACAAATCAGTAAGCAATGGCAATGGGTATTGATACTTAACAGTGATCTTATTCAGAAGCCGATAATCAATACATGGTCTCAAAGAGCCGTCTTTTTTTGAGACAAAGAAAAACCCAGCTCCCAAGGGAGAAGAAGATGGACGAATATGTCCCTTTTCCAAAGACTCCTTTATATATTCCCGCATAGCAGCATGTTCCGGCACAGACAAATTAAACAAACGACCCTTTGGATATTTACAACCCGGTATCAAATCTATGGCACAATCGCACTCACGGTGCGGAGGTAACGACCCAAGCTTGGGTTCGTCAAAGACGTCTTGATAATCAGAGAGGAACTCAGGGACTTCAGAGGGAATGGACGACGAAATAGAAACCAAAGGTACGTCCCCATGAATACCCTTACATCCCCAGCTCAACACAGACATTGCTCTCCAGTCCAAGACTGGGTTGTGAGACTGCAACCATGGCAATCCCAGTACCAAATCGTCATGTAAATTATACAGCACCAGGAAACGAATAATCTCCTGGTGATCCGGATTGATACGCATGGTTACTTGTGTCCAGTATTGTGGTTTATTATTAGCCAATGGGGTGGAGTCAATCCCCTTCAGAGGAATAAGAGTCTCCAAAGGCTCTAAATCAAAACCACAACGATTGGCAAAGGACCAATCCATAAGACTCAGAGCGGCGCCAGAGTCAACATAGGCGTCCGTGGCAATGGATGACAAAGAACAAATCAGGGTTACAGACAAAATAAACTTAGACTGAATGGTGCCAATGGAAACAGACTTATCAAGCTTCTTTGTACGCCTAGAGCATGCTGATATAACATGAGTAGAATCCCCACAATAGAAACACAATCCATTCTTCCGTCTAAAATTCTGTCGCTCGCTCCTGGACAGAATTCTATCACACTGCATACTTTCTGGCGTCTTTTCCATAGACACCGCCAGATGGTGCACCGGTTTGCGCTCCCGCAGACGCCTATCAATCTGAATAGCCATTGTCATGGACTCATTCAGACCTGCAGGCAAAGGGAACCCCACCATAACATCCTTAACGGCATCAGAGAGACCTTCTCTGAAAGTTGCCGCCAAGGCGCACTCATTCCACTGAGTAAGCACAGACCATTTACGGAATTTTTGGCAGAAAACTTCAGCTTCGTCTTGCCCCTGAGATAGTGCCATCAAAGTTTTTTCTGCCTGAAGTTCCAAATGAGGTTCCTCATAAAGCAAGCCCAAGGCCAGAAAAAACGCATCCACATCGCGTAACGCAGGATCCCCTGCTGGCAATGAGAAGGCCCAATCTTGAGGGTCACCCCTGAGCAAGGAAATCACAATCCTAACCTGCTGAGCAGGGTCTCCAGCTGAACGAGACTTCAGGGACAAATAAAGCTTACAATTATTTCGGAAATTCTGGAAGCTAGCTCTATTCCCTGTGAAGAACTCCGGCAAAGGAATTCTCGGCTCAGATACCGGAGCATGTACCACAAAATTTTGTAAATTTTGTACTTTCGTGATGAGATTATTCAAACCCGCAGTTACACTCTGGAGATCCATTATTGTCAGGTGCACACAGAGCATACAGAGATTAGGAGGAGAGAGAGAAAAAAGACTGCAGCAAGGCAGACTGGAGGGAAAAAAAAAAAAAAAAAATTCCAGCAGACTTCTTATAACTCTCCTTTCTCAACCTGGGTCTTTAACACTTTATTGGCCGGTCAAACTGTCATGATCTCTGCAGGCAGAGATCATAGCAAGCCTATAGAGGGACAAGCTCTCGGAAGATGGAACTATACTGACCATGAACTAAGCCTGCCGCGCAACTAGAAATAGCCAGGTAGCATTTCCTATTTATCGCTAGATGCCCAGCTCTGGCCTAAGACCTAAATAGCTAGCAGAGGGAAATATAAGACCTGGCTCACCTCTAGAGAAATATTGCAAAGAAGACAGTAGCCCCCCACATATAATGACGGTGAGTTCAGATGAAACAACAAACGCAGCAGGAAAATAGTCTTAGCAAATTTGAGGTCCGCTTACTAGATAGCAGAAGACAGATAGTATACTTTCATGGTCAGTAGAAAAACACTAACAAAACACCATCCAGAGATTACCTTAAACTCTGGCATTAACTCATAACGCCAGAGTAGCAATCCCTGATCAACGAGAGCTTTCCAGACACAGTAACAAAACTTCAGCTGTGAACTGGAACAAATAGGCAAAACAAAACATGGACAAAAGTCCAACTTATCTAGTAGTTGTCTAGAAGCAGGAACAAGCACTGAGAGGCATCAGATAACATTGTTGACCGGCAAGAAACCACCAGAGAAATGAGCTTAAATAGCGACACCCACTACTGATGGAACCAGGTGAAACAGGAAAGAGGATGACAAGTCCAATTCCACAAGCGGCCACCGGGGGAGCCCAGAATCCAAATTCACAACAGGCCTGGCATTCATGATGGCTGAGACCTCTGCCAACAACGTGGTTAAACTCTCTTGTGTAAGTCTGGTGTTAGCTTGCAAGAAGATAGAGTCTAGTATTTTGCAGGCTATCCCTATCATCCTTTCCCACGCACCTCCCATGTGCAAAGAGTGTGGTAGATTGAAAGTCCAGGTACATCCTTGCTCGCCTAGATGCCTTTCCACATTAGCGATGTCCAGATTGGAAGGGATTTGGAGTTCTCTTGCCGCTCCGACAAAATTCGTACCTCGATCAGAACGAATATTCTTCACAGGGCCTCTGATTGCGATGAAGCGTCGAAGTGCGTTTATAAAACTTGGTGTGTCCATCGATTCAATTGCCTCGATATGAACGGCTCTGATGGACAGACACGTGAATAGAACTGCCCAACACTTTGCTTCTGTAAGTATTTTCCTAGTCCGTTGTGTAGCCACAGACCAAGGACCGAATACATCTAGTCCAACCTTGGTGAAGGGGGGTTCAGTACTGAGTCTGTCGGGTGGAAGATTGGCCATCTTCGGATTTTGGAATGTGCCCCGGAGTTTGCGACACGTAACACAGTCGTAGATGAGTTTGCTCACTCTTCTCTTTGCTCCAACTATCCATAGTCCAGCCACCCGTAGGTTTCCTTCAGTAAACAAACGGCCTTGGTGTCTCACTAAGACATGATGATGTTGAATCAGCAGAGTTGTTACGTGATGACGTCCAGGAATTATTATCGGGTGCTTCTCTGAAACTTCTACCTCAGCTTCTTGAAGACGGCCACCGACTCTCAGCAGCCCATCCTGATCGACAATCGGATTGAGCTTCCTCAGCCCACTGACTTCAGGGATGGGTTGTCCCTTGTTGAGGTTGTCTATTTCTCTGCCATAGGTTTCTCTTTGTACGACACGAAGTATTATAACCTTGGCTCTTTCCAGGTCGGGAGCAGTAAACGCAAGCCTGCAGTGATGCCAACCTTTACAAGGTCTCGGGCTATCAGGTAGTGCTGACTTGTAGGACTGGGTTACATGAAATAGACAAGCTATAGCTCGAACAAGTGACTTCCAGGTGGAGAACCTGCTGAACCGGTGAGATTCGAGGTGACAGCTTGAAGTCTCTGTATGTAGAGCAGACACTTGAGGTCGGATCTCTTCATCTGTGTCTGGACCCACTAGTTCGAAAGTATCAGGCCTGCTGATGTAGGGCATCGAACGGTACAAGGAGGTAGGACCTGTGAACCATGTAGTGTCCTTCAGATAACTGGGTGCAACGGATCTAGTCGCGTGGTCCGCAGGATTGTGGTGAGTAGGTACGTAGTGCCACTGATTAGGGCCTGTAGATCTTCTTATCCGAAGTACCCGGTTGCTGACGTAGACGTAGAAGCATTGTGTCTCATTACAGATGTACCCCAGTACCACTTTGCTATCGGTGTAGAACTCTGCATCCTTGATCTTCAGACTCATCGCTGTCATGATTCCCAATGGCAGGGACATGGGCAAAAACGGACTAGCTCTAGGAAGATGGTATCTCAGGTAACCGCGATGCTGAACCTAACACGCAAATAAAAGTAGCCGGGGGTGTGCCTACGTTGTATCCCTAGACACCTCGCGCCAGCCGGAGAGCTAACTACCCCTATAAGAGGAATATACAGACCTGGCTTGCCTCCAGGGAAACCCCAAAAGTTATAGTAGCCCCCCACATGTAATAACGGTTAGGTAAGAGGAAAACACAAACGCAGTATGAATATAGATTCAGCAAAGTGAGGCCCTCTGACTAGATAGATGAAAATACAAAAGAGGACTTCGCGGTTACCTCAAAACCCTAAGCAGCCATCCTGAAACTACCTTAACTCCGTTATCAACTCATGACACCGGAGTAGTAATTTCAGATCACTAGAGCTTCCAGCAGCACGAGAAATATAAATGCATGCTGGACAAAACAAACACAAAAAGCCAAAGATTTCAACTTAGCTGAATTGCAGACTTGGAGCAGGTAGCAAGCAACAGAGATGCTCTGGTAACATTGATTGCCGGCACTAGAGTGACTGAGAAGCCAGACTAAATAGGAAACTCCCAATTTCCTGATGAAAACAGGTGCACTGGAAACACAAGACCAAAGTCAACCAGTACCACCAGTAGCCACCAGAGGGAGCCAAAAACAGAATTCACAACAGTACCCCCCCCTTAAGGAGGGGGCACCGAACCCTCATGAGAACCACCAGGGCGATCTGGATGCGCCCTATGAAAGGCGCGAACCAAATCAGAGGCATGAACATCAGAGGCAGTCACCCAAGAATTATCCTCCTGACCGTATCCCTTCCATTTAACCAGATATTGAAGTCTCCGTCTGGAAATACGAGAGTCCAAAATCTTCTCCACAACATACTCCAATTCACCCTCCACCAGCACAGGAGCAGGAGGCTCAACATAAGGAACAACCGGTACCTCGTACCTCCGCAACAACGACCTATGGAAAACATTATGAATGGTGAAAGATGCTGGAAGGTCCAAACGAAAAGATACAGGATTAAGAATCTCCAAAATCCTATAAGGACCTATGAACCGAGGTTTGAACTTAGGAGAAGAGACCTTCATAGGGACAAAACGAGAAGACAACCACACCAAGTCTCCAACACGGAGATGATGACCCACACGACAATGACGATTAGCAAACTGCTGAGTCTTCTCCTGAGACAACTTCAAATTGTCCACCACATGACTCCAAATCCGGTGCAGTCTATCCACCACAGAATCCACTCCAGGACAATCCGAAGACTCCACCTGACCAGACGAAAAACGAGGGTGAAACCCTGAATTGCAAAAGAAAGGAGAAACCAGAGTAGCAGAACTGGCCCGATTATTGAGGGCAAACTCTGCCAACGGCAAAAAGGCGACCCAATCATCCTGATCAGCAGACACAAAACACCTCAAATACGTCTCCAAGGTCTGATTAGTTCGCTCCGTCTGGCCATTAGTCTGAGGATGGAACGCAGATGAAAAAGACAAATCAATGCCCATCCTGGCACAGAACGCTCGCCAGAACCTAGACACAAATTGAGATCCTCTGTCAGACACGATGTTTTCCGGGATACCATGTAAGCGAACCACATTCTGAAAAAATAAAGGAACCAACTCCGATGAAGAAGGCAATTTGGGCAAGGGTACCAAATGAACCATCTTAGAAAAACGGTCACACACCACCCAAATGACGGACATTTTCTGAGAAACCGGGAGATCCGAGATAAAGTCCATAGAGATGTGCGTCCACGGCCTCTTCGGAATAGGCAAGGACAACAACAATCCACTAGCCCGAGAACAGCAAGGCTTGGCCCGAGCACAAACATCACAAGACTGTACAAAGGTACGCACATCCCGAGACAGGGAAGGCCACCAGAAGGACCTGGCCACCAAATCTCTGGTACCAAAAATTCCAGGGTGGCCCGCCAACACAGAAGAATGAACCTCTGAGATGACTCTACTGGTCCACTCATCTGGAACAAACAATCTCCCAGACGGACAACGATCAGGCCTATCAGTCTGAAACTCCTGCAAAGCACGTCGCAAGTCTGGGGAGACAGCAGACAAAATCACTCCATCCTTAAGGATACCCGTAGGCTCAGAATCACCAGAGGAGTCAGGCTCAAAACTCCTAGAAAGAGCATCTGCCTTCACATTTTTCGAGCCCGGCAAGTATGAAACCACAAAATTAAACCGAGAGAAAAACAATGACCAGCGCGCCTGTCTAGGATTCAGACGCCTGGCGGACTCAAGGTAAATCAGATTCTTGTGATCAGTCAAGACCACCACCTGATGTCTAGCACCCTCAAGCCAATGACGCCACTCCTCAAATGCCCACTTCATAGCCAAGAGCTCCCGATTACCGACATCATAATTTCACTCGGCGGGCGAAAACTTTAGAGAGAAAAATGCACATGGTCTCATCACTGAGCAATCGGGACTTTTCTGCGACAAAACTGCCCCCGCTCCAATCTCGGAAGCATCAACCTCAACCTGAAAAGGGAGCGAAACATCAGGCTGGCGCAACACAGGGGCAGAAGAAAAGTGGCGCTTAAGCTCCCGAAAGGCCTCCACAGCCGCAGAGGACCAATTGGCAACATCAGCACCCTTCTTAGTCAAATCAGTCAGAGGTTTAGCAACACTTGAAAACCCAGTTATAAATCGACGATAGAAATTAGCAAAGCCCAAGAACTTCTGAAGACTCTTCAGGGAAGTAGGCTGCGTCCAATCACAAATAGCCCGAACCTTGACAGGATCCATCTCAACAGAAGAAGGGGAAAAAATATACCCCAAAAAGGAGATCTTCTGAACCCCAAAGATACACTTTGAACCCTTTACAAACAGAGAATTGGACCGCACAACCAGAAAAACCTTCCTAACCTGTTGACCATGCGACTCCCAGTCATCCGAAAAAATCAAAATATCATCCAAATACACAATCATAAATTTATCCAGGTATTTACGGAAAATATCGTGCATAAAGGACTGAAAGACTGAAGGAGCATTAGAAAGACCAAAAGGCATTACCAAATACTCAAAATGGCCCTCGGGCGTATTAAATGCAGTTTTCCACTCATCTCCCTGCTTGATCCGCACCAAATTATACGCACCCCGAAGATCAACCTTAGAGAACCACTTTGCCCCTTTAATACGAGCAAATAAATCAGTCAATAGTGGCAAAGGATACTGGTATTTGACTGTAATCTTATTCAACAGGCGATAATCAATACAGGGCCTCAGGGAGCCATCTTTTTTGCCCACGAAAAAAAACCTGCTCCTAAAGGGGATGAGGATGGACGGATATGTCCCTTTTCCAAGGACTCCTTAATATACTCTCGCATAGCAGCATGCTCAGGCACAGATAGATTGAACAAACGACCCTTGGGAAACTTGCTGCCCGGAATCAAGTCTATAGCACAATCGCAATCCCGGTGAGGGGGGAGAGAACTAAGTTTAGGCTCCTCAAAAACATCACCATAATCAGACAAAAATGCCGGAATTTCAGAGGGAGTAGATGAAGCAATGGAAACCAAAGGTACTTCCCCATGAGCCCCCTGACATCCCCAGCTTAACACAGACATTGTTTTCCAGTCAAGGACTGGATTATGAGTTTGCAACCATGGCAATCCAAGCACTAAGACATCATGCAAGTTATGCAACACAAGGAAGCGAATCACCTCCCGATGGTCAGGAGTCATACACATAGTCACTTGTGTCCAGAACTGTGGTTTATTCCTAGCCAAAGGTGTGGAGTCGATACCCTTCAGAGGGATAGGAACTTCCAAAGGCTCTAGGCTAAACCCACAACATCTGGCAAAGGACCAATCCATAAGACTCAAGGAAGCGCCAGAACCCACATAGGCATCCACAGTAATAGTTGATAATGAACAGATCAAAGTTACAGACAAAATAAACTTAGACTGTAAGGTGCCAATTGCAAAAGACTTATCAACCTTTTTTGTGCGTTTAGAGCATGCTGATATAACATGAGCAGAATCACCACAGTAGAAGCACAACCCATTTTTACGCCTATAATTCTGCCGTTCACTTCTGGACAGAATTCTATCACATTGCATAATCTCCGGTGCCTGCTCAGAAGACACCGCCAAATGGTGCACAGGTTTGCGCTCCCGCAAACGCCGATCAATCTGAATAGCCATAGTCATGGATTCATTCAGACCTGTGGGCGTAGGAAACCCCACCATGACATCTTTAACGGCGTCAGAGAGACCTTCTCTGAAATTCGCCGCCAGGGCGCACTCATTCCACTGAGTAAGCACAGACCATTTTCGAAATTTTTGACAATATACTTCAGCTTCATCATGCCCTTGAGAGAGGGCTAGCAAGGCCTTTTCAGCCTGAATCTCCAAATTAGGTTCCTCATAGAGCAACCCCAGTGCCAGAAAAAACGCATCCACATTGAGCAGCGCAGGATCCCCTGGTGCCAATGCAAATGCCCAATTCTGGGGGTCACCCCGCAACAAGGCAATAACAATTTTAACCTGCTGAGCGGGGTCTCCAGCGGAACGAGATCTCAGAGAAAGATACAATTTACAATTGTGCTTAAAATTCAAAAAGCGAGATCTATCTCCAGAAAAGAACTCAGGTATAGGGATCTTGGGTTCAGACATAGGAGCATGTATCACATAGTCTTGGATATTTTGAACCTTAGAGGCAAGAGTATTAAGATTAGAAGCTAAACTCTGGATATCCATTTCTCAACAGCAGAGATCTGAGCCATTCAGGGGTTAAGAGGAGAGAAAAAAAAAACCAAAAAAAAAACAGCAGATTGCAATTATGGCTAGACAGAACCTCTGAGTAAAAAAAAAAAAGTGTCAGAAACTTCTTTTTTCTCTCCTTCTTTAGCCAATACCTTTAATACATTATGGCCGGCAATACTGTCATGATTCCCAATGGCAGGGACATGGGCAAAAACGGACTAGCTCTAGGAAGATGGTATCTCAGGTAACCGCGATGCTGAACCTAACACGCAAATAAAAGTAGCCAGGGGGTGTGCCTACGTTGTATCCCTAGACACCTCGCGCCAGCTGGAGAGCTAACTACCCCTATAAGAGGAATACACAGACCTGGCTTGCCTCCAGGGAAACCCCAAAAGTTATAGTAGCCCCCCACATGTAATAACGGTTAGGTAAGAGGAAAACACAAACGCAGTATGAATATAGATTCAGCAAAGTGAGGCCCTCTGACTAGATAGATGAAAATACAAAAGAGGACTTCGCGGTTACCTCAAAACCCTAAGCAGCCATCCTGAAACTACCTTAACTCCGTTATCAACTCATGACACCGGAGTAGTAATTTCAGATCACTAGAGCTTCCAGCAGCACGAGAAATATAAATGCATGCTGGACAAAACAAACACAAAAAGCCAAAGATTTCAACTTAGCTGAATTGCAGACTTGGAGCAGGTAGCAAGCAACAGAGATGCTCTGGTAACATTGATTGCCGGCACTAGAGTGACTGAGAAGCCAGACTAAATAGGAAACTCCCAATTTCCTGATGAAAACAGGTGCACTGGAAACACAAGACCAAAGTCAACCAGTACCACCAGTAGCCACCAGAGGGAGCCAAAAACAGAATTCACAACACATCGCATCCGAGATCAGTTCGGCCAACTCAACTGCAAGGACAGCAGCACAGAGTTCCAGTCTGGGTATCGTGTGTTCACGAAGTGGCGCCAATTTCGTCCAGCTCATAACGAACCCGATATGGCATTGTCCGCTTACGTCTATGGTTTTGAGGTACGCTACTGCTGCAATCGCTTTGACTGATGCATCACAGAAAATACAAAGTCTTTGCGTTTTGACCTCTGTAGATGGCACAGGAGCATACGGTCGTTTCACATGAACGTTGGTCAGGGCTTCAAGAGACTTCCTCCACTCTGCCCACAGGTCAGCCTTTTCTGCTGGAAGTGGATCATCCCAATAAGTAGTGTCTTGGGTAAAGTCCCTGAGCATCAGCTTTCCTTGGATGGTGAAGGTAAAGAAATGTTCCCTCGTCTCAGGTGACTTCTGAAGCTTGTGTCTTAGGGAGATGAATCTGCTGTAGACCAATTCCCTGTTGTTGGGTAGGCATCTCCTCTGAGGTCGAAATGGTAGAGGTGCGACCCAACTGTTCGACGCATCTTTGACTATTTGTTCATCCATGATGTCCAAGAACATCTTGTCTTCTATAGACATCGCTACCTTGTTGTCTTCCTTCGTCCTGTGGAAGACTGTACATCCTATGTGGTCTTGTTCACCTTCACAGGCGTGGTCTTCGTTGATGGGAACTGAGAAAGGGCAAGGTAGGGGAATGCTGCTCAGTAGTTCCTTTACCAGCAGACTATTGTGACACGGCTGGAAGAGAGATGGACGTCCATTTTCTAGTGTGCTGGTAAGCATACTGTTGACTGAGACCGGCTTGTGTGCTCCTCCTAGACAGACATCTCCTACAATGACCCATCCAAGGTCTTGCCTCTGGGCGTATGGAGCATTCCGGGAGCCGTTGATGTATTCTCTAGCCTTGTGGACTCGTAGTATATCTCTTCCCAGAAGTAAAGCTATTGGGGCTTCTGGTTCCAACTCAGGTATCAGGTGGGCTATACGCTTCAGGTGGGGGTGATATGTTGCCACCTCTGGTGAAGGTATCTCTGACCTGTTGTCAGGAATCTGGTTGCACTCCAGGATGGTCGGTAGTGACAGGCAGGTCTGGCCATCTATGGACTCCACTTTGTATCCGGTAGCTTTCCTCCCCGCCGTCTCGACGGTACCTGAACATGTCCTAAGGGAGTAGGGAGAACCGGGGCCTACAATGTTGAAGTTGTCAAAGAAGATGGACCTGGCTAAAGACCTATTACTTTGGTCATCCAGGATTGCATATATCTTGAGCGCTTTGTCTCTGTGGCCTGCTGGATAGACTCGGACAAGGCAGATTTTTGAACAGGATCTTCCTCCTGTGAGTCCCTTACAGATGTCCGTACATTGAGCGATAACCGCAGGGGTGTCTTCGTCGGTGTTCTTCTGCTTCTCATCGTGCTCCTCTGCCTGTGACAACACTCGTGGAGGTGGTCCAGGGTGCAAAGCTGTATTGTGATCCGTGCTGCTGCATTCTGCACATTTCACGCTAGCTTCACAGTTCCTGGCGAGGTGAGAGGTTGTCGCACAGCATTTGAAGCAGATGTTGTTTTCCTTGAGGAAACCTTTGCGATCCTCTAAATTTTTCTCCCTGAAGGCTCTGCACTTTAGTAGAGAATGTGGTTTCCTGTGTAGAGGACACTGCTTACTGACATCCTGAGGTTTGCTCTCTTCCGTAGGGGGCTTAGTTGTCTTGTGAGGAGGACCTGTGGAATCAATATTAGTTTTATGGACTGCCACGGGTGTCTTACTGGGTTTGACACCAGGGGTAGTGGAACATGACAGAGTGAAATCAAAACTAGGGTCATTTCTGATCCTGGCTTGCTGGGTGACAAACTCAACAAATACAGTAAAAGGAGGGAATGGTACATTATGAATTTGTTTATACCGTGAACCATGTATAACCCACCTTTCTTGAAGATTGTAAGGAAGTTTTTGTACTATTGGATTGACACCCCTAGCAGTGTCTAAGAATGTCAATCCGGGCAAGTGACCTTCCTTCTGAGCGACCTGTAACTCTATCAATAAATCACTCAATTCTCTAAGCCTTTGCTAACCTTTGGGCCCTATCTTAGGGAAATCGTCAATTCTTTTGAATAAAGCATTCTCTATTACTTCTACGGACCCATAGCATTCATCAAGTCTTTCCCACACTTTACGTAGACCTATGTGTGGGTGTTCTATGTTAATGTCTCTTAGTCTTTTAGCATGCTTGACCGATTCAGTTCCAAGCCACTTTACCAGGATATCTAACTCCTCACTACTAGAAAGGTCCAGTCCCTGAATGGCGTTCTGGAATGAAGCTCGCCATGACCTATAGTTTTTGGCTTTGTCAGTAAACTTTACAAGTCCTTTTGTTACCAGTTCTCGGCGGGCAAAGAACTTTGCCAAGTCTATGGTGGCTTGATCAGTGTTGGTACGAGCCGGTATGTTATAGTCATGTCTAGTGTGTGGTGCATCACCATACCTGTGAGACGCTCTTGGCTTCGGACAGTCTGCATAGTACCTTTCTGGTGAAGAAGATGTCTCTTTAAGGTGAAGTGGGAGCTGTACCTTCTTCTCAGTGGAACGGTAGCTGTGGTGGACATCTCTGTGCTGGACGTCTTCTTGTTTTTAGTAGCAAAGTTTGGGGTTGGATCGATGATAATTGGCGTAGGCTGATCAATGTAGTCTGTCGAGGGTGTCGTCCATGCTGGAGTACTCTGCAACGCGCTGAGCTGGATCTTGCTGCTCTAGATCCGTTCCAAGAACGTTGCTGCGTCTCTCATAATCAGGATCCTTCATGGCTTCCAAGTACTCTGCCTTAGCTATTGCAGCTGCTGTCTCTTTGTCTGCCATAAGTCTTTCTAGAGACACTTGCAGGCGCGCACTTTCTGCCTCTTGTTCTGCCCGCAGACGTGCGGTTTCAGCTTGCAGGCGTGCGCTTTCTGCCTCTTGCTCTGCTTGCCTCAGCTTTAGATGCATTTCTTTCTCGACGAAGGAGGACCTCGCTTTGGCTGCTTCAGCTTCAGCACGAGCGACAGCAGCCAGCTCTGCTAATGATGACCTGCTAGAGCTTGCTCGTGACCTCGTCTTGAGTGAGGATGTGCTGTTTTGAGACATTGTGCGCTTAGCTGCGTACTGCTGAGTGTTTTGGCGGGAAACTGAGTCTATGTGCGGTGGGCTTCCGCGTGGCAGGAATGATGTAGCTCTTCTTGGCGGGCTGCAGTATAGTTCTGCGGCTGTATGGCGGCTGCTGTGATACCCAAATGCGGAGCAGTGTGGGTGTTAGCGGTTCCGTACAGTCTGATCAACTACAGCCTGCGACCGGCTATCAGTATCTGAAGGCAGGTAATCTGTTCTTACTTTACAATCACCGCCTGCGACTGGCGGTCTCGTTTTTCACTGTTCTGCCTTCCTCCACGTAGGATGCTGTGTGGATTCCAACATACGGCTAAACCTTCATCCACATCCCATTAAACAGACTGTATTGAAGCTCAAGTCTTATTTATTAGGGTGATGATAACATAAACTATAACGTTGAACAACAATGGTGGATAGTATTCATAGTAGATGATCGAATAGTGAATGATGTTGATGTACAAAGTGGATGTTCAATGAATAATCATAGTGGATGACTGGTGAAAAACTGTAAAGAATAACAGCATATCAGTATATGCACATACAGGGTGCAATCACATAAATAACTGGGACATTACAGCAAGAATTGTACAGAGTGCATTACACAGTAATTCTAACAGCACTGCCCTATTCTATACAAAGATGCATCTGTCTACATGCAGAGTAAACATACATTAACCTAACTGCAAGCTGCAGAGCACAATCTGCCTAACTATATCAGACTATAGGAGCTGCATAAGGCTCAGATACTAACACAAACATAAGATGCATTTAACCCTTTATAAACGTACCGAGATCCGTTAGGACAGGGGTAGGAAAGTAAGTGAGACAGGAGCACGTGTGTCTCTCATCAGACCTGAAGAGAAATGGCTACTGAAGCTCGTCTTCCTCAAGAAGAATGAGGGCGGAACCTACCCAGAAGACATTGCTCTTTTGAGGGAAAGGTTGGTAAACAACATGAAAAGTAGGCAACTGATGACCTCCAGTGGCCATAACTTGAATAACATGACAATTATCTTTCTGCACATTAAGATGGGCAGAACAATATCAGTGAAGATCAATATAATGACATCAGTAGGCATTAGCACTCTGTGAAACAGTTTACATTGAATCAATTTATATGAATGTTTAACAGCAATACAAAGGCAGCACTTACATGTAGATACAAAGTAATTGTGAATTCAGTTTTGTGCCATAGGAAGATTTGCATACTAAGCATATCACCTTGCAGTTTACCTGTAGATTATAATCCTCCTATGACAATATCAAATGGTGGGTTTATTCAGGGCCGCCATTAATTTGGATTTACCCATTTGTGTATAAAATATAAATATAAGGGCAGCTTTTGAATACATTACCACTGGAATCCAGTGACTGCAAAATCTATGTGAATACTCTTCTGTAATGATTATGTAAGGATCCATCTAATCACTGATGAATTTATTGCTCTATTAATTTGTGCAGTTTCTATAATTAATAATTTACTATAATGGCCTTTTTGTATACCTTTGGAGTCTGATCTTAGTGTCCCCTATTGTGACATTTTCTGCATTTTAATCATGTCTTAATATAATATTAAATAAAATTATCTTTTATTTGGATATCTTCAGTGTTCGACCCATTAATTGGATCGAAATGTGAAATATTTACTAGTGAACTACCTAAAGAAATATATTTTCGGACGTCTTTATACATTTATGGTGGAAGAGTGGGTGTTCTCCTTTCTTCTAACTGCATCTTTAACCAATCCCACCTCTACCCTCCCTTATCCTCCCCTCTTTTGAAGTCCACTCTGTCCGCACCTACTCTCCCTCCAACCTCCAAGTGGCCGTCATATACCGACCTCCGGGCCCAGCCACTGCCTTTATTGACCAATTCTCCACCTGGATTCTTCACTTTCTCTTTGTTGACATTTCCACCATCATCATGGGTGACTTCAACATCCCCACTGATACCCTTCAGTCAACAGACTCCAAACTTCTGTCCCTTACTTTATCTTTTGAACTTACTCAGTGGTCCTACGCAGCCACCCACACATATGGACATACACTAGACATAGTCTTCACCTGTCTCTGCTCTTGTCAGGACTCTGAACATTTTGATTACCTTTTGTTCATTACTGCCCTTTTCCAAGATGGTGTCTTTGGTCTCATGTGCACTGTGTCTTCCTGCTATATAACTCCACCCCAGCCTTTAGTCTGTGCTAGAGTATTCTGCCTTGCATCCAGCTCCTGAAGACTCCCTGGCTTTGCACCTGCACCTGCGCCTGTGAACCTGTGTGGAGATCCTGCTACTCAGCTCTGAGTTCCTGCTGCATACACCAGTTTCCAGTAATCCTCCATCTGGCTGCTTGTGTTTGTTTCCATCTGCATTTGCTGGACATGTAAGCTGTTGCTGCTCTGCTTGAACCTGAGACTTTTACCCAGGCCTCCCTGGTTGTGCTAAAATATTATTTGAACTGCCTTATAAGCATATCTATCTGTGTTTGGACTACCAAGGACTTATTCGTGTCAAGTATCCTCAAGAATAATTGTGCTTCATAGACTTTCTGCATGATTGCATTTTCCTCTGAAGTTTCCTATAGACTGTTAAGCTGCATTTAATATTTACACCAAGTGTTGTGGACTTGAGTTTCTCTCTGCACCTGTTTGAATCACCGTGTGATAATATAGACTTTACCACTTATAAAACTGTGTCCTGTCGTTGTCTTGTTACATGCAGAGTCTCCTGAGTTATCCCTTATAATCTTAACAGCTCTCTATCTAACTTAACAACCTCCCCTCTCCCTCTATCCGACCACTATCTGATCACTTTCTCATCCCTGTCCTTCTCACCGGTCACCCATGTCCAGCAACATGCACACCCCTGCAGAAACATTGCACACCTAGACACCCACACACTCTCTGACTCTATCCTACAACTGCATCCATATCCTCGCTTTATGACACAGACAGTGCCACTGCTTTCTACAATGCCACTCTCGCATTATCTATTGACACGGTTGCCCCTCTCATTCATGGCAGAGTGTGACGTAGTAATAGACAACCCTGGCACAATAACATCACTAAAAAGCTCTGGCAGGTGTCCAGGGTTGCAGAGCGGCGTTAGAAGAAAATTTATTCGCAAGACGACTTCACTGCATTCAAACAGGCAACACACTCGCTTTCAAATCTGCTCTCACCTCTGCTAAACAGGCCTACTTCACAACCCTTGTAATTTCCCTATCCTACAACCCCAAACAGTTATTCAAAACTTTTAACTCCCTCCTCTGCCCCCTCCAACTTCCCTCATGTTTGTTGAGGACTTTGTCACACACTTTAAAAATAAAATTGACCAAACAAGGCAAGTCTTTATTGTTCAACCACCACAACCCCTTTATATACCAGATCAATGCCCAAACCCCATAACCTCCCTATCCAACATCACTGAAGGAGAGCTTAATTGTCTCCTCTCCAAATCGCACCTCACGACCTGTGAGCTCGACTGCATCCCATCCCACCTCCTCCCCAACCTTACTGCCACTCTTTTCCGATCACTAACCCACCTCTTCAACCTATCACTAACTTCTGGTACCTTCCCTTCTGCTTTCAAACATGCCAAACACGCCTATCCTTAAAAAGCCAACCCTCGATCCAACTGCTAAGTCCAGCTATTACCCAATATCGCTGCTCCCATTCGCTTCCAAACTCCTGGAGCAGCACGTCCACACTAAACTTTCCACCCACCTCTCATCTATCTTGCTCTTTGACAATCTACAATCTGATTTTCACCCCCATCACTCAACTGAGACAGCCCTGACCAAAATTACTAATAACCTACTTACAGCCAAAGCTATCGGACAATACTCTATGCTCCTCCTCCTAGACGTTTCCTCTGCTTTCGACACAGTTGACCACTGCCTCCTACTACAGATCATCTCCTCCTTTGGAATCAAAGACCTCACCCTATCCTAGATCTCCTCATATCTTTCCAACCGCACATACAGCGTCTCCCACTCCCACACTATCTCCTCATCCCACTCTCTCTCTGTTAGAGTCCCCAAGGCTCTGTTCTAGGACCCTTACTCTTCTTAATCTATACACTTGGCCTGCGACAACTTATAAAGTCCCATGGATTCCAGTACCACCTTTATGGTGATGACACTCAGATCTACCTCTCTGGCCCAGATGTCACCTCTCTACTGTCCAGAATCCCGGAGTGTCTATCAGCCATATCCTCCTTCTTCTCCTCTCGCCTCCTCAAACTCAATGTGGACAAATCTGAACTCATGATCTTTCCTCCATCTCATAGATCTTCCTTACCTGACCTATCTATCGCAATTAACGACAGAATGCTTTCCCCCGTACCGGAAGTCCCCTGCCTCGGAGTAACCCTTGACTCTGCTCTGTCCTTCAAACCGCACATCCAAGCTCTTTCCACTTCCTGTCGCCTCTAGCTCAAAAATATCTCCAGAATCCGTCCTTTCCTCAACCATCAATCTACTAAAATGCTTATGCATGCCCTCATCATCTCCCGCCTCGACTATTGCAACATCCTTTTCTATGGCCTCCCTGCTAACACCCTTGCACCTCTCCATTCCATCCTTAACTCTGCTGCCTGATTAATTCATCTCTCTCCTCGCTACTCCTCCGCTTTTCCCTCTGCAAATCTCTTCACTGACTCCCATTCCCTAAGCATATCCAGTTCAAATTACTAATACTGACCTACAATGCCATCCATAACCTGTCTCCTCCATATATCTCTGAACTAATCTCCCGATATCTTCCCTGACGTAATCTCCGGTCCTCCCAAGACCTCCTTCTCTCCTCCACACTTATTCGCTCCTCATCCAACTGCCTCCAAGACTTCTCTCCAAAATACCCAATCCTCTGGAATTCTTTGCCCCAACACGTCCGACTATCAACTACATTCGGATCCTTCAGACAGAACCTAAAAACCCACATCTTCAGGAAAGCTTACAGCCGGCACTGACCCCGCTGCCTCCTCACCACTACCTGAGCTACCGCCTCACCAACACAGGAGCTGCTGCAACCCTCAACCTATTGTCTCCTTCCCCACCATCCTGTAGAATGTAAGCCCGCAAGGGCAGGGAACTCACCTCTCTGTATCAGTCTGTAATTGTTAGTTTGCTTACTGTAAGTGATATCTGTAATTTGTATGTAACCCCTTCTCATGTAGAGCTCCAATCAATGGTGCTATATAAATAAATAATAATAGTAACCTGGGTAGTTTGGTTAATGAATAGTGATGAGCGAATATACTCGTTACTCGAGATTTCCCAAGCACGGTCGGGTGTCCTCCGAGTATTTTTTAGTGCTCGGAAATTTCATTTTTATTGCCGCAGCTGAATGATTTACATCTGTTAGCCAGCATAAGTACATGTGGGGGTTGCCTGGTTGCTAGGGAATCCCCACATGTACTTATGCTGGCTAACAGATGTAAATCATTCAGCTGTGGCAATAAAAACTAAATTTCCGAGCACTAAAAAATACTCGGAGGACACCCGAGCGTGCTCGAGAAATCTCGAGTAACGAGTATATTTGCTCATCACTATTAATGAATGATGAGATGCTGCTTTTTTCTGTACAGAGTGAATCAAGTGAATTATGCCCAGTACTTCCCATACAGTGGGTTGGGGACCCAGATCTGCCCAGGGGCCCACCTGAGGATTACCCTGTTCCCCTATGGGCCAGTCTAAGCCTGCCCTGACCACTTGTGTAGGATTCAAGGGAAACTACTGAACTGTGTATATAATTGTACGACTCTTCCTGTAATAGCAAATTGTGTTCTCTGATAAGTCTTGTAGTAATAAGGCCTGTTGGTGGTGTAATGGTCAAGTAGAGTGCCTTTATAATAGTTTTTAAAACTACCATATTTAAAGTGCTCAAAATTATGTTCAGGAAATGGCTAGGTAAACAAGAAAAGTGCAATAGGGTATTATTCAGATTACAATATTGATCAGAATCTGCTCTGCTCACTTGATGTGTTTGTGTGAAACAAAACACTAAAAATGTATAAAAAAATGACCCAGCTGCTGCAGTTCCATGGGTTGCTAGATCCAACGTAGTAGTATCAGTATTTTGGAAATAGTGGGTGACATGCACTCTTGGTGCACATCCAATCAAGGAATTACAATCAAGCGAAAGTAGTATCAGTGAGGTTTATTCTCTACGCGTTTCGAAGTATTCCAACTTCTTCAGGAGAACCACAGAGATTCATGAATACATGCATACAAACAAAACAAAAATGAAAACTCACTGATCATGCAGACAATTCGAAAAATAACCACAGGGTTGTTCATTTTAAGAATCTTAAAGTCACGCAGCATTGATGCTTGAGGCCATCACATATATTTGCCCTGGCATTGTTGACATGGAGAAGAAATAATACAAAGGCTTATATCATGTAATTATACAGTATTTTCTACAGCGTCTTTCAGCTCATTTTTCTTAAAAAAATTCTTAGTTACTGATCCTTTTATGTGTCTGTGTAAAAATTAGATTAAGTACAGTAATTGCAATATTCAAAGTAAATTCTTAAGCTTTTAAGATTACAAAAATCATGCAAATTGAATCTGAATAACAGAATAAATCAGGCTCTTACATATATCGTTGTCTTTACAAATTATATGTCCAGCTAGAATGATTGTTTTATTAATGCCCTAATGAGGAAAGTTCTCTTAGAAGATGAGTATATTGATGAGATTTACAACTTTTTTTTATAAACTATGGAATACTGATAATAATATTAATACTGCTAATAATATAAATAGTAATAATGGTAATAGTGAGAGTTAGTGTTGAGCATTCCGATACCGCAAGTATCGGGTATCGGCCGATACTTGCGGTATCGGAATTCCGATACCGGGATTCCGATACTTGCCGCGTATCGGATACCGGAATCGGAAGTTCCCAGATTCAAAATTCCGAAATTCAGCCAATGAGAATGATTCCAAGTGTGGGCACATCCTGTTTAGCATGGAGGGCATGAAACTACTGGCAAGGCTGTGATTGGCTGCTGAAATGATGTCATGATGCAGTTTAAAAGTCGCTGGCGCCATTTTCCGATCACTCTGCTGTGAATTCAGTTAGTGACAGGACGCTGTTTGCTGACTGAGGGACAGTTTAGAGATAGCGATTTGCTTCTTTGTGCTTTCCAAAGGCTAATTTAGCAACCGCTGTGTTCACCTACTATTCACCTTGCTTTTGCCTTGTAGCGCTGTTTTCACAGCGATCTGCAAGGTCTGTGTGTGTGTGTGTGTGTGTGAGTGCAGCCCACTCTCTAGTCTGAGTGCAGCCACATAGGCCATCCATAGCTGGTTGTATTCAGTTCAGGGAGGGTGGTTCATTGCCTCATACTGTTCTTTTTTTTTTTTTTTTTTCAAGTAGTGTAGTCTGCTGCTAATTAATTTACAAAAATCCTATTAGTGTCTTTCCACCCGTCTCCAGCTAATTTGTGGAAAAACACTACATAGGATAAAGTAGAGGAGGGTTTTTGGGCCTTGCAGCGCCGTTTACGGCTGTCTGCACGGTCTCCGTGTGACTGCAGCTCGCCCTGTAGTCTGTGAGCAGCCGTAGCCTGGTTGTCTCCAGCTCAGGGTTGTTCACTGCGTCATACCGCCAAATCAATTTTAATTTTTTTTCAAGTAGTGTAGTCTGCTGCTAATTAATTTAAAAAAATCCTATTAGTGTCTTTCCACCCGTCTCCAGCTAATTTGTGGAAAAACACTACATAGGATAAAGTAGAGGAGGGTTTTTGGGCCTTGCAGCGCCGTTTACGGCTGTCTGCACGGTCTCCGTGTGACTGCAGCTCGCCCTGTAGTCTGTGAGCAGCCGTAGCCTGGTTGTCTCCAGCTCAGGGTTGTTCACTGCGTCATACCGCCAAATCAATTTTAATTTTTTTTCAAGTAGTGTAGTCTGCTGCTAATTAATTTAAAAAAATCCTATTAGTGTCTTTCCACCCGTCTCCAGCTAATTTGTGGAAAAACACTACATAGGATAAAGTAGAGGAGGGTTTTTGGGCCTTGCAGCGCCGTTTACGGCTGTCTGCACGGTCTCCGTGTGACTGCAGCTCGCCCTGTAGTCTGTGAGCAGCCATAGCCTGGTTGTCTCCAGCTCAGGGTTGTTCACTGCGTCATACCGCCAAATCAATTTTAATTTTTTTTCAAGTAGTGTAGTCTGCTGCTAATTAATTTACAAAAATCCTATTAGTGTCTTTCCACCCGTCTCCAGCTAATTTGTGGAAAAACACTACATAGGATAAAGTAGAGGAGGGTTTTTGGGCCTTGCAGCGCCGTTTACGGCTGTCTGCACGGTCTCCATGTGACTGCAGCTCGCCCTGTAGTCTGTGAGCAGCCGTAGCCTGGTTGTCTCCAGCTCAGGGTTGTTCACTGCGTCATACCGCCAAATCAATTTTAATTTTTTTTTCAAGTAGTGTAGTCTGCTGCTAATTAATTTAAAAAAATCCTATTAGTGTCTTTCCACCCGTCTCCAGCTAATTTGTGGAAAAACACTACATAGGATAAAGTAGAGGAGGGTTTTTGGGCCTTGCAGCGCCGTTTACGGCTGTCTGCACGGTCTCTGTGTGACTGCAGCTCTATCTGTTGTCAGTTCAGCCCCCAAAAAAGAAATAAATAATAAAGTTCACCAAACACACCAGTGACACCACTTTACATTTCTGTAGGCCACATTAGCTCATATTAAAGTCTAGTCCACACTTTAGAAAATTAGTGTTTCTTATACCTGTTAGGAGGAGTTGCTCAGGAATAAGCACACAAATCCGTTAGTACTTTTCTGCTTATCTTTATCAGTCAACCAAGATGAAGAAGGCAGTGAGTAAGGCACGTGGGCGTGGGCGTGGGCGCGGAGCAGGGAGGGGACGTGGGGATTCTGTGCCTGCTGCGGGCACCGGTGACTCATCAGCACCCACTTTCACCAGGCAACAGTCGTTCATGCGCAGCTTTGTGTCAGAGCGTCGTACACCGCTGCTGCGTCAAGACCAAATTGAAGCTGTTGTCGGATGGATGGCAGCTAATGCATCAACTTCCATTAGTGCCACATCCTCTCAGACACAGAGCACTGGAGAGCAGCCATCTGTCTCTTCACCACCTGCCAAATTGCCCAGGCAGACAGAGAGCCCAGGACAGGAGCCGTCTCTACTTCTGTTCTCTGAATCTCTTGGCTTGGAAACAGGGGGCCAGCCAAGCAGCATTGGAGAAATGGAAGAAGAGGCAGGGTGCAGTGATGCCCAACAGCTTTTTCTGTCTTCCTCTGAAGAGGCGGGTGGGCCAGTGGCTCCGGTCACCACATCGCAGGCCGCATCAGCTGATGATGACACTCAGGTGCCACTTACTGGTGCGTGCTCTGCTGCTGAGACTACCCAGGAGGAGCAGTTGGGGGCAGAGGGTAGTGTAGATGATGAGGTCCTCGACCCATCTTGGCGTGAGGGACAGGAAGGTGGTGGGAGCAGCTCTGAGGAAGAGATTCCCCGTACGGCCCAAAGAGGGAGAGGGAGGGGGAAGACCGCGGATCCTGCAGCCTCCGCTTTGGCACCCGTTAGGAGCATGTCTCTTCCAAAGGCCAAAAAGGGCGCTCCCAAGACTTGCAGTGCCTGGTCCTTTTTTGACACAGTTGCAGATGACATTTGCTATGTCAGATGCAACGTGTGTCATCAAAAAGTCAAAAGAGGTCGAAATGTCAGCAGCCTCAATACCTCCAACATGTGGAAACATGTGCGCAACAGGCACCCGGCGGAGTTAGAAAAACACACTGAAGAGGTAGGCCAACCAACAGCGGCAGCTACCACCTCTTCAGCTCGTGTTGCCTCTTCCTCTAGCTCACACGCAGCTGGTTCGGCTTCCTCCCAGGATCGCCGTGGAAGAACCTCTGGCCCTGTTGTCCAGAGACCCGCTGTAATTCCACCCGCAGCACCACTTTCCCAGTCATCCACACACTCCCAGCCCAGTCTACAGCCATCGGTAGTACAGGCATGGGAGAAAAGGCGGCCTTTCTCGTCAAACCACCCACGAGCACAGGCTCTGACTGCAGGCATTGCCAAACTGCTGTCACTGGAAATGCTGTCATTCAGGCTGGTGGAGACTGACAGCTTCCGTGACTTGATGTCATTGGCAGTCCCACAGTACAATGTGCCCAGCCGCTTTTACTTCAGCAGGCAAGCCGTCCCTGCCCTGCACAAGCATGTGGAGGGACACATAAAACACGCGCTTCTGAACGCCGTCAGTAGCAAGGTCCACCTCACCACCGATGCGTGGACCAGTCAACATGGACAGGGGCGATACCTTTCCCTCACTGCCCATTGGGTTAATGTCGTTGAGCCAGGTACAGACCGTGCGAGTGGCGCAGGACGTGTCCTGCCCACTCCAAGGATTGCAGGAATCCATTCTGTACGCATTGACTCCTCCTCTTACACCAGTTCCTCAGAATCATCGCTGCAGGAGCCGTCACAGTCCACCTCCACATGGACCCGTGATGAACGTGTACCTGTTACGACCGACATGAGCACAGCCGTGGCCAAACGTCAACAGGCCGTGTTGAAATTAATTTTTTTGGGGAATCGTAGCCACACAGCGCAGGAGCTCTGGAATGCCATCAAGCAGGAGAGCGATGTGTGGTTTGTGCCAGCGAATCTCCAGCCAGGCATGGTAGTGTGTGATAATGGCCGAAATCTGGTGGCAGCTCTGGGCCTCGGCAACCTCACTCACATCCCATGTCTAGCACATGTGCTCAATTTGGTCGTGCAGAGCTTTTTGAGGGACTATCCGGATCTTGATGCACTGCTGCACAAGGTCCGCCTAGAGTGTGCTCACTTGCGGCGTTCCAGCACGGCAAAAGCGCGCATTGCGGCTCTGCAGCGCCGACACCGCCTGCCGGAACATCGCATCATATGTGACCTACCTACCAGGTGGAATTCCACGTTACATATGTTGGAGCGGTTGTGTGAGCAGCAGCAAGCTGTAATGGAGTACCAGCTGCTTCAGGCGCAAAAAAGTCGCAGTCAGCGCCGTACAGACTTCACAACCACAGAGTGGGCCACTATGAATGACGTCTGCCAGGTTTTGCGTCCCTTTGATTATTCCACGCGGATGGCGAGTGCAGATGATGCACTAGTCAGCATGACTGTCCCCCTTATCTGCCTGCTTGAAAAATCACTGCAAGCGCTAAGGGATGATGTTGTGGAAGAGGTGGAGGATGAGGATTCACCATTTCCATCATCTTCTGGACAGTCAGCGCCACGTGGTTCCTCACAAACGCGTAGGCAGGGGACAGTTTGTGAGGAGGATGAGGAGGAGTCAATGGAGGAGGAAGACGTCCGTCCAGAGGAGGGAGTTACCGAATTGTCCAGTACTCAGTGTGTACAGCGAGGGTGGGGTGATGACGAGCAGGCAGAGATCACGCCTCCAGCAGGGGACAGCGTTTCTTGGGCAGTTGGCAGTCTGCAGCACATGGTGGATTACATGCTGCAGTGCCTGAGAAACGACCGCCGCATCGCCCACATTCTCAACATGTCTGATTATTGGGTGTTCACCCTCCTCGATCCTCGCTACCGGGACAACGTAGAAAGCCTCATCACACCGTTGAACCGGGAGCGAAAAATGCGGGAGTACCAAGACACACTGGTCAATTCCATCATCTTCTCCATTCCAACTGAGAGAAGTGCTGCTAGTGCATTACAAAGCAGCTCAGTGCGTCCAGGCAGTGGAGGAGGCTCTGCACAAAGAGGGAGCAGAAGCAGTGCCTCTGCCCAAGGCAAGACCAGTATGGCCCAACTGTGGCACAGTTTTCTGTGCCCCCCACAAAAGTCTACACCATCACAGACGGCTCCAGTCAGCAGGAGGCAACGGTTCCGTCAGATGGTGACAGACTACATGTCTTGCCCTCTTGCTGTACTCCCAGACGGCTCTTCCCCTTTCAAGTTTTGGGTCTCAAAGCTGGATACATGGCCAGAGCTAAGCCAGTATGCATTGGAGGTGCTGTCTTGCCCTGCGGCCAGTGTATTATCGGAACGTGTCTTTAGTGCTGCAGGTGGTGTACTAACTGACCGTCGCATGCGACTATCCTCCGATAACGTTGACCGGCTTACTTTCCTGAAAATGAACAAGGCCTGGATCTCGCAGGAATTTGCCACTCCTCCTCCTGATTAAATAATTAGGTCACTGTATACGTTATCCAGGTCTCCTGTTGTGTTCATCTTTCTACCACCTGAACTTAAATTCCTGTGCTCCAACACCGCCAGTTGAGGCTCAGAAGTGCCGTCTGCACAGTCAAAACATACGACCCAGTGTTATTGGGTTTCAGTAACGTCAGCTGATCCCCAGCTGTGTAGCCGGCAATGTGTCATGCGACCGCCACGCTGACACAACAACTGAAATGTAAGGGAATCTGTCCCCCCCCCCCCAAGGCGTTTGTTACTGAAAGAGCCACCTTGTGCAGCAGTAATGCTGCACAAGGAAAAGGTAGCTATTTTTGTTTAGCTCCTTGCACACGCAGAACTTAACACTTATAAAATGTGTCCACTGATACCGTAAAACCGTCCCGGAGGTGGGACTTTCCTTCGTAATGTGACGCAGCACAGCCGTCATTCCTACCCCCACGGCGCCGCGCACCGGCTCCTCAGCGTTGTTTTATTCCGTCCCGGAGCCTGCGCTGTTATGTTATCCCGTGGCCAGGCACACTTAGCGCTGCCCGTCTTCTGGCATCATTTGGTGTCAGGATGGCTGCGCCTGTGCGGCCGCGCTGGCAGAGAGCCCGCCTCGCAGTGTCTTCTGATTTAATCCCACTGGGGGCCTGGGATCCATGGACATGCGCAGTGCATATCTGAACCTCCACCTCTCACTCATTTCCCTATGGCTTCTTCAGACTGTTCGGTGTCAGCTGGTCCCTAATAGCATGCCACGGCCGTGACACCGCACAGTCTTAAGAAGCCGTAGGGAGGGGAGTGAGAGGCGAGGATATGCACTGCGCATGTCCATGGATCCCAGGCCCCCAGTGGGATTAAATCAGAAGACACTGCGAGGCGGGCTCTCTGCCAGCGCGGCCGCACAGGCGCAGCCATCCTGACACCAAATGATGCCAGAAGACGGGCAGCGCTAAGTGTGCCTGGCCACGGGATAACATAACAGCGCAGGCTCCGGGACGGAATAAACCAACGCTGAGGAGCCGGTGCGCGGCGCCGGGGGGGTAGGAATGACGGCTGTGCTGCGTCACATTACGAAGGAAAGTCCCACCTCCGGGACGGTTTTACGGTTGCAGGGGACACATTTTATAAGTGTTTAGTTCTGTGTTTGCAAGGAGCATGATGAAAAGAGCCACCTTTTCCTTTTGCATCTTTTGTGCTGCACAAGCTGGCTCTTTCAGCTACAAACGCCTTGGGGGGGGGTTAAAGGTTCCCTTTCGACTTTCTCAGGCTTCGGCCTACATTGTGTTCCTCTGCTTTTCCACCTGTCCCTGGGCTCCAACACCGCCAGTTGCCGTCCAGAAGTGCTGTACGCACAGTCAACAGTCCCTCCTCTGTTATTGGGGTTCAGTAACGTCAGCTGTTCCCCTGCTGTGTGTGTGGCAATCCCTCCTCCAACCTCCTCCAACCTCCTCCTCCTCCA
The DNA here is from genome assembly GCF_051348905.1 of Ranitomeya variabilis. Classification (NCBI taxonomy): domain Eukaryota; kingdom Metazoa; phylum Chordata; class Amphibia; order Anura; family Dendrobatidae; genus Ranitomeya; species Ranitomeya variabilis. The sequence continues at coordinate 73,705,266 of NC_135235.1, read as the reverse complement.
CCTGTCCCTGGGCTCCAACACCGCCAGTTGCCGTCCAGAAGTGCTGTACGCACAGTCAACAGTCCCTCCTCTGTTATTGGGGTTCAGTAACGTCAGCTGTTCCCCTGCTGTGTGTGTGGCAATCCCTCCTACCTCCTCCTACCTCCTCCTCCACCTGTCCCTGGGCTCCAACACCGCCAGTTGCCGTCCAGAAGTGCTGTACGCACAGTCAACAGTCCCTCCTCTGTTATTGGGGTTCAGTAACGTCAGCTGTTCCCCTGCTGTGTGTGTGGCAATCCCTCCTCCAACCTCCTCCAACCTCCTCCTCCTCCACCTGTCCCTGGGCTCCAACACCGCCAGTTGCCGTCCAGAAGTGCTGTACGCACAGTCAACAGTCCCTCCTCTGTTATTGGGGTTCAGTAACGTCAGCTGTTCCCCTGCTGTGTGTGTGGCAATCCCTCCTACCTCCTCCTACCTCCTCCTCCACCTGTCCCTGGGCTCCAACACCGCCAGTTGCCGTCCAGAAGTGCTGTACGCACAGTCAACAGTCCCTCCTCTGTTATTGGGGTTCAGTAACGTCAGCTGTTCCCCTGCTGTGTGTGTGGCAATCCCTCCTCCAACCTCCTCCAACCTCCTCCTCCTCCACCTGTCCCTGGGCTCCAACACCGCCAGTTGCCGTCCAGAAGTGCTGTACGCACAGTCAACAGTCCCTCCTCTGTTATTGGGGTTCAGTAACGTCAGCTGTTCCCCTGCTGTGTGTGTGGCAATCCCTCCTACCTCCTCCTACCTCCTCCTCCACCTGTCCCTGGGCTCCAACACCGCCAGTTGCCGTCCAGAAGTGCTGTACGCACAGTCAACAGTCCCTCCTCTGTTATTGGGGTTCAGTAACGTCAGCTGTTCCCCTGCTGTGTGTGTGGCAATCCCTCCTCCAACCTCCTCCAACCTCCTCCTCCTCCACCTGTCCCTGGGCTCCAACACCGCCAGTTGCCGTCCAGAAGTGCTGTACGCACAGTCAACAGTCCCTCCTCTGTTATTGGGGTTCAGTAACGTCAGCTGTTCCCCTGCTGTGTGTGTGGCAATCCCTCCTCCAACCTCCTCCAACCTCCTCCTCCTCCACCTGTCCCTGGGCTCCAACACCGCCAGTTGCCGTCCAGAAGTGCTGTACGCACAGTCAACAGTCCCTCCTCTGTTATTGGGGTTCAGTAACGTCAGCTGTTCCCCTGCTGTGTGTGTGGCAATCCCTCCTCCAACCTCCTCCAACCTCCTCCTCCTCCACCTGTCCCTGGGCTCCAACACCGCCAGTTGCCGTCCAGAAGTGCTGTACGCACAGTCAACAGTCCCTCCTCTGTTATTGGGGTTCAGTAACGTCAGCTGTTCCCCAGCTGTGTGTGTGGCAATCCCTCCTACCTCCTCCTACCTCCTCCTCCACCTGTCCCTGGGCTCCAACACCGCCAGTTGCCGTCCAGAAGTGCTGTACGCACAGTCAACAGTCCCTCCTCTGTTATTGGGGTTCAGTAACGTCAGCTGTTCCCCTGCTGTGTGTGTGGCAATCCCTCCTCCAACCTCCTCCAACCTCCTCCTCCTCCACCTGTCCCTGGGCTCCAACACAGCCAGTTGCCGTCCAGAAGTGCTGTACGCACAGAGCCAAACACCTCGCCAATGTGTTAGTGGGGTTCAGCACCGCCAGCTGTTCCCCTGCTGTGTATACGGCAACGTGTACTGCGACCGCCACGCAGGCACAACAAGTTAAATTTAAGGGAACCTGTCCCCCCCCCCCCAGGCGTTTGTTACTGAAGGAGCCACCTTGTGCAGCAGTAATGATGCAAAGGGAAAAAGTGCCTCTTTTCGTGGTGCTCCTTGCACATGCTGAACCTAACACTTATGAAATGTGTCCCCTCACAGCGTTCAACCGTCCGGTAGGTGGAACTTTCCTTTGTCATGTGACGCAGCACAGCCGTCATTTTTACCCCCTTGTCGCCGTGCGCCGCCTCCTCAGCGTTGCTTGAATCTGTCCCGGAGCCTGCGCTGTTAGGTTACCCCTTGGCCATGCACACATTTTGCGCTGCCCGTCTTCTGACATCATTTGCTGTCAGGCTGGCTGCGCCTGTGCGGGTGCGCTGTCCGAGATTCAGCCTCGCGGTGTCGTCTAATGTAATCCCACCGCGGGCCTGGGATCCGTGTCCATGCGCAGTGCATATCCTCGCCTCTCACTCCCCTCCCTACGGCTTCTTCAGACTGTTCGGTGTCAGCTGATCCCTAATAGCATGCCACGGCCGTGACACCGCACAGTCTTAAGAAGCCATTGGGAGGGGTGTGAGAGGCGAGGATATGCACTGCGCATGGACACGGATGCCAGGCCCGCGGTGGGATTACATTAGACGACACCGCGAGGCTGAATCTCGGACAGCGCACCCGCACAGGCGCAGCCAGCCTGACAGCAAATGATGTCAGAAGACGGGCAGCGCAAAATGTGTGCATGGCCAAGGGGTAACCTAACAGCGCAGGCTCCGGGACAGATTCAAACAACGCTGAGGAGGCGGCGCACGGCGACAAGGGGGTAAAAATGACAGCTGTGCTGCGTCACATGACAAAGGAAAGTTCCACCTACCGGACGGTTGAACGCTGTGAGGGGACACATTTCATAAGTGTTAGGTTCAGCATCTGCAAGGACCATAATTAAAAGAGCTAAGTTTACCTTTTCCAGCATTAGTGCTGTACACGATGGCTCTTCCAGCTACAAACGCCTGGGGGGGGGGGTTAAAGGTTTCCTTTCAACTTGCTCCAGTGCAGGCTTCGGCCTACACTCTGCTCCCCCTGCAGAGCCCGGGCTCCAACACCGCCAGTTGGGGCCCGGTACTGCTAGCTGCACAGAGAAAAACACCAGCCAATGTGTCAGTGGGGTTCAGCACCGCCAGCTGTTCCCCTGCTGTGCAGCCGGCAACGTGTCCTGCAACAGCCACGCAGGCACAACAGACCCAAAGCTGCCGCCAGTGCAGGCTTCGGCCTACACTCTGCTCCATCTCCTCCTCCTGCTGACCCCGGGCTCCAACACCGCCAGTTGGGGCCCGGTACTGCTAGCTGCACAGAGAAAAACACCAGCCAATGTGTCAGTGGGGTTCAGCACCGCCAGCTGTTCCCCTGCTGTGCAGCCGGCAACGTGTCCTGCAACAGCCACGCAGGCACAACAGACCCAAAGCTGCCGCCAGTGCAGGCTTCGGCCTACACTCTGCTCCATCTCCTCCTCCTGCTGACCCCGGGCTCCAACACCGCCAGTTGGGGCCCGGTACTGCTAGCTGCACAGAGAAAAACACCAGCCAATGTGTCAGTGGGGTTCAGCACCGCCAGCTGTTCCCCTGCTGTGCAGCCGGCATCGTGTCCTGCAAAAGCCACGCAGACACAAGAACTGAAATTGAAGGGAACCTGTCCCCCCTCCCCCAGGCGTTTGTACGTTTTTAAGGCCACCTTGTACAGCGGTAATGCTGCATGTGTGCAAGGTGGCTCATAAACGTATTCTCCTCGCACATGTGGAACGGAAAACACGTCTAAAATGTGTCCTCTGTGTGACCATTTAACCGTCCCGGTGGTGTGACTTTCCTTTGTAATGACACGCTGCAACCCCCTTGGTAGCGCTGCCCGTCTTCTGGCATCATTGTTTGGCTGCCTGCGCCTCTGCGGCCGCCCTGACCCACACAACGCCCCTCGGTGTCTTATTTCTTGGGACTGCGAGGGTGTGTTTGATGGGCATGAGCAGTGCATCAGTTCGCCTGTCCCTCATCTCCTTCCGCCTTCTTCAGACTGTGCGGCTTCATGGCCGTGGCATGCGATAAGGGATCAGCTGACGCCACATAGTCTGAAGCAGGTGTAAGAACCCAAGCGAGAGGCGAACATATGTACTGCGCCAGGCCATGAATCCCAGCCCCGCAGTGTTTTAACTATGTCAATACACTGCGGGGCTGTGATTCATGGGCATCGCGAACCGCACCAGCCAACATTAAATGAGGTCAGAAGATGGGCAGCGCTAACAGCGCTAGGCCGGGGGATAACACGACAGCGCAGACTCCTGTACAGCAAATAACAACGCTCAGGAGGCTGCACCCAGCACCAAGGTGGGATTCTTGACATCTGTGCTGCGTCTCATTACAAAGGGAACTCGCGCCTCCAACACAGTTTGACTGTATAAAGGGCTAAATGTTATACGTGTTCCATTCAGCGTGTGCAAGGAGCCAAATTAAAAGAGCAACCTTTGACTTGTGCACCACTACTGCTGCATAAGCTGTGGCTCTTCTACTTTGTAACCCCTGAGGGGGGGTTAAAGGTTACCTTTGAAACTGGTTCGATTAGGCTTCGGCCTACACTCTGCTCCCCCTGCAGAGCCCTGGGCTCCAACACCGCCAGTTGGGGCCCGGTACTGCTAGCTGCACAGAGAAAAACACCAGCCAATGTGTCAGTGGGGTTCAGCACCGCCAGCTGTTCCCCTGCTGTGCAGCCGGCAACGTGTCCTGCAACAGCCACGCAGGCACAACAGACCCAAAGCTGCCGCCAGTGCAGGCTTCGGCCTACACTCTGCTCCATCTCCTCCTCCTGCTGACCCCGGGCTCCAACACCGCCAGTTGGGGCCCGGTACTGCTAGCTGCACAGAGAAAAACACCAGCCAATGTGTCAGTGGGGTTCAGCACCGCCAGCTGTTCCCCTGCTGTGCAGCCGGAATCGTGTCCTGCAAAAGCCACGCAGACACTTGCTCTTGTACCTTCTGCTCCCCATCCTGGTTCCAGTACCGTCAGCTGGTTCCGGGCAGAGCCTTTGGCTTAGGTGCCTCCCTCTGGGTATCCGAGTTCCACCAACGTCAGGTGGTCCTTGGTAGTGCTTTCAGGCACGGGTACCTCCTGCTTAGTAACCGGGTTCCAGTAACGTCAGCTGGTCCTCGGTAGTTCCATTGGCTCTTGGACCTTCGGCTACCCATCCGGGTTCCAGCACCGTCAGCTGGTTCTCGGCAGTGTCTTTTGCTCTTGTACCTTCTGCTCCCCATCCTGGTTCCAGTACCGTCAGCTGGTTCCGGGCAGAGCCTTTGGCTTAGGTGCCTCCCTCTGGGTATCCGAGTTCCACCAACGTCAGGTGGTCCTTGGTAGTGCTTTCAGGCACGGGTACCTCCTGCTTAGTAACTGGGTTCCAGTAACGTCAGCTGGTCCTCGGTAGTTCCATTGGCTCTTGGACCTTCGGGTAGCCATCCGAGTTCCAGTTCCATCAGCTGGTTCTCGGCATTTTCTCAGCCTTCTTGTACCTTCTGCTACATTTCCAAGTTCAAGAGACTAAACACGATGACCCGGAAGACCACCCCTAAGATGACGACGACACCAGAGACGACAACCACCGTGATGACGACGACCCTGGAGACGATGACCCCGAAGACCACCCCGATGACGACGACCCCGGAGACGACGACCCTGAAGACCACCCCGATGACGACGACCCCGGAGACGACGACCCTGGAGACGACGACGACCTGGAAGACCGAGAAGCAGAAGAACAAGAGGCTGCAGAACAAAGAGCAGAAGAACATTAAGCATAACACTAAATATCAGAGCAAAAAATATTATCTAAATTATAAGCAGAAGAAGACTAAGCAGTGTATGGGGGTGAGTCCGTTCCTCCTCGTGGTGCCCCTGGATAAAGCCTGATGCTGCAGGCCAAACTGAACGCGGACAAATGTAACTCTTTTGTGACAGGCAGAACGGAAGGTGTAATCTTCAAAGTTTTATAGATAACAACTACGGGAATGCCTGTCACAAATAAGAATATGATGAAGAAGTAGAATATGATGAAGATAATAGTAAAATAAAAAGAATATGAACAATGTAACCAAAAAAATAATAGGTAGAAGATGAAGAAGAAGATGAATAAGGTGAAGAAGTTGATGTCAAAGAAGCTGATGATGAGGATAATGAAGAAGAAAGTGTGGGAGAAGTAAAAAAGAAGGTGAAGGGCGTGGAAGTAGTGAAACATCAATATCTGACAAAATAAAAAAAAAAATTAACATAGTCAAAATCTTTCTACCGCCGAACGTCATAAAAAACCCCCAAAATCCTGCTATTCTATTACATTGGGCTAAACCTCTGTGCCTTTAATGTCTCCGCCACGTCCCCCAATACATCCTACATTATTCTTAGTTGTTTTCCTTCATGTAGAATGAACCTACAAGTTTATAAAGGGTTTATTTTAATTCCGATATTTTCGTCCCATTGACTTGCATTGGGATCGGGTATCGGTATCGGATTGGATCCGATACTTTGACGGTATCGGCCGATACTTTCCGATACCGATACTTTCCGATATCGGAAAGTATCGCTCAACACTAGTGAGAGTGGATTCTCACAGGACGGCATCATTGTGGCCCTGCAGCCTTGAAGCACTGGGGTCCTGTGTAGAGTTGAGCGAACAAATTCGCTCAACTCTAGTCCTGGGTTCAAAACCGACAAAGGACAACATCTGCAAGAAGTTTGTGTGTTTTCCCCGTATTTTCGTGGGTTTCCTCCGGGTTCTACGGTTTCCTCTTACATTTCAAAGACATACTGCAATTTCGTTTTTGTGCCCCAATGGGGACAGTGATGATAATGTCCATAAAGTCTTATGGAAATAATGGTGTGAGATAAATAAATTGCTGTTAATTTTTCTGTGGATTAGCACAGATAAAATACTCAATGGACCCCATAATCTCATCTTTGCTTTGCTCAATATTGTAAATGACCTCTAGAATCTACAGACTGAGCCTGAAATTGTGTAGGTCATCCCCGATTGTTTATTTTGATACTTATGTTATAGCTATAACAGGTTCAGAGGAAGCGTTTGCAACCTTGTCCTCTGTGCCATACAACTCACTTGCTTTGTAAATATGGCATCCTTAACACCCATATCTTTCCATAAGTTTCTTAGCCCCTTTACCACCTTGCGATTCTGTTTTTGCACTTTTGTTTTTTACTCTCCTACTTCCAAGAGTCATAACTTTTTTAATTATTCATCAATATGGCCATATGAGGGCTTGTTTTTTTGTGACAAGTTGTACTTTTGATTGACACCATTGATTTTACCTCTAGCTTACCCCTCTCCATTTGTAACAAAATGCCTAATTTGATTTCCTTTGCTTCTTTGGAGGCATCACACCTCCCATCTCATGAACAAATGTTCTGCAGTAATATCCCTTAAATGTTGTGCTTTTTTTCTTATTAATCTATTTGAAATCTTGCCTGAAGAAGGAGCCTCTGTGAACTGAAAGCTTGCAAACGTATTATTTTCTGGTTAGCCAATTAAAGTATCACTTCGAGAATACTTTTGTCATCACTGGGCATAAAAGTATTCACATCGAAAAACGGTGAAAAACTCTATGCAGTGAAATTGTTTTTGTTTTTTTTTATTTACCATGTGCACTGAATGCTAAAACTGCAATGGCAATATGATTCCCCAGGCCAGTAAGAGTGATTAGATACCAAGCATGTATAGTTTTATTTTTTTCTTTAAAGGGAATCTGTCACCCCCTGGACAATTTTGATCTATTACTATCAGCATACAGGTAATGGTTAAACCAGTCTTACCTGTATGCCTCATAGCTGCTGTGTAGATCTTGAGAAATTAATTGATAATGTTATACTGTATGTTAATGATTTCTTCCAGGCGCCAAGCTTGCTGTGCCTGGAAGAATTCCCTGCCTTCTGATTTCTTTATACTGGTACCCCCCATGAGCATCACACTAACCTGTTCGGAGCTGAATCCAGCTCATGCTCCATGAACGTGCGCATTTACGCAAACCCTGTCCACCCTTGTATCAGTAGAGTCTGCATTGATCTACCGCGCAGGCGCCGGGCGGGTCTCTGCTACTGCGCACCGCCAGAACGAGGCCAGACAAGGCTTGCATAGAGTTATACTGAGAGCTTGTGACCATTACCTATGACTTATAAATATATCCAAACGATTTGTGTTGGAAGTATCCAAACTGTATATGCTACTTGGGTTAACATGACTTTTTGTCATATTGTTTCATGGTTATTCCATACTTTTGTTTACCTTGACTCATTGTACCCTTCTCTCTTTGCAGCAACTTAGCAAAAAAGACCCTGGTAGGGTCAAAAAGTCTAACTCTGTCACCAGAGGCGTAGCTAGGGTTTTGGTTCAGGGGGGCAAAGCTTCTGAGTGGACCCCTAACCAGGTAACCTTCATTACAATTTTGTGATGCGCCCTAATAGTGGAGAAGAACCTCAGCAGATGACCGCGTTATTACTGAAGATAATCTCTATATAACGACCAACGTGGATATTACCGCCATATGGTCAGTGGTAGAGACCAGTCCTACAGAACATATAAGAGATCACAGCACAGTTACAGATAATGTCTTACCGCTGATGTTCTCTGATGGAATCGTTCACTTTTCCCGTCTTTTCCATCTGGCACAGACCGACATGACAACTTCTTCCAGCCAGGACTCGTCAGCAGAGAATACAACAAAGACACGTTTCACATCTCATATTCCAGCCCCATCACCATCTATTCAAACTCCTCACCCTGCTGATACCCCAATACTGAGCCACTGCTGCCGTATGTCTCCCTATTACTGCCCCTGATACCCCAATACTGAGCTGCTGCTGCCGTATGTGTCCCTATTACTGCACCTGCTGTGCGGTTCTCTGTGCCTTCTAAATTCTAAAGCACTCCTCTATAATATAGTAATGCCGGGTGCAAGTGCCCTAGAAAACAGTGCCCACTGTTATGATCCTAGTGGCAAGGATCGCAGGTCGGACTAGCTAAGTAACTGAACAGACTACTAGCTCTGGGGAAGTGGTAACTAGATTGACCGCAACCTGATCCTATCCGCAAACAACTATAGGCAGCCGTGGAACGTTACCTAAAAAATCCTAGACGTCTCGTCACGGCCTGAGAAACTGACTATTCCTGAAGGGAAAGTAAGTCCTCACTTGCCTCAGTGGAAGACCCCAAAGATATAGAATAGCCCCCCACAAATATTAATGGTGAGTTAAGGGGAAAGCACAAACGCAGAGATGAAATCGGATTTAGCAAATGAGGCCCGCTAATACTAGATAGCAGAAAATAGGAAGGAAACTGTGCGGTCAATAAAAAACCCTATTCAAAATATCCACGCAGAGATTGCTCGAGCCCCCGCACCAACTAACGGTGCGGGGGAAGCAACTCCGTACCCCAGAGCTTACCAGCAAAAAGAAATCACATGTTAGCAAGCTGGACTAGACTCATCATACACAGAAATCATATTGCAGGCAGATGAGCAAAAAAATATTCAAACAGAACTTAGCTTATCCTGGAGAGGCAGAAAACGAGATAATCAGGAGTAATCAGAATAGCACTGAATACATTGACAGCCGGCAACGAGTGGAAGTGAAGCAGAGCTAAATAGGAGCCTCCCTGGTGAATAACGAGGCAGCTGATCCAGCAGACCCGCAGGATAATAAACCAAACCACCAGGGGGAGCCAAAAAACCAAAGTCACACAATACCATCTGTGACCACAAGAGGGAGCCTGAAAACGGAGTTCACAACAGTACCCCCCCCTTGAGGAGGGGTCACCGAACCCTCATCAAAACCCCCAGGGCGATCAGGGTGAGCCACATGGAAGGCACGAACCAAATCGGCCACATGAACATCAGAGGCGACAACCCAGGAATTATCCTCCTGACCATAGCCTTTCCACGAGAATCCAAAATCTTCTCCACCACGTATTCCAATTCTCCCTCAACCAGCACAGGGGCAGGAGGCTCAACCGAAGGAACCACAGGCACCACATACCTCCGCAACAACGACCGATGGAACACATTATGAATAGCAAACGATGCCGGGAGGTCCAAACGAAATGACACAGGGTTAAGGACTTCCAAAATCTTATAAGGACCGATAAACCGAGGCTTAAACTTAGGAGAGGAGACCTTCATAGGAGCAAAGCGAGAAGACAACCACACCAAATCCCCAACGCGAAGTCGGGGACCCACACAGCGACGGCGGTTGGCAAAGCGCTGAGCCTTCTCTTGTGACAGCTTCAAATTGTCCACCACATGATTCCAAATCTGATGCAACCTATCCACCACAACATCCACTCCAGGACAGTCAGAAGACTCCACCTGACCCGAGGAAAAACGAGGATGAAACCCTGAATTACAAAAAAAAGGCGAAACCAAAGTAGCAGAACTAGCCCGATTATTAAGGGCAAACTCGGCCAATGGCAAAAAAGTCACCCAGTCGTCCTGATCAGCAGAAACAAAACATCTCAAATAGGTTTCCAAAGTCTGATTAGTGCGCTCGGTTTGGCCATTCGTCTGAGGATGGAAGGCCGACGAAAAAGACAAATTAATGCCCATCTTAGCACAAAAGGTCCGCCAAAATCTAGACACAAACTGGGATCCTCTGTCGGAAACAATATTTTCAGGGATCCCGTGCAAACGAACCACATTTTGAAAAAACAGAGGAACCAACTCGGAGGAGGAAGGCAACTTAGGCAAGGGCACCAAATGGACCATTTTAGAAAAACGATCACACACCACCCAAATGACCGACATTCTCTGAGAGACAGGGAGATCTGAAATAAAATCCATGGAAATGTGCGTCCAAGGCCTCTTCGGGACAGGCAAAGGCAACAACAAGCCACTGGCACGAGAACAGCAAGGCTTAGCCCGAGCACAAATTCCACAAGACTGCACAAAGGAACGCACATCCCGCGACAAGGAAGGCCACCAGAAGGACCTAGCCACCAAATCTCTGGTACCAAAAATCCCAGGATGGCCTGCCAACACCGAAGAATGAACCTCGGAAATAACTCTGCTGGTCCATCTATCCGGGACAAACAGTCTCTCCGGTGGACAACGGTCAGGTCTATCCGCCTGAAACTCCTGCAGCACTCGTCGCAAATCTGGGGAGATGGCAGACAAAATCACCCCTTCTCTGAGGATATCAGCTGGCTCTGAATCACCAGGAGAGTCAGGCACAAAACTCCTAGAAAGAGCATCAGCCTTCACATTCTTCGAACCAGGCAGGTATGAGACCACGAAATCAAAACGAGAGAAAAACAATGACCAACGAGCCTGTCTAGGATTCAGCCGCTTGGCCGACTCGAGATAAATCAAATTCTTGTGATCAGTCAAGACCACCACACGATGCTTAGCTCCCTCGAGCCAATGTCGCCACTCCTCAAATGCCCACTTCATAGCCAACAACTCCCGATTACCAACATCATAATTCCGCTTGGCAGGCGAAAACTTTCTTGAAAAGAAAGCACATGGCTTCATCACAGAGCCATCAGAGCTTCTCTGCGACAAAACAGCCCCCGCTCCAATCTCAGAAGCATCAACCTCGACCTGGAAAGGAAGGGAGACGTCTGGCTGACATAAGACCGGAGCCGAAGAAAACCGGCGCTTCAGCTCCCGAAAGGCCTCCACAGCCGCAGGAGACCAATTAGTAACATCAGAACCCTTCTTGGTCAAATCCGTCTATGGCTTAACAACACCAGAAAAATTAGCGATGAAGCGACGGTAAAAATTAGCAAAACCCAAGAACTTCTGAAGACTCTTAACAGATGTAGGCTGAGTCCAGTCATGAATAGCCTGAACCTTGACTGGGTCCATCTCAATAGCAGAAGGAGAAAAAATGAAACCCAAAAAAAGAGACCTTCTGGACTCCAAAAAGACATTTTGAGCCCTTCACAAATAAAGCATTGGCACGCAGGACCTGAAACACCATCCTGACCTGCTTAACATGGGACACCCAATCATCCGAAAAAAACAGAATATCATCCAGATACACAATCATAAATTTATCCAGATATTCACGGAAGATGTCGTGCATAAAGGACTGAAAGACAGAAGGAGCGTTAGAAAGTCCAAAAGGCATCACCAAGTACTCAAAATGGCCTTCGGGCGTATTAAATGCAGTTTTCCATTCATCCCCCTGCTTAATACGCACAAGGTTATACGCACCACGAAGATCTATCTTGGTGAACCAACTAGACCCCTTAATGCGAGCAAATAGATCAGATAACAATGGCAAAGGATACTGAAATTTGACCGTGATTTTGTTTAGAAGGCGATAATCAATACAAGGTCTCAAGGAACCATCCTTCTTAGCCACAAAAAAGAACCCCGCACCAAGAGGGGAGGAGGAGGGGCGAATAAGTCCTTTCTCCAAAGACTCCTTTATATAACTCCGCATAGCAGCATGCTCCGGCACTGACAAATTGAAAAGTCGTCCCTTAGGAAACTTACTACCAGGAATCAAATTTATAGCACAATCACAATCCCTATGAGGAGGTAGAGAACTGAGTTTGGGCTCATCAAATCCATCCTGGTAATCTGACAAAAACGCAGGGACCTCAGAAGGAGTGGATGAAGCAATTGACACCACAGGAGCGTCGCCATGAATTCCCTGACAACCCCAACTTGACACAGACATTGCTTTCCAATCCAGGACTGGATTATGAGTCTGCAACCATGGCAGGCCCAACACAACAACATCATGCAAATTATGCAATACAAGAAAGCGAATCACCTCCTGATGAACAGGAGTCATGCACATGGTCACTTGTGTCCAGTACTGAGGTTTATTCGTAGCCAATGGTGTAGCATCAATTCCCCTTAGTGGAATAGGGAATTTTAAAGGCTCCAAAACAAAACCACAGCGCCTGGCAAATGACAAATCCATCAGACTCAGGGCAGCACCTGAATCCACAAAAGCCATAACCGGGTAAGATGACAGGGAACAAATCAGGGTAACAGACAAAATAAACTTAGGCTGTAAAGTACCGATGGTGACAGATTTATCAACCTTTTTTGTGCGCTTAGAGCATGCTAACATGAGCTGAGTCACCACAGTAAAAGCACAACCCATTTTGCCGTCTATAATTTTGCCGTTCACTTCTGGTCAGAATTCTATCACATTGCATAGACTCAGGTGTCTGTTCAGAAGACACTGCCAAATGGTGCGCAGGTTTGCGCTCCCGCAAACGCCGATCAATCTGAATGGCCAGAGTCATTGACTCATTCAGACCTGCAGGCATAGGGAACCCCACCATGACATTCTTAATGGCTTCAGAAAGACCTTTTCTGAAATTTACAGCCAGGGCACACTCATTCCATTGAGTAAGCACCGACCATTTCCGAAATTTCTGGCAGTACACCTCTGCATCCTCTTGCCCCTGAGAGAGGGCCAACAACGCTTTTTCAGCCTGGTTCTCAAGATTAGGTTCCTCATAGAGCAGTCCAAGGGCCAGAAAAAACGCATCCACACTGAGCAACGCAGGATCCCCTGGAGCCAATGCGAAAGCCCAATCTTGAGGATCGCCACGCAAGAAAGAAATAATAATCTTAACTTGCTGAACAGAATCCCCAGAGGAACGAGGTTTCAAAGAAAGAAACAACTTGCAATTGTTCTTAAAATTCAGGAACCTAGATCTATCTCCAGAAAACAACTCCGGAATAGGTATTCTAGGCTCTGACATAGGACTGTGCACAACAAAATCCTGAATACTTTGTACCCTTGCAGCAAGATGATCTACACTGGAGGCTAAACTCTGGATATCCATATCAGCAGCTGAACTCAGAGCCACACCAAGATTAAGAGGAGGAGAGAAGCCAGACACACAGCAGCTAGACACACGGCAGCAAAAAAAAAAAAAAAAATATCTCCAAGCTTCTTTTCTCCTGCTTCTGCCATGCAATTAACACTTTATAGGCCGGCTGTACTGTTATGATCCTAGTGGCAAGGATCGCAGGTCGGACTAGCTAAGTAACTGAACAGACTACTAGCTCTGGGGAAGTGGTAACTAGATTGACCGCAACCTGATCCTATCCGCAAACAACTATAGGCAGCCGTGGAACGTTACCTAAAAAATCCTAGACGTCTCGTCACAGCCTGAGAAACTGACTATTCCTGAAGGGAAAGTAAGTCCTCACTTGCCTCAGTGGAAGACCCCAAAGATATAGAATAGCCCCCCACAAATATTAACGGTGAGTTAAGGGGAAAGCACAAACACAGAGATAAAATCAGATTTAGCAAATGAGGCCCGCTAATACTAGATAGCAGAAAATAGGAAGGAAACTGTGCGGTAAATAAAAAACCCTATTCAAAATATCCACCCAGAGATTGCTCGAGCCCCCGCACCAACTAACGGTGCGGGGGAAGCAACTCCGTACCCCAGAGCTTACCAGCAAAAAGAAATCACATGTTAGCAAGCTGGACTAGACTCATCATACACAGAAATCATATTGCAGACAGATGAGCAAAAAAATATTCAAACAGAACTTAGCTTATCCTGAAGAGGCAGAAAACAAGATAATCAGGAGTAATCAGAATAGCACTGAATACATTGACAGCCGGCAACGAGTGGAAGTGAAGCAGAGCTAAATAGGAGTCTCCCTGGTGAATAACGAGGCAGCTGATCCAGCAGACCCGCAGGATAATAAACCAAACCACCAGGGGGAGCCAAAAAAACAAAGTCACACAATACCATCTGTGACCACAAGAGGGAGCCTGAAAACGGAGTTCACAACAACCCACATTTTGCTCCCTAGAAAGTAATATTGCCATGTGTGCCCCTTTGATAGTCACAGTAACCTGAGATCCCCTGTAGCAAGAAGTGCCCACTTTACATTTAATAATGTCCTGAGTCTGCTCCCCTGTACAGTATAATGCCCCCTCACTGTATAGTACCATCCACACAGTATACTGATCCTTTAGTAGCTCCAAACTGTTTGATGGCTGCAGCACTGTATGATGGCCCCTTCTCTGTAATCTCAACACTATATGATGGCCCACTAGATGGCCTCCATATAGTATAATGCACCAGATCATCCTAAATATAGTATAATGCACTCCCCATAGGTCTCTATATAGTATAATGCACTCCTCATAAGCCTCCATATAGTATACTGCACTCCCCATAGGACTCCATATAGTATAATGCACTGCCCATAGGCCTACTCTATAGCAAAGGCAGCACCCATAGGCAGACTCTATAGCACAAGACAGCACCCCCATAGGCTGACCCTATAGTATAAGACAGGTGACAGCACCCCATAGGCAGACCCTGTGGTATAAGGCAGCACCCCATAGGCAGATCCTGTAGTATATGGCAGCACCCCATAGGCATATTCTGAAGTATAAGGCAACACCCATATAGGCAGATCCTGATGTATAAGGCAGCCCCCTATATGCAGATCCTGAAGTATAAAGCAGCCCCCCTATAGGCAGATCCTGAAGTATAAGGCAGTCCCCATAAAAAACAATAAATTGGCCACAACCCCCAGGAAGAAGCTACGCTGCGAAACGCGCGTCGGAGTTTCCTTTCCCACTGCAATCCATCTAACAGCAGGTATTTATATGGTATTCTATAGTTAACCCATAGCCCCCTTTTTTGCACTATATTAGTCTATATAGGCTTGATATTTGCACATGCACGGGCACTTTACTTATATCTATGGTTACCACTGCCAATATAACTGTATCAATATTGATACCCTTTTCAACCTTCCCTTTGGTGTAGCCCCTTTTTTAGCACACCATTACTACTTCTTAAACCATTTTGGGATTATTGACCTACACGTTTCTTTAGGAGCAATACTGACCCCTGCTGGCGTATTTATATATTATATACTTCTGTCACCTACTGGGTATGACTCTTTTTATATGTCTGCATTTGATTAATTAATATTCATATGGATTGCTTTGAGGCTACTCTGCCTTGTCCCCATTTTTTCTTGTACTATGTAAACTCTTTATTATTTTGTTTTTAAGTATTATCAATAAAATATTTTATATTTTATATTTGGTTGGTACTCCTCTTCTTTTTGGGTATCCAATAGATACTGCAGAACAGAATCAAGACGTAATGACGTCAACTACCTTACCACTAACAACATAAGGTTTTTTTTAGAGGAAATACATAGGAGACTCGGTCAAGATATCAAAACACAAATTTTATTAACAAAAAATATTATTAACATTTCAAACATAACTGGTACAGACCCAAACCCAACAGGACATTTTACACAATATTGTCTTGCCATGCCACATGTTCAATATCAGAATCAAAATAGGCAGCAAATTGGTCCTGCATGTTGCCAACTTCAACAGTTGACCGCAGCGGGTGATGCTGGTAATCTGGCAATGGGTTTGCAACTGGTTCATCCAGTTCAATGTTGGCTCGCTCCTTAGCCATTATGTAATTGTGGAGAACCACACAGGCTTTGACAACCTCATCGACTGTCTCCATTTTTAGATTAATGGCTGTCACAAGAATGCACCATTTTGAGACTAGAATCCAAAAGTACACTCTACTGTTCTTCAGGCCCTGGTCAGTCTGTAGTTATAAATCCTTTTAGTGTGGTTCAAGTCCCGACTGGAATATGGCTTCAGTAGGTTTTCACACATCTGAAAGGCCTCATCCCCAACCATAACAAATGGCATTGGTGGGCCTTGAGTGTTGAGGAGAGGTCGTGGCAGTGGAAAATTAAAATTTTTGCCATACACACGTCGGCAATATCCAAGTTCTTGAAAGTCTGGGAATCATTGCCACGGCCAAAAGCTCCAATGTCCACGGCAATGAAGCGACAGTCCGCATCTGCTATTGCCATGAGCACAACAGAAAAATATTTTTTGTAGTTGAAGTATTCCGATCCAGTTCTGGCGGGTTTGATAATGCGTATGTGCTTTCCATCCACCGCTCCCAAACAGTTGGGGAAATCACACACACTCCAGAATTTTTCTGCAATTTCCATCCACATGTCCTCCGTGGGTAGGGGTATAAATTCATCCCGGAGATCATTCCACAAAGCCCGGCAGGTGTCCGCAACTATTCCAGACAGGTTGAAAATTCCAAGCCGGTATTGGAAGTGGAGGGATGATAAGCTCTCTCCGGTTGCCAGAAATCTGAAATCAAATAAAAAAATAAAATTACAATCAATTCCATTCATGGTGGTGTTTAGCTAAAGACATAAAGGAAAATACAAATAATACATGGCAGACCAACAATAATTATGACTGGCATTTGTTTAGAATTATTACGTACCTTAATGTAACCTGGAGACTAGTGTTGAGCATTCCGATACCGCAAGTATCCGATACTTTTGTGGTATTGGGACTCGGTATCGGGATCGATATTAATGTATAAAATAAAGAATAAAAATAAAAAATATTGATATACTCACCCTCTGACGCGCCCTGGTTGTAACCGCCAGCCTCCGTTCATAAGAATGAGCGCTTGAAAGTCCTTAGATGATGTCGCGGCTTGTGATTGGTCGCGTGGCGGTCACGTGACCGCTCCGTGACCAATCACAGGCCGCGACGTCATCTAAGGACTTTCAAGTGCTCATTCTTATGAACGGAGGCTGGCGGTTACAACCAGGGCGCGTCGGAGAGGTGAGTATATCAATATTTTTTATTTATATTCTTTATTTTACACATTAATATGGATCCCAGGGCCTAAAGGGGAGTTTCCTCTCCTTCAGACCCTGGGAACCATCAGGATACCTTCCGATACTTGGTGTCCCATTGACTTGTATTGGTATCGGGTATCGGTATCGGCGATATCCGATACTTTTCGGGTATCGGCCGATACTATCCGATACCGATACTTTCAAGTATCGGACGGTATCGCTCAACACTACTGGAGACGTTCCTCTGCTGGAATCGCTCTATGAAGCTGGGTGTCCTGTCTCCAGATGGCTCCTTGGACACGGCCAAGCAATTCCCGGAAAGAGTCTTGAGACATCCTGGTATATTCCGGGAATTTGTCCGGGTTGGCATTAAGCTCGGCATATAGCATGTGGTAGGCTCCACGGCTCTCCCAGAGTTCAATAATGGGGTGTCTCCAAAAACGCTGACGCCATGTCCTTCTCTGTCGTTCTCTATTTCTTTGTTGCTCCCAAGCAAACGCACAGGCAAGAAACAGCTTGATGCTTAAATCCAGGTTGAAATAAAAGCTCTCCATGCGAAGATCCATCATGACACAGGATACAGTAGCAAACTGTTAAGATTTCAGCAGTCCTAGGGTCTATATATAGATATCCCATAATACACGCCCACTGTAGTCCCATTGGCGCTGTCTGGTTATCTAGATTTTTCTCTTGTTAAATAATCCCTATGCGCACAGAAAACGCAAATGCATGCAAAACGCATGAAAAAGCGTGTAAACACCGCGTTTTTTTAACCGCATGCGTTACCTTATGTGTCTAAAAAACGCTGTGTTTGTACGTGTTTGCATGCGGGTTTTCGTGCGTTTGAGTTTGCAGATTAAACGCTGCGGATTGTAACGCAAATGTGAAACTAGCCTAATAGATTATTCATACAAATTAATACTATTGTCAAGGCAAAGAGTCGACACAAGAAGTATTGGTTTGCTTTAAATTTCTCTTTTGTTTATTCACTTTGCATTTTGTTAGTTAATAAAAATATTCTATTATCATTCGGATTTCTATTTATTAAAGCCTTCTTACTCTACAGCATTTTCTCCACATCTGTCTAAAATGTTTGCATTGTACACTATGTTCCAAATTATTATGCAAATTACATTTTTATCAGATTTTCCTAAATGGTCGGTGCAAATGACAGTCAGTCTAATAAAAGTCATCACCCGTAAGATTATACATCGAATTTTATTGAACAAACCTCCCAATGATAACAGTATAATCTCCAAAATTAATAAAAACTCAAAATGCACTGTTCCAAATTATTAGGCACAGTAGAATTTCTTTACATTTGATATGTTTTAAAGAACTGAAAATGCTCATTTGTGGAATTTGCGGCATTAGGAGGTCACATTCACTGAATAAAAAAGCTATTTAACGCCAAAACATCCCAACAGGCCAAGTTACATGTTAACATAGGACCCTTCTTTGATGTCACCTTCACAATTCTTGCATCCATTGAACTTGTGAGTTTTTGGAGAGTTTCTGCTTGTATTTCTTTGCATGAAGTTGGAATAGCCTCACAGAGCTGCTGTTTGGATGTAAACTGCCTCCCACCCTCATAGATCTTTTGCTTGATGATCCTCTAAAGGTTCTCTATAGGGTTGAGGTCAGGGGAAGATGGTGGTCACACCATGAGTTTATCTTCTTTTATGCCCATAGCAGCCAATGACTCAGAGGTATTCTTTGCAGCATGAGATGGGGCATTGTCAGGATGAAGATGATTTTGCTCCTGAAGGCACGTTTCTGTTTTTTAGACCATAGAAGAAAGTTGTCAGTCAGAAACTCTATATACTTTGCAGAGGTCATTTTCACACCTTCAGGAACCTTAAAGGGCCTTACCAGCTGTTTCCCATGATTCTGGCCCAAAACATGACTCCTCCACCTCCTCGCTGACGTTGCAGCCTTGTTGGGACATGGTGGCCATCCACTAACCATCCACTACTCCATCCATCTGGACCATCCAGGGTTGCTCAACACTTATCAGTAAACAAGACTTCATGTATGTGTGGGCCCAATACAACCATTTCTGCTTGTGAACACTGTTTAAGGGTGGCCGAATAGTAGGTTTATGCACCACAGCAAGCCTTTGAAGGAGCCCACACCTTGAGGTTCGAGGGACTCCAGAGGCACCAGCAGCTTCAAATATCTGTTTGCTGCTTTGTAATGGCTTTTTAGCAGCTGCTCTCTTAATCTGATGAACTTGCCTGGCAGAAATCTTCCTCATTATGCCTTTATCAGCACAAACACATTTGTGCTCAGATACAGCCACAAATCTCTTAACAGTACGATGATCACGCTTATGTTTTTGGAAAATTTCTAATGTTTTCATCCCTTCACCAAGGCATTGCACTATTTGATGCTTTTCAGCAGCAGAGAGATCCTTTTTCTTTCCCATGTTATTTGAAAACTGTGACCTGCTTAATAATGTGGAACATCATTTTGAAGTAGTTTTCCTTTAATTAGAATCACCTGGAAAACCAATTATCACATGTGTTTAAGATTGATTTCAGTGATCCATTGAGCCCTGAGACACAATACCATCCACGAGTTTATTTGAAAAACAAAACAATTAAATATTTATGACACTTAAATCCAATTTGCATAATAATTTGGAACACAGTGTAATGTATGTGAAGACATAATTAGCCCGGAACTGGACATTTTTGCCATTTATTTTCCTTTTGAGCTGTTCTCCACGCAAAAAGACCTATTATCACATAACATACTGTAATTCAGAAGTGTCAAACTGCATTCCTTGAGGGCCGCCAACTTAGCATTCCACAAGGTGCTGGAATCATTCTGTGTAGGTGATTAAATTATCACCTGTGCAATACAAGGAAATCCTGAAAACATGACTTGACACCTCTGCTGTAATTAGTAGCACAAACTGACCATATACTACATTTCTAACACAATAACATTTACATGAGTAAAAGAAAACCGGCTCCTTATTTCCTTGCCTCTACTGTGTGTCATAAAATGTCAGCAAGCATTAGTTCCTCTGTTTACCACCTCAAGAATAATATAAGAATCAAACATCTGATCCCAATGGAAATATGTCATAATGAATTCATGCTTTTAGGTCCTTGAAGATAGAATATTTCAATGATATCTAGCATGTCCGTCTGTAAAGAAGACTTTAAGATTTGTAAATAGTGATGGGTGAACCCCCCCCCGATGTTCGGGATCGGCAGGTTCACCTGAGCTTTTTGTAAAGTTCGAGTTCGAGACCGGAGATGACATGAACTTGCGTCTGAACCCCGAACTCGGACTTTACATATATGAGATGGGAAGGGGAAGATGTAAAAAAAGCAGAAAATTAATAATAAACATTAAAATTATATTTACCTGTCCAGCGACGCCTCCTCCCGTCCCGCTGTCTCCCAGCCGCATCTGCTTCCGCGGCTGCTCATTAACTGCTGACAGTATTCACTGCACTCGGCAGTCTTCGGCTTTTTCCAGCAGTGTTAGTGCGGTGGAACACCCCGGAACGGAACAGCCCCGGAAGCAGATGTGGCAGGGAGACAGCGGGACGGGAGGACACATCGTTGGACAGGTAAGTATAATTATGTTTATTATTAATTTTCTGCTTTTCTTTTGCAGCCCGAACTGGACCCGAACTGTAAAACGGGTTTCCCATGGAAACCCGTGTTCGGGACCGTGAGACCGAACGGTACGATGCCAAACTTTACAGTTCATTTGTAAAGGTTTGTGAAGGTTTCCAGTAATTATTCAGTCTTTGGTTTATTGATTTAATTTATTGTACAATTTAATGTCCTTCACTGAATAGTAGAGATTTAAAATTCTTTGCATTTATACACAATTCCAAATCCTCTGCATACAAATATATTTAAAATGTGATATCTTGTCTCCCTGCAGCCTCCACTAGATGGACGTAAGGAGCTTTCCGTATACTGGTTTTACATTGAATTCAACTATGAAACAGTATGCAATAATTGCCTAAACCACTAGAGGTGGTGACTACATGCACACAGGATGCTATATTTTATTTTACTGTCTTTGTGTGGAATTTGGTCCTTTTTATCGCAGAATTCAAAGAACAAAAGTACGTCATAATATATTCAACATATCAAAAAAAGATGCTCTCAGAACCCAAAGTGAATGAAATTACAAAAGTCAAAATGATAAACACTTTTGGATAGGCAAAGGCATATTCAAAAAATATAATATAAAAAAATGTTATGAACAAAATTAATAACACAATGACATACATATCAAGCATTAGAAAACCATCACATTAGTATAGTGCTTCGCTGTTGAAATCAAGGTCAAACCCCATAAATAATACTGAATATTAAATGTGCAGAATTCCTGGTTGTATAAGCAGGTGCTACAAAATAGAAGCTAATAATAGCTAATATGGATATAGGTCAAAAATGATGTAGAAATATTTTATATATCCAAACAGAATATCACAATAAATGATGCAGAATCTAGAATCCCCCTGAATATAGGAAACACAAAAAAATCAAATGCAAAAAGTAAAATGAATCAATATACAAAATAATGAATGATGCACGCCTGGATGGGGGAAGGAGGGATGTTCTTTTACTTTTGATACTGATGTTCAGGGAGATTCTCAATTCTGCATTATTTATTGTTATATATTCTGGTTGGATATGCAGTGTGTTACATTATACAGCTAAAAGCTGAATTGTCTGTTCACAGTCCACTGACAATTGCAAGTAATGCAGTGTTAATAAGCACAACATCTGCATGTATTAAGAGGTGGAGAAGTAATTGCACTCATCATGGTTGAGTTTCACGCTTTGTGGTTCAGTATAGAAGGTCAACATAAAGATAGGAAAGGGAGGAAGGGGGTAATGTATATGAAGGTATATGTGATGTCCGCATTGTGTGAACTTGTGCTTTCTCCAGCCTACATGGTTAGTCAGAAGAAATATGCGCCCATGTGAAAATGGCCATCGAGCTAGACAACCCTCCATTCACTGTACCTGGGAGCAGTGATCACAAATGTACACTCTCATATACCTGTAGAAGTTTATGGAGTGATGATCACCACAATATAGCTGCATTCACTTTGGGACCCTTGTTCTTGAGATTAGTGGGAATCCCAGGAGGCTCAGCTGTACCAGTCATACAATTAGCACCTCTCCTTTGGATAGTTGATAAATGCTCTTTGGATATCTTATTTAAGTGAATCGGCTATCATATTGGTCGTTTGCCAAGTAACACTAAGAGAGATCAAACTTTTTTTGGAAAGGACTAAAAACATCTTTATTAAACAAAGTTAAAAAGAACACATATAGACGCTCGTTTCCCTTGAAATGCTTCATCCAGGGGTGATAGGCAACTGGTAAGAAATCTATTTAAAGCGTCATTGGCCAGTGACGCAGAGGCGAACAGTAATTACCCGAGTGTGCGTTCCTGTATCTAACTTCCTGGTCGTGTTTGCCAAGGACACAATTTAGTGAGCTACAGTACCTTCAAAATTGACAAAAATAAATTAATAAATAAATCTTTTCCTGATTGTAACTTTTATTTTTCACACTTATCCCATGTCTGTCTTTCAGCAAAGACACTTTGCACTCCAGCTCTGTTTCCCTGATCACACTTTTTGGTGACCTGAGTCAGACAGTCATGTACTCAGGAACCAGTTTTATTAAGATGCAGCCATTTTTAGTATGTAAGCACATTGAGGAACCACACATCAGTAGGGGCAAAATATTATTCTGCACTTTTATTACCGTACTTTTATTTTTTTTGTAAGGTGTAAGGTGAAATATAGTGTATTTTTTGTTTTATACCCTTTGTCAGGCATAGAAAGACCACCAGGAGCAGATAGTTGGATGGTATTTAGAGACTCAAGGTCCGTTGTGGTATTCGCCAAGAGCAAGCCAGTACAATTGGGTACAGAGTTCGGCCGCAGATGTGGTGTCATTTCTGGCTTGAGATTCAGAAAGGAAGCAGTTATTTAATATACAGAAAACATTAATATTTCATCTTGGTCTACATGGTGACCATTTATAGAAAGAGCTTCCTTTCTTGCTTATCAAAATAGGTTCTTCTTTGGATCCCTGGAGAGTTTAGTTCTTCTGATAAGAATGCAATTGAATCCACTAATTCTTACCACTCCACTTCCAGTTTATAATGCATTCCAAAGATAAATACAGATAAATGATTCATAGTGCGGTAAGACAAGTCTGGGGAGAAGCTGATCCCTAAGTCCCAAAGCTATGTTAAAAAGCTGTTGAATCTAAATCGAGCCTCAGTGTACTCTTCGCAGCTTGATTTCCATTCATGAGTATACAGTGTCAGTGTCCTTTCAATAAGACAAATATTTTATTACTTATTGTCAATGTTGTTTCTTATCATTCCATTTTTTTTTAACCAGAAGAAGAAACATTACATTGTAGGACTCGACATTTACTGACAGATTGATAACATTTAGCGGTAGAGTCATATCATCAATCAGAATTAGTTCCAGGATCTTGATTGAGAAATTGTCCTTGATGACCCGGCCAGTAGGGACTTCTCACTGTCTCTTTACCATCTTTATTAGTCGTTCTAGATTCACACATTATGCTTACCCAATCTGTAATAAGTTGCTTGTCCCATAAACTAAATCTCATTTCATTGCACGTCTTTCTTTGTGCCAGACGAGATTTAGGAAAAGTTGACCAGGGTCCACGTTTACTAATTGGTCCCTGTGAACAGGAAATCCAGTGACAGACAAAATTCAGATTTAATTTTGGTGATGAGCAGTAATCATTTGGCAGGATTATGTTATTACTTAGATACTTGTTGTTTTAATGGTATTGTGTGGGCTTTTTATTGGCTGAGCACAATATTACTAAGATATTATGGATGTTGAAAGTCCAAAAACAACTGTGTAAAAAAGGGAAAGCGAGGGGATCAGTTTTTTTATGTGAAAGTGTTTCATTGTGTATAGGCCAGTCTTTTTTAAAGTTGATATTTGAAAAAAAAAGCACTTTCAAGACTGTCAAAACTCTATTGGTATTCTTAGTAAGACAACCAGTTGTCAAGAATATCAAACTTTGCATCCTGGAACAACGTGGCGTGGGGCGGTAGCTGTGGGTTTAGCACTCGTCTCTTGAAATCCAGCACGTTATATGAAAGTGGGGGTCCTGGCTGAGTGTGTGGACTTGTGCTGGGAGGGCGCTATGCCCATGCAGGCCGCATGTAACCGATGTTGCTGATATGCCAGTACCAGGTGTTAGACAGTTCAATGACGTAGACCACCATTCCAAAATAGCGGGAACGGGAACTTGGTAGGGAATATGTATAAGACGATATACAAGAGTTAGTGGGTACACAAACTTATGAACATTTCCTTTACAACTCAAAGCATTTTTCCACACAGTTTCCTTCTCTTCTATCTTGTCCATTATCTTCTACTTTCCTCTTTACTCTTACTACTGACCTCTGTTTCCACTGCTTCTCACTACTTCACCACAACCCAGCTTTAACATTATAGTCCTGCTTCACAAGAATCATGTACTCCTCATCTTCTTTCACCTCAGGGTGCTAGTATGCCCGGTAATGCTGACACTGTGGAACTCCCGCCTGGGACACTTTACTTGTCTCATGTACTCAATCCTGTCTATTACCTGCAATACTTATAAACTCTGGGCCATGTGTCTAGGAGCCCTCTCCCAGGACTCATCTCTGGAATGTCACCTTGTCTCTCAGGCACTTCTGCTTTGGATCTACCTATCCTCTTCCTTCAGTCTCCTCTCACTTATGGACACCCAAGAATGCAGCATTACTTACAATGGACCTTAGATCCTCGTGCTATGCACACCAGGCCCTATCTGACTTCCTGACAGAAAAACAGTCACTTTTCTTCAATTTAGCAAATCCCACTATGGGCTAATCCCAAACATTAACTCTTACTTTCCCTAATGTAAAACTATACAATTTACCAATTCAACTAGCATCTTTAACGTTAATCACAATTCACACTTTACATCAAATAAGTTATTACAGCAATAAACTTGTTTCTTCAAGGGAAAACGTGGGAAACATGTCCATCTTCTTACATTGGCTTGACCCCACAAGCACATTATCTGTCTTGGGTGTATTAACAAACTGTTTTTTAAAGGGAAAGATTGGGAATAGCACAAATTGCCATGATTTCTCTTACTACTTTCAGTACAAACTTGGTAACTTCAAGTTAATAATTAGGCACTCTACCCCTTCTGGCATTAAGGAAATATATAGTACAGCATATAATGTGTTCTATGCACAAAAGAACACTTATGTGTCTAAGTTTGTTTGTTATGGTATGATTTACAATAAAGTTTGCTCATTTTAGTATCAAAATACTGTACAGTTATTGTTTAAATCAGGTGTTTGTGTTATTTTTTTAAGAAAATGGACAATATTTTTTTTTTTTTGCAACGCACAGTCTTTATTAAAAATAAGAATGAGAAAGCCTGCCATTTTCAAAGTGGCTACTGGGTTTTTTTAGACTCTGTTTCATGAAATCCACAAGTGTATTAGCAACAATTAAAGTGGTTGTCCCGGTTTATCATGAAAGTCTGAAGTGACTGTATGTCTCTTCAAGTGACAAGTCTACGTGACTGCAGACTTGTAAATCCTCACAGTGCACACGTGCACACAGTGCATCATCAGCTGATGAACTCCGGTGAACTTTCTCACCGCAACTCAGCATTACACATTACAAGAGTGATTACACGCTGCTGTCAGTGTGTCGCCGGCTGCCGGGTAGAGCAGCCACATCAGCTGGATTAGGTGTTAGGTGAGTTTATACTGTGTTTTATTTCAATATTTATTTCTTTATTTTAACTTGGAGCGCAGGTGCCGGCTGAAGACTGCATCCATTAGTCGCCGCTTGCTCTCGCTGTAATCAGTGACAGCAGGCGATGGCTGATGGGAGTAGTGGTCAATCATCAGCTGACGCCTGTGGCTGGCAGGAAACCTTTTACCGCGGGTCACAGTCACAGTTGCAGGGTCATACTGACATCTGACAGCATGACCCTGCAGAGCTCTGACCAATGGTAACGATATTACCGGCGGTAACGTTACCACCAATCAAAATCGCCGGTGTTTCTCGTGCCGTCATACAGATGACAGCATGGGAAACACCATAGGAAGTCGGCAAAAATGAATCATGTGCACACAGCCTTACAGTCACAAAATGGCGTCGAAGCCACATGTCTGCTTTTTATATGGAGAGTGACATGCGTATTCCACACCGAATGACACAAGCCCTTGTGTCTGTACATTGTAGTTTCTGCACCCTGATGGGCTGCAGGAATCTCCACACATTAAGTTACGGTAATAAAAAAAGACTTTATCACTTTTACCTTTTTGATAGGTCAAAACATTATCTTTTATATGGCATAATAAATTTTGTTCTACTTTTTCACCCAGGACTTGGACACTGTCTCTTACTACTTTATGAATTATCATCAAGTGGCTTCTTTGAAGCTTTCGACTCTGCATCTGATGATAGATTGCTGCTGATTGCTTTCCTCATTCCTGCATCGGCAAAATATAATCTGGCCTTTCTGTTTTTAAGACTGATTATTAATGGATTGCAGCCTGTGGTGAACCCTCTGTATTTGCTCTCATGAAGTCTCCTCTTTATAGTAGACTTAGGTACTTAAACACCTACTTCCTGGAGATTGTTCTTCACTTGGGTAGATATTATGAGGGGCTTTTCTTCACCATGGAAAGGATTCTGCAATCATTCACTGCTGTCATCTTTTGTGGACGTTCAGACCTTTTTGATTTCCTAAGCTCAACAGTGCGCTCTCTTTTTGCAGAATGTGCCAAACTATTGATTTGGCCACTCCTAACATTTCTTTTATCTCTCTGATAGATTTCTTTTTTTTCAGCCTAATGATGGTCTGTTTCTCTTCCATTGAGATCTCTATTGACAGCATGTTGTAGGTTCACAGCATCTGCTTCCAAATGCAAATGCCATACCTGGAATGAGCTCCAGGCCTTTTACCTGCTTAATTGATGATGGCTTGACAAGGTAATAGCCCATATGGCCCATTTAAGAGCTTTTGAGATAATTGTTCAATTACTTTTGGTCCATTGAAAAAAGAGGCAGCTACATATTAAAAAGCTGTAAATCCTAAAC
Source organism: Ranitomeya variabilis (assembly GCF_051348905.1). Lineage (NCBI taxonomy): Eukaryota > Metazoa > Chordata > Amphibia > Anura > Dendrobatidae > Ranitomeya > Ranitomeya variabilis. The sequence goes on along the minus strand of NC_135235.1, from coordinate 73,677,706 downwards.
CCTTACTCCAATTAAAGCTGAAAGTCTGCACTTTAAGCCCATGTTAATTATATAACTGTATCTTTAATATGTGTTGGCAAACAGCTAAAATTCCAAAACTTGTGTTACTGTCCACATAATTCTGCACCTAATAGTTATGGAAGCTGCTATAAAAAATGTTATGCTATCTGATCCTTGTGCCTCATTCTTGCGGTGCCCACTACCCAGAAGTGCCCTGTCCTGAGAGCAGCAGCGTGCAAGCCAGCGCCTGTCGTCACCCGGCACCAACAGCGGGGATCAGGGAGAGAGACACTCAGCGTGAGTCCAGTCTCCGTGTCCGTGAGTACTACAGATGTGCCCAATAAGAGTGACTGGGGACAGTACAGACCTTCGCACCCTGACTGGGCCATTAAACACCTACTGAGCCATGCTGGGCTCGTACAAGACCGTGACCCGTATTACTGTCAGCCACTTTGGGCCCATTTGACCGAGAATGTCAGGAGAGTAGTACGAGAGACACATCGGGCTTAGACAGTACTGTGGCCCGTAACCTTGGAGGCATCTACAGTATATTGACTAGGGGCAGTGGAATGTACCGGAGACCGACCACTGTCACCAGAAGACGGGGTATTGTTGTTTGCTGAACCCCATTAATAAAGACACGGCACCCGCCATTGCCGGCGTTATTGAGTTTCCAGCAGCAGCTGCAATGTTAAGGCTTCCTGATATGCTTGCACCAAGGTGTCATTATTTGTACCGATTTACTTACCTTTGCCATTCATACTGTTTGACTCTTTTCCTCCCTGTGTGGAGTATTCCCCTGTAAATAAACCTGTTAATCCTTGCTCTGCCTCCCGTCTGTCACTGCATCCCGCGTTCCTGCTAGAACCTTACACTTCATCAGTATTTTGCACCTGTGTCGCCTCCGCCTTTATCAATAGGGTTTGCTACATCCTGTTAGTGCATTAGTTTCTGTGACCAATCCTTGCTATGTAATTGTTTAATGTTTTTGAATTTTTTTAATTCCTTTTTTGTGACTTTGCTTTTGATTTTAGCATAGGGACTCACAATACAATAAGGACCTTTGATGTGGGTTGCAAGCTTGCATATTCCTACCTAGTGCCGCCCTCCTTGGGTTGATTGACAGGTTTATTGCTCCAGTACATATGGTGTTAAGCAGAGAATACAGCCTGAGATGGAAGAGCAATTAGAGCTTCATGGTACCTCAATGCATTTCCAGACTAATATATATAAAAAAGCTCAAAATATGATTTATCTTTACATTGATAAAAAGAATGTCATATCTATTAAAGAACTACACTGTCTTAAATGTATTTTTTGGGTCGAAGTATGGAGCAGGTTCTCTAAATGACAGTACGTTACTAGTGTCATTACTTCTTATTTTATGCAGTGCTGTATCTTAATAAGACCTTACAGACTTGTTTACCTGTCCATCTGAATTTTCCACCCATACATCTGTGTACAAATAACAGATGGAATGACTTAGTTGTAAAATTGTGTACAGCCAACCCCAAGTTATAAAACATGAAAACTCCAAAAAAACATAGTTATAAAGAAGAAAAGTTACAAAACGAATTACAGCACAAAGATAGAAGACAGCAGAATCATTTATGAATGCAGCAAACACTGCACAAGGGTGAATAGGTCACCAAACACTGGAAACGAATAGTTGATTGCAAGGATAGAAGCACAATCCTAAAGAATCTTTTTGATTAGCAGCAAGAAGGAACTGGAAAATTGCCTGAAAAAAAATAAAAAGTGTAAGATAAAAGAAGGAATAGCAGAAATATTGGAACAAATCACAATTATTGATTCAAAAATGTGCTAGGAATTGAAAAAGGTAATGTACAGAATTACAATTAGATATTTATATAGTAATTAATAAAGTATATCTGAAGTTCTGTTCCTTTCAGCATGTAGAACATTCACCAGTAAGCCTTAACCCCTTTCTGACCTCGGACGGGATAGTACGTCCGGGGTCAGATCCCCTGCTTTGATGCAGGGCTACGCGGTGAGCCCACAACAAAGCCGCGACATGTCAGCTGTTTTGAACAGCTGACATGTGCGCACAATAGTGGCAAGTGGAATCGCGATCCACCCGCCGCTATTAACTAGTTAAATGCTGCTGTCAAATGCTGACAGCGGCATTTAACTACCGCTTCCGGCCTCGCGGCCGGAAATGCACTAATCGCCGACCCCCGTTACATGATCGGGGGTCAGCGATGCGTCGGCATAGCAACCAGAGGTCTCCTTGAGACCTCTATGGTTGCAGATGCTGGGTTGCTGTGAGCGCCACCCTGTGGTCGGCGCTCATAGCAAGTCTGTAATTAAGCTACATAGGAGCGATCTGATGATCGCTGCTATGTAGCAGAGCCGATCAGGCTATGCCAGCTTCTAGCCTCCCATGGAGGCTATTGAAGCATGGCAAAAGTAAAAAAAAAGTTTAAAAAATATGAAATTAAAAAAAATATATCAAAGTTTAAATCACCCCCCTTTTACCCCATTCAAAATAAAACAATAAAAATAAAATCAAACATACACATATTTGGTATCACTGCGTTCAGAATCGCTCAATCTATCAATAAAAAAAGGATTAGCCTGATCGCTAAGCGGCGTAGCGATAAAAAAATTAAAAACGCCAAAATTAAGTTTTTTTGGTCGCTGCGACATTGCATTAAAACGTAATAACGGGCGATCAAAAGAACATATCTGCACCAAAAAGGTACAACTAAAAACGATAGCTCGGCCCGCAAAAAATAAGCTTTCACTCAACCCCTGATCACGAAAAATGGAGACGCTATGGTTATTGGAAAATGGCGCCTTTTTTTTTTTTTTTTTTTTAAGCAAAGTTTGGAATTTTTTTTCACCACTTAGTTAAAAAAATAACCTAGACATGTTTGGTGTCTATGAACTCATAATGACCTGGAGAATCATAGTGGCAGGTCAGTTTTAGCATTTAGTGAACCTAGCAAAAAAGCCAAACAAAAAACCTGCATGGGATTGCACTTTTTTTGCAATTTCACCGCACTTGGAATTTTTTTCCCATTTTCTAGTACACGTCATGGTAAAACCAATGATGTCGTTCAAAAGTACAATGCGTCCCGCAAAAAATAAGCCCTCACATGGCCATATTGCTGGAAAAATAAAAAAGTTATGGCTCTGGGAAGGAGGGGAGCGAAAAACGAGCACGGAAAAATGGAAAATCCCAAGGTCATGAAAGGGTTAGGCCGGCATCACACATGCGTGTTTTACGGACGTAAGAGCGCAAAAACTACGTCCGTAAAACTCGCATAACATACGGCACAATGATTCTCAATGGGTCTAGTCCTATCAGCCGTATATTACGGATCCGTAATATACGGCGTTCTACGGCCGTAGAAAATCGCAGCATGCTGCGTTTGTCAGCGTATTGCGCAAAAAAATCGCCAATGAAAGTCTATGGGGGCGAGAAAAATACGGATTCCACACGGACCAGCAGTGTGACTTGCGAGAAATATGCAGCGGTGTTAGTGAAAAGTCGGTAATTCAATTGCCAGCTTTTCATTTCTCCTGCCTAAACCCGACAGGATATGAGACATGGTTTACATACAGTAAACCATCTCATATCCCCTTTTTTTTGCATATTTCACACTACTAATGTTAGTAGTGTGTATGTGCAAAATTTCAGCGCTGTAGCTGCTAAAATAAAGAGTTAAATGGCAGAAAAAATTGGCGTGGGCTCCCGCGCAATTTTCTCCGCCAGAGTGGTAAAGCCAGTGACTGACGGCACATATTAATAGCCAGGACAGGGTCCATGGTTATTGCCCCCCCCTGGCTACAAACATCTGCCCCCAGCCACCCCAGAAAAGGCACATCTGGAAGATGCGCCTATTCTGGCACTTGGCCACTCTCTTCCCACTCCCCGTAGCGGTGGGATATGGGGTAATGAAGGGTTAATGCCACCTTGCTATTGTAAGGTGACATTAAGCCAGATTAATAATGGAGAGGCGTCAATTATGACACCAATCCATTATTAATCCATTTGTCTGAAAGGGTTAAAAAACACACATACATGATTAAAAAGTATTTTAATGAAAGAAACAAACAGGTTGTTTTAATAATTTATTGCTCTCTCAATCCATCAGCAACACCCTCGCTTGGCAAAATAATAAACACACAATATACATACCTTCTGATGTCCTATCACGTCCCACGAGGTAATCCATCTGAAGGGGTTAACTAATATTACAGGCAGAGCTGCGATAAACCACTCGCTCGTGCCTGTAATCCCCGGGTGCTGAAAGGAAAGCAGAGTGATCTATACTTACATTCAGTCGCGGTGATGCGCCCCTGCTGGATGTTCTCATAAACTGCAGCCTGGGAACTTTTTCCCACGCTCCAGGTCATATGAGGACATCCACCAGGGGGCGCATCACCTCGACTGAAGGAAATGTAGGTCAATGACCTACATTTCCTTCATTCGCCGGGGAATTACAAGCACGAGCACAGCTGCATTTGCAGGGCTCCTGCTTGTAAATTATTTTAACCCCTTCAGATGGATTACCTCGTGGGACGTGACGGTTCAACAGAGGGTATGTATCTTGTGCATTTATTGTTTTGCCAAGCGAGGGTCTGCAAATGGATTGAGAGAGCAATAAAATATTAAAACAACCTGTGTGTTTATTTCATTAAAATACTTTTAAATCATGTGTGTGTGTTTTTTAACCCTTTCTTACAATTGGATTAATAATGGATAGGTGTCATAATTGACGCCTCTCCATTATTAATCTGGCTTAATGTCACCTTACAATAGCAAGGTGGCATTAACCCTTCATTACCCCATATCCCACCGCTACACGGGAATGGGAAGAGAGTGGCCAAGTGCCAGAATAGGCGCATCTTGCAGATGTGCCTTTTCTGGGGTGGCTGGGGGCAGATGTTTTTAGCCACGGGGGGGCCAATAACCATGGACCCTCTCCTGGCTATTAATATCTGCCATCAGTCACTGGCTTTACCACTCTGGCGGAGAAAATTGCGAGGGAGCCCACGCCAATTTTTTCCGCAATTTAACCCTTTATTTTAGCAGCTACAGCGCTGAAATTTTGCACATACACACTACTAACATTAGTAGTGTGGAATATGCAAAAAAAAGGGGGATATGAGATGGTTTACTGTATGTAAACCATGTCTCATATCCTGTCGGGTTTGTGAAGGAGAATTGAAAAGCCGGCAATTGAATTACCGGCTTTTCACAGATATCGCGCTGTAGTAAATATAAATACAGACTATATATATATATATATGTGTCTCAATGACATATATATATATATATATATATACTGTATATATGTTTTCCCGAACATTTGAGCACATAAATCCATTAGATGTCGGTTTTGCAAGCCTGCGAGAAAATATTGCAGTACGGATGCCATACGGATTACATACGGAGGATGCAATGCGCAAAATACGCTGACACACCCTGCCTACGGATCACTATTTTGGGAACATTTCTCCGTATTACGGCCGTAAAATACGGACCGTATTGTCTTACGCCGAGTGTGACGCCGGCCTTAAAGTTAAAACTACTGATGTGTAAAGTCAACAATATTTAGTTACAAAAGCACCTGTTAAGTGGTTAGATGGCGACGCCCATTGGACCGGACCGCACCGGGACCGCCGCTGGGTGAGTATAATCTAAACTGTTAAATTGTTTTTCTTATTTTTCAGGTTACATCGGGGGCTTATCTACAGCATTATAGAATGCTGTAGATAAGCCCCTGATGGCGGGGGCCTTAGCTTATAGGCCAAAAATGGGGTGACAGATTCCCTTTAAGGAGCTTGTTTATAGGGTAAGTATACTTTCAAGTATCTTTTTATAATAAGCAGTTCTGTTTGTGTACATGAAATATAATACTATCTTTAACCATTATATGACTTGTATACAGCCTTTTTACCAGTTTTCTTTTCTGTAGTCTCTATCTCTTGATTTGCAATTGACTTTGAGCTGATGGGCAGAAAGTAGCAGATATGGTGTCTCCAATACACAGCACACAAAGAGGGATTCTTGCTCTTCATTCCTTAGTTACCACATAGACAAAAGTAGTCGCCCAGAGGAAATGATGTAGCAGTCTTAAGCAGTGTAGATGTGAATCAACTTCTGGAGTTAGGTAAAAGACCTGTTAGAAAGCGCAGCATCATCTTTCTGTGTCCACCAGAAACCAGAACACTGCTTGGAAATAAAGTTCATTTTCTCACCTAAGCATTCGGCTAGAGGAAGATTAGTAATGCTATTAACGTGCAGATTAATGCCTTATCTACAGGTTAATAGCATTTTTTGGTGACATATTCCCTTTAAAGCAGCACACAGATGTAGGTAGTAAGTCCAGAGCAGATACAGTAGCAATGTAATGTGAAACTGACTCTAATGACAGTTTATAAAGCTAGCAGCACACAATGCATCAACCAGCAGCAGATACATGTAATTGGATCCACATCACATTGTAACAGTTTCTATTAACAGTTTGGGATGCTAGCAGAGTTAACCAGCAGCAGTGTAATGTGAAAGTTGTTACTGTTAGATAAAGATGCTTATGGCAAACAATTGGCTAGAAAGTGATCAAGTGGAGCAGTAGGTTCTAGTTGCAAAAACACAGAGTCTGAGGACATAATAGCACTGAAGAAGCTGATTATTGACAGAGTACAAATGAACATCAGCTGAACCCAGTAATATCTTTACAATTAAATACAAGTTTGTCCAAATGGGCCCGATGAGTGGTAGGGAGATGATGTCACCTAGACATGCCGGGCAACTTATAAAACCCAACATGGAGTACAACAAAGGGCGGTGGCCATAGGGAAAGGGAGCGTAGCCTGTTTCAGCTGCGTCAGGTACCTAATAGTTGTGCATCGCAGCTCTAATGTGTAACACTCACGCTCTATACCTGTGTGTGAATGCCAAAACCATGCCCTCATTCAGAGACTGCAAAGCTACGTTACCTGCTTCATAAAGGATTAATGTCTGTTCCAAATGATCCTTGCTGCTTTCCTCGAAAGTGTACGAAGATAAGGGTTATAGATCACTCAAGCATATCTGCCCTCTATCAAGTGATAGAAGAGAATCTGTATTAGAAGCAACTGTGTTTAGGGCAAAAAAAAAAAGTAGCAGGAAGTTTTGGCAATCTTCCTCTGGTCTAACAATTTATCCTTGAGTTTGTAACGAAATGCATTATTAGCTATAATGTTTCAAGTAAAAATATTTTAGTATCAACACATTTCTTTGGAGGATGCTAGGGAGATTTACTTCTAATTTGCATATCATGAAGTAGTATAATAAAAATGAAATTGCGTTTTTGCCAGTGTAATTACTGTTGCTGATATATCCTATAAATCAGGCTTAAGAGAAATTCTAATCATCATACAAATAACCTTTGTCTAATGGAGGGTTGGCTGCTAACAGCATACAAAACCTATCTGTTTTATACAAATGTATTTATCTGCTGTGCATGTTTATTCATATTTTGTTTACCTTGTGTTTTGAGGGTTTATTATGCATTTTTTTTTTCAGTTTATAGTACAATTTACTCTATGTTTGTGGTGCTGTCATCAAACATTCTAAGAGCAATATAATATTTGTATTAATACTGTTAATCAGCAGCACTGAGGAAGCAGATGGAAGTTAGAGACAACTCTGTATTGTAGATTCTATAGCACAGAATAGGGAGCTGAACATTTTTACAGCTCCCATTGAGTTCAATGCTAGCTATGGGAATCCAAGTGCAGTTAACGCCCTCAAGAGGTGGCTGCACACAGCCAAGATTAAAGAGTACCTATTAGCTTTCACTATCGTGAGGGGTAAATCTGTAGAAATACTGCATCTCTGAAAAATGTATGTGTTTAGAAAGATATCTGATTTAAAGTGAATGTGTCAGAAGATTTCCCTTTTTAAACTTCTACAACCAACTAAAAATGCATTCTTATGCATGTCCATACAACCCCTTTTTATATCCAAAGTAGCTTGGCACACTTTTGAAAATTAGTTTTTATAGAGGGCACTTGCTGCATGCAGATTTGTGCCAAGTGGTCTATTGGGTGTCTCTGGAAAGCGCTCAGCACCAACGCTCTGTACACAATTGTAGCTCACAATCAGCAGCTACTCCATGGGCACAACCCAGGGGGCCCAGATGTACAAAATTGCTCAAAATAATAGCAGTGTGATCAAAAACATGAGTTAATCACAAAATCTTTATACTAGTTTTTATTTCCATGTATTGGGAATATTGCACACTGTTTACTAATTCAAAACATGAGGAGAAATGTATATAATTTTTAACTACTTTACAGAAAATAAAAAAATATGAACATTGAGCTCTTCTAAAAAATATATGTGTCTGCATTTGTATTTACAAACTCACAATGTTTACATATTCTGTGGATTTAGCATTCCTGTGAATCAATAACCTAATATTCAGTTGTATTTGGAGCGCCCCCACGTTAAGGACAATGGGGTACTCGGTACCGGGTCCTTCTCGGTTCTGGGGAATGTCACGGTGGCCCGACCCGGTCCGTGGCCCTTTGAGGGGCGTCCAATTAAAGGTGTAGTTTGTATGATGTTCGTGACGCCACCTGTGGTATTCGGTCAGGGTGACCGACGCTGCTTAGGGGTCCGCTGGGGTGATGTTATGGCAGCTATATGGTATACCTTCCCACAGGTGAAGAGTATCCCCAGGGCTTCCCAGAGGTATAGATGGTGATGGTGTAAGGCACGGTGAATAACGAGGACACAAGGTTGCAGTCTCTTTACCTTTTACTTTACTGAAGGCTTCAGTGTTCACAGTCCTGGGCGCCGGATCACAGGGTAGGCAGAGTCCGGCCGGTCTGAAGGCAAATCCAGAGTCTCCTTATCCAGGTGGAATGCAATAGCCTTCCTATGTGCACAGTAACACAGTAGGTCCTCACTTGCTTAAGCTCTAATGAAGTCCTCACTGTTATTACTCTTCTCTCTCTGTTCCCCGTGGTCGGATAGAACAAAACCCGTATGACTGATGGACTGAGGCTTGTTTATAGGGACCCTAGAGACGCCCCAACCCCCACAAGTTGCCACCTGTCTTCTTAGGTATTTTAGGTCGGGCAGCCAACTTGGAATCGACTGTCCTGCCAGTCTCTGAAGCAATGGCGTAGAGCACTTTACTCCCTTGGTATCCTGGCTACCGGAACGCGCACCAGAAGGATGCAGCTCCTCACGTCTACTATCCTCTCTGGTATCCACTTGTTGCTATGCCTTCGTTTCTCACTCACTAAAACACGCTTCCTTTTAATGTCTCTTCCTTTGGATGCTGCCGCATGGGGTGCAGGCGCAGCTCCGTGTACCCTCGTCCTCCTCAGATGGAAGTCTGGATCTGCTGGAGATCACTCCAGACAGCTCAGCCTGGAGACCTTTCTCTCTCAGTCTCCAGCCAGGAAACTTTCTCACTCACTTTCCCTCCAACTGCCAGTTTTACCTAACTGTGAGGAGTGGACTAATAGATATAACCTTTTGCTCCCCCTGGTGGCTGGAGTGTGAAGTGTGTGGTGTGTTTGTGACACCCGGACACAGGAGATCTCCCTTATTGCCTCCAGACGTAATATCACTCCCCCTGGTGGAGGAATAATATTACTGCAGCAACCAGGACTCTGGGGCGCTGCACTCCCCCCCCCCCCCCCCCCCCCGTTAAATCCAGCACTCCCGGGCTGGGAAAAGAAAACATCAATACATTAGCAAAAGGACATACAAAATTTTGAAATGCTATAAAACAAATTAATTTAACAGTGCTTCCCTTTATGGGAGGTAAGGACACTTGAACGTTGCAAACAATTAAGAACATATTTATATTGTGCGTATGACTTTAAATTAAGTAAATAACAGTTATTAACTAACTAACTAACTAACTAACTAACTAACTATGAACGCCTATCACCCATACGGGTATGCTATCTACTAAGTGCAAGTACAAAACAGTATCTTTCTTTCTTTAAGTGCAATTACCCTCTAAGGGTGTACTATAAAACTTCAAAGTGCAAATTAACATTTTCTTCATTCTTACTTCTTCTACATATGCAGGACTATCTGTCTACCCCTCACGGGCCTACTGCATTTTTCCTTCAGTCTATTTCTATAAAACCTTGCAATTACTTTAACTTCCATTTTATTTAAAGTACATCATTAAACATTTTACTCTCGGCTACATACTATCACTATGTAAAAATATTATTACCATCTATCTATTTAAGGCAACATTATCACTTTTAGGCGAAGTGCAACAACTAACATTCCCGTTAAGAGGAAACCAAGTCTCTTCAGAGGTAGTGCAAACATTCAATTTGCAAGTCAATTATCAACTTGTAAAACAACAAGAACTTTCATGCTGTCATCAGGAACAGTCTCTTCGCAAAGCTCTTCTTTGTAAAACCAGTAGAGGGCACCTTTAAGAAGGTACAAACTATATACAGAAGCAGTTTGTGAATCATTCACCATCCATGATTTCGCAGTTCTTTGGTAATAAAACAACTTGTGCAAAACTTGAAACAACAGGGATCCCGGGTAAACAAAGGGATCCCTTTAAGAGTTAACCCTAGATGGGTTTTAGCAGCAAAACAAACAGTTAACTATTTACATTCCTTCTTCAGGGTTTCGAGGTTTATTAATGTTCTGTGGGTGGTACCGGTGTAGGAAAAACAAATTGTCCCACTGAATTATAAAAGCTCAGCAAAGCATTGAGCAGTCAACAATGTATGTTGGTATGCAATGAGGACAGTATGGTCTGTGTGAGAGCTTCAGTTCTGAATGTGAGCAAGTGACCCATATACTGTAAAAGGTTGTCTATCCTGATCCGTCAAATGTAGCCATAGTGTTGTCCAATCCACTAAACAATTGTGATTCCGATCCAGTAAGCAAATTAACTACCTGAGTTTCTTTCAAAGAGAAATGGGATTAGAAAATAAATGTTCATCTTGCAAGCAGTGATAGTGCTGGTTGCTAGTGTTGAGCGATGCCTTCCGATATTTGAAAGTATCGGTATCGGATTGTATAGGCCGATATCCGAAAAATATCGGATATCGCCGATACCGATACCCGATATCAATACAAGTCAATGGGACACAAATATCGGAAGTGATCCTGGATGGTTCCCAGGGTCTGAAGGAGCGTTCCTAAGAATGAGCGAGTGAAGGACCTTCGATGACGTGGCAGCTTGTGATTGGTCGCGTGACCGCTCATGTGACCGCTCACGCGACCAATCACAAGACCGTGACGTCATCGCAGGTCCTTCACTCGCTCATTCTTAGGAACGGAGGCTGCCGGTTGCAGCGGTTACCACCAGGGCGCATCAGAGGGTGAGTATATCCCTATTTTTTATTTTTATTCTTTATTTTACACATGAATATGCATCCCGTTCCCGAGTCCGGATATCGCAAAAATATCGGAACACGGTATCGGAATTCCGATACCGCAAATATCGGCCGATACCCGATACTTGCGGTATCGGAATGCTCAACACTACTGGTTGCAGTTAAAGAGTAACTTAATTTGCAAAAACAAATTTCAGAGTTGTGTCCTGCATTGAAAATTTTGACACTGCAATGCTCTTCATTAGGTGATTTGGCTTTGTTTCTGTAGAAAAAGTACATCAAAATGGCCTTCAAACTCCTGCTTTTTATGGGTGTCATTGCCTGACTTTTCATGTATTGACTTATGGATAGTGTTGAGCGATACCTTCCGATACTTAAAGGTATCGGTATCGGATGGTATCGGCCGATATCCAAAAAATATCGGATATCGCCGATACCGATACCCGATACCAATGCAAGTCAATGGGACTCAAGTATCGGAAGGTATCCTGGATGGTTCCCAGGGTCTGAAGGAGAGGAAACACTCCTTCAGGCCCTGGGATCCATATTCATGTAAAAAATAAAGAATTAAAATAAAAAATATGGATATACTCACCCCTCCGGCGGCCCCTGGACCTTACCGATGTAACCGGCAGCCTCCGTTCCTAAGAATGAGCAGTGAAGAACCTTCGATGACGTCGCGGCTTGTGATTGGTCACGTGACCGCTCACGCGACCAATCACAAGCCGCAACGTCATCGCAGGTCCTACACTCATTCATTCTTAGGAACGGAGGCTGCCGGTTACATCGGTAAGGTCCAGGGGCTGCCGGAGGGGTGAGTATATCCATATTTTTTATTTTTAGTCTTTATTTTTTACATGAATATGGATCCCAGGGCCTGAAGGAGAGTCTCCTCTCCTCCAGATCCTGGGAACCATACACTGGGAACTTCCGATTCCGATTTCCGATATCACAAAAATATCGGAACTCGGTATCAGAATTCCGATACAGCAAATATCGGCCGATACCTGATACTTGCGGTATCGGAATGCTCAACACTACTTATGGACCATACTCCATTTTTATATATGGTGCTTGGCGTACATTGTGGCTTTGGGGGACACAGCCCCATAGAAGCATGATAGTTCGCAAGATAAGGACTGTAGTCATGTAATTTTCAACAGAGTGCTCTGCTGTTTGCATTGTAACTCTGGCTTTCATTTATCTTTCTTTGCTCCACTGCCAATGTGGAATGTTAGGACTCTACCCATACCATAGCCTGCCCTCCTAGGCATTACTGGGTTGTATCAGTCATTCCATATTGTTGCGTCCAGCACCTTTTAACAGCTAAGTCACAACCTTTTTTCTCAACACATGCAAAAATGCACAACACCCTAAGCAAAAGGAGTTTGAACCCAAATACTGAGTGGCCCAAGTCAAAGTCCAAGTACTTATTGTTTAAAGGGTACTTCTTCTCAAACAATTATTCACTTTCAGTGGGATACTTGGTGGACCACTGGCCTCTGGCCTCGGAGAAGGACTACTCAAAGAGAGAAGTGAGAGAATAGAGACTTTTTGCAACATTGATGTGATTAGTGCTGTGCATTCAGAAACCATCAAGCTTATTGTGCCAATCTAGCCATCAAGCTTATGTGCTACTACTGGTGGTAACCACAATATGCTGCAACCATTCTTACACGGGAATGCCATAAGCATCACTTACTGTCATGACATGTTACTGTATTCTTCTTGTACCTTGAATCTTTTGATAAACTATAAAATATTTTTCAACATCATTGTAAAAGCTTTAAGGTTAAATTATGCATTTAAATGTCAATCTTTTGTAAAGCCATATTAGTTGTAGGTTTTATTTCTATAGACCAGCACAGCTCTCAGATTTCTCCATTTTTATTGTGAAAGTATTGAGACAAGATCGCCAGGTAATCAGATCACTACATATGCTGATGGACAGGATTTGTAATGCACTTCTCTTCTCTGTGGATCAGCCTTCGGGAGCTTTGCTCTAGACGTCTGAGCCATCTGTGCTTTTGTTCATTCTGTTTTCATTCTCTCTCATTGCTTTCTTGCTGTTCCACGTAAACTGCATGAACAAACATAATTTTACCTTCACTGTGTGACTGAGCAGAATGTCGGTAGGAAATTGAGAGAAAAATTGTCTTTATGGAGTCTTGGTACCAAGCAAAGTTGCCCATTGTATGTGGAGGGTGGGATATGCGGCTTATCATGTCATATGCTATCATATACTGTAGCTAATCATGATTCATGATACAAAGGTGTCACTTATGCCACTTGTGTCAGATTTGTAATATCCTTACAGCAAAAGATAAATGCCAAGTATCATCGATATGGACAATACAGAAAATGGATCAGGAGGGTAAAAATGGCTTTGGAATTTGGTGCTGAGAAATACATTGTAAATATGATTAATGGTTAAAGAAATAGTAATCAAAATCACTTTCTCCACTGGACGCACAAATAACCAGACTTAACTTTCATTTTTCTCTGAAAGTATTTTATTTATAAAGCTCCAAAATATTCCACTGAACTGAACTGAAATTTAGAACTTAAGTAATACAACACAGCAGTGATGGCCACGAACAGACAGAGACGGGTTTCTTTAGTGCAAATAGTGTATTTGTACAACAGCAATAACACCCAAAACAATATACTGATAACCCACAGTGTCCTAGAAAGAAACGAGTCCTTGAAATATATACAGCAAATCGGCGGAGTTCTTAAGGCAGAGTCCTCAGCAAGGTGAGTGTGACGGGTGACGTGGTGCAGATCCAAACACTGTCGGCACAGAAAGAGTCAAATCCTGGTATGAAGCAAACACAAGGAAGTCCAGAACAAGTCCACAAGTTCATCCCAGGTGTGGCATGAACACGGGTAAGTCCAGAAACTAGTTCTCAAGTTGATCCCAAATGTGGCATAAACACAGGTAAGTTCAAAAACAGGTTCACATTAAAGTATTATACTGGTGTTGTTTCCAACAGCTCCCACCGGGGGGAGTAAATGAAGGATTAAGTAGCAACAGTCCCGAAACAAGTCCTGAAACAAAGTTCCAAAAATATAGTTCTTACCAGAAGGAGTGAACCGAGGGTTAAGTTCCAAGTCAGCAGAGTAATGATAACCTAGAGAGTGTAGCTTACAAATGCATGAATGTCCAGAGCCAGAAGTAGAGACACACTCAGAACCAGCAGCTGAGCTGTAGGAGAACAGAATCAGAATACTCCAGCAAAGAGGCTGACACCTGACCCGGGTTTTAAACAAACGAACAGGAAGTAGGGCAGACAAAAACAGCAAACTCCATCTTAACAAAGGGCAAAATCATTCACAAGGTGACTTAGAAAACCCGGAATACTGACATTGTGCTGGCAGGGGATGGGCAGGTTCTTCGTGCCGCTCTGCTGGGACTGCCCACGATGGCACGCCCTTCTTCTCTGGCACTCCTCATGGCACTGTTTTGGTGGCAATTTTGGCAGTATTTCACAGTGCACAGTCTCTCAATAAAGCATGGTTCAGGCACAATCTTTTAGGCGCACATGACCTGATTTGCTGGATCAGTCCATCCTGTTCGTGATGCCAAAGTTGATGCGCCCACAGGGCCGTGGGGTACTCGGTACCGGGTCCTGCGGTTCACAGGGGGATGTCACCGTGGCAACCCGGTCCATGACCCTGGGCATCAATGTTAAAGGGGAAAGGTCTTTAAATGGAATGTTCATGACGCCACCTGTGGTATTCGGTCAGTGGGGACCAACGCTGCTTTAAGGGGTCCTCTGGGGTGATGTTATGGCAGCTAGATGGTATAACTTCCCTCAGGTGAAGTATATTCCCAGGGCTCCAGGTGTGTAGATGGAGGATGGTGAAAGGCGCAGTAAAGAATGAGGACACAGGTTTGCAGTCTCTTTACCTTGTTTAGTGTCGGCTTCAGGCAGCCACAGTCCAGAGCACCAGATCACAGGGCAGGCAGAGTCCGGCTAGCTTGAAGGCAAGTTAGGAGTCCTCTTACCCAGGTGGAAATCAAAAGCCTTCCTTTAGCGCCGTGGTGGTGTAGTCCCTTACTGCTTAAAGCTTCACATAAGGTCCTCACAGATGTTATCTCTCTCTCTGTCCCCCAGATAGGATAGGACATAACCCATATGACTGGTGGCTTGAGGCTGTTTATAGAAACTTTAGCATGCCCCGGCCTCTGAGGGGTGCCACCGTGCCTCCTGGGTGTTAGGTCGGACAGGTAACGTAGAGTTCAGCTGTGCTGCCAGTCTCTGATATAAGTCGTGGAGGGCCTTACGATCCTCGGTGTTCCGGCTACCAGTTTTTGCGCCTCAGAAGGAGGCAGCCTGCTCGGGGCTGAGCTCCCACTGATATCTTCTCCTGTGCTTTGCTCTCCTGCACGCTCTCTGCAATGTATACGGCTTTCTGAATGTCTCTTTCCAGGAACTGCTGCACTGTCGCTACACAGCTCCGTAAAACCTTCCTCTGCCTCAGACTGATACAGTCTGTTTCCTGGTAAGAACTCACTCACTAGAGCTCTGTCAGGAACTAACTAGCTTTCCCTACAGACTACCAGTTATATATATATGGGGAGTCACATAGCAAGTAGGATCAAAAGCTCCCCCTGGTGGCCTGGAGTGTGAATGTGTTGCATGTTTGTGGTACCTGGTTACAGTTATCCCTTCTTACCTTCAACATATCTCTCCCCGTGAGGAAAGCAATGCTACTGTGACGACTAGGACCCTGGGACACCACATTATTGTTAGCTACAAACAACAGCTTCTTCAATTACAAACAACAGGGTAGATAAAGAAACCAACGATGAAAGCTTCCATAATGAACTTTTAATAGGGACATCTAACTAAAAAAAGGCATTTTTTCAAGAATATACTAAGTGAAAAATCATGACATTTAAGGCAAACAGTAAACTTAATCTTAAATTGAGCAGTTTGCTCTCTGATAGGGTTTAATGACGAGTATCAAATTTCACAGGTGACTGGAGGAGATAAACCAAGATTTAATCTTCAGTGACTTTGTTCTGTGATGCCAACACAATCTGCCTTTGACTTGAAAAACGTAGGATCCAGGCAGGTGATAGCTGTGCCGCTGAGAAGTTCTGACAACAGTTTAAAACTGGGCTTTGAGGCTTTGATGGTGGTGTGGATAAAACCACGATCAGTGTTTTCTGGCTGGAAGGGGATTAAATGGATGTTGGGTAATAAAGACAGTATTTTCATTGTCCGATAGAGCATCAAACAGTCTGTGCACACAGCCATGCTGCCAAAATCTCTCGGCAGATATTCCGCAAGAACAACAAGCCTTGGGCTGTTTACATACTTCATTTGCATAGGAGATCTGCTTAGTACCAAGCCAAACCTAAATCAGCGAAAGTCTTCATGCCTCATTTCCTGACAGGCAGCTTGGAGCAGTCTGTCCCCAGGATGCCCAAGTGAGCAGCTCCCTATCACACAAGCATTCCAGTTCTATTACTTTCTCTCTAATTTATTAGTTTCTCTTTCTTCTTGCTAGGGATTTAGTGTGTCTGTAAACTGCTGGGCTTGCAGCTCACGTATTAACCCCTTTTTTTTTTAGTATCTTGCAGCATATTTCATTATATTACATGTCTCCAGCGAATGAGATGTCAGAGAACAAAAATATGGGCAATCCTCCATTAAAGAAATAAATGACATTTCCATGGAAAAGTTAGGGCTTTCATCAGCCAGACATGAGAACGGACTGGCATCTTAGATGCAGAGAATATATTGTGTGCAGATTTGTTCTGCTTTGTATTCAGAGACTTTTACTGAAAGGAAAGAAATAGTCATATCCTACAGACAGCATTATTCTTCTAAACTAATCATTGTTCATAGTGATGCAGCCTACATGTAATTTAATAGAGATTTCATTTTATTTCTGTGCAGCCAAATGTGGAAAAGTGTACGGGGCTTGGCAGCAGCATATCCGGCCTTGCCAGATAAAGTGATTGTATTTTAGCCACTTCCCTTTTCCTCTGCTGGTTTCTGAATAGCAGCTTCTGCAGCTGGGCTATGTGTTCAGTGTGCTGCTAAACAAACAGGACACGGAGAGGACTTTATGTAATAGGGTATGTAAAGAGATGGACTTTCCCTCTGAAGAAACAAGTGCATTGTTGCAAAGTGAAATGTGATGCATAATGTGAATTGTGATGTGTTAGTAATATTGATAATGTGTGTAGTTTGACAGTAAGGATAGTGAGAGTTATTGTTTGGGACTAACCCAGAGTGGGAGAGGCTAAGTTGAACGGAAAGTGATAATTTCCTGGTAGTGAGTCAGATAGGGCCTGGACTGCATAGAAAGAGGACCTTAGCTCCTATGTGAGCAGTACAGCATTCTGGGGTGTACCTAAAGTGAAAGGAGACAGAAGAAATAAGATAGCGAGATCAGGAGCAGAAGTCACTAACAGACAGAGTGATTTACCAGAGACGGATCCTGGAAGAGGATGCCTAGCAGAAAGTTCCAGAGTTTATATCTCTTGAAGGTAAGAGGCCTAGACAGGACTGAGTACTTGAGACTAGTGATGGTCTAAGCACTGGATATTTGGGTCCGGCGGGTTAGGCAAAACATTTTTAAAAAGTTTGGTTCGGGTACCAGAACAGTACCTGAACCCGAACCCCATTCAAATGAATGGGGGGCCCAAACATCCGTTGTTTGCCATGCTGTCTTCTGCATGACAGCGCGGCAATCACTGCCTCTGAGCACAGTAAGATTATTACCGGCGGTCAGAGAGCTGCAGTTCCCACTTTGTCAGATGTCAATAAATTGGACAGTATGTCAGACAGGTGAGGAATATTATTATTTATTTTTTTTTCAGGAGACCAGGGCTTTAATGGAATAGGTGTTAGGAGAGTATAACTGTGTTTATTATTTTTAAATAAATTTGTAAAACGATGTGTATTCTTATTTCAAATAAAGGACTTTATTCTTGGAGTTTTTTATTGACAATATGACTATGGGGGTTAGTAATGGATAAGTATCTTATAGACAAATCTCCATTACTAACTGGTAGGCTTGGTGTCTCCCGAAAATACAAATGTGACATTAATCCCACAAAAATGAACCCCACTTGCCACCGCCACAGGGCAAGTGGGAAGAGCCAGGCAAAGCTCCAGAATAGATGCATCTAATAGATGTGCCTTCCCTTGGGCAGCTGAGAGATGCAATTTTTAAGCTGGAGGGGGCAATATCCATGGCCCCTTACCAGCCTGAAAATACCAGCCCCTAGCTGTCTGCTTTAGCTTGGCTGGTTGTCAAAATTTGGGGGACCCCAAGCCATTTAAAAAAAATATATATATTTATTTAAATAATTTTAAAAGACAGCTTGAGGACCCCTCTATTCTTGATAACCAGACATGATAAATTTGACAGCTGAAGGTTGCAGCCCACAGCTGTCAGTTTTGCATGCATGGTCATCAAAAAATATGTATTTTTTTTATTTATTTACAGCGCCGGCGCCAGCTGATGAATACTCCCATCAGCTGCACCTGCTCTCGCTGTTATTAGCGGCAGCAGGCGTAGGCTGATGGGAATAGTGCTCTCTCATCAGCCTACTCCTCTGTGACCAGAGAAGTCCTGGAGAAGTCCGTGTTCGGAGTCCGTGCCGAACAGTAGGGGTTTGGTATGGACCACGAACTTTACTATTCATGTTCGCCCATCACTACATAAAATGTCTCAAGCAAGAATTCCAGAGCACTAGTATTAAAGGGGATAAGAATCTACCATTCTGGCACTCTAGGGGGAAATAGGACACAGAACTATTGGTCGAGTAAATGACTCTTGCTAAATAAGACTATAGATTCAAGCTGGGTTGTGGTGAAGTACTGAGAAGCAGTGGAAAGGGAGGACAAGTAGAGAGAGTAAAGAGGAAAGGTGAAGATAGAGAACAATACAGAAAGAAGGAAGGAAACTGTGTGGAAATTGCTTTGAGTTGTAAGGGAAATGTTCATAAGAGTGTGTACTGCTATGTCCTGTACATAATCCCTACCAAGTTCCCATTAAGTAAAAAGTTTATTTTTTGACTGGTGGTCACCCTCATTGAACTGTCCAACATCTGGTCCAGGCAAACCAATGTCATCGGTTACATGCGGCCTGCACAGACATAGCGCCATCGCAGCACAAGTCCAGACACCCAGCCAGGACCCCTACTTTCATGTGTACTTTGCCCACTGTTACTGTCCCGCACCGCATTACAGGTACACCCCCAAAATGTCCTTATTATTGATAAACAAGCTAAAAAAGACAGGAACAGAGAACTTTATAGGGTATACAAAGAACACTGGGATAACATAGAGCATCCCTTGCTCACCTGGACTAAAGAGTTTGCTGCTGTAAATCTTACATGAAGATGATTATCAGCATTCGGAACAAGCTTGAAAATGGCTCTACATAAGAGCTAAAATGTGTCATTTTTGTGTTGCATGGCTTGGATGCAATAAACCACTGTTAGGGCTTGTGCAGACCACCATATTTTCAGTCCGAGTGAAATCTGACAAACATCAGATCGCATTCAGACTAATGTTATTCTATGGTGACATGCACACTTAGCAGAAAAAGACCAAAAGCAAATACCAATGGAATCCTAGACTACAAAAACTAAACCAAAACACAAGGATTCCTAAAATATAACTTTTAATATATAAAGTTAAAACAACAAAGTTCTAAAATTGAGGACAATACAATGAAAAAGAATAACCAACAGGGGAACTAACTGACCCCTATCAAATACCCTACTCCTGTCCACTACCTATTTGCGGAGGTAGGCACCCTAAGTTTCTGCGGTTGGCGCCCCCGCTCCACGAAGACTGGCCCTGTTGGCCCTACAAATGCCCTATAGTCCCTAAAAGGTAGTGTCACGAATACCAATAGACCCAAAAACCAAAAATATTATAAAAAATTAGCAAAAATAGTTTAAATAAATAGAAAAAAATAGAAAAAACAAACTAAGCAAAAAAACTCAAAAATAGCTATATAGCCAACAGGCTGAAGACCCTTAATATTGTATTCATATACAGTATATTATTTTATGGGGTATAAAAAGGGAAAAGTATTAATATCACCTTTAAACAGAACAGCTCAATAAGAGAGAGCCACTCGGATCACAATGATACCATCATGTATTTATCCCACTAAATGCATAGAGTAGAAACCCCAACTACCACATCTGTAGTTACAATGGCCTGCTAATTCATCCATAAACAAAAATATTATAAAAAATTAGCAAAAAAATGTATATACACAACATAATAGAAAAAAATAATCAAAAACGAACTAAACAAAAAAACTGAAAAATAGTTTTGTAACCAACAGCCTGGATGCCCTTGATAGGGTACTCAAACAGTTTTATAGGGCCGACAGACAGGGAAAACATTAATGTCCCATTTATGCACAAGACTCAATTATGGGGAACCACTCAAAAAAACAGTAATGCCAATAAATAATTCTCACACAATGGTGAAATCCGCAAAAGCTGGATGCAAAAAAAACCACCTTGATGCACTGGCTAATTCCAATAGAATCATTTCATAGAGTGGAGACCCCAGAGTATAATGAAAAAACCTTATCCCAAGGAGATGTATATATAATGTGTCATATAGTCATTTTAATGGCCATATCATATGTAGTTCCAACCATATAGAGCGCTTCACACAGAGAAGAAATGAGGATATGGCCCCTCCAATCCATCGACGTCCTTCAATCACGTTGTAAATATGGGTCCAACAATCATTTAGATAGCCAAATCTTATGCGGCCAAAGTAGTCATTAAGCCATATCAAGCGCTGTGGATATCGGTCCAAAAGTCATTTAGATAGCCGTATCCTATGCAGCAAAAATAGTCATTAAGCCATATCAAGCACTTTACTCATCTGTTTCATAGGAGTCCTTCAACAGCGCTGCGGGTATCAGTCCAACCACCGACAGACATCTCCATAACGTAGTCATAAGGCCATATCAAGCGCTTTACTCATCTGAATCGTAAGAGTCCTTCAGCAGCGCTGCAGATATCAGTCCAGCCATTGACACACATCTCCATACAGGATAGCATCCCTTTACAATACCCAACGCGTTTCCCCCCCGTGGGAAAACCGGGGGTTCATCAGGGGGTAATGACCGTCCAAACGATGCCAAGATGATGACACACCGCTCATTCACACTTCATATAAATAGCCTCTTACCGGCTCCATTTCCACGTGGGAACAGTTTCCACCCACCGGTATGTGCGCCGCCGTCCATCTCACTGGAACGCACATGCGCTCCAGCCCACATAGATGACGTTAAAACTATCAGTGATCATGTGGGACTAAACTCCGCCCACCAACGTAAGCGCCGTACCTCTATCTGGAACGTAAATGCGCTCCAGCCCACAGAGATGACGTACAAGATCAATGCTGTGCGAGGATACACCAAACAGCGCATGCGTCCGATGGACCAAAGCAGCGCTTCAACCCAGCCAGGAGAATTTTACTACATCTCCTGAAAAAGTCATATTGCGGCCCTCCTAGAACTGGAGAAAATGTGTAATGTAGAGCACTGCTAGACCGCTAACATAAATAAACCAAAAAGGGTCCGGGCAGCACCGCCTACCACATAATTAGGTGGCATATGAGGACTGTACCGGTTCATAATTAGAAATGTATGCAACAGGTAACATGTACCTCCAAGGATTTACATATCACAATGTTCACAACAATATATCCAAAATTGGTTCAAACCAAATAACACCACCAAAAAGATATCAATCTACGCCCTCCCTATAATCAAATACAGATACTCTCACAATATGTGAAGTGAATGAGAAAAAAAACATAAAGCATAAAAACAAAAAAAGAACTATAATATACCAATTATGAACATATATTATTATTTACAAAAGGGCCACAATCAACCCAGGCAGTCAACAATACGTAGCTTAAACCGTGTTAGATGAAACTCACGAAGGACAGCTGTTCATTGAGGCCAGAAGGACTCACCGACCCCATCAAATAGATCCACCTTGTCTCACGTTGAACAATTCTCTGATCCCAATCCCCCAATCTGACGGAGGGGGAGATGACCTCCATAACCATAAATGCCAGGGACCCAGGATCACCCCCATGCACTGTATTCACATGTCGAGCAAGAGGGGTGTCTCTTTTGTGCCTAATGTCCCCCAAATGTTCTCCAATACGGACGCGAAATTCGCGTTTAGTTTTTCCCACATAATCTTTGGGACACCCACAGGTACAGAGATACACCACCCCCTTCGTTCTACAGTTCGTAAAATGTCTTGCCTGAAAGATTCTTCCAGTTGTCGAACTTCTGAACGAATTTGTGACTCTAATGTGTTTACAAAAGGAACAATGTCCACATCTAAAAGTTCCGAGGGACCTGTTCTCAAGCCAAGTACCTGGTCTTTTTGGGGGTTCAAAGTGGCTCCGCACCACTATGTCCCTTATGGACCTACCGCGTCTGTAAGTAACCGAGGGATAAGGGGATACGTGCTCACTAATATCTGGATCAGATCTCAGAATTTGCCAGTACTTCCTAAGAATCTGAGAGATCCGACCAGACTGGTCATCATAAGTACCAATTAAACAAGTAATTGGTGCCATATCCTCATTTCTTCTCCGCATCAACAGAGAGGTCCGGTTCGTACTTTGTGCAGTCTGATAAGCGGAATTCACAATATTCCTGGGATAACCCCTATCTTCAAATCGATGTCTAAGGTCCAGGGATTTTGTTTCAAAGTCCCTCATCCTTGAGCAGTTTCTACGTAGTCTCAGAAACTGCCCCTTAGGGATCCCTCTCTTAAGGGGGCACGGGTGATGGCTCTCCCACCTTAACAGGCTGTTAGTTGCCGTTGGTTTCCTAAATATGGTAGTACTAAGGAGGCCATCACTTTGTCTCGAGATGAGGACATCAAGAAAGATGATCTTATCCACCCCAATCTCGTACGTAAAAACCATACCTTCGATATTGCTGTTGAGGTATTGCATAAATCCTTTAAAGGACTCAATGTCCCCTTTCCAAAAAAACAGAATATCATCTATGTAACGGCCCCAGAAAACTATCCTGGGGCCCCATAGATAATCCTCATCTCGAAAAACAAATGTGTCCTCCCACCATCCCAGGAGCAAATTAGCATAAGTGGAGGCACTAGGGCTCCCCATTGCTGTGCCCCTGAGCTGGTGGTAAAACTTACCATGGAAAAGAAAAAAATTCCGCCTCAGCACAAAATTCAAGAGCTCCATCAGGAATCCATTGTGTGGCCCAAGATGTATACCCCTCTCACTCAAGAAAAATTTCACAGCTCTCAGACCATCTTGATGTCTGATGCTGCTGTACAATGCCTCGACATCAATCGAGGCAATGATTGTGTCATCATCAATTGTAATACCCTCCAATTTTGTAAGGAGGTCACCTGTATCACTGATGTAAGAGGGTAGGGCCAGCACAAAGGGACGCAGAAGCTTGTCCAAATAAATGCTACAATTCTGTGCTAACGCACCTACCCCTGATACAATAGGGCTACCCCTCAGAGGGGTAGTGCCCTTATGCACCTTTGGGAGTGCATAAAATGTAGCAATAGTGGGTGATTTAGGTAAAAGAAAATCAAACTCACTCTTAGAGATTAATCTCTGTTCTAATGCTAGTGTCAAAATTCCTGAGAGCTCCTGTAAAAATACCTGAGTTGGGTCACATCTGAGAATATCATATGAATCCCTATCAGACATAATAGTCAGACACATATCCACATAACCCCAGGTATCCATAACAACCACGTTCCCGCCTTTATCTGAAAGCTTAATCACAATTGAGTGATTGTTTTTTAGGCCATCCAACGCTCTTTTTTCCACACCCGACAAATTAGGAAAAGTTGAATCAAAACTTGGGTTTATCTTATTAATTTCATCAGTCACCAGTTTTTGAAAAATCTCAATGCTGCCATATTCACTTGGCGGAGGCATTCTCCTACTGATGGGTTTCAATTTTGAGAAAGGACCCTCGCCCAATGGGCGGGATCCCTCCTCCGCAAGATCCTCCAATATTTCCAGATCAGCAAGGTCTGACTGAGAGATGCCAAGCTGTTGACATTTCTGTGCATCATTCTTTTGAAAAAAACGTTTCCATTTTAATTTTCTGGTGAACAAATTAAGATCTTTAACCCAGTTGAAGGGATCGAATCTGGTGGTCGGAACAAAACTAAGACCAAGGGACAGAGCGCCCCTCTCAATTGGTGTTAAAATATGGGAGGACAGGTTCACAATCTGATTCTTATCTTCCAAAATCCCTATCTTGGTTGACCTAGAAGAGGTCGAGTTCTCAAATGATAGGGAATGTTTTTGTAGTCTAGGATTCCATTGGTATTTGCTTTTGGTCTTTTTCTGCTAAGTTGTTTGTTATGGCAGGTTTTTTGTCCGGACCTCTGGATACGAATCGGTGGTTAGATGATGCGAGGGAGGCTTTTTCAGACTTTAAGGGCACGGGGAGCTCGGCGACCATACCTACCTTGAAGGGTCTTTTTTCTGACCTTTTGAAGGCTTATAAAAATAATATCAAGTCCTGGTGGGAGGTCCAATCCCTGGACAATTATATCAAGAATAAAATTATACCTTTTGGTCTAAGGATACTTTTGTTACCAGCACCTAGGTGTGCGTCTCCAACATTGTTAAAAAAATGGGAGGAGGAGTCTATTTCATCATCTGTTAGATTTATGCAGATTTTGGTAGAAGAGGAACAGAACACTTTTGAAAAAACAGCTAAGACTTTGAAGGAACTGATTGAGAAAACTCTAAAATTTAAGACGGATCCGGACTTTCCAACTAGGGAGGAATCCTTAAAAATAGCGGTGGACAGGTTTCACCTAGAGATTAAGGATAGGAAACATAAACGGTTTCTGAAGGATAGTGCCGAGTTTAAGGAGAAACGGGCTTATCCTTCATTACAGGTTCCTCAGACGAGTGGCAACGAGGTATCCTCTTCGGATATTGAGTCTTCTGACGTTGATTCAGCCTCAAGGGGGTTTGCGCCCAGGCAACAGCTCAGGAATAGAGGTCGCGGTAAGCGAGGCCGGAGATGGCAAAATCGAAGCTTAGAGAGGGGTTATCCCTCTGCCTCCTTCTCATCCTCTTTTTTAGAGGATCGAGGGAACATTCCCTATCATTTGAGAACTCGACCTCTTCTAGGTCAACCAAGATAGGGATTTTGGAAGATAAGAATCAGATTGTGAACCTGTCCTCCCATATTTTAACACCAATTGAGAGGGGCGTTCTGTCCCTTGGTCTTAGTTTTGTTCCGACCACCAGATTCGATCCCTTCAACTGGGTTAAAGATCTTAATTTGTTCACCAGAAAATTAAAATGGAAACTTTTTTTCAAAAGAATGATGCACAGAAATGTCAACAGCTTGGCATCTCTCAGTCAGACCTTGCTGATCTGGAAATATTGGAGGATCTTGCGGAGGAGGGATCTCGCCCATTGGGCGAGGGTCCTTTCTCAAAATTGAAACCCATCAGTAGGAGAATGCCTCCGCCAAGTGAATATGGCAGCATTGAGATTTTTCAAAAACTGGTGACTGATGAAATTAATAAGATAAACCCAAGTTTTGATTCAACTTTTCCTAATTTGTCGGGTGTGGAAAAAAGAACGTTGGATGGCCTAAAAAACAATCACTCAATTGTGATTAAGCCTTCAGATAAAGGCGGGAACGTGGTTGTTATGGATACCCAGGGTTATGTGGATATGTGTCTGACTATTGTGTCTGATAGGGATTCATATGATATTCTCAGATGTGACCCAACTCAGGTATTTTTACAGGAGCTCTCAGGAATTTTGACACTAGCATTAGAACAGAGATTAATCCCTAAGAGTGAGTTTGATTTTCTTTTACCTAAATCACCCACTATTGCTACATTTTATGCACTCCCAAAGGTGCATAAGGGCACTACCCCTCTGAGGGGTAGCCCTATTGTATCGGGTAGGTGCGTTAGCACAGAATTGTAGCATTTATTTGGACAAGCTTCTGCGTCCCTTTGTGCTGGCCCTACCCTCTTACATCAGGGATACAGGTGACCTCCTTACAAAATTGGAGGGTATTACAATTGATGATGACACAATCATTGCCTCGATTGATGTTGAGGCATTGTACAGCAGCATCAGACATCAAGATGGTCTGAGAGCTGTGAAATTTTTCTTGAGTGAGAGGGGTATACATCTTGGGCCACACAATGGATTCCTGATGGAGCTCTTGAATTTTGTGCTGAGGCGGAATTTTTTTCTTTTCCATGGTAAGTTTTACCACCAGCTCAGGGGCACAGCAATGGGGAGCTCTTGTGCCCCCACTTATGCTAATTTGCTCCTGGGCTGGTGGGAGGACACATTTGTTTTTCGAGATGAGGATTATCTATGGGGCCCCAGGATAGTTTTCTGGGGCCGTTACATAGACGATATTCTGGTTTTTTGGAAAGGGGACATTGAGTCCTTTAAAGGATTTATGCAATACCTCAACAGCAATATCGAAGGTATGGTTTTTACGTACGAGATTGGGGTGGATAAGATCACCTTTCTTGATGTCCTCATCTCGAGACAAAGTGATGGCCTCCTTAGTACTACCATATTTAGGAAACCAACGGCAACTAACAGCCTGTTAAGGTGGGAGAGCCATCACCCGTGCCCCCTTAAGAGAGGGATCCCTAAGGGGCAGTTTCTGAGACTACGTAGAAACTGCTCAAGGATGGGGGACTTTGAAACAAAATCCCTGGACCTTAGACATCGATTTGAGGATAGGGGTTATCCCAGGGATATTGTGAATTCCGCTTATCAGACTGCACAAAGTACGAACCGGACCTCTCTGTTGATGCGGAGAAGAAATGAGGATATGGCACCAATTACTCGTTTAATTGGTACTTATGATGACCAGTCTGGTCGGATCTCTCAGATTCTTAGGAAGTACTGGCAAATTCTGAGATCTGATCCAGATATTAGTGAGCACGTATCCCCTTATCCCTCGGTTACTTACAGACGCGGTAGGTCCATAAGGGACATAGTGGTGCGGAGCCACTTTGAACCCCCAAAAAGACCAGGTACTTGGCTTGAGAACAGGTCCCTCGGAACTTTTAGATGTGGACATTGTTCCTTTTGTAAACACATTAGAGTCACAAATTCGTTCAGAAGTTCGACAACTGGAAGAATCTTTCGGGCAAGACATTTTGCGAACTGTAGAACGAAGGGGGTGGTGTATCTCTGTACCTGTGGGTGTCCCAAAGATTACGTGGGAAAAACTAAACGCGAATTTCACGTCCGTATTGGAGAACATTTGGGGGACATTAGGCACAAAAGAGACACCCCTCTTGCTCGACATGTGAATACAGTGCATGGGGGTGATCCTGGGTCCCTGGCGTTTATGGTTATGGAGGTCATCTCCCCCTCCATCAGATTGGGGGATTGGGATCAGAGAATTGTTCAATGTGAGACAAGGTGGATCTATTTGATGGGGTCGGTGAGTCCTTCTGGCCTCAATGAACAGCTGTCCTTCGTGAGTTTCATCTAACACGGTTTAAGCTACGTATTGTTGACTGCCTGGGTTGATTGTGGCCCTTTTGTAAATAATAATATATGTTCATAATTGGTATATTATAGTTCTTTTATTGTTTTTATGCTTTATGTTTTTTTTCTCATTCACTTCATATATTGTGAGAGTATCTGTATTTGATTATAGGGAGGGCGTAGATTGATATCTTTTTGGTGGTGTTATTTGGTTTGAACCAAGTTTGGATATATTGTTGTGAACATTGTGATATGTAAATCCTTGGAGGTACATGTTACCTGTTGCATACATTTCTAATTATGAACCGGTACAGTCCTCGTATGCCACCTAATTATGTGGTAGGCGGTGCTGCCCGGACCCTTTTTGGTTTATTTATGTTAGCGGTCTAGCAGTGCTCTACATTACACATTTTCTCCAGTTCTAGGAGGGCCGCAATATGACTTTTTCAGGAGATGTAGTAAAATTCTCCTGGCTGGGTTGAAGCGCTGCTTTGGTCCATCGGACGCATGCGCTGTTTGGTGTATCCTCGCACAGCATTGATCTTGTACGTCATCTCTGTGGGCTGGAGCGCATTTGTGTTCCAGCTAGAGGTACGGCGCTTACGTTGGTGGGCGGAGTTTAGTCCCACATGATCACTGATAGTTTTAACGTCATCTATGTGGGCTGGAGCGCATGTGCGTTCCAGTGAGATGGACGGCGGTGCACATACCGCTGGGTGGAGACTGTTCCCACGTGGAAATGGAGCCGGTAAGAGGCTATTTATATGAAGTGTGAATGAGCGGTGTGTCATCATCTTGGCATCGTTTGGACGGTCATTACCCCCTGATGAACCCCCGGTTTTCCTCACGGGGGGGAAACGCGTTGGGTCTTGTAAAGGGATGCTATCCTGTATGGAGATGTGTGTCAATGGCTGGACTGATATCTGCAGCGCTGCTGAAGGACTCTTACGATTCAGATGAGTAAAGCGCTTGATATGGCCTTATGACTACGTTATGGAGATGTCTGTCGGTGGTTGGACTGATACCCGCAGCGCTGTTGAAGGACTCCTATGAAACAGATGAGTAAAGTGCTTGATATGGCTTAATGACTATTTTTGCTGCATAGGATACGGCTATCTAAATGACTTTTGGACCGATATCCACAGCGCTTGATATGGCTTAATGACTACTTTGGCCGCATAAGATTTGGCTATCTAAATGATTGTTGGACCCATATTTACAACGTGATTGAAGGACGTCGATGGATTGGAGGGGCCATATCCTCATTTCTTCTCTGTGTGAAGCGCTCTATATGGTTGGAACTACATATGATATGGCCATTAAAATGACTATATGACACATTATATATACATCTCCTTGGGATAAGGTTTTTTCATTATACTCTGGGGTCTCCACTCTATGAAATGATTCTATTGGAATTAGCCAGTGCATCAAGGTGGTTTTTTCTGCATCCAGCTTTTGCGGATTTCACCATTGTGTGAGAATTATTTATTGGCATTACTGTTTTTTTTGAGTGGTTCCCCATAATTGAGTCTTGTGCATAAATGGGACATTAAGGTTTTCCCTGTCTGTCGGCCCTATAAAACTGTTTGAGTACCCTATCAAGGGCATCCAGGCTGTTGGTTACAAAACTATTTTTCAGTTTTTTTGTTTAGTTCGTTTTTGATTATTTTTTTCTATTATGTTGTGTATATACATTTTTTTGCTAATTTTTTATAATATTTTTGTTTATGGATGAATTAGCAGGCCATTGTAACTACAGATGTGGTAGTTGGGGTTTCTACTCTATGCATTTAGTGGGATAAATACATGATGGTATCATTGTGATCCGAGTGGCTCTCTCTTATTGAGCTGTTCTGTTTAAAGGTGATATTAATACTTTTCCCTTTTTATACCCCATAAAATAATATACTGTATATGAATACCCTATTAAGGGTCTTCAGCTTGTTGGCTATATAGCTATTTTTGAGTTTTTTTGCTTAGTTTGTTTTTTCTATTTTTTTCTATTTATTTAAACTATTTTTGCTAATTTTTTATAATATTTTTGGTTTTTGGGTCTATTGGTATTCGTGACACTACCTTTTAGGGACTATAGGGCATTTGTAGGGCCAACAGGGCCAGTCTTCGTGGAGCGGGGGCGCCAACCGCAGAAACTTAGGGTGCCTACCTCCGCAAATAGGTAGTGGACAGGAGTAGGGTATTTGATAGGGGTCAGTTAGTTCCCCTGTTGGCTATTCTTTTTCATTGTATTGTCCTCAATTTTAGAACTTTGTTGTTTTAACTTTATATATTAAAAGTTATATTTTAGGAATCCTTGTGTTTTTGTTTTGTTTTTGACATGCACACTTCCATTTTTTCTTGGACCGCTTCTGTTTGATATTTGGATCCCACTTGGCCAGGCAAGTTTAGTACAGTGCGATTTTCACAGACTAAGGCTACTTTCACACTAGCGTTAACTGCATTACGTCGCAAATCCGTTTTTTTGCAGAAAAAACGGATGCGTCAAAAAAGTGAAAAACGTATGCAACGCATACAGCATTTCGACGGATCCGTCGCAAATCCGCTAAACGTTTCCGTCGAAATACTGGATGCGTTGCATCCGTTGCATCCGTTTTTACCATCCGTTGCATCCGTTTTTACGACGGATCCGTTTTTAAAATGGGAGGCTCCCAAATTTGATTGGCTACTGGAAAATATGGAAAACTATATAGTTACTGTTTTTACAGCCCATCTTTGAGGTTTTTAGTTTTGTGGCAGCGATGGAAGGTGTTCTTGTGAGGATTGCGAGTTTGGTTACCGACGTTATCTTTGAGACGAATCGCCTGGATATCATAGTGTGGGAGGAGGCGGCAGCGGAAAAACGTAGGATGCTTCTGCAGCAACGGAGACGGAGGCGACTCTGGATACATCCGATTAATGAACTACGGATGACTCGGGGTGTCCAGTCCACTCTGTACCTGGAGTTGCGGCACAATCCACACAAATTCTACAATTACGTGCGGATGAGGATGGAACATTTTGACTTTTTGCTTCAAAAACTGGAGGATGTCATCCGAAGGCAGGACACAAGGATGAGGCTTGCCATCACACCGGCGGAGCGGCTGATGGTGACCCTGCGGTAAGCCTCTTTTTTTTATTTCATTGCTGATATTGAATGTTATATTACATGCTGCAGACAATACTGCGCTGACATATTGCGCACTATTTTCTGCAGCATGTAATTTTTGTTTTGTTTGCGGCCATTCCACTCCTTTTTTTTAATGTCATTGCTCATATTGAATGTCCTATAACAGACTGCAGAAAGTACTGCGCTGAAATATTGCGTTGCATTTTCTGCAGGTTTTTTTTTTTGGGGGGGGTTTGTTGACATGCAACTGCTTTTTTTTCTGTGATTGCTGATATTGAATGTTATATTACATGCTGCAGACAATACTGCGCTGACATATTGCGCACTATTTTCTGCAGCATGTAATTTTTGTTTTGTTTGCGGCCATTCCACTATTTTACACCGGTTTTATGCAGGTTTTATTGTGTGTTCCGTCCTAAAAAAAATTTGTCACAGTGCCATTTATTGAAACTTTTTGGTCTGTGCAATTTTTTCTAACATTTTTTTTTTTTTTTTCAGCTTCCTAGCTACTGGTGAATCGATGACTTCGCTCCATTACCAATTCCGGCTGGGCATTTCCACTATTTCAGGAATAGTGAAGGAGACATGTCGGGCTATTTGGACCACTTTACAGCCAGAGTATATCCCCCAACCATCCATGGAAATCTGGTTGAGAAGTGCCGAACAGTTTCAGCAATTTCCCAAATTGTGTGGGTGCAGTTGACGGGAAACACATAAGGATTGCGAAACCGGCAGGAACAGGATCGGAGTACTATAATTACAAGAAGTATTTCTCCATCGTTCTTATGGCTATTGCAGACGCCAACTGCAAGTTCCTTGCCATGGACATAGGAGCGTATGGACGGTCCAACGATTCGCAAGTGTTTAAAAACTCTCCAATGGGTCGTTGTCTTTATGTAGAGACCTACGATTTCCCGTCAGCCAGACCACTGCCAGGAACAAGAATCCAACCAAGAAAATGTCAGACCGCACCCATTACTGACGTTGTCTCCATGGACATCAGGGCGCACGTCCACACCAGGGGGTCCTCCCGGTCAAAGTCCACGATAAAAATCAAGATAGAGGACAGCGCCACACCAGGGAGTGTTAGGCAATAACACACTTTATTCTGCCTCCTGTGGCAACGTTTCGGTCCGAGGACCTTTATCAAGCACATGTGCTTGATAAAGGTCCTCGGACCGAAACGTTGCCACAGGAGGCAGAATAAAGTGTGTTATTGCCTAACACTCCCTGGTGTGGCGCTGTCCTCTATCTTGATTTTTATCACTGCCAAGAACAAGTGAACCAGCCATGGAATATGTTTGTGTAGGTGATGAAGCCTTTCAACTGTCGCCGCACCTACTGAAACCGTATAGTAGCCGGAACTTAACCCGTACCAAGCGGGTATTTAATTACCGGCTTACTAGGGCACGAAGAGTAGTAGAGTGTTCTTTCGGTATATTGATGGCGAAGTGGCGAGTTCTACTGACAGCAATCAAACTGAAAACCACAACTATAGACGAGGTTGTTAAAGCCTGTGTGGTGCTCCACAACTTTGTCCTTTCAAAGGAGCCCATTTCCTTGGATGACGACGAATTGGAGACAACCTTGTGGGACTACCGCGGCAGCTTGGTTCGCTCTACAGGTTCTGTTACAAGGATGAGGGACCAGTTTGCTGATTATTTTGTGTCACCTGTCGGGCGGATCCCATGGCAAGACATGATTGTGTAACCTGTTTTCCATGTGTTTTGTTTATGTAAAAAATGTGTTTCTCCCAAAACAAAAAATAAAAAACAAACAAACAAAAAAAAAGGCCCAAAAGCGTGGTTTTCTTGCTAGTAAAACCAATATGTTATACCTTTCACACGTCTGGTGTTTGTTTTTATTTTACTTTTTTTATTTTGTTGCCATATTACCTTAATAAATCCACACACACACACAAAGACTAGAATTTAAATCAGAGAAAATTTTATTTTAACTTTTTTTTTTAAATAAATTTTTTTTTTGCCAAAATAATAGATATTTTTTATTTTCCAATTTTTTTAAAAAAAAATTTGCACATTTTTTAAATAATATTTACATTAACATTTACACTTTACAAGTCTTCAAAGTGTGGGGTGGAGATACGAGGGGAGGAGGGGCAGGAAGGTTGGACCACGTCGATAGGTGGGGAAACCCTACTTGTTTGGGGTGCAGTGGAAGGGGGGGGTAAAACCAGTAGGCTGACCAGAGGGGGGTGGTGTTGGGGTAGGGGGAATACTTACTGGGGAAGGTAAGCTGGGCAAGGAAGAAAACATTGGGGAAGGAATTTGGTTTGGGGGCCGGGATGGGTATGGGGACTGGGTTGGGTGTTGGGACTGGGTTGGGTATTGTGACTGGGTTGGGTAGTGGGACTGGGTTGGGTAGTGGGACTGGGTTTGGTAATGGGGCTGGTGTGGGGATTGGGGCTGGGTTTGGTAATGGGGCTGGTGTGGGTATTGGGGCTGGGTTTGGTAATGGGGGGTATGGTGTGGAAATGGGGCCTGGGGTGGGGCATGGTGTGGAAATGGGGCCTGGGGTGGGATTGTAGTGGATGTGTGGGTAGATTCGGGTTCATTAAGGGCCTTCATTAGAGCATTATGGCAGGTATTCATTACCCGCATCTGTTGCTGAAGAGAAAGCTTCTCCATGCTCCTGAGCATGGATTGAAAAAAAAGATTGGCCGGAGACTGACTTACATCTGAATGCAGCCTATCCAAGCGACTGCTGGTTTCATGGCTGCTTTCACTGATGCGTGATTGCACCATGTTGAAACCAGCAGTCACTTGCTCTCCCAAAATCTTGAAAGAGCTTTGGAAGGATGCATTCAGGTGTAAGAACTCAGGAGCATAGCTCTTTTCCTGACCCCTCTGTCGCTGCCACCACGAACCTAATGGTGGTCTCGAGGTGGCAGGATCAGAGGGGTGGGGTAAAGGAAACGCTATCTGTTCAGCATCAGATGCAAGCAATGAAGGCTGCAATAATGCTCCACTGCTTGGGGCAGATGAGGTGGAGGGGACAGAGGGGTCAGAGGAGGGGTCAGTGGTGTGGGGCCTACCGACGTGGCCCTCAGTGGCGGACTCAGGAGGGATCGCTCCAGAGGGTGCAGAGGAAGATGCAGGCGCCCGGTGGCTGGAAAAGGTGCTGTGAAAGAAAAAACAAAAGAAATTAATATATTGATATGAAAAAGCCCTGACTGAAACCAAACTAAGTTAGACAGGTTAACATGGTTATTAGTGGGCTGTAGAATACTTACACTCTTCTCAGCATGGTTCGCCTCAGGAAGGAGAGGGCCGTGCCATATTTATACCTGCTCCTCTTCCTTCCTGCTGAGCCACTCGGGGCCTGCATCTCCTCGTTAAATTCCCTCTTAAAGCGATCCCTCAGTGACCGCCACCGCTTCCTAACCTTTCCACCTGTGAAGACAAGAATGAAAAGAAAAAAAAAATTGGTAAATGCAATACATTACAGTCAGCTCAAAACATCACTGAAAAGTGAATACTTACATAGTTTGCTCTGCTGCTGTGGATGAAGGTCCTCCCACCTTGGAAAGATGTTACGACACACTTCGTCCCAGAGCCGACGGGTGACACCGGTATCGGCATGCCTGCGGTCAGCCATGTTCCACAGCGGCTCCCGCTCGCGAACCTCCTCGATGAGACTATCAATGTCGATGTCATCATCGAACTCCTCTGCGGGAGCACGCTGTGAAGCCTGTGCAAAAAAAGAAGAAGAAAAACAAACAAATTAGTACACTGAAACACTAAAGTACCAATAGAATCCCCCTCCAAAAAAAATACTCACTGATGGCCGACCACGGCGACGATTATGCCGACTCTGGGAGCGGCTGGGAGAGCCTTCACGATTTGCTGACTGGTCAGCAGCAGCAGCAGCAGCAGCAGCAGGAGACTGAAATAAAGGAAACAAATTCTCTGTAATGTTGGCATGTTTTCGGTGTTTAGTTATGTATGAAAATCTGTTTTGTGTATGGTGCAGTGTGATGTGTGAAGCAACTGTTTCACCACTACTTACACTTGGTTCCTCCTCCACTTGCATCTCTCCACCCGTCTCGCCCCCTTCTGACAGCTCCTCATCTGATTCAGCTTCCTGTTTAAACATAATTTATGCATGTAGTGATCAACAAAAACGTAAATTAAAAAACAAAAAAAAATAAAAAAAAATTTTTGTGTTAACTTACCAATACACGCTGTTTCTGTGGAGGAGGGCTGTCAGAAGAGGAAATTGTTGATGTACAAAGGCCGGTGGCTGTGGTCCTGGTGGGATAGCCGGTGGCTGTGGTCCTGGTGGGATAGCCGGTGGCTGTGGTCCTGGTGGGATAGCCGGTGGCTGTGGTCCTGGTGGGATAGCCGGTGGCTGTGGTCCTGGTGGCTCTGTAAGTTAAAAAGACACTTGCAATCTGCTCTACACATTGCAGTAGCAGATTTGGGGTCTTCAAAACTTACTTTTAAATAGAAAATGTGGTCCTGGTGGATAGCCGGTGGCTGTGGTCCTGGTGGGATAGCCGGTGGCTGTGGTCCTGGTGGGATAGCCGGTGGCTGTGGTCCTGGTGGCTCTGTAAGTTAAAAAGACACTTGCAATCTGCTCTACACATTGCAGTAGCAGATTTGGGGTCTTCAAAACTTACTTTTAAATAGAAAATGTGGTCCTGGTGGATAGCCGGTGGCTGTGGTCCTGGTGGGATAGCCGGTGGCTGTGGTCCTGGTGGGATAGCCGGTGGCTGTGGTCCTGGTGGGATAGCCAGTGGCTGTGCTCCTGGTGGGATAGCCGGTGGCTGTGGTCCTGGTGGCTCTGCAAGTTAAAAAGACACTTGCAATCTGCTCTACACATTGCAGTAGCAGATTTGGGGTCTTCAAAACTTACTTTTAAATAGAAAATGTGGCCCTCGTGAATAGCCGGTGGCTGTGGTCCTGTGTGATGGCCGGTGGCTGTGGTCCCTGGTGTACCTGTAAGTATAATGAATTTATATTTAGACCACCCCCTGAACTAGGTAATGTTTAACGATAACCACCCTGCTAAAATGATGTGATAAATGTTCATGAAGGTGAACACCCAAACCCCAAAACAGGTGCACCTAACCATTTCCATGTAAAAAAAAAAAAAAAAATTGAAATGTGAACCCACCATGTAAAAATATATTTAACACATTTTATTTTAAAAAATCACCTCCCAAAAAAAACCTTTAAAGTATAACCTTTATTAAAAAATGAGATGTCAACCAACTCTGTATTGCATGTGTAACCATTGGTACATACACGTTTTAAATTTACCTTTCTGAAATGATACTACGGACATTTTTTTTAACAAACATTTTATTATTCTTTTTTTCAAATTTTTTTTTTTTTCCTTCACGTCACAATTGGGAGCTGAAATGCTCTTTATTTTAAATACAAGTACGGTACATCAACTGCGAATGGTTTCAACAGAAAATCAACAGTTTTAAATAGAAAAACAAACAAAAAAAAAAAAACACACTCACACATTCAAACCACAAGCTGCAGACTAGACTTTGCAAAAATACTTCCGATTAAAAAAATAAATAAATAAATAAATAAATAAAATAAGAAAAAAAAAAATACACACATTTAAACCACATGCTGCACAGACCACTATACTTAGTAAATACATCAGAAAAAGGCAAATAACCAATTAGGCATGGACAAATGCACATGCAATCAACAAGATGCACACAAACATGCCTGGTATGTGTCCACGTTCAGGATTGCATCAGGATTTGATAAGGATTTTCCATCAGTATTTGTAATCCAAAACCAGGAGAGTAACAATTAGAGGAAAAGTATAATAGAAACATATGCACCACTTCTGCATTTATCACCCACTCCTGGTTTTGGCTTACAAATACTGATGAAAAATCCTGACCAAATCCTGATGCAATCCTGAACGTGGACACATACCCTCCCACATGAACAGGCATAAGATTGGCGAAGGCATAATAAGGTGCAGGCACATGAAGACATACTTACAAAAGCACACAGCCGTACAAAAATACACACACACACACACACACACACACACACATAAGCTTTATGCAAATACACATATGTACAACAAAGAGAGAAAGGTGGACCCAATCAGAAGACGCATACGCACACACATACACACACACACACACACACGTAAAAAAGGCTGACAATCCTCTGGCTGGAGCTGCAGGTCTTCACAGTGGCTGGCATCAGGGTGGATCTGGACTCTAGCATGGCACTGGCTGGTGCAGGACGATGGCAGGCCTCTGGTTCTCTTCAGGTTTTAAGCTCTTGCTGTAGTCAGTACCTCATACACACACAAATGCACAGGCGCACAGATGCACACAAAAATTGCAATACTCACACTGGCTCTATGGTGGCTGGAGTCTTGTGGCCGGCTTGCTGGAGTCTTGTGGCAGGCTCCTGTGGCTGGCTCCTGTGGCTGGCTCCTGTGGCTGGCTGGGGTCTTGTGGCTGGCTAGGGTCTTCTGGCTGGCTGGCTGGCTCTTGCTGGCAGTCTTCTCGCTTGGTCTTCTTGCTGGCATATGTGGAGTTGAAGGCCCAGGCCAGGTTTATATAGATTTGGGGGTGTCTGGCCAATTGGCAACAAAATCCTTCTTCTGAGCATGCTCAGTGTAAAAAAAAGTATTGCAGCGCTGCATTGCGTCGTACGACGTGTCCCGACGCATCCGTCGCTCATAGGCTTCCATTGTAGCCAACGACGCATGCCAAAGGATGCGTCACGACACGTTTTATAGGCGGAGACAAAAAACGTTACAATCAACGTTTTTTGCCGACGACGTGTCGCCAAATTTCGACGCATACGTCGTACGATGGACACAACGTATGCCAATCCGTCGCAATACGTCGCCAATACAAGTCTATGGGGAAAAAACGCATCCTGCAAAAACTTTTGCTGGATGCGTTTTTTATGAAAAAAGACGATTTGCGACGTAATGCAGTTAACGCTAGTGTGAAAGTAGCCTAACAGAATGGAGAAGATGGAGAATTTTTTTTTCCATCTTCTCCACATCCTAGAAAATCAGATCACACTGTGATCAAACTGTGATCAAAGTGTGATCAGGGTGTGATTAGCATAAGTCACCCAATTTTCATAGATTAGAGAAAATCCGGTTGTTGACCCTAGCCTTCCACCTGATTATTTGTTGGAGTGCTGCTCTCTTCTTTTTTGATTATTATAGTTTTTAAGGACTTTAGTTAACCCTACAGATGCCTGCATCCATCCATTTTGAATTTACCTTGCTGCTTCCCTATATTCCTATTTTTGACAGAACAATTAATTAGATATCTTACCTGTATTGCACAGCCCTGAAATAAAAGAAAAGCACTCCAGTGATGGTGCTGTATATAAAAAGTTAAAAAGAATAAAGTGGATGACATTATTTATGCTCAGAATTGCTGCTCACCAACTTATTTAGTTAAATATGAATAGCAATTTTTATGCTTCAAAGTGTAAACGCATTTATGGGATGAACCAGCCTCTTACATTAGTTTGTTATATTGATCTGATGGATGGGAGTAGAAAATCCTAAAAATGCTTCAAAACAAAGTTTCTGCATTTGTAAGAGGATGGAGCTGTTATGGATAGTAAGGAACATGCTGTCACTTTAAGAGACTGCACCCCCTTGTCTGGCGTGATGGAATGTTCTGCTTCTCCCCTGCAATAGACTGTGTGAATGAACTGGACTGTGCAGAGGGTGGGGGTAGAGCCTGGACAGCGTGTGAGAACCGAAGCTGCTGCAGAGAGAACTTTGTGCTGTTTGCAGCAAGGGAGGACACACAGACTGGGACGGAGTGGACTTGTGAAATTTGACAGACTTTTCCGGGTGCAGCAAGGGTGACTGTCCTGTGTGAGTTTGAGAAGCCACGAAGATACTGAGAAAGGGATTTACGGTTTCCAGGAGCACCTCCAGGACCCTGAAGCAAGGAGAAGACCACGTTTCACTGAGCTGGCAGAAAGCCGTGCTGTAATAATTATAGGGGATAACTCAGGAGACTCTTTGCGTTGAACAAGACAACTACAGGACACAGTTTTATAAGTGGTAAAGTCTATATTATCACACGGTGATTCAAACAGGTGCAGAGAGAAACTCAAGTCCACAACACTTGGTGTAAATATTAAACGCAGCTTAGCAGTCTATAGGAAACTTCAGAGGAAAATGCAATCAAGCAGAAAGTCTATGAAGCACAGTTATTCTTGAGGATACTTGACACGAATAAATCCTTGTCTTAGTCCAAACACAGATAGATAAGCTTATAAGGCAGTTCAAATCATATCTTAGCTCAACCAGGGAGGCCTGGTTAATATTCTCAGGTTTTTGCAGAGCAGAAACAGCTTACATGTCCAGCAAATGCAGATGGAAGTAAACACGAGCAGCAGATGAAGGAGGATTACTGGAAACTGGTGTATGCAGCAGGAACTCAGAGCAGAGTAGAAGGATCACCACACAGGTTCACAGGAGCAGGTATATAGCCAGGGAGTAATCAGAGGTCAGGAGCTGGATGCAAGGCAGAATACTCTAGCACAGACTGAAGGCTGGGGTGGAGCTTTATAGCAGGAAGACACAGTGCACATGAGACCAAAGACGCCATCTTGGAAAAGGGCAGTAATGTACAAAAGGTAATCAAAATTTTCAGAGTCCTGACACGTGCGCACCACCGTACTAGACTGTTGGGGGCCCCCCAGGACTGGATCTGAGTCCCCAACATCACCGTCAGTTTGTTCCTGTTTTGTGCACATGTCAGGGCCTAGTGTAAACTTTAGTAGTCAGAACACGGCAGCCGTGAGGCCTGCTTAGTAAAGACCAGGGAGATTACACATAGAGTAGCATTATTCTTTGTTTATTGTTTACATTTACTTGTGTGGCATATATTGAGTCTGTAACAGTTGGAGCACCGTGCTATTTTATGGACAAGCTAAAGAATATAACTCTTGTAAATTATCTTCGCCATTACATACCCGTTTGCATCTTCCTCATCCACTTCATTCCTTGCCTTCCAATAAATCTACCCTTTGTTGTTTGCACCTCATCTTGTGTACGGTAGTCTCCCTGCACCGTGGTGGTCCCCCGGCCATCACTTCAAGTGGGGCTGCGAGTAGGGTACTGTCACCAAGATGGAGGCAGCAGACAGCAACGGCGGGAATGTTAATGGAGATGCTGTGGACATTGGTGGAACCCCTGCAAGGACACTCACTATGGGCACCATATTAAGTGTGCTACCAAAGTTTGACAGCAATAATATGCCACTGTCCGACTGGATGTCCTGGCTGCAAAGCACCCTAAAAATGTATAACATCCATCCAGACCTTGAAGCGATGGCCGGGGGACCATCAGGGTGCAGGGAGACTACCGTACACAAGATGAGGTGCAAACAACAAAGGGTAGATTTATTGGAAGGCAAGGAATGAAGTGGATGAGGAAGATGCAAACAGGGGTATGCAATGGCAAAAGATAATTTACAAGAGTTATATTCTTTAGCTTGTCCGTAAAATAACACAGTGCTCCAACTGTTACAGACTCAATATATGTCACACAAGTAAATGCAAACAATAAACAAAGAACGATGCTACTCTACGTATAGCCTCCCTGGCCTTTACTAAGCAGGCCTCACGGCTGCTGTGTTCTGACTATTGAAGCCTACACTAGGCCCTGACATGTGCACAAAACAGGAACAAACTCACGGTGATGTTGGAGACTCAGATCCAGTCCCGGGGGGCCCCCAACAGTCTAGTACAGTGGTGCGCACGGCTTTCTACCAGCTCTGTGAAACTTGTTTTTTTCCTTGCTTCGGGGTCCTGGAGGTGCTCCTGGAAACTGTAAATCCCTTTCTTGGTATCTTCGTGGCTTCTCAAACTCACAAAAGGACTGCCACTCTTGCTGCACCCGGAAAAGTCTGTCAAATTTCACAAGTCCACTCTGTCCCAGGCTGTGGGTCCTCTGTTGCAGCAAACAGTTCTCTCTGCAGCAGCTTCAGTTCTCACATGCTGTCCAGGCTCCACCTCCACCCTCTGCTCAGTCCAGTTCATTCACACAGTCTATTGCAGGGGAGAAGCAGAACATTCCATCACGCCAGACAAAGGGGTGCAGTCTCTTAAAGTGACAGCGTGTTCCTTACTGTCCATAACAGCACCACCTTCTTACACATTCAGCACTGAGAATAACCTGACATTAAAGTGGTTGTCTACTAATGTACACCCCTTTTTAAATGTTAAAGTGCCCCAGATAAAGTAAAAAAAAATTGACTGCGGTAATTTAGAATTGAGGATAATCATTTTAATTTCAGTACATTTATACCGACCAGTGTTGAATGTTGTATCTCTCCATATGTCAGCACTAAATGTAATCATTAATATAAACAGACCACACTCTGACTATCCCACATGTAAATCTGTTACTCTGAAATGATTACCCATTATTGATACAATCTCAACTTTGATGGGACAGATTGAAATGAACATAATGAAGGTTGTTACTTAATGTTCTGGAACCGGCCATGATTTGCTGCTGTAGCAAATTTTAATGAGGCACGTAAGGAATTGCGGAGCCCATACTGTATAATTACATTTAGTAGTTTTTTTCTGGTTGAAATGACATGTTTGATTTTGTTACATTTTTGCTTATTTGATAAATTCTAATTTTGCATTGACCAGCAATGTTTATTTTTCCCCAATGAAGTCATTACAATGTCTTCATTTATAAATTGTAAGAGAATGCTATTGTATGCCTCATCTCACATTATCTATAAATGGTTAGCTTTAGGGCATTGTGAAAAAAAAATGATAAAAAATATAATAAATCCATATATCTGCAGTGTATAAACAGCAATAAAGCTGTAAAAATGA
This sequence comes from Ranitomeya variabilis, assembly GCF_051348905.1. Classification (NCBI taxonomy): domain Eukaryota; kingdom Metazoa; phylum Chordata; class Amphibia; order Anura; family Dendrobatidae; genus Ranitomeya; species Ranitomeya variabilis. The sequence continues at coordinate 73,635,806 of NC_135235.1, read as the reverse complement.
ATGAATGACAGTCATAGTGTTATAGATATGTGTCTTTTGTAATCTTAAAATGATCCATCCATACTTTGCTTTTTCAAATTATTTTAATAAAACTTTATTTTTCTTAAAGGGAACCTGTCACATCCATGGAATTAATCTGCAGGTTAATAGCGTTCTGAAGTTGTGTGGCCGCCGCACTAAAAGCCTGGCTATCATGAGGAAATTAACTTAATTTCTCCCAGCAGCCTCTTGCTTTCAGTTATAGCCTGCCTTCAGTCAGTGCTCAGTACATAGGGAGCGGCGGCTGTAACTGCACCTCGTCACTGACTAACAGTCGGCTCAGCAGTACATCAGTGCAGAGCTGCCTGTAAGTCAGTGCTGGAGTGCGGTTACAGCTGCCTCTCACTGTTTACTGAAGGGTGGCTGAAGTCATGCCGGCTGCACCCCTATGACTGAAAGCCAAAGGCTGCTAGAAGGAATAAAGTTCATTGCCTCTCGGTAGCAGGGCTTTCAGTCCAGCAGCCAGGCAGCTTTGGAACACTATTAACCTGCAGATTAACCCAATATCATGTTAATAGCATTTTGGGAAGTGATAGGTTCCCTTTAAAGTGTACCTGTTTTAAGTGACTTTTATAATAAGCTGATATGTGTGTATATGAGGAATAACAACTTTTCTGGCAATTAAATGACTTGTATTGTTCATTTTTCACTAGTTTTCCACTCTGTAGACCCTATCTCTAATTTTCAGCTGTCCCGGAGCTAGTAGGAATTCTCCCCTTTACAGCCCACACTGACATAAGGCATTCTTCCTCTCCATTAGACTTTAGAGAATTTATTAGAGTGAGATTTACAAAATCCACATTCGCCAAATTTGTGAATTTTTTGTAATTTGATTCCTGCATAAATCAATGGATAGCACTGCAGCCTTTTGCAGTACTGGAGTCCTGGGTTCAAATCCATCCAAGGACAACATCTGCAAAGAGTCTGTATGTCCTCCCCGTGCTTGCTTGTGTTTTCTCCAACTTACTGATAGGGAATTTAGACTCTGAGCCCCAGTGGGGACAGTGATGATATATGTATGTAAAGCGCTGCGGAATATGATAGCTCTATTTATGCAAATCATAATATAAATAAAGACTCTAATTATTATTTTTTTTTTTTACATATTATATTTATTATGCTCTGGGGACTATAGAGACCCCAGGGCAAAATAAGAGACATTCAATTCACGGAGAATAAGAGCTGCAGATGAAACTTCCAGAGAAAATCCAATCGATGTGGCAAATTCAAATTTGCTTGATACACTCATTTCCAGTCATTATGCATCACATGCTGAGATGCACCAACAACATGATGGACAATATACTGAGCAGTGTGGCAGTAAATCCAGCTCTGGTGTGAGATAAAATACTCCCTAGAAAGTGACAGCGCCCTCTGTGTCCACATATGTCTCTCTCTTTCAGGGCTCGCTCACAGATGTGAGAGAATCAAGTTGATTATATTACTTTCACACCAATCAACCTCTGATCTGAGTTTGATCTGAGTCTCAGCATAGTGAGATCTGATTCTCCCAAATAGGAAAACAGTATCACAGGTAAGGAGAAGATAGAGAACAACATTTCTTAAATTTCTCCATTCTGTGAATGTACGGAAATCGGACTGCACTCGAATGTCATCTAAGTGCAGACCGATGATTCCTATGCATCCGTAGACTTGAATGGGTTTGTGTCATCTGATTTGCACTGCAAATCGCAACGTGCTGCAATTTGTTTCTCATGGCGAAATTGATATGAGAAAAATAAAAAAAACACTGATGAGCACTGCCCTATAGAATAATATTGGTCTGAGTGCTATCTGATAAAACATCTGGTAAGAACTCATCTGATATATATACTCGTGTGAGCGAGCCATCACTCTGATACTCACTGTGCTTCTCCTCCCTTTTTAGTTCTCCGTAGACTTCAATAGGCAGCAGTGCAGTAATCTGATCCCTAAGTGTAGTGGCAGTTCAACTTGTTTTGACCAAAGGGGATTTTAGAAGTTTTTCAGACTGAATGGTGAGTTTAAGAGACAGAGGAGAGGGAGAAGATGTGGAAAAGATGCAAAATTCTCTGATAAGATACATTAATGTTTCTTACCTTTGCTTGAACTATTGATTTCAGTTTGGTGGGACAACAAACAATTTTGTTTTTCTTACTGCCGCTTTTTTTCTGATTTCATAGTCTATTATTTCTTGATAAAACCCCCTCTTTAAATTGTTAGTGACGTTATGAGTATGTCCTGTAAATAAAAAAGGTGCTTCCACAGATGATTTGTCTCGCTGCTGGTCTGAGCAAAAGTGTCTGATTTTTAAATAAATAATACAATAGTATAATAATAGAATAGTAGATTAAAAAGAATACAATTTCAGCGGTTTATCCCACATGCTAATGAATCATTTTGCTTTTACCCCAGGTAATAATATAATGCCATCTTATCTCCTTACTGATTTTTTTTAAAACCAGTCTGAGCACATTGTAAACTTTGTTTTTAACCCCTTAAGAACCTTTTCAACTCTGTCTCTATAGAAAGTGCTAACTCTCTTTATTCTTCTGCTCGCCACCATTAAGTTATATTCACACTTTGCGTTTTTGCTGCATTTTTTATGTAAATTAAAGGCTGCACTTTACAGTACTTGCAAAAGCTATTAGATCTCCAAAATCTCATGCACATACTTTTTTTCCCTTACTGAATTTTTAAAATCTTCAGCATGTCAATTATTTTATCATTTTTGCAGTTTCTGCAATGTTTTTTTTTTCACCAGTAGAAAGCAATGAGAAAGTCAAAATTGCTGCAGCAAACACAGCAAACAATTTTTACAGCCTTTTTGCTGAATAAAAATAACTTTATTAAAACATGCACTATAAAACAAGATGTTTTCAACACAAAAAGACACTGCAAAAACACCAAAAAACAGGAATTTAGACTTTCGTGAGAGCGGGTTTTTGCTGCAGAAAAAACACAGCAAAAATGCTGCATATGAACATAGCCTTAAAATGGATGAAACCTATACAGCTGCCGAACTTCTCATATTGCTAATAAGTAGAGATGAGCAAACTTGTTCGGAAATGTTTGCCAATCTCAAATTCAGCACGAATGTAGCTCATTCGGATTTTTGTTCGGATGCCCAAGCATTTTTCCTAAAAATCAGCAAAAGTTGGCCAAAGTTAGGTAAATGACTGAGTTCTCAAGTGCACGCTGCTGACACGTATCGGGACCTGGGAATCTGCGGTACTGTTCGCGCTGTTCCCCGGCGCCGGGTGCTGAAGTGAAGACAGCTCACATCATGGTCTCCTGCGATCAGCACCAGCCGGAGACAATTTTGAGAGTTGTATTCAACTGATAACAGCGAGAGAAAGCGGCAGCTGATGGGAGTATTCATCAGTTGCCGGCTGAGCTATAAATAAATAATAAAAAAATGACGTGAGGTTCCCCGATATTTTTGATAACCAGCCAGGCAAAACTGACAGCTTCAGGCTGCAACCCTCAGCTGTCAGTTCAGCATAGCTGATTAACAAGAATAGAAGCGTCCCACGACATATTTTTAATTATTTGAGTAAATAATTAAAAAAAAGCAGCATAGGGTCCCCCCATTTTTTACAACCAGCCAAGCTAATGTAGACAGCTGGGGGCTGGAATTCCCAAGCTAGTAAGGGGCCACGGATATTGCCCCCCAGCCTAAAAATACTGTAGCAGCCCACAGTCACTCCAGAAAAGGTGCATCTATTAGATGTCAGGGCAATCTTAATAGATGCTGTTATGTGCCTGAAAACGTTTGGGTGGGGGGGGGGCGTGGCTTTTGACGTTCAGTTACGTTCATCGAACCGTTCGGTGAAGATTTCAATGTTCACCGTACTGAACTGAACGTCAAAAGGTTCTCTCATCTCTACTAATGAGTCCGTAATCGCATGAATATACATAATTTGGTGTGCATTGTTTACATTTATGATATTGGGGAGCATTATTATGACTTCATGGGTCAACCCCTTCAAAAAAGTAAAATGTATAAGCTTCAATAATTGCCCTGTGTGAACCAGTGTAAGCCTAAGAATTTAGCAAAATTAAAGTAAAAAATATCACTATCTACTTTTAGAACTCAGAATGGTGAATTAATCGTGTGAAACAAGTAGCTCCAAAGCTCTACACGGAAAACATTGTGCAGTTTAATCAGTAATAGCTTTAATCTAGAGGTCACATCGGAAAATTCTTTCTCCATGCATTGTAGGCCTCCAGCAGTTATAAAGATTAACACAACATTTATTCACTGCGTTTATTTCTTGTAAGGAATCTAATTAGCAGAAGGTTTGGGAATCAGCAATAATCTGACCACTCATGTGACCCAGCGGTATTATACATTTTCCCTTACAAACACTTTTGGAATGAAACTTATATTAAAGGTATAAAGCCTGGTGTTAAAAGCCATGAATGCCATAATTTTTTTTAAATAAATATGGAAATTTTTATAGAATTTCACTAATTTGGGAGAATAATTGCCTGTTATATTTGTTTTTTTCATTAGTATCTTAAGCACAATCTTTACATTCCTTTACCTTTAATTATTGAAGTTAATTGCTTTACCGTTCTAAAATAAATTTACATTTTATGGTGTTTATTATGTTCTATGAGGTTGTAGGCTTTTTTTTCTGTTTTCTACTGTTTCTAAGTTGTTGTTTTTTTTAATGGTTTATACTAGTGATGAGTGATTCTGCCGAATTTCAAATTGAGCATTTCTCTGTAATTTGGCTTCTAATTTATTTGATGTGAACTGAATGTATCTCATCTCTTATAGTCTTCATGTCAGATGCCGCCCTCCTCTGTGTCTCCTTCACTTTGTGTCTGCGCTTCCTGCATTAATTAAGACTTGGGTAACACATGTAATCAAACATAGTTACATAGTTACATAGGTTGAAAAAAGACCTAGGTCCATCAAGTTTAACCTTTCTCCACCAATTGTACATTTTGTCACTAAATTAACTATAACCCACAATGTTATGTGTGTTGAGGAAATCATCCAGCCCTTTTCTAAAAGCTGTTATAGTGTCTGCCATTCCTACCTTCTGTGGTCGGCATTCCACATTCTGACTGCTCTAACTGTAAAGAACCCTTTCCTATTTAGCTGCCAGAATCGCCTTTCTTCCACTCGTAATGAGTGCCCTCTGGTCCTTAGTATGGTCTTTAGAAGTAATAAGTCATATGCCTGTCTTTTGTATTGACAGCATAGACTGTATTTATACATGTAAATGAAATCTCCTCTGAGGCATCTTTTTGCTAAGCTAAACAAGCCCAACTTTTCCAATCTTTCGTCATATGAGAGGTCTTCCATCTCTTATAATAATCTAGTTGCCCACCTTTAACATTTGGAGCCCAAAACCGGATTTCATATTCTAGATGTGACCTCACCAGTGATTTATAGAGGGGTAACAATATGTTGGGATTGCGGGATTGTATCTCTCTTTTTATACATCCTAAAATCTTGTTTGCTTTTGCAGCTGCTGCTTGACATTGAGTACTGCTGCTCAGCTTACTTGTAACCTGAATACCCAAGTCCTTCTCCTGTTCTGTAGTCCTAAGTATACTCCCATTTAATGTATATGCAGCTATAGGATTACTGTGCTAGGTGCATTACGCTACATTTATCTACAATAAATCTCATTTGCCAAGTGTTTGTCCATTCAGACATCTTAGGCTATTTTCACACTGGCGTTAACTGCATTACGTCGCAATGCGTCGTTTTGCCGAAAAAACGCATCCTGCAAAAGTGCTTGCAGGATGCGTTTTTTCTGCATTGACTAACATTAGCGACGCATTTGCGACGCAATGACACACGTCGCAACCGTCGTGCGACGGTTGTGCCGTGCTGTGGCGGACCGTCGGGAGCAAAAAACGTTACATGTAACGTTTTTTGCTCCCGACAGTCCGCTTTTTCCGACCACGCATGCGCGGCCGGAACTCCGCCCCATCTCCCTGCACTTCCCCGCACCTCACAATGGGGCAGCGGATGCGCTGGAAAAATGCATCCGCTGCCCCCGTTGTGCGGCGGAGACAACGCTAGCGTCGGGAACCTCGGCCCCACGCACCGCGACGGGCCGAGCCCGACGCTAGTGTGAAAGTAGCCTTATTCAGATCATTTTTCAATATTGTACTGTCAAGGTCAGATTTTAATAACCAACATAGTTTGGTGTCGTCAGCAAAGACTGACACATTACTTTCAATCACATCCAAAGGTCATTAATAAAGAGGTTGAATGGAATCGGTCCTACTACAGATCCCTGTGGTCCCCACTACTGACTATATCCCATTTAGAAAATGTACCATTTATTACAACTTTTTGTTTCCTGTAATTTAGCCAATTCCTTATCCATCTGCATATAGTTTCCCTCAGTCCTCGATTCTGCAGCTTTAGTATAAGGCTGTTATGTGGTACAGTAGCAAATGCCTTTGCAAAGTCCTGATAAATCACATCAGCTGCATTACCTACATTCAGATTTGCACTCACCTCCTCATAGAAACTCAACGTGTTGGTTAGACATGACTTATCTTTCATTAATCTGTGCTGTTTTTCATTTATTATATTATTATATTATTTTTTGCAATATATCTACAGATCATCTCTTAAGATGCCCTAAAAAATTAGCATACTACTGATGTCAGACTTACCGGATGGTAGTTACATGGATCGACCTTCTTACCTTTCTTAAATATCGGTACCACATCAGCCATCCTCCAATCCTGTGGCACCACATGTGTTACAAGAATATGAGATACAGCGATCTGTCTATTACTGAGCTCAATTCCCCCAGTATCTGTGGATGAATGCCTTTTGGGCTAGGGGATTTGTCAATGTTTAATATGCTTAGATGCAGATTGTGAAGACACTTGTGGTCAACGGGTGCTCTAGTCCGCTAGCCCCAAGCTGCATGGACCAGGGCTCATCTCACCCAATGCCCGTTCTTCTTTTACCATGGGCATAATACTACTTAGACAGTACAAGCTGTGGGTAAAACAGTGTGGCAATATTTTATTGAACCACAAAATAGGCAAATAACACATAGACCGGTCCCAGCAAAATACCCAGGATGGTGCAAAATTACAGACTCTCACCCTTCTGCCAACTCACCGGATTAAGTTTAATACAGCTGTGACTTCCAGGGCTGACTACCCCCACCTGTGGCAAGCACTGAGAGGAGGTAATGACAAGCTTAGGAAGCTGTCAGTCAATTGAGGTACAAGGCCAATTGACCGGAGTGTCACAACCTGGCAAATCCAAACATCTCCATGGAGCCTGGTGTCCGGTGAGTCCCAATCCTGGCTTTCCCAAATGTATCCATGGGGCTCAGGTGACTGGTGGGTCCAAATCCTGGCTTCCTCAAATGTATCTATAGGTTCAGTGATGGTCAATGGAGCAGATCTGTATGTTTTCATCTGGGGCCATGGTCCCATAAGCTGGCATCCTGTAGAATGCCAAATCTGCGTTCCTTGCAATGGAGCCATGATCTGAGAAATCCTAATTGATGTTGTACCATTTTAAAAATAATTTTTCCAAATAAAGCCGAATGAAAGATTTTTGTCAACACCCCGGTGTGTGAGCTGGATCCATTTTCACACTTTTCAAGTTAAAATGTGTAATCCACATATTAGCAAGCATTGTTGTTCAGTGACCTTGCATTCCTGTTTGCAAAGATAACAGTACAAAAATCTGTAGGAACTGATATAAGCGGTAAATAACAACCACTCATCAATGTACAAATATCAATTCAACCTACAAGAGTCAACATAAAGATAACAGTCTATGTCTCCTGGATTAATGAATTTGAGTCTGGATAATAAAGATTAAATGTTGTGTCATCACATACTTCTTTTTGTGTTAAACTAGTTATATCAGGTGGTGAACTTGGGTTTTTGCCTTGTGCAAAGATCACTGAAATAGAAAGGCCACAGGCCACCATTGTTTTGAACTGTAAAGGGCCACCAAAAGGTTAAAAAAACACCTCATACTCACCTTTCCATTCACCTCTCTGACCCCTCGACTCCTCACCGTCACTCATCCAGTTCTAGTCACATCTTCTGATCCCTGCGCCTTTTACAGTGAACCGGGACTTCCAGCCCTGATCACATGTTTAAGTCGAGGACTAACAAAAATGTATATATATATATATATATATATATATATATATATATATATATATATATATATATATATATACAGTGCCTTGCGAAAGTATTCGGCCCAATAGGACTTTTCAACCTTTTCCCACATATCATACTTCAATCATAATGATACCAAATGTAAATTTTTGGTGAAGAATCAACAACAAGTGGAAAACAATTGTGAAGTTGAACGAAATGTATTGCTTATTTTAAATTTTTGTGGAAATTCAAAAACTGAAAAGTGTGGCGTGCAATATTATTTGGCCCCTTTACCGTAATACTTTGTTGCGCCGCCTTTTGCTGACGTGAGACACTGACTCACGTAGACACATTAAAATCAATGTGTCTCTGCACATGTCAGCGTGTTTTCACGGACCGTGTGTCCGTTTGAAAAACACGGAGACGTGTCAGTGTTCGTGGGAGCGCACGGATCACACAGACCCATTAAAGTCAATGGGTCCATGTAAAACACGTACCGCACACGGATGCTGTCCGTGTGCCATCTGTGTGCCGTGCAGGAGACAGCGCTACAGTAAGCGCTGTCCCCAGCGTGGTGCTGAAACCGCCATTCATCCCTTCTCCAGCAGTGTTCGCTGGAAAGAAGGAATGAAAAATCAATGTTTTTTTATTATTTTTGTCTTTAAAATCAAGTTCCTTGTCACCTCCCCCCTCCCACCCCCTGTGCGCCCGCCCGCTGGAAATAAAATACTCACCCAGCTCCCTCGATGCTTCCTCTCAGCGCCGCAGCTTGTCCTGTATGAGCGGTCACGTGGTGCCCCTCATTACAGTGATGAATATGCGGCTCCACCTCCCATAGGGGTGGAGCCACATATTCATCACTGTAATGAGCGGTACCACGTGACCGCTCATACAGGAAGAAGCTGCGGCGCTGAGAGGAAGCATCGAGGGAGCTGGGTGAGTATTTTATTTCCAGCGGGCGGGCGCACAGGGGGTGGGAGGGGGGAGGTTGCCGGGAACTTGATTTTAACCAGAAAAAAAATAAAAAAACAATGATTTTTCATTCCTTCTCTCCAGCGAACGCTGCTGGAGAGAAGGGATGAATGGCGGCTTCAGCATCACGCTGGGGACAGCGCATACTGTAGAGCTGTCTCCTGTACGGTCCGTGTGGTACTGTCGGCACACGGGCGGGACACGGCTGCCGCACGTGTGCCACACTGATGGGCCACGTGAGCTCACGGACACACGGACACGGATAACTCCGGTACCAATTTTTCCGGTACCGGAATTATCTGGACGTGTGAGACTGGCCTAATGGGAACCTGTCAGCAGGATTGTGCACAGTAACCTACAGACCGTGTCAGGTCGGAGCCGATATACTGATTAAAATAATACCTTGGCTGATGAAATCTGTCTTGTGGTTGTTGTCACTGATCCCTCACTGACCTGCCCCCTATTTTACATAATGAATATTATATATATTGAAAAAAATCTGAAAATTCCACCGGCCGCGCCTGTGCAGTTGCATCTATCGGTGATCCGAAAGCTGCTATTGCGCAGGCGCCGGTGGCGCCATCTTGATAGAGAAAAAAAAATTGCTTTCTCCAAGATAGCGCCGCCGGCGCCTGTGCAGTAGCATCTATCAGACTGATAGATTTCAATTACTTTGTTTCTCATTTGTTCCAGAATTTCTTTGGATCGTGGTATGTTGTCTAGCTTTTTGAGCATCTTTTGGTCTACTTCACTTTGTCAGGCAGGTCCTATTCATCAAACTCCACCGCACCCAAAAGCACCACAAATATTGGTTGGTGGCTGCCTCAGCCAACCTTTATCTATCCCTCATTTCCTCAAGATGGCTGGTCCATCATTGTAAATAAGCACCTGTACTTTGTGTCTCCCCCGCCTCATTGTAAGCTCTCACGAGCAGGGTCGTCATTATTTTAGCTTTAATTATTGCATTATCTTTAACGTTGCTACTTATGGCTTGTACATGAACTGTACAATTGTAAAGCACTGATGAGTATGTTGGTTCTATATAAATAAGGACTATTATTATTAAGTGATTTCTTGACAGAGAACAGGTGTGACAGTAGACCAGCCTATGTGCAGCTAGGGAATTGGAACTCTGCTTTCCAAAGATGTGATAAACCACAGTTAATTTATGTTTTAAGAGGGTGCAATCACTTTTTCACAGAAGGCCCTGTAGGTTTGGATTTCTTTTTCCCTTAATAATAAATACCTTTATTTAAAAATTACTTGTGTTATCTTTGTCTAATATTTACATTTGTTTGATGATCTGTAACATTTAGGTGTGCCAAACATGCAAAAAAATTAGGAAGGGGGCGAACATTTTTTCCCACAACTTTATAATGCTAACTCACCTGCAATATTCCAACAGTGTAATGTGTTTAAAGGGAACCTGTCACTATGAAAATGCAGTCCAATCTGCAGACATCATGTTATAGAGCGGGAGGAGCCGAGCAGATTGATGTATAGTTTTGTGACAAAATATTCAGTATAACTTGTGTTTTCATCAATTTATCGTCTGCTCTTTCTTTGTATAAGAGTTCATACAGAGATAGCTGTCAATCACTGATAGGATCGTCAACTTGACTGAAAATCCCAGAAAGATCAGAGGCTTTACCCCAAATTATTTGCAGATGATGACTAGGAAAGCGTCAGCATCCATCTCCTCCTCTGAGTGTTCTGTTTAGGGTAGGTTGATATGAGCATAAAAAATATCATTCAGAGTTTCATCCAGAAAATTAGGACGACTTTTTTTTTTCTCATTTGTCATTCATGAGCAGTCTGTATGCAATCCGTTTTTTTTTTATTTTATTTTTCCACCAGCAGCTATTAATCATATACAGGACCTTTTACAGTTTCCTATGTTACAGAACTGCAATGTATCCGTGAAAATTAGATGCTATACTGCGGCATCAGATTTTTTTTTCTCATCCATAGACTCGGATGGGTTAGTCTCATTTGATTTACGAAAGAATCTAGTGCATACAGAGTTTTTGTTGACATGCATATTCGGTCAGTAAGACTACGTTCCCACGATGAACTTTTTGAGCATTCATTTGCACTGCCCCATTGAATAACATGGGTCCAAGTGATGCCAGTTTTTTCATGCACATCATCGGGCCAAAAATAGGGTCATGTGAGTTAGCCCTTATCAGAACAATTTCCTACAGGAGCTTATCCCCGAAGACACAGGTGCTGAGCGGACACTTTCACTGCCATCATTTGTACTCCAAATGATGACACTCTGATATCAGTGCAGCGGAAGTAAAAGGGCATAAATACAAAACATGATAAATAGAAATTGAGTAGGGAAAAGCAAATTTGCAACATTTCATAACTTTCAATGCTGAATAAACTTATTAGCAAAAAAACATAAAAGTTTAATTGCTCTTTAACTCATTTTTGTGAGTCTTTTTTATTTTTCAACATCACAATCTATAGTAAACATATTTGTAGAGATTACTTTTTAGTGGCCAATTGCTGTTATAAAGTTGGAGACAGATGACAGGATCACATCATTGTCATTAGAGAACGTAGACAGCTGGACTCCCTGTTAACACACCTAACTCCGCACATGTCACAGGGCATGCTCACTAAAAACCAATAATGATGCACAATATACAGTGTGTCAATACAGTACACATGTGCCCAATCAGGGGATTAGATATAGCAAAATCCCATGCAGCAAGTATGTAGACCCTACAGAGAAACACTGCATAAACCGGGATATACAAAAGTATTTATTTTATTGAGTCAATATAAGAGATTAAAATGACAAACACTAGATAAGATGCTTTGAAAAGTGAACACTACAAATGGGCTGCTAAACACATGCTAATGTAATCACCAATGTCTACATAATACATAGATCGGTGTGAATAGCAAGTCCATTAATAGGAACAATACACTAAGCTGGTGGGAGGCATCCAGCAACAACACCTAAAGCAGACATCAAAGAAGTGTAAAAGCTTAAACGGAGCATAGTTACCTCAGACCTGCGGACACCACCACCCCAATGCACGTTTTGGCGTGCGTGCCTTCTTCCGGGGGAGTCAACTCCGCACATGTCACAGATCATGCTCACTAACTCCGCACATGTCACAGAGCATGCTCACTAACTCCGCACATGTCACAGGGCATGCTCACTAACTCCGCACATGTCACAGAGCACGCTCACTAACTCGGCACATGTCACAGAGCATGCTCACTAACTCCGCACATGTCACAGAGCATGCTCACTAACTAGGCACATGTCACAGAGCATGCTCACTAACTCAGCACATGTCACAGAGCATGCTCACTAACTCCGCACATGTCACAGAGCATGCTCACTAACTCCGCACATGTCACAGAGCATGCTTACTAACTCCACACATGTCACAGAGCATGCTCACTAACTCAGCACATGTCACAGAGCATGCTCACTAACTCCGCACATGTCACAGAGCATGCTCACTAACTCCGCACATGTCACAGAGCATGCTCACTAACTCCGCACATGTCACAGAGCATGCTCACTAACTCCGCACATGTCACAGAGCATGCTCACTAACGAGGCACATGTCACAGAGCATGCTCACTACACTCTCTCGTAGTCAAGAAGCGGTGTTCTGACTCAAGGTTTCTTTTGCTATGCGACTGTAAAAGGAAATACTCCTTCATAAAGATGTAAAAGAAATATAACGTACGTACAACAATTATATAAAATTGTTTGCAAACAAACTGGATAATGTATATTTATATCATTTCACATAAAAGGATTTGGGCCATTTTTCTGAGTCTGTAGTCTCTATATATTTCAGAACAAGGCTCTTTGTACAGTATGTATGCAGTGATGTGCCTGATCAATTCTACTCTTCTTTTATCTAAGTGTGCTCACATCATCTCTCTGTTCCAACTTCTGTGTTAGCTCTACTTTGTTTTTCCTGGCATTAAACTAAGCAAACATTCAGCTCATGCTGGGTTTGCAATATGTATGGATTCCTGGCAAGTCAAAGAGAATGCAGTTCAGAAAAAAAAGTCATAAAGTTGCATCTCGCCTGTATCATCCTAAATCTGCTCTGTCTCTGAGTTGCCTTTTTAATGTTTTTAGTCACTTTGATGAGTTTGACAAGATGTAAGGAATATTTATACTCCTTTATTTTGGAAATTCTCAAAAAGTTAGTAAACCTTATGGTATCTCAAATCAATTGTATTCTTAATATATAACTTGACCATATGCTTCATCAACATTTTCTTTTTAGTTGCAAAAGTATTTATTGGATGAGAAATGAAGTACAAGTATTAGAAATAAAACCTAAATTCATGAAGGCTGGTGTCTTGATGATGGATCCGCTGGAGTGAGATGCCCAAAATTCATTAAGAGGCGTTTACCTCTTAATGAATTATGTGCATCTTTTAGCTGCCGTAGTCCTTGATTTGATTTACATTCCTCCTCTCTTCATTTACTTTGCAGTCTTGTTAATTGATAAAAGTAAACTATTAACACTTCTATTTTGTAAAGCATTCTCACTTTTGCACAATACTGTATATGTACAATAGATATATATATACTGTATATATAGTAACGATCTAAAGATTGGCCTTTTCTTTACAATCCTTTCAAGGCTGCGGTTATCCCGGTTGCTTGTGCACCTTTTTCTACCACACTTTTTCCTTCCACTCAACGTTCCATTAATATGCTTGGATACAGCACTCTGTGAGCAGCCAGCTTCTTTAGCAATGACCTTTTGTGGCTTACCCTCCTTGTGGAGTGCATCAGTGACTGCCTTCTGGACATCTGTCAAGTCAGCAGTCTTCCCCATGATTGTGGAGCCTACTGAAAAAGACTAAGGGACCTTTTTAAACACTTAGGAAGCCTTTGCAGGTGTTTTTGTTAATCATTCTAATTTACTGAGATAATGACTTTTGGGTTTTCGTTGGCTGTAAGCCATAATCATCAACATTAACAGAAATAAACACTTGAAATAGATCACTCTGTTTGTAATAACTCTATATAATATATGAGGTTCACTTTTTGTATTGCAAAACTGAAATAAATTAACTTTTTGATGATATTCTAATTTTGTGGGAAGCACATAGATAGATAGATAGATAGATAGATAGATAGATTAGAATATTGGTTCTGTATTTTTCTGTACCTTTCCAATGTTCAGAGCTATGTAGTTGTTCACTGTTCCGCTCTGTAACTCCATGACTCTGGTATTACGGTTAGAGTTTTCCGGACTTTACTGTTTGCTCCTCTTCTGTGCAGTGGTGTAATTGGAAAAGATAAAGATGGATTTTTTTAATACTCCTTCCGCCCTATTACAGTTTAATAGTCCATTATTAGGAAAGCACTGGATGGGATTTTGCGGCTGGAAGCAAAGCGCACTCAACACCAGGGATTTCATTATCACAGATAAAGACACATAATACTCATTTTAAAGTAGAAGTTGGAGAAAGTTACACAAAACCGTAGCTTCGAAGTGTTATTTAAGATGGAATGTAAGTGGCCAGTTTAATTTCTCTGAAAAACTACTTTTAATCAGTTGTAGTGTTTTTCTTGTGTTTTGTAGATATCATTTTATCAAGCGGCATATTCTTTCAGGCTCTCGGCATCTCCACGGCCATGATTTTGTAATGAACTTTTACTAGATAAATAAAAGTAACCTGTCACTTCCCGCATTTTTGATAAAACACTGAATTGCTGAATTGTATTATACATTATTTTTTATATAATTTTTAATAACTCTCAAAATCTTCCACATGCAGGACCAGCAAGAAAGAAATGACAGTTATGACTCCGAGTACTTTGTCATTGCAGTCTTAGGGTATGTGTCCACGTTCAGGATTGCTTCAGGCTTTGGTCAGGATTTTATGCAGGTAAAATCCTGACCAAAAATGCACGTGAGGTCACTGGCAGGTCACCTGCGGTGTTCCTGCGTGTTTTGCTCATTGTAGCAACATGCTGCGTTTTGAAAAAAAGCACCGCATGTGCGTTTTTGCGGGAATTCCGCATGCGCTTTTTAATGCACAGTGGAGACGGGATTTCATTAAATCCCCTCCACTATGCTGTAACATCTGGACGCTGCGTTTTTGACGCTGCGGCTCAACGCTGCGGCAAAAACGCAGCGTTTCCTGAACGTGGACACATACCCTTAATCAAACAGTTGTGGTGTAATGATGAAATGTGAAACACTGAATCTGAGACAACCGATTTGCAGTGATAGCAGGAGTTAAAAATCTGATGACTCCAAAAGTCAGCTGATGTTACCAGGGAAAGTAACTGTCAAGTGTAACGATCTAACTCCAGAATACCTGGGCTAAAAATTAGATAATTCATCTACTGCTCACCCCCACCTTCCCTTGTTAATACTGCGATTTGAGTTGAAATACTCAGCTAATCCCAGGACTTAGGAGCCCTATCTGATGACTGATATCCTGGATATGGGTGTTAGGAGGAGGACATTATGTAGCAATGGGTGGTTAGAGATATGGTCGTATGGGCAATAATAATGGACATCAAGATATATCAGACCATACCGTAATCAGAAGGGGACACCAAAGCAAAATCAAGCATTCAAGATGCCAGAAGTCAAGCAGAATCACGTAGGTCAAACAATGAAAATGGCACAAAAAAACTTGAACAAACCTGGGTCACGATGCAATGGTACAATGAAGAATCCCTAGAATTGGGAATTCACCCAAAGAAAGAAGGAGGCAAAGCTGGCTATATGAGGTTTTAATACAGTTATCCTAATTCATTAATTCACTTCTAACTCTCTCTAAGGCTGTCTCGAAGATTACATAGATAATGTACCATCCAAATCCAATAATCACATAGACTTAATATCCATCTGACCTGCTGATAAAAGCACACAATTGATTATTTTTTATTAGTAGTAGTATTTATTATGTTGTGCTTATATTTCAGATTCCACAAAGCTTTACAAACATTATCACCGCTGTCGCCACTGGGGTTAACAAGCTAAATTCCCTGTGTGTTTTTGGAGTGTGGGAGGAAACCCACACAACCACAGAGAGAACATATAAACTCCTTGCAAATGCCCTTGGTCAAATTTGAACCCAGGATCCCAGAGCTGCAAAGCAACAGTGCTAACCACTGATCCACCAGGCTGCCACTCTCTCACTGCCCTAGATCACCTGCAACCATTATCCTGTCTCCACCCCAGACTACCAGGAATGCACAGGAAATAAAAATGATCCACCTTATAAGATGCAATAGCAGTCATCATTTAAATATAAGATACAAGTTGCAGATACATTGGTGACTAGGGGTCTGCAAACTGTTTTTTTGCACATAGGTCCCTTAGTTGTATTTATCCTCACTTAGTTCAAGATCAGAATCAATCTGTAAACCCAAATCAAATCAGGGAAATAATAGCTCGAAATATCACAGGACACTAAACATAGTCTATCTCCTCCTTCAACAGCAGACCAAAGAAAGATGGAGCAAGGAGAAGTACATTCATCAGTGCCAGTGTTACCTTTAATGCCTGTGTGATGGACATATGAGTTAGGTCTCTAGGAAAAGTAATGTTTTCACCTTATATTATTATTTGACTATGTTAGAAGTAAAATAAAAGATATATAACTGCTGGAATGCAACAAAAAATAAATGCTGTGCCCTTAAGAACAAAACATACTGCGTTCTGTAAAGTCTATAATGTGATTTGCTTTCAATATATTTTCTATGAAAAAAATAAATAATTCAGTTAATAAAACAATATAGAAACTGTGTTCCATAATTTTAAAAGGATCGGCCAGCCCAGCGCAAATGTCCGGCAACCACTGCTGTGAGTGGCATCCTAGAAGATTGACCTACCAACCAACTCTCAAGGACATTACTATGGATAGTAAGATCTAACAGATCACATAAGGCAGGACAATGATATGCGGATAGAAGAGCAAAGGTAAACAGTCCAAATGACAGAACAGAGTATGTCATACCATTGAACAGGTTTAAAAGAAGATGAGAAAGCCAAGGGTCACGTTGGGTCCGTGGTACAAAGAGGAATCCCTAGATTCTAAAAATGTATTTTCCACTTAAAGTAAATGTACCATTTAACACCAAATCATTTTAGATCCATAAATCTGCATTGAATAAAACTATAGGTCAGAGCTCACTAAATTACCCACTTCCCGTCACACAGCTGTTTAGTTGAACGATTATTCCCATTTCAAGTTTTCATGGTGCACAGTACATGGGAACAACTGTGTCCAAGCTCCAACCACAGTAGGCAGCGCTATATACACAGCCTAGTGTGGCTGATCTACTTTGTTTCTGTAATTCCCATAAAATTGAATTGGAGTCATGGAATCGGCATTGTCCAGCTGCTCCCTATTATTTATGTAGTTCAACTTACTGTTGTCGACACCTGGACAGAGTTATTCCTGTCTCAGATACAATAGGCTATAATAGGAAATAACCCTGTTAATGATAAAATTGGGGCAGCATACTTTCACCATTAGGAAGAATGTTGGAATTTTTGTGTAAACAAACTATTTTTTTTAGTTTAAAGGGGTCTTGTAAAGTTTGGAAGTTATCCTCAACCCTTGGATAAGCGATAACTTCCTGATTGATGGGGATCTGACCACTGATCCCAAGAACTGGGGCTCTGAAGAGTCCCATGGTGCTGAAGTGGTGGTCTATCATGTGCACTGACACTCTATTTATCTCTACATCCCTATAAATAGTAGTTACCTGTGGCCAGGTACCGACTGGGGCTGAAATTCAGCCCAGGCATTTGAAATCATACAGGCCCATGCTGGCCCATGCTGACCCTGTCCCCAAGCACCAGATGGGAATATATTAGTAATATTACCCCGGATGGAGGAAGGCAAGATTTCCTACAATACTGATATTTCTAATGATACCCATGGCCTGCTGGGGTAAATGAGTGAGTCAGCGACCTTGTGCTCAGGTCACAACTCTTAACAGTATGGTTGTCTTGAGAAGACAGATTCTGCTAACAATATAGCAGACATGGCAGCCAATGGCCAGATAGGCCCTTCTGGCATTTGCCAGAATTGCCAGATGGTCAGTCCGGCCCTGCCTGTGGCCATACAGGAAAAAAACAGGTTACTGCACACCTCGATGCACGTTTCACTGCCGCTTGAGGTTTAGTCAGGAGGTATTTATAGGGATACTGGCTCACTATAGCTATGTGTTATTGATGTGGTTTCATTGTGTTGCAATATTAAAACATATAATTTGAGTTTATCATGTTTTCATTATTAGTGGACTTCTATTTATATTCATGTTAATTTATGATTTGATGGGGGCGTGTCCTAGCTGGCCATGTGAGCAAACGTGGAGGAAAGTGCTCCTGCTGCCACCAGCAAGATAATCCTGAGCAGACACAGCTGTCTGCCTCAATTTGTACCATACCTGCGGGCTGAAGCCGCCAGGAGTGGAGGGGAGTCACGGAAGCCGCCTGGTGAGAGATGAAATGACGAGGAGGAGGCAGAAGGACGCGGGCGTCGGAGAGGCTGGTGGGATCCAAGATGGCACCGCGGCCAGAGCGGACGCTGAGAAAGCAAATGCCACCTGTCAGGAGCGACTAGAGGCTGAAGCAAAGCTAAAAAGGTTTGCCTGGCTGGATGGTGGAGAAAAGGCACGGGAAATATCTCAAGTGGCATCTGAAGGAGAGGAGGAGGTGGAGGAGAGACTTGATAAAGGAATGCCGGGGGGGGGGGGGGGGGGGGGGGGGGGCACAGAAGGGGGAAGAAGATAGTGGCATGGCTGCTGAGGCGGAGGCTGAAAAGGCAGTGGAATTGAGGGGAGAACCGACCATAAAGGATGTTTTTATCCTCTTATCTTCTAGTAACCAGTCCGTAAATGACTTCAGATGAAGGAGGTTAAAGGGGAGATTATACAAATAAAGGCTGCTCTGCAGAAAATGGACAAACGCATGGGAGAAGTGGAAGAGAGGATGAGTACAGCGGAGGATCATATTGTAAAACTGCAAAAGTCAGAGAAAAATTTTGTCCAACAGATAACGGAATTGGGGGCAAAAAATGAGAACCTAGAAAACAGATCCAGAAGAAATAACATCTGGATAGTGGGTTTGCCGGAAAAAACAGAGGGGAGAAATCCCACTGATTTTATTGAAATCTGGCTGAAGGAAAAGGTTGGAGCTGAAGTTCTGACAAAGGTCTTTGCTGTTGAAAGAGCGCACAGAGTACTATGCTGGCTAAAATATTAAACTACAGAGATAGAGATATTATTCTTAGGAAGGCCAGAGAAATGGAGGACTTCACTGTTGGAGGACAAAGGATTGCCATTTATCCGGACTACTCTGCTGCGGTTCAGAAACAGAGAATGCAGTTTACTGGCGTCAAGAGGCAATTGAAAGAACTGGGGGTGCAATACTCCATGTTTTTCCCTGTGAGGCTGAGAGTGGTCGCCTTCAATAAAGTACATTTCTTCATGACGCCAGATGACGCTACTCAGTGGATTGATATTAATGCCAAGAAACTGCAGGATGCAGAAGACTGACTTTCTGTGGCAACATGTGTTGTTATTGCTTCACTTTTGGCAGAAGAGAATCGGGTTTCTTTCTATGTTTATTTACTGCCTATATCTCTTTCAAGTTTTGGAAGAGTGGAGAATGGCCAGGTTGATTAATGGGCCAAACAGAGTTTGAGTTGGATAATGCGGAGGGGGGTGGGGGATGCTAACAGGGTATTCTGCAAATATTGTTGTTGTAATCGCTTTACTTTATTGTATGTTTTTATATGTTATTAATTAATGTAAGGAGCTGTGGTGCTGTTGGTGGCGGGAGCCAGAGGGTGGTGATAACTTAGGTGAGAGTGCCTCAGATGGGCTTAGGAGTCCCACTCTTGATGAGAGGAAAATGGGATATTTGGGGGGGGGGGGGTGGTTGGGACGGGAGGGGAAAGTTCAAACGGGTGGGGGAGGGGGGTTAGACAGCTCAGGTTAGGGAGTAAGGATTCTTGGATCACTATTCTGCGACATGATGGGGGAACGCATTATAATACTAAGTTGGAATGTTAGAGGCCTAGCAGGCAAGACCAGAAGATGTCCATTAGAAACGCACTTGGTATGTGAGAGGGTCGATGTCTTGAGTAGGTGATGGCTGCAGAGGTCATACCACTCCACCTTCTCTACGTACGCAAGAGGTGTATCTGTGCTGGTCCCAGCAGGAGTGCGTTATGAAGAGGTGAAGGTATATGTTGATATGGAAGGGCAATATGTGATAGTGAAATGTAGACTGCTTGGGGTTTTGATGTATGTGGTGGCTATGTACATTCCTCCCCCCTATTCTAGGAAAAAAATTAGAGAAGTTTTGGACTTGATTAGACGGGGAGATCCGTTACCGCTTTTAATTGTAGGAGACCTCAATAACAATAACGAGTTGAGGCCGGTGGGGACATGGGCACGACGAAGGGGAGAGTGGAAATTTCATCCTAACTGGTTGCATAGTGTGAGCTTGGAGACCATACAGCGAGAGGTAGAGGAGTTCTTTGAGATTAATGAGGGTAATGCGGATATACTTACCATTTGGGAGACTATGAAGGCATTTTGAGAGGGCAGCTGTTTAGCGATATCAGTAGATGTAAACGTCGGTCAAAACAGGCGGAGAATGACGCGAGGGAAAGGCTGAGAATTGCTGAAGATGATTTGATTACACTGGGTACTCCTGAGGCTGGGAAACGGCTAA
Source organism: Ranitomeya variabilis (assembly GCF_051348905.1). Taxonomy (NCBI): domain Eukaryota; kingdom Metazoa; phylum Chordata; class Amphibia; order Anura; family Dendrobatidae; genus Ranitomeya; species Ranitomeya variabilis. The sequence goes on along the minus strand of NC_135235.1, from coordinate 73,614,966 downwards.
AAGAAGCCCACAATAGTATGGATAAAATTCTATTCGAAAGGGCAGAGTGGAAGAGAGAGTTCCAACGTTTGGCGTTTTACCTGGAGGAAGAGGTAGTTGGACATATGTTGTCATTGGTGGCTTCTGCTCAGAGGAGTACATCATTCGTGCCTTCATTGGAACTAGACAATGGTATGAAAGTATCAGAGACCTCTGAGATCTTAAGGGTCTTTATGGATTTCTATGCGGATCTGTACTCCTCTGGTGTGGTTCCATTGGAGGGAGACAATATTGCATTTTTAGAGGGCATCATTTTGCCTAGTTTGAGTGAAGAGGATAGGGAAAGTTTGGAGGGCCCTATTACTGATGAAGAACTAAGCCGCCCCTTAAGGGCAATGGCAAGAGGTAAGGCGCCAGGAGTAGATGGGCTACCAGCCAAAATATATAAAGAGATGGATGAGGTGTTACGACTCAGATTAAGAGTAGTATAGGAGGAGGCCAAACTAAGGGGAACCTTGCCAGCTTGCATGAGGGAAGCCATAATAGTAGTAATTCCAAAGGAAGATAAAGATCTGCGACGGCCTGAATCGTATCGCCCGATCTCTTTATTTACTACAGATGTTAAGCTTCTGGCCGGGGTGTTAGCGGCCTGATTAACGGGTGTTATTTCTAAATTAATCCACCCAGATCAGTCTGGCTTTATGCCTGATAGGTCTACGGCGGTGAATCTAAGAAGGCTCTTTTTATTTTACAACTCGGGGCCTATAACGGTGGGCATAGAGTCATTGCTTCCTTAGATGCCCATAAGGCATTTGATAGTGAGAGTGAATGTGAGCTTTCTCACACGATACAGCTGCATAGAAGAACAAGACAGGGGTGTCTGCTCTCCCCTCTTTTGTTTGCTTTGGCCGTGGAACCATTGGCCGCCAAATTTCGACAGTCCACCGAAGATTCAGGGTTTAACTATGGGTCAATAGAAGAGAAGATAGCGCTTTATGCGGACGATATACTGCTATCTCTGGGAGACCCACATAACTCATTGAGCAATCCTATGCGGCTCGTCGAGGGATTTGGTTCTCTATCAGGACTAAAAATAAACTGGAATAAATCAATTCTATTCATCGTGGATGATGTGGGGGGTGAGCTGGGTGATTCTGCGGAAGGGGGTAGACTTAAGATAGCAGACCAATTCAAATATCTGGGGTTACTAATCTCTTTGCCGATTACAAATTACTTGCATAAGAATCTGACACCGGTACTGGAAACTCTTAAGGCAAAGGTAGGGGAATGGTCTAAGCTGCATCTGTCTGTTGTAGGTCGAGTTAATCTTATCAAAATGATTCTGATGCCTAAAATACTGCATGTTCTTCATAACTCACCTATCTGGATACCACGTGGGAAATTCAAACTGATCAACTCATTATTTAGAAGTTTCGTATGGGGGAGACAGCATCCACGAATTAGGTTAGAGACGCTTCAGCGACCTAAAGACGCAGGGGGTTTGGCCTTGCCTAATCCTGAGATATATTTCCTTGCAGCCCAATGTCAACATTTAAAGGGCTGGGAGCAGGTGACGTATGCCAATGGGGTACAACTCTTAATAGAAAAGGTTACTAAAAGAAGTCCGGTGGTACAGTGTTTAGAGGGTGGTTCGCTTGGGATGCTTGGGAAAATATATCCAACATTGCTTTTGATATATAAAATATAGGGGAGAGTCAAACATATTCGTGGGGTTACTTATCTTACCAGGTTTTCTCCGCTATGGTCTAATAATAATTTACCAGAATTTTTGGCAATGGGATGTATATCAGGATGGCAGGCTAAAGGGATTCGATATGTCTATCAGATTTTAGAGCGGCGGGAGTTGAAGTCCTTTTCCCAGCTGCAGTCTGAGTTTGGCCTTGAGACATCCGGGGGTTATCAATATGCACAAGTTCAACATTCTTTTGTGGTTCAGAGTAAGGGGGATCGCCTCAAAATTCAAAGTGACATAGTATTGGAATATATCTGCGGAGCGGGGACATCGAGGGGTGTTATCTCTTCCATATATAAGGACTTACTCCATACTTACTTATTGGGATATCCATTTGGGGCGAGGGCTAAATGGGAATGAGAGTTGGGTCGTTTGGAGGATGAAACATGGGAATCTGTTTTAGAATGGGTACCGAATCTATCAATGAATGAGCCTTATAGACTTTCTCAGCTTTACGTTATACACAGAGTACATAGGTCTCCGGATGTCCTATACAGAGCTGGGTTGAGATCCGATTCGGAATGCCCTAGGTGTAGGAATGATAATGCTGGAATGTTTCACATGCTCTGGTCGTGTCCGAGGTTGACTGTTTTTTGGTTAGTGGTTCTCAGCCGGATAGAAGGGGTGTACAGATGTGTAATTCCAAGGGAACCAGTGGTGTGCGTGCTGGGATATGTGGAAAATAGCAATCGCTAGACTGCTATACATGGCTCAGAAGGTCATAGCAAGAAATTGGATGAAAGAGGAGTCTCCCTCGAGGGGAGAATACATCAAATATGTGGGGAAGGTCATAGCCTTAGAAAAGGGAGTATATCAGAAAAGAGGGAAAATGGTCTTGTATGACAAATTGTGGATGCCTTGGTTGGAATTGGGTTAGAAGTATATTAAGGGAAAATAGGCCTGAGGAGGTTTCGCTTATAAAATAATGGTCTATAGATTCATAGTGAAGGACATCATATTATACTAAAGTATGTACTGCTATAAGGCATGTTGAAAGAAGGACGTGAGCTGTCTAAGTGGGAAGGGGGGAGGGATGGGGATGAAGGGGGGAAGGATGGGTAAAGGGGGGTTAATGCTGGGGGGGAATTGAAAAACACATGCATTATTGTTAAATGTTTTATTGCATTTTATAATCAATAAAAACTATTTGATTAAAATATGATTTGATAATATATGCAATATATATATGGTTGGTCACAGTAGTATTATCTACTATATAATTGTCTAAGGGTCACTTCCGTCTTTCTGTCCTTCTGTCTGTCACAGATATTCATTGGTTGCGGCCTCTGTCTGTCATGGAATCCAAGTCGCTGATTGGTCGTGGCAAAACGCCCACGACCAATCAGCGACGCACACAGTCCGGAAGAAAATGGCCGCTCCTTACTCCCCGCACTCAGTGCCCAGCGCCCGCATACACCCCTCCGGTCACCGCTCACATAGGGTTAAAGCCGGCGGTAACGGACCGCGTTATGCCATGGGTACCGTACTCCGTTACCGCCGCTATTAACCCTGTGTGACCAAGTTTTTACTTTTGACGCAGCCTATGCAGCGTCAATAGTAAAAACATCTAATGTTAAAAATAATTAAAAAAATAAAAAATCATTATATACTCACCTTCCGCCGTGGCTCCTGCCGGTCCATGCAAGCGGCACATTCCGGTGGCAAGGATAGTCTGGCAGAAGGACCTGCCATGACGTCACGGTCATGTGACCGCGACGTCATCACAAGTCCTGCGTGCTTGCGCGACAAGGACCTGCCGTGACGTCACGATCATGTGACCGCGACACAGTCATGTGACTGCGACGTCATCACAGGTCCTGGACGAGAAGGACCTGCCATGACGTCGCGGTGACGTGACCGCGACGTCATCACACCTTGGGACCGGAAGCCAGGAGCAGGTGAATATGAAATACTCCACGTTGAAAATGTCCACGTTCCATCCGCCGGGCGCCGCTCCGTCTTCCGCGTCCTCTTGCAGTGACTGTGCAGGTCAGAGGGCGCGATGACGTATTAGTGTGCGCGCCGCCCTCTGCCTGAACAGTCAGTGCGGAGAGACGGGACGCTGAGGAGCAGCAGGCAGCAACGAGAGGTGAGTATGTGATTTTTTTTTTTTATTGCAGCAGCACCAGCATTACATGTGGCACAATGCCGTATGGGGCGTCTATGGGGCCATAAAGAACTGCATGGAGCATTATATTAAGTGGCTGGGCAATATACTACGTGGCTGGGCAATATACTACGTGGCTGGGCAATATACTACGTGGCTGGGCAATATACTACGTGGCTGGGCAATATACTATGTGGCTGGGCAATATACTACGTGTCTGGCCAATATACTACGTGACTGGCCAACATACTACGTGGACATGCATATACTAGAATACCCGATGCGTTAGAATCGGGCCACCATCTAGTAAATAATAATTTGCTATACATTTGAGACTACATATCATAAGTGAATATGCTGCCATTATATATTTGCATATTACTCACTACAATATATGAATTCTTTACTGGGCGTATAGCTTTTCTTTTTCCTGTATCTTTGTCCCATACTGTGTTCTGATTTTAAATGTCAATAGTAGAGTTGAGCGACTTTTACTTTTTTAGGATCGAGTCTGGTTTCGCAAAACCCGACTTTGTCAAAAGTCGAGTGAAATCGGCCGATTATCGCGCAAAGTCGGGGTCGACCGAAACACGATACCCAATGCAAGTCAATGGGGAAGCAAAGTCAGCAGTGAGTGGAGGACAGGAAAACACCTACAGTGCCCATTTTAATGTCAAAAACATCAATTCGTGTCACTTAAGCTTGTGAATCTTAATTTACCTTATAATAATAGTTAGGCATTTAAAATTGGGGGTCATTTGGCTAAAGTTGTGGGGGGGTAGGGCTGGCTCAAGTTTTTCGTGGGCCCAGGAAACGCGGACTACGTCACGGCGGTGGAGCAGGGAGAGGTCAGTATTTCAACTTTGCAAGTGCTGTGATCCTGAGCAAGCAGGGGGGGCACACTCGTTCACATTGGCACTGGCACAGGGCCCCTCAAAGTACGGCGTTGTGTTTGACGGCGGGGGCGCCTCCCACTGGCAGAGACACTTTTGCGTACTATGAGGGGCCCTGTGACAGTGACGTCGCCAACGAGTATGCCCTCCCCACCTGATGAAGGAACCTGCACCTTCATCTGCTCCTTCCTCTTTGTCCCCGTGTAGGGTGGTATAGTATGCGCGAAGGGGAACCTGACTTTCAGCAGGGTCAGATTCTAGCTGTGTAGAGTGCAAGGGGAATGTAGTGGTCTGGGTCAATGTACCAGAAGACTCATGTAGCACTGGCTGGGCAATGGGCAGGATGAGGAGGAAACACAGATATAGGCCCAAATAATAAAGTGGGCTAAATGCAGTTCAAAATTCGTAACAGGACTAACCAGGCGGCATTGCTTTGTTCAGTGGAGGACAACTGTAATGAGAGGCAGACACAGTTAGTAGGCCCAAATAATAAAGTGGGCCAAATAAAGTTCAAAATTGGTAACAGGAGTAAACAGGCGGCACTGCTTTGTTCAGTGGAGGAGAACACCAAGGAGCGGCAGACACTGTTAGTAGGGCCCAACCAAACTAGTATCCCCAAAGCAGTTTAATATTAAAAATATAGGCCGAAAGCCTGAAGATTGAAGCTCAGAAAAAAAAAAAGGAGAACACCAAGGAGCGGCAGACACCGTTAGTAGGTCCAACCAAACTAGTAGCCCCAATGCAGTCTTCAAATTCCTATAGGCTGAAAACCTGACAATTGAAGCTCAGCTTTTTTCAGAGGAGGACAGCTGTATTGAGTGGCGCAGACAGACACAGGTAGTAGGCCTAAAAAGTTGGCTCAATGCAGTTTAAAAAAGGTTACAGGGGTACACAGGCAGCATTGGTGTGGTCAGCGGAGGACAATTGGAAGGAGTGGTGCAGACTTACTAGGCCTAAAATAAAAAAGTTGTCTCTATGCAGGTTTAAATAGGTAAAAGGGGTACACAGGCAGCATTGGTGTGGTCAGTGGAGGACGATTGAAAGGAGGGACCGCAGACAGACTTACTAGACCTAAAATAAAAAAGTAGGCTCTATGCAGGTTTAAATTGGTTACAGGGGTACACAGGCAGCATTGGTGTGGTCAGCGGAGGACAATTGGAAGGAGTGGTGCAGACTTACTAGGCCTAAAATTAAAAAGGAGGCTCTATGCAGTTTTAAATAGGTTACAGGGGTACACAGGCAGCATTGGTGTGGTCAGCGGAGGACGATTGAAAGGAGGGACCGCAGACAGACTTACTAGGCCTAAAATAAAAAAGGAGGCTCTATGCAGGTTTAAATAGGTTACAGGGGTACACAGGCAGCATTGGTGTGGTCAGTGGAGGACAATTGGAAGGAGTGGCGCAGACTTACTAGGCCTAAAATAAAAAAGTAGGCTCTATGCAGGTTTAAATAGGTTACAGGGGTACACAGGCAGCATTGGTGTGGTCAGCGGAGGACAATTGGAAGGAGTGGTGCAGACTTACTAGGCCTAAAATAAAAAAGTAGGCTCTATGCAGGTTTAAATAGGTTACAGGGGTACACAGGCAGCATTGGTGTGGTCAGCGGAGGACGATTGAAAGGAGGGACCGCAGACAGACTTACTAGGCCTAAAATAAAAAAGTAGGCTCTATGCAGCTTTAAATTGGTTACAGGGGTAGACAGGCAGCATTGGTGTGGTCAGCGGAGGACAATTGGAAGGAGTGGCAGACACAGTTAGTAGGGCCAAAAAAGTAAAAGAAAAAATGCAGTTAAAAAAAGGTTACAGGAGTACGCAGGCGGCCTAGCTTTGTTCATTGGAGGACAACTGTAAGGAGTGTCTGACACAGTTAGTAGGCCAAAACAATAAAGTGAGGATAATGTCTGGCCAAAAAGAAAATTCACAAATAAACAGGTGGCATAACTAGGTACAGGGGTGGGCTCCTCTGCTGACTTGCAGACAGTGGTAGTGGGCGCAAAGTATTAACTGGTGTAAATGTAGGACAGGGCCCCTGAATATTTTTACTAGCAACAATCATGTCAACAAATTGGTATTGGCAGTGCTATTGAAGGATTTAACAGCACAGACTACACAGTGATGGAGCAGTGAGAGATAATTTAGCAAGAGTTAGAGCACTGTTTGAGCTGGGGGAGGAACACTCTCTCATGGGCGGCGGTACTGGCCCAGGGCCCCTCATGTTACGACGGTGTGTCTGACGTTGGGTGTGCACCACCACCGCCAGAGACACTTCATTGTACTATGAGGGACCCTGTGCCAGTGCCGTCAGCCAAAAGTGGGCACACCCACCTGTTCAGCCAAACGGCACTCGCACGGGTGCTTGCGCCAAGTGGTGACCGTGGGGGGGTGGGGGGAGTCAGCCCATTTAGGGAGGTGTAAAAATGGCCTACAGTGGACATGCAGCGGCTGCAAATGGAGAAATTGGAGCAGTCAGTAAGACGAGTCCAAAAGTAAGACCTTTATACTGGAAAGCTAGGTGTCAGCAGGGAAAGGTGGGGCAAAATAATTAGAAATCCATGATTGGTTCATTTTAATGAAGGTTAGATCATCAACATTTTGGGTAGCCAGCCGAGTCCTTTTTTCGGTCAGTATTGAACCAGCAGCACTGAATACTCTTTCTGATAGCACACTAGCAGCTGGGCAAGCAAGCTCCTGTAATGCATATTCTGCCAATTCAGGCCAGGTGTCTATTCTGGATGCCCAGTATTCAAATGGGAATGACGTGTGAGGGAGAACATCGATAAGGAAGGAAAAGTAGTTCGTAACAATACTGGACAAATGTTGTCTCCTGTCACTTTGAATTGATGCTGCAGTACCTGTTGTGTCTGCAGTCATTGCGAAATCACTCCACAACCTGGTCATAAAACCCCTCTGTCCAACGTCACTTCTGATTTGTGCACCTCTAACACCTCTGCCATGTTGCCCCCTGCAGCTCGTGTGAGAAACATCACTGCCACTGTGTGCTGGGAAGGCCTGAACCAAACGGTCTACAAGAGTTGCTTGTTTGGTAGCCAATATTTGCTCAAGGTTCTCATGTGGCATGATATTTTGCAATTTGCCTTTATAGCGTGGATTGTTATGATCCTAGTGGCTTAGGATCACAAATCTAACCAGCTAAGTAGAAAATAATAGGACGAGCTCTGGGGATGTGGTAACTGGACTAACCGCAAACCTGATCCTAACCGCACACACTATAGGCAGCCGTGGAACGTTTCCTGAAATCCTAGACGTCTCTTCACGGCCTGAGAAACTGACTACCCCTAAAGAGAAAGTAAAGACCTCACTAGCCTCAGAGAAATCCCCCAGAGATATAGAAGCCCCCCACAAATAATAACGGTGAGTTAAGAGGAAAAGACAAACGCAGAGATGAAACAGGTTAAGCAAATGAGGCCCGCTAACGCTAGATAGCAGAAAATAGCAAGGGATCTGTGCGGTCAGTAAAAAACCCTATGCAAAAATATCCATGCAGAGAATGCGAGAACCCCCACACCAACTAACGATGTGGGGGGAGCAACTCAGCACCCCAGAGCACCAGCAAGCAGGGAAATCACATATTAGCAAGCTGGACAAAAACTCATCATATACTAGGAAACATCTTGAACACAGATGAGCAAAAATAAGCAAACAGAACTTAGCTTCTCTTGGAGAGACTGATAACGGATGTAGACAGGAGCAATCAGAATAGCACTGAATACAACGGCAACAGGCAAGGAATGAAGGACCAGGTGGATTAAATAGGAAACCTAACTAGCAGATGACGAGACAGCTGATCCTGCCAGAAACCTGCAAAATAACAAAAAGAGCCACCAGGAGGAGCCCAAAGAGAGAACTCACACAGTACCACTCATGACCACAGGAGGGAGCCCGGAAACAGAGTTCACAACAGTGGATCCAGGAGGCAGGCCAACCAGTAATCGTCATCGGTCATCATTTTGATAATGCGGGGGTCCCTTTTTAGGATACGCAAGGCATACTCAGCCATGTGGGCTGTTATGGTTCTCAATGGCAAGAGAACATAGCCCAGCATACATATGAACTAGCTCTTGGAAGGATGGAAACTTAAACTGACCATGAACTAAACCTGCCGCACAACTAACAGTAGCCGGGTAGCGTAGCCTGCGTTTTATCCCTAGACGCTCAGCGCCAGCCGGAGGACTAACTAATCCTGGCAGAGGAAAATACAGTCCTGGCTCACCTCTAGAGAAATTTCCCCGAAAGGCAGACAGAGGCCCCCACATATATTGGCGGTGATTTTAGATGAAAATGACAAACGTAGTATGAAAATAGGTTTAGCAAAATCGAGGTCCGCTTACTAGATAGCAGGAAGACAGAAAGGGCACTTTCATGGTCAGCTGAAAACCCTATCAAAATACCATCCTGAAATTACTTTAAGACTCTAGTATTAACTCATAACATCAGAGTGGCAATTTCAGATCACAAGAGCTTTCCAGACACAGAAACGAAACTGCAGCTGTGAACTGGAACAAAATGCAAAAAACAAACAAGGACAAAAGTCCGACTTAGCTGGGAGTTGTCTAGAAGCAGGAACATGCACAGAAAGGCTTCTGATTACAATGTTGACCGGCATGGAAGTGACAGAGGAGCAAGGTTAAATAGCGACTCCCACATCCTGATGGGAACAGGTGAACAGAGGGGATGATGCACACAAGTTCAATTCCACCAGTGGCCACCGGGGGAGCCCAAAATCCAATTTCACAACAGTGGGCCAATGTTCCAGGTGTCAATTCACTGCTTCTGCTAGGTTGAGGAGCACTTTCTGGCAAATCAACATCACTTGTCTCCCTCAAAAACCCTGTACCTGACCTTGCAACACCACCAGTTTCTATTGCCCCCTGAGAAGCTTCCTCCTCCCATAAATATTCATCCCCATCATCCTCCTCGTCGTCCTCCTCCTCTTTGTCCGCCACCTCGTCCAGGAGACTTCCCGAACCAGACAATGCCTGACTGTCATCAAGGCTTCCCTCATCCTCGGCTGCAGACGCCTGCTCCTTTATGTGCGTCAAACTTTGCATCAGCAGACGCATTAGGGGGATGCTCATGCTTATGATGGCGTCATCTGCACTAACCAGGCGTGTGCATTCCTCAAAACACTGAAGGACTTGACACAGGTCTTGTAGCTTCGACCACTGCACACCTGACAACTCCATGTCTGCCATCCAACTGCCTGCCTGTGTATGTGTATCCTCCCACAAATACATAACAGCATGCCTCTGTTCGCACAGTCTCTGAAGCATGTGCAGTGTGGAGTTCCACCTTGTTGCAACGTTGATAATTAGGTGGTGCTGGGGAAGCTTCAAAGATCACTGATGGTTCTGCATATGGCTGGAGTGTACGGGCGAACAGCGGATGTGCGAGCAAAGTCTTTGCACCTTCAGGAGCAGGGCGGGTAACCCCGGATAACTTTTCAGGAAGCACTGCACCACCAGGTTCAAGGTGTGAGCCAGGCAAGGAATGTGTTTCAGTTGTGAAAGGGCTATGGCAGCCATAAAATTCCTTCCGTTAGCACTGACTACCTTGCCTGCCTCAAGATGTACACTGCCCAGCCATGACTGAGTTTCTTGCTGCAAGAACTCGGACAGAACTTCCGCGGTGTGTCTGTTGTTGCCCAAACACTTCATTTCCAACACAGCCTGCTGACGCTTACCACTAGGTGTTCCATAATGGGACACCTCGTGTGCAACACTGGCAGCTGCGGATGGAATGGTCGTGCGACTGTGGTCTGTGGACGAGCTCTCGCTTGTGCTGGAGGACGAGGAGGAGGAGGACGGGTGGCGAGCGCCTACAGCCAACTGTTTCCTAGACCGTGGGCTAGGCAGAACTGTGCCACTATGGCTGTCCCCTGTGGACCCTGCATCCACCACATTAACCCAGTGTGCCGTGATGGAAACGTAACGTCCCTGGCCATGCCTACTGGTCCATGCATCTGTTGTGAGGTGCACCTTTCTACTGACAGATTGCCTGAGTGCATGGACAATGCGGTCTTTCACATGCTGGTGGAGGGCTGGGATGGCTTTCCTCGCAAAGAAGTGTCAACTGGGTAGGTCATAGCGTGGTACTGTGCAGCGCCCCAGAGTCCTGGTCGTTGCAGTGCTGTGGCTTCGCCGCTAAGGGGAGCCATGGTACGTTCGATGGCACCGAAGGAGTTCCTCCAATCAGGTATCACAGACACCAATATGTTTCACAGCTGGGCCTCCGGGGGGAGCTAAGGGTGCTATTCATTAGGCCACTCCCCACCATAGTGGGTAAACTGGGGGTCAGGCAGGAAGTTAGAGGAGAACGCTGACGGGATTGAACGGAGCAACACCCTGTGGCAGGGGGTGTTGTGAAGGGAGAGACTGTAGGGTCTCTGCCAGGGGTGGGATCCTGGCAGAGGCTTGGCATTGAAAGAACGTAACGGGTCCGCGCAGGCTCCTGGAAGCGGCGGGACTCAAGAAAGGACTAGAAGCGAGATAGATTGTGCTGAGTGAGAAACGAGATCAAGCAGAAGGAGAATACCAGCAGGGGTTTTGTTGAAAGAGGCAGCACCCTGCTGAGGCGCAATACCGGTGGCCGGAACGCCGAGGGAGTGGATTAGAATACAGCTTCAAGCCATACTCCAAACAGCGGCAGGACAGTCGGTCTCAGGCGGGCTGTCTACCACATATCACCTATGAAGTCTTGGGGGGCAATTGCGGGAGAGGGGCGACTCTAGGGTCCCGGAAGAACTCCAGGCCTACCTGACAAACGGGTGCCATTCCAACCTGAATACAGGGAAGGGGTGGATTACAGAGGAACATCAAATCGAGTTGTGAGGGAACTTAAGAAACAGACACAACCGTTGTGGGGTTACTTTCCGTGAGCACAGCAGGGAAGGACTACAACACATAGCGCTAGAAGGAAGGCACAGATTTCCACCTGAGAGGAGAACTCTGGAGGTGCCATTGGACCGGCCGGACTTGCGTAGCCTGGTGAACCGTGTTCTGGACTGAGGACTCAGAGATCTCCAGTAAAGAGGTAAAGAGACTGCAACCTGGTGTCCTCGTTATTTACCGCGACTTACACCCCACAACCGCACCGCTCCATCGCTACCATTACTACCACCTATTACACCGGACGTCCCCCACTGACGGACAGGGCCACGGACCGGGTCTAGCCACCGTGACAACCCCGAGACTGAGAACTAGAGGCCCGGCTCCGGGTACCCCTCGGCCCTGCGGCGGTGCGGGGGCGCCGCAGACTTGGCGTCACGAACAGGATCTACTTAAGCCTGAAGAATCAGGTCATGTGTGCCTAGAGACTGTGATTTGTTGTGCTTGGACTGTACTTTATTGTAAGACTGTGCTGCGCCATTAGCCGCCAAAAGTTCCCGCCAAAAGGCGCCGCCATTGCTACACCCAAGGGGAAGGAGGGCGTGTTATGGGCGGAGACTCCCAGTGTGGCGCGAGAAATGGCTACCGCCCCCTGCACTTCTGGTTGCAGAGGAATGACCTGCCCCAAAACGGAAGAGAAACACCCCTTGATATGCAACGGCGAGAGGCTGGTGACGGAGAAGCCCGACCTCAGAGAAATGGCGGAGTTAGGTGCATGCACTGCCAGCGACTATCAGGTGGCGATGATGAACAGCGAGTGCCTGAGCAAGGAAGGAGCGATCCCGGCCTGCTCTCCTTCACCAGAGACGGACCAGGAGCCTGCGGACCTGACAGCGGAGCTACGTCCACCAATCCCGACCTCGGAGTTAGAGGAGGAGGAACCACAGCGAGCGGAGCAGCGTTCGGGGGCCGCATCGGAAGAGCCGCGGTCCGAGCAGCAGCCGACTCCAGCGTTCTTGTCAGCGGACCGGATCGACATCGGTGGAACCACATCAGGCGTAGGTACGGAAGACGCCCCTGTTCCCCCTCACGAGTCCGCTTCCACGACCCACCTCCATCTCAGTAAAGGGCGACCCTTCTCGGCAGGGTTAATGGTGTTATCCCCTGGTGACCTGGGGAGGATGGTGCCACCGCTGTCGACTAGAGTGGGAGAGCCCGTGGATGTGAGTCTAGATGGAGTAGTTCTTCGGTGGGACAGCCCCTGGGTTGGGACAGATGGATCCCAGGAGAACGGGACCACTCTTGCGGTGCTTACGTGGGAACAATGTAGACAGTGCTTGATTCTACAGTGGAAAGGCCGGAAAGAGGCCGAGCCGATGGGTCCATCGAGAATACAACAATTCCCTCCGGCATGGGATGACAGAGACGTGACAAGGCGGGGCACTGTGTTGGCCTACCATGCAAGAAGAGGTTGGGGCCTCATACACGAGCCAGGATTGGATACTGACGTTTTTGTTGCGCACTGTAACGTGAGGGCTCCCTGCTGTGGCCGAAGTGGAGAACCATTGCAAAAGGGGGATTCAGTGACCTACAGCCGCCACCAGAACCCGCTCGGGTGGTATGCACGGAATGTTCGGCGGTGTATGTCTGGAGCCGCGACCCTTACCGCCTCGGACCTGGTCCCAGGAGCACCCGATCTTGTCACCATTGCAACGGTGCGCCTGGTTGCGGCCACCGAGTTGGCCAGTCGAGTTCATCTTCATGTTCGAACCGCGGATGCTGGCACCACGGTGGCTGGGGGGCAGGAGCCCGAGCCGCCTGAAAAAGAGTAAACCTCGGAAACCTGAAAAATGTAAATAGTTTTCCTTTAACTGTTCCTGTTTGCTGCTAAAACCCGTCCAGGGTTAATGGATCCCTTTGTTGACCCGGGATCCCCTTTGTTTGTTTTTCTTTTTCTTGAAGTTTTTGCACCAAGTTACACAAACTGCAGAAATCATGGACTGTGCATGATTCGAACTTCCTTGTAAATAGTTGCACCTTCTTAAGGGTGCCTCCTACTGGTTTTAGTTAAAAGACACTTTGCGAAGATACCTTTCCTACTGGTTTTAGCTAAAAGACACTTTGCGAAGATATCAATGTTGGAACCTTTGCATGGGCTGGTAGGCTGAGAAGACGAGCTACCTCAGAAAGACTTGGTCCCCTCTTAAAGGGGATGTGTGAAATTGAACTTGAGAAAGATACTGTTGCAGAACAGTAATGTGATAATGAAGCTTGAAAAAGAAATGTAACTGTTTTACATGCTAAGTTATATGTGTTTAAATTGTTTGAATTGTGAAATCTGAAAATAATGTTTTGCAGAAAGAAAAGATGCAGAGAGCCCGTAGGGGTAGAGATAGAGATCTGCATAGCTGAAAGTAAGGAAGTAATGATGAAGGTGAGGATAGAAGGTCAACCCTGCGTCCCCATAGAAAGTTACTTTGTTACTAAGGACAGAAGGCGAACCCGTAGGGGTTAGAGAGTGAGTCCTTAAAGGAGCCGAGTAGAGCTGGCTCAGAGTTCTTTAAACGAAAGGAATGTTATGTCTATACTATGTATAGTAGCGAAAGGCAGTAGGCCCTGGCTGAACGGGGCGGTCCTGTAAAAGAAAGGAGAGGCAGTAGGTCTGGTGCCATAGGGACAGGCGGTCCTGCAGGTTCAAAGTAGGAGAATGTGAAGTTACCTTACCCTGTAATGTGATTATAGGAAGGCCTTTGGTAAACTAAGAGTGTATGTTTCTTAAAGGCAATGTTAATTTATTGTTCCAGAATTTGCACTAAGTAGAATACCCGGTTGGGTAACAGGAGTTATGCATAGCCTGTAATTTATAATGTTGACCATGTTTGTAACGTTAAAAGTGTCCTCACCTCCCATAAAGGGAAGCCTGTTCAAGTATACTTATCGTTTTGCACTCAACAAAATTGTATGTCTTTTTGCTAATCTGTATTGTTGTTTTTCTTCCCAGTCCCGGAGTACTGTGTTTAACCAGGGGGGAGTGCAGCGCCCCAGAGTCCTGGTCGTTGCAGTGCTGTGGCTTCGCCGCTAAGGGGAGCCATGGTACGTTCGATGGCACCGAAGGAGTTCCTCCAATCAGGTATCACAGACACCAATATGTTTCACAGCTGGGCCTCCGGGGGGAGCTAAGGGTGCTATTCATTAGGCCACTCCCCACCATAGTGGGTAAACTGGGGGTCAGGCAGGAAGTTAGAGGAGAACGCTGACGGGATTGAACGGAGCAACACCCTGTGGCAGGGGGTGTTGTGAAGGGAGAGACTGTAGGGTCTCTGCCAGGGGTGGGATCCTGGCAGAGGCTTGGCATTGAAAGAACGTAACGGGTCCGCGCAGGCTCCTGGAAGCGGCGGGACTCAAGAAAGGACTAGAAGCGAGATAGATTGTGCTGAGTGAGAAACGAGATCAAGCAGAAGGAGAATACCAGCAGGGGTTTTGTTGAAAGAGGCAGCACCCTGCTGAGGCGCAATACCGGTGGCCGGAACGCCGAGGGAGTGGATTAGAATACAGCTTCAAGCCATACTCCAAACAGCGGCAGGACAGTCGGTCTCAGGCGGGCTGTCTACCACATATCACCTATGAAGTCTTGGGGGGCAATTGCGGGAGAGGGGCGACTCTAGGGTCCCGGAAGAACTCCAGGCCTACCTGACAAACGGGTGCCATTCCAACCTGAATACAGGGAAGGGGTGGATTACAGAGGAACATCAAATCGAGTTGTGAGGGAACTTAAGAAACAGACACAACCGTTGTGGGGTTACTTTCCGTGAGCACAGCAGGGAAGGACTACAACACATAGCGCTAGAAGGAAGGCACAGATTTCCACCTGAGAGGAGAACTCTGGAGGTGCCATTGGACCGGCCGGACTTGCGTAGCCTGGTGAACCGTGTTCTGGACTGAGGACTCAGAGATCTCCAGTAAAGAGGTAAAGAGACTGCAACCTGGTGTCCTCGTTATTTACCGCGACTTACACCCCACAACCGCACCGCTCCATCGCTACCATTACTACCACCTATTACACCGGACGTCCCCCACTGACGGACAGGGCCACGGACCGGGTCTAGCCACCGTGACAACCCCGAGACTGAGAACTAGAGGCCCGGCTCCGGGTACCCCTCGGCCCTGTGGCGGTGCGGGGGCGCCGCAACTGCGTAGGCCATCAGGGCTTTGAAAGCTTCGCTTTCAACCAACCGGTAGGGCATAATCTCTAACGAGATTAGTCTAGCAATGTGGGCGTTCAAACCCTGTGTACGCGGATGAGAGGATGAGTACTTCCTTTTCCTAACGAGAGTCTCTTGTAGGGTGAGCTGGACTGGAGAGCTGCATATGGTGGAATTAGCAGGGGTGGTGGTGGACATGGCAGACTGAGAGAGGGTTGGTGATGGTATTCTTGCTGTTGGCCTACATACAGTGTTTCCTACCAAGAACCTGGTGATTCCCTGACTGGTTCGGCCTTGTGACGATAACTCCACATTTGCTGCAGGTGGTGTCGTAACCGGTGGGCTTACAGTGAGGGAAGGAATATAGCGTTGCTGACTAGCTTCATTGTGAGCGGGTGCAACAACGTTACGGGACGTTTGGTAGTTAGTCCAGGCTTGCAAGTGCATGGTGGTTAAATGTCTACGCATGCAATTGTATCTAAATTTTTGACATTCTGACCTCTGCTAAAGGTCCTTGAGCATTTCTTACAGATCACTTTGCACTGATCATTCGGATCTTGGTTAAAAAATTGCCAGACTGCACTCTTCCTACTATCGAATACCTTTTCAGGCATTGCACACTGTGCTACTTTAACCAGATGGCCACACTGTCCTACAACTGTTTTTGGTTTGGACACACGTTTTTGGCCAGATACGGGCCTGGCAGATCAAAGCTGTTGCGATGTTGATGCCTGCTGCGTCTCCTCCTCCGCTTCAGAGCTACTGCCAGCAGTACCCTGTTCCCCCAATGGCTGCCAATCGGGGTCAACAACAGGGTCATCTATCACTTCCTCTTCTATGTCCTGTGCACCTTCCTCTGTGTCACCGTGTAAGCCGGTGCTATAGCGTTCGGGACGGGGTACCATAGTCTCATCAGGGTCAGATTCTGGCTCAGTACACTGCGAGGGCAATGTTGTGATCTGAGTCAATATAAAAAAGTAAATACACGTCACTCTGTAAAAAATAGGTGCACGGAAAGGGGTACCACTCCCTTATATAAATCAGTAAAAATATCCGGCACTCAGGAGTTGATGCAAATAGGTTTTATTCAAATGCAATCCCAGACTTTATGTAACGTTTCGGTCTGTAACTTAGACCTTCTTCAGACTACAATTGAAAAAGTAAACAAACGATAAGAAACAATACATATATAGACGCCTATCTATGTACAAAATCAAAACTAATTGTCAATTCAAAATATGACACTCGAAGAGACCATCACAATATAGTCAGAATCAACAGCCATATCAGTAGACGGTCTGTGGAGATTACATCCTAAATATAATGTGTGTCCGTAAGGAGATTCATAAAGTCCATAACATAGGTATTAAAAAACATAATGTATACACTTGTACATCTAGGGAAAGAAAGGGATATGCAATAATACAGACATGTGTATACTGACACAAAGTAACGGAAATCCTGTGTATAGATACTCATACAAAAGACAAAAAAATAAAAAAATAGGTTGCACAATCTCCCTGTGTATATTTGCTCAAAATTGAAAAAATATCTGGCTCAAGGTTCCTTAATAAAAAGGAAAAAAATAGGAACAATATGAAAAAAAGGACTGTATAGTATCGGATGCATAGCCACAGACATATCAGTAATTCATTATATATGAACTAAACATTAGAAAAAGGTCTCGATGCAGCAAGGCCAAGTCACTATAGAATTAAGTGGCCATCATAAGTGGGTTCATGGAGGTATACAAAAAATGGGAACTAACCAAAAATAATAATAAAAAAATAATTAGAAAAAACTAAGAGGTGACAACTGACTAGGGACTAACTGTGACAGGGTCCCTGCAAAGGAAAGACAGTAAACAAAGCAGTGAAATTTACCGGATTGCTACTGCAATGATACTACTGATGCAATGAAATGCTACTGATATGGCTGTTGATTCTGACTATATTGTGATGGTCTCTTCGAGTGTCATATTTTGAATTGACAATTAGTTTTGATTTTGTACATAGATAGGCGTCTATATATGTATTGTTTCTTATCGTTTGTTTACTTTTTCAATTGTAGTCTGAAGAAGGTCTAAGTTACAGACCGAAACATTACATAAAGTCTGGGATTGCATTTGAATAAAACCTATTTGCATCAACTCCTGAGTGCCGGATATTTTTAGTGATCTGAGTCAATGGAACAGCATAATAATCTAGCTGTGGCTGTGCATCTGTGCACTCCATGTACGATTCATCTTGTAATGGGCTGTGAACTATTTCCCTTTCTAACCCTGGCACGGTATGTGTAAAGAGCTCCATGGAGTAAACTGTTGCGTCACCTGCCACATCCTTCACTTTTGCTTTGGGTGAAGGACACAAGGAAGTGACTTGTTCCTGACCGGGAGCATCCACTGACGACGCGCTGCTTTTAAATTTTGCACTTTCCGAAGAGGAAGCGAAAGAGCTAGAGGCAGAGTCAGCAAGGAAAGCCAAAACTTTTTCCTGCTGCTCCGGCTTTAAAAGCGGTTTTCCTACTCCCAGAAAAGGGAGCGTTCGAGACCTTGTGTAGCCAGACGAAGACGCTGGCTCAACAACTCGAGACTTAGGTGCTATATTGCTTTTCCCACGACCACCTGATGCTCCACAACCACCACCACTACCATCATTACCAGCTGGCAATGACCGCCCACGGCCACAACCTCTTCCACCAGACTTCCTCATTCTTGGAAAAATGTAACCAAACTAACAACCGTTATATGGTACTGTAAAACCAGGTAGAAAGTGTATGTTAACTTGTTGTGAATTTAAATTTCCCTTAATAGGTGTCGGAAAGTGCTGGGAAAATCAGGCCCACTGTATTAGACCACACAGTTTGAGTGGCAGAAAGTGGCTTGCAGATATACGCCAAACAGAACTGACGCAGATGTACTTTGTGGCAGTATTAATCTCCCTTTTTATTTGTGGGAGACAACATAAAAAATCAGGCCCACTGTATTACACTACACAGTTTCAGTGGCAGACAGTGGCTGGCAGATCTGCCACAAACAGGACTGACGCAGATGCACTCAGTGGCTGTATAAATATCCCTTTTTATGTGTGGGAGACAGCTGCAAAAATGAGGCCCACTGTATTACACCACACAGTTTGAGTGGCAGAAAGTGGCTTGCAGATATGCCACAAACAGGACTGACGCAGATGTACTTTGTGGCAGTATTAATCTCCCTTTTAATTTGGGGAGACAGCAGAAAATAATCAAGCCCACTGTATTACACTACACAGTTTGAGTGACAGAAAGTGGCTGACAGATATGCCACAAACAGGACTGACGCAGATGCACTCAGTGGCAGTATTAATCTCCCTTTTTATGTGTGGGAGACAGCAGAAAAAATCAGGCCCACTGTATTACACTTCACAGTTTCAGTGGCAGACAGTGACTGACAGATATGCCACAAACAGGACTGACGCAGATGCACTCAGTGGCAGTATAAATCTCCCTTTTTATGTGTGGGAGACAGCAGAAAAAATCAGGCCCACTGTATTACACTACACAGTTTCAGTGGCAGACTGTGGCTGGCAGATATATTAAAAATATATTGACCCTAGTCAATAGGTTTTCTATTGTTTATTATTTATTGATGTATTTCATATTGATAAACTTTTATATAGTTTTATATTTTGGATCGTATTACTTCTTCTTAGTCACTATAGGTTTATAAACAACCGCCCAGGCTTTTCCTCGTGCAGGAGTCACTTTTACAGACCCGCTTTTTGCTCTTGTTCCCAGGGAATGTTTGTTGGATGTTACCCCATCTCTGACATCAATTTATACTAATAGAGGCTGAATTTGCTTACCCACATATCTTTGGATTCCCGTCCAAATTTTTAAGCTCTGCAAAGTAATACTAGCAGCAAAACAAATAAAATGAAGGCTATAAAGTAGAGGTGAATCAATAGTTATTGAACGGTCAAATGATTCAATGCCTGATTGCCCCTTGAACACAGATATGAAATAAGCATTTTTATTTTTGAATAAAACGTAAAATTCGGCATATTCTCATTTTCCAGGAAGATAAAACTTCATCCCCTAAATATTAATCTCTCTGGATTGTAAATTTTAATGAACACTTCTTCACTCAAATGCTATTTTTCTATTAAAATGTCTGTGCAGGTCATGAATAGTATTGATTAAAATATGACTTATGCTGGGAACTACACTGGTGAAACTGCAGGATGATAAAAACAGAAATGCCATTATTTGCTTTTCAGCATTATTAGTATCCAAACTTGTAATATTAATTAAAGCAATTATGAACTGATTTGAGGTATATATGTAGAGAAGGAGTGCCCGGTCTGTATTTACAGCTGTCATTACTCCCATCATGCCCACGCTGATGTAGACTTTGTATTAGCAGGAGAACCATCACTTCGATACCATTGCAGTAGAGCTCAGCGTTTCCTAAGACGAGATATAGTTGCAAATTCTAGAATGGCCAGGACCAAGACTAGAAAGCTACTGTAGCTTAAGGATCATGGAAAAAAAAATCAAATACGATCATAAGACTAAAATCTACTGTGTTCAGGGCCGGTGTTAAGGGCAGGCAGATCAGTCAGCTGCCTAAGGCCCCCACTCCTCCAGGGGCCCCAGCCAGTGATGTGCCGCTAACAGCAACACATCCCACAGCCGCTATGGGGCCCCTGAGTAAGAGGGGCCCAGCACCACGCAGCCATCCCCCTGCATTGCGCATTCAACTTGCAGTTAAAAGCAGTGATGGAGAAGAGCACATCATGTGACGCTCCCTCTCCCATCACTCTCCTCTGCCTCTGACTCAGCGTTTGCCAGCAGGCAAGCTGATGAGATGCTGAGAGGCTCTGCAGAAGCCAGAGCAGCAGGGAGACAAGGAGGAGAGGTAAGTATTGTTTGTGTGTGGTTGTGTGTGTGTGTGTGTCTGCTGCATGATAATGTGTATGGGGGGGCCGGACTATACTGTGTGTGTGTCTGCTGCGTGTGTGGGGGCTGCACTATACTTTGTTTGGGGGCTGCACAATACTGTGTGTGTGGGGGGCTACACTATACTGTGTGGGGGGCTGCACTATACTGTGTGTGTGAGGGGACTGCACTATACTGTGTGTGTAGGGGGCTGCATTATAATGTATGTGGTGGGGCTGCATTATACTGTGTGTGGGGGCTGCATTATACTGTGTGTGGGGCTGCATTATACTGTATGTGTGGGGAGCTGCATTTTACTCTGAGGGGCTGTATTATACTCTGAGGAGGCTGCATTATACTCTGGGGGGCTGCTTTATTCTCTGGGGGCTGCATTATACTCTGAGGGGGGCTGCATTATACTGTGTGTGGGTGGCTGCATTATACTGTGTGTGGGTGGACTGCATTTTACTGTGTGTGGGGGCTGCATTATACTCCTATTTGGCTGCATTATACTCTTAGAAGTCTACATTATACTCTGAAGGGGCTGCATTATACTGTGTGGGGGGCTGCATTATACTCTAAGAGGGCTGCATTATACTCTCAGAGGGGCTGCATTATGCTCTATGGGGGACTACATTATATTCTATGAGGGGGCTGCAGTATACTCTGAGAGGGCTGCATTATACTTTGAGAGGGCTGCATTACATTCGGAGGTGAGTGCATTATACTCTGCGGGTTGGACGCGGTGTACTTGTGCAGTGTCCAAATGTTACAGCATAGTGAATGGAATTTCAAGAAATCCCATGTCCAGTATGCATGCACAGACACCCGCAGCTCACCCGCAGAGATTGACATGTGGTGCGTCTCTCCAGACCGCAGCATGTCTACTTATCTTGCAGAGATGTGAGTCTTCACAAGATAAATTCCCCCATAGATTGTATTGGACCCATTGAATCTGCATGGTTCAGTGATCACATGTGGATTCACCTGCGTTCAATAGACAGCAGTGCTTTGGATGCAGCGGACATGTGCTGCGTCCAAAGCGCTGCTAATTACTGGACGTGTGCACATACCCTAAATACAACAGAAAAGTTTCTGTGTGATGGTGCAATATGTGAGAATTTGGAGCCCCACTTTAAACTTTTGCCCAGGAACCCACTTTGCCTAAAACCGGCCCTGACTGTGTTATATATGAAAATAGCAAACATAAGTAACACAAGACAAAACAGGGATAACAGAAAGCAACAAACATACAAACACTCACCAAAGGTAAAACGGAATACAGAGAAGGATAGGAATGTACCAACTAAATGGGAATAGGGACCAGGAGATAAACAAACGTACTACAGCAAACTAAAGGTCACTACTACAACAACTCCTCTCCAGTCACTTAGCTTTAGCACACAGCACAGGAAGACAAATCTCCAGTACCAATAATGAACTTGTCATGTCCCATGAATGAGACATTTTACAGACTGTCCTGTACATTTTACATGCTGTATTGCAGTTTTTCATATTGTTTATTGTTGCTATGTGTTCCTGTGTTTTCCATAGCTCAAATACTCCCTTTCAATGAAGTTTGTCCCTTCTGTCTCCCTGTCTCCCTCTGCTGGGTGTCATGTCACTTCCTTCTTCTTCTCCCTGGGTCTCAGTCTCCATCTTGGCTTCATTAGAGGCACATGTGCTTTCAGTTTGTCTGAAGAAAGTCTTTTTTACATGCTGCGGTTTATGCATTCAACAAGAATTCTTAAAGAAATCAAAGTCTCTTCTGGATTCTTCATAACATGCATCATGCATGTGTGCCTGCAGCTGAGTTAAGCTATCTGCAAACATCACCAATTGTAAGTAAGGTGAAGAGATTCAGCATCTCAGAGAGCCATATTTGCAGCCACAGGCCCGGGGACAGAATAGTAAAAAAGACTTACCAGATTCATCTGTAAAGCCACCCACAGCTTCTATAAAGCTACAGAACTTCCTGCAGAGCATCCGCTCTCAGCATATAAGAGACTATACAGCTCCCCTTCTCCCTGTGAATCAGGATGGCTGAAGGAATGTCTACACGGTCTCTGCCAGACCCATTGTTAGAGGAAGAGTGCATAGAACTTGATCCACCATCTAGTGAGAAGGCTAGACGTCCCACAAAGCCCACATGGAAAGTAAGGGAGAATCTAGTAAACATGATCATCTCTGTGCTATAGCAGAGCTATGGCAATAATTGCTGAGTCACATAGACAGCCTGTCTCAGCCTGCTTCTCTTGAACGACCACCAGAGGGAACACTTGCACAACTGTGTTCAGATTATCAACTGTATGCAGAAATTGCAAATCAGTGCATCTCCCTGTTACAGAGACTTAACCTGTCAGTTCCCTGCAAAGAGCTGCAAGCTTTCCAACACCTTAACTCTGAGAGAGAACGCATGGTGCGCGATATAAAAGCCAAGGCAGAGGCAAGAATCGCGCTAATAGCCGAGATGTCATCCTGTATTTTTGGCTCAGCCAGACAGTCAAAGCGATCATCTAAGTCACGCTCTTCAAAATCCTCAACCAGCACGTGCAGAAACTGAGGCCACTAAAATACAAGCTGCCTTCGCTCAAAAGAAAACTGAGATGGAAATAGAGGCCCTGGAAAAGGAAAGAAAGGCAGAAATAGAGGCCCTAGCGATGGAAAGAAAGGCAGAAATCGAGGCCCTAGAGAAGGAATGCGAACACGCCACAGCCATGGCAAGGTTAAAGGTCCTGGAACAAGCCATCAGTGGGAGCCAAAGAGACAGTGTCAGTTTAAGTGATTTTGATACTGAAGACCCTCTTAAGCGTACTAGGGACTATGTACAAGGCCAATACAGCACTCCCCCTGCTCCTGCAATCCTTCTTGACCGCACAGATGCTCCCCTGAGACAACAGGGCACAGAGTGTTAACCCGCATGCTGCACCCAAGGTCAATACATTACGCTGCCAATCCTGCATCCTGATCCTCCTCTGAGGACCGGAATGTACCGGAAACCTGCACCTCACCAAACCTTATACACAGAAACATACCTGCAGGCCAATAAGCAGGCAAGTCACCACACTCTGGTCAATCACGCAATTCCAGTCCCATGTGTGGCAGAAACTAAGCTCATTAAGCCAGTTAATGGACTGAATGCCTACGCTGCCCCATATGTTCCTGCATTCCCAGGTCAAAGCACAGACTGTATGGGAATAGGGACCAGGAGATTAAAAAAATGTACTACAGCCAGCAACGGTCCTTCCAAAATCGGAGAATGCCGATATGACTGGCTTTGCAAGGTACATGATTCGGCGTGATCTAACTAAGACCGGTCTTGCAAAGTTTGACGATAAACCTGAGAACTACATGGGTTGGAAATGTACCTTTAAAACCACAATTAGTGACCTCGGCATCACCGTCGCTGAAGACCTAGACCTGCTAATCACGTGGCTTGGGCCATAATCCACGAATCGGGTCAAGAGGCTTAAATCCGTCCACATCAGTAATCCTATTGTGGGTCTCACCGCTGCATGGAAGAGGCTAGAAAGAAGCTATGGCAGTCCTGAGGCCTTAGAAAAGGCCCTGTTCAAGCGACTAGAGGATTTTCCAAAGGTATCTAGTAAGGACAGTACAAGGTTCCAAGAGCTCAGCGACCTTCTGTTAGAGCTTCAGCTGGCCAAAGCAGACCCGTACCTGCCTGGCCTCAGCTACCTGGACACTGCTCATGGGGTAACCCCAATAGTTTCCAAGCTGTTGTCCAATATCCAAAATAAGTGGGCCATGCTTGGATCAAAATACAAAAGGGAAAACCAAGTCTCCTTCCCTCCATTTTACTACTTCTGCGAGTTCATCGAAAATATTGCAGAGTGTAAGACTGATCCAAGTTTTTCCTATGAAGAACACAGCAACCCTGTTTCATCTCCTAATCACAAGAGTCCACACCTTAACTACAGGAACTGCCGAGCTCCAATGTCCATCAAGAAGACTGATGTTCTTCCCACACCTACAGTATCACAAGATAACAGCAACAAAGGTGAGAAGGATGAGAATCCTAATCGTATGTGTCCTATTCACAAGAAACCTCACCCCTTAAAGAAGTGCATCGGCTTCGAAACCACTCCAGGAACGCATAGAGCTTCTGAAGAAGTTTGGGATATGTTACAGGTGCTGCGCTTCTACTGAACACTTTGCTAAGGACTGTAAAATATCTATTAAGTGTTTGGACTGCAACAGTGAGGAGCATGTGCAAGTGCTCCATCCATCCCAATCTAACACTGCACAGCTTACACCTTCCCCCACCACAAGGCAAGGCGGGGAGGATGCTGATCAAACAGCGAGTTCTATCACAATATCTTCTTTATGCACAGAGGTCTGCGGAGAAAGCCTCTGGGACGAGTCGTGTGCGAAGATATGCCTGGTGAATGTGTATCCTAAGGGTCGACCAGAGAAAACCGCTAGGGTGTATGTTATCCTGGATGATCAGAGCAACCGGTCACTTGCAAGGTCAGGACTCTTTGATATGTTTGACTTAAAGGGAAACTCTCACCCCTACACCCTGGGCACCTGCAGCGGTGTTACGGAGGTTTCTGGGAGAAGAGCCAATGGACTCATAGTGTCTTCTCTTGAGAACAATGTGGAGATACCCTTAGCCACTCTGGTTGAATGCAACCAGATACCATCCAACAGAGAGGAAATCCCAACTCCAGAGGCTGCACTCCATCACCCTCATCTAAGAACTTTGGCAGGCAAGATACCAGCTCTCAACAACAGCGCAAGCATTCTGATCTTGCTTGGCAGAGACATTCTGCGACTACACAAGGTACGTCAGCAAATGAACGGGCTACATGATGCTCCATTTGCTCAATGCTTTGACCTAGGCTGGGTTATCATAGGCGATTTCTGTATAGGAAAGATGAAGAGACCCACGAGGATTTCCTCATTTAAGACTCACATCCTACCAAATGGTTGCAGCGCTTACTTTCAACAATGCCCACATCATTACTGGGTGAAAGAGAAGATAAGTGATAACAAGTGGAAGAAAGAAACCTCTGACAACACCAACATATTCCTGTCCCGCAATGATGACCTCGGGTCAACAGTGTTCAACTCTACAAGAGAAGACAACCAGCTGGCACCTGCAAGGGAGGACAAAGAGTTCATAAAGATTATGGAAAAGGAATTCACCCAAAACGATTCAAATAGCTGGGTAGCACCTTTACCTTTTCGTTCTCCAAGAACAAGACTACCTAATAATCTGCAACAAACAACGGCAAGGTTTTCATCCCTAAAATGCACCTTAAAGAGAAGGCCAGAGATGGAGAAACATTTTGTCGACTTCATGCAGAATATCTTCAACAGAGGTCACGCAGAACCCGCACCCCTGTTAAAAGAAGGTGAAGAATGCTGGTATCTCCCATCATTTGCTGTCTACCATCATCGCAAACCCAACCAAATTAGAGTGGTGTTTGATTCCAGTGCTCAGTATGAAGGCATCTCCCTAAATAGCCTGCTCCTCACTGGGCCTAATCTAAACAACAGCCCCTCGCCTGCAGTGGCCATCTATGGACTAAGACGAACAGCACAGGAAGGTGAGAGAGATTATGGGTCTGATGCACATCTATGTGTGGAAAGAAACTTCTACGTAGATGATGGGCTTATGTCCCTTCCCACAAGTAAAACAGAGAACCTAAAGCTATGGAAACCAAGATATATGATAAAACTTAAAATAAATATATAAAAATCTAGAAAATTTGAGAAATAATAATGAGGAAAGGTACAATGCACTAAAATGCCTTTATTACATAGATATATATTTATACAGGGCAACAATAGGCAACTCAAAAGTGTGCCTGTAACTGGAGGACAAAATGATAAAATTTAACAGCAAAAATAGCACCAATATTGTAACGGACACAGAGAGGGCAGAGTATAAAAGAAAAAAATTCATACATATATGTAAAAAAGTATAAAAACATATATATATGTATATATTATGTATATAAATAACAATTTTAATAAAAAATCTGTATATAAAAAGATGGCAGTAAAAAAAGGGGGGATACTAGCACTGAGCAAACTAAACAAAGTACAATCATAAAATATATATATGCAAAAGCGTGTATAGTAAACACATACTACATATAAGGTGCACACAATGAGTAATAAGGTGCAAATAAAAGTGCAAAGTGTAATAACAGGCTGGTTTAAACAAAAAATATATATATAAAACCAACTAAGTGATAAAAAATATAAATGAACACACAAAGTGTTGGAGTGGTGAGGGATGAACCCTAAATCACAAAACTTGCTCAATGTGAAGATTACATGCGGCCACAAAAAAAATATATATATATTTACCAATGCCAGCTAAGTGTCCGGTCCTCCAGATACAGCGCACCCCGACGCGCGTTTCGGACTGTGTCCTTCGTCCCCTGACGAAGGACACAGTCCGAAACGCGCGTCGGGGTGCGCTGTATCTGGAGGACCGGACACTTAGCTGGCATTGGTAAATATATATTTTTTTTTTGTGGCCGCATGTAATCTTCACATTGAGCAAGTTTTGTGATTTAGGGTTCATCCCTCACCACTCCAACACTTTGTGTGTTCATTTATATTTTTTATCACTTAGTTGGTTTTATATATATATTTTTTGTTTAAACCAGCCTGTTATTACACTTTGCACTTTTATTTGCACCTTATTACTCATTGTGTGCACCTTATATGTAGTATGTGTTTACTATACACGCTTTTGCATATATATATTTTATGATTGTACTTTGTTTAGTTTGCTCAGTGCTAGTATCCCCCCCTTTTTTTACGGCCATCTTTTTATATACAGATTTTTTATTAAAATTGTTATTTATATACATAATATATACATATATATATGTTTTTATACTTTTTTACATATATGTATGAATTTTTTTCTTTTATACTCTGCCCTCTCTGTGTCCGTTACAATATTGGTGCTATTTTTGCTGTTAAATTTTATCATTTTGTCCTCCAGTTACAGGCACACTTTTGAGTTGCCTATTGTTGCCCTGTATAAATATATATCTATGTAATAAAGGCATTTTAGTGCATTGTACCTTTCCTCATTATTATTTCTCAAATTTTCTAGATTTTTATATATTTATTTTAAGTTTTATCATATATCTTGGTTTCCATAGCTTTAGGTTCTCTGTTTTACTCGTACACCGAATGGTTTGCCATTCATCTAATAAGTAGTGGTCTTCTTGTAATTGTACATTTTTACACAATCCTTGCATTATTACTATTGTAGCCCAACTGTGGCTTTATTATTTTCATTTATTTGATTGACCGCTACTTCTGTCCCACTCCCTTCCCACAAGTGAAGAGACAATCGATCTGCTCTCTAGGACTCAGGAAATGTTGTCAACAGCAAACCTTAGACTCCACAAGATCATCTCCAACAGTAAAAAGGTAATGAAGGCATTTCCATCTGAGGATCACGCTGCTGGTGTAAGGGATCTTCTTCTGAGTTCTGACATTCCTACCATGCAACACAGCCTCGGTCTGCTTTGGGATATTAAGCAGGACACATTCACTTTCCAGGTGTCAGCTTGTGATAAACCTTTCACTAAATGAAGAGTCCTATCTGTTGTGAACAGCATCTATGGTCCTCTCGGGTTTATCGCACCCATCACCATTCAAGGCAAGATACCGTTGAGACAGTTGACCGACGAGAGTACGGATTGGGACACTCAGCTACCATCCCAGAAACAACAAAGGTGGGAGGCGTGGAAAAAGTCTCTTAGAGCATTTCCAAGTTCCACGATGTTACTCCCCAGGCACCCTTTCAGCCACCATCAGAAGAGAAGTCCACATTTTCTCCGACGCTTCTACAGAGGCTATAGCTGCCGAAGCCTACCTGAAGACCTTGGAAGAAGATAAGGTGCATTGTGGATTCATCCTCGACAGTAAAGTGGTACTAGTAACATCGGACCCTGATGCACCAATGATCCTTACTCCTGCTACACTTCTTACTCAGAAGGTTGGAGCTGCCGCAATCCCTCCAGGGAATTTTGTGGACAGGGACATTTACAGACGTCAGTGGAAACAGGTATAACACTTGCCAATGTCTTTTGGCACTACTGGAAAACTGAATATCTGCACGTGCTTCAAAGCCGTCACAAATGGCAGACTGCAAAACCTAATCTCCAAGAGGGAGATCTCATCCTCCTTAAAGATAAAGAAGCTCATCGCAACGACTGGCCAATGGGTCTTATCACCAAAGTTACACCAAGCAATGACGGGAAGATCCGTAAGGTAGAAGTTAAGGTTACGAAAGACGGTTCAACTCATATTTTCATCTGTCCAGTCACTGAGCTCGTGTTACTTTTACCAAAGGAGGAACTCACATGAAAGTCATTGTTTATGGACACAGCTCACGGCGGGGAGCCTACCGCCATATATTCCTCCAGCTGTGTTGGAACATTCGAACATTTGAACTTTCTCCAGTGAATTGTTGGGTTGGTGGAAGTGTTTGCATGTCGCGGCTTCCCCAATCCGAAGATAGGTTTACGTTTGGACTCGGACTGTCCCGCTGTTGAGGACTTCATGTCAATTGGACTACAACTTTCATTGTTGTTATTACTTGCATGCTTGTTTTCTTTTTGTTTTTCAGGTCCACAGTGACATCTCCAGAGGACATCATAAAAATTATGAAATCTAAAGATTTCAGACGGGGAGTGTTATGTCCCATGAATGAGACATTTTCCAGACTGTCCTGTACATTTTACATGCTGTATTGCAGTTTCTCATATTGTTTATTGTTGCTATGTGTTCCTTTGTTTTCCATAGCTCAAATACTCCCTTTCAATGAAGTTTGTCCATTCTGTCTCCCTGTATCCCTCTGCTGGGTATCATGTCACTTCCTTCTTTTTCTCCCTGTGTCTCAGTCTCCATCTTGGCTTCATTAGAGGCACATGTGCTTTCAGTTTGTCTGAAGAAAGTCTTTTTTACCTGCTGCGGTTTATGCATTCAACAAGAATTCTTAAAGAAATCAAAGTCTCTTCTGGATTCTTCAGAACATGTGTGCCTGCAGCTGAGTTAAGCTATCTGCGAACTTCGCCAATTGTAAGTAGGGTGAAGAGATTCAGCATCTCACAGAGCCATATTTGCAGCCACAAGCCCTGGGGATAGAATAGAACTCCTATTCAACACAGCATCTCCAAGGAGCTAGGAAGCAAAGCTTTCACTGGAAAGAAAGACAGGGTCTTTCCAGGGTTTAAAGGGAGATATAATGACCAGATTAGCAGCAGCTGAAAATGGTGCTGCACATTTCTGACCAGCATAGAAAGGATTGTTAACCTCTTCACCAAAGGAAACCAAATCCATTTAATATAGGACACAAAAACATAGACCAAATGGAAGATCTGTGATCTTCTACCCACAGATCTCCCAGGAGGACGTGACACATTCATGACATTCTGCTTCTGCATTTAGGACAAGTGCTAGCTTATATAGTTACAGTATATCTGGGGATCTTAGCTTTGAGGCTTCCTTGTTTATTTTGTCTTTTGCAATGGTCACATGACAATCATTCTGCTATACAATATACTGACTCTCCATGTCACACAGACTTGTTTTTGATCTTTTCCACATTGGAGAAAAATGTTATAAGCAAATGAATATTATGTACCAAACATTAGCATTGTAAGAGTTTTGAAGCCCTGCCAAGCTGAGGCAATTGGGTACCAGACATTATGATATAAGTAATTGGATGGTGATATATATCTTTGAAACTGTTCTGTAACTATTTGTTTTTTCGTTTCTCCACTCTAGAAAGTTGTTTTTCTTACGATCCTTCCTGCTGCAGTGTAACAACTCGCTACATTTTAGTTTAAATTACCAGCAGCCACTAATACAGCTTTTATACTCCTTTTATTGATTTCCTCCTGTCTTTATGTTAGCACTCGGCTGTGACCCACTCCCCATGTGGTGCTGGGCGCTGTCATAGCCAGTACCCATCAGGAGAGTTAGTTACTGCTTGTGAGGAGAATGGCAGCGTGCATTGTATGAAACCATTCTACTTATTAGCTGAATATCTGTTGCCTCCGGGCAGACATACTGAATTTATAAGAAAGACATTTACTGCATAGCAATAAGGAGTCATATGTGGCAAACACATCAATATGTTTAATATCTGTTCTGCCAGAAAACTTTATCACATTATAAAATATCTCTGCCGCTTGCTGTTTTTTTTTTTTACCTGAGTATGATAGAGCCCTGAGGGTTTATAGAAACCTGCTGGAAATACACAGGGAAATTGATGTCTGTTTACCTTTTCGGGAATCAACATAAAGGAGTTACAATTAAACCTGATGTATGTTTTTAATCAAACTCGGCCCTTTTAGCATAACTTGTTGAATGGGCCAACTGGGGCAACATAAAACTCGACCCAGTTCAATGCTAACCCCTATGTCAGGGTGTTTATATATATATATATATATATATATATATATATATATATATATATATATGTATATATATATATATACCTTTAATATGTATTTGCCTTTCCTTCAGACATTTGGAAAATGTCCTTGCTTCTTTATTAGGTTTCTAGTTTATAGATCATTGATGCCTAAGTGGCACTTCTTTTAGAAATAGAAGAGAAAATGTATAAAAATATTGTTAAAGATTGTATTTAATCTCTTGGTCATCTTTAAAGGGAACCTGTCTTGTGCCAAAATGCTATTAATCCGCAGATGTGGGTTTAATAGCGATCTAAAGCCATGTGGTGGCCAAAATAAAAGCCTATTGGAAGAAAATTAATTGTATTCCTCCCTGGCAGGCTTCGGCTTTCAGTCATAGAGGCATGGCTGATACAGTTTCGGTGAATGATAACTGTGACTACGTCCTGACACTGACTGACAGCCTGATCTGTAGTGCAACATTGCTGAGCAGGCTGTCAGTCAATGTTGGGAGCAGTGACTGAAGCTGTGCCACCTGCGCCTATATGACAGAAAGGAGAAGGCTACTAGGAGGAATAAAGTGAATTTCCTTCTGGAAGTCACACCTTCAGTGAGGTGGCCAAAATTAAAGCCCAACTAGTGGGAGAAATATAAATGTATTCTTCCCAGCAGTGGCGTATCCAGGGGGGGGGCAGCCGGGGCATGTGCCCCGGACGCAGCCGACGGGGGCACCAGCGGGCCGCCTGATGATGCGGCGGTCCAAGGAGGCTCCTCGTCGAGTCATACCCAAGGGTTGGCAGGGCCAGGGAGTGGGGGCTGTCTAATTATACTCACCTGCTCCTGGCCCGGTCCCTGCAGGTCCCTGGCTGCCCATGCCCCACCTTCTTCCTGTACTGAGCGGTCAGATGGTACCGCTCATTACAATAATAAATATCATAAATCAATATTATTTTATTGATATATAAAAAACAAATGACACAATATACATAATAAAAACAGGAATGTATTTATTATTAAAATAAAAGATGTATAAAAATAGATGTAAAAGAAACATAAATAATTGAACCTATATGTGGGGGGCAGGGTATGTCAGATCAATTGGTAAAAATAGATTATATATATATAAGGAAAATAAAAATGCAATATATATTAAATAATATTATAAATTCCCCTAATCAATTACAATTAATGGCAAAAAGTAAATTAAATACATATATAAATGATAACACTCCATAACAAATAAAGTGTAATAGCTGCCATAAGTAATATATGTGAAAATAAAATGCTTAAAATAATAAATAATTAAATTTATATGTACATGTACATATGTCCACACAAAATTCATTCAAGGATTGTGCTAGTGCAAAATTAATTTGAATACAATGGTTAAAGTGCCAAAGGTGCAAAACTTAATCCCCAAAAAGATTTTTAAAGATGGAAAATATTACTAACTAGATGGCACCCCGATTCTAAAGAATCGGGAGTCTAGAATCCATATATACTTTATTTATTCAAATGTAAGAATAATTTGGTGGGCGGGGACCCTCGGCCTCCGATTTGGTTGGCGGGGCCCCACGGCCTCCGATTTGGTGGGCGGGGTCCCTCCGCCTCCGCTTTGGTGGGCGGGGCCGCTCGGCCTTCGATTTGGTGGGCGGGGCTCCTCGGCCTCCGATTTGGTTGGTGGGGCCCCTCGGCCTCCGATTTGGTAGGCAGGACCCCTTATCCTCCGATTTGGTGGGCGGGGACCCTCGGCCTCCGATTTGGTGGGCGGGGCCCCTCGGCCTCCGATTTTGTTGGCGGGGCCCCTCGGCCTCCGATTTGGTGGGCAGGGACCCTCGGCCTCCGATTTGGTGGGCGGGGCCCCTCGGCCTCCGATTTGGTTGGTGGGGCCCCTCGGCCTCCGATTTGGTGGGCGGGGACCCTCGGCCTCCGATTTGGTGGGCGGGGACCCTCGGCCTCCAATTTGGTGGGCGGGGACCCTCGGCCTCCAATTTGGTGGGCGGGGACCCTCGGCCTCCGATTTGGTGGGTGGGGACCCTCGGCCTCCGATGTGGTGGGCGGGGCCCCTCGGCCTCCGCTTTGGTGGGCGGGGCCGGGCCCCTCGGCCTCCGCTTTGGTGGGCGGGGCCGCTCGGCCTTCGATTTGGTGGGCGGGGCTCCTCGGCCTCCGATTTGGTTGGCGGGGCCCCTCGGCCTCCGATTTGGTTGGCGGGGCCCCTCGGCCTCCGATTTGGTGGGCGGGGACTCTCGGCCTCCGATTTGGTGGGCGGGGACCCTCAGCCTCCGATTTGGTGGGCAGGGACCCTCGGCCTCCGATTTGGTGGTCGGGGACCCTCGGCCTCTGCTTTGGTGGGCGGAGCCCCTCGGCCTCCGATTTGGTGGGCGAGGTCCCTCTGCCTCCGATTTGGTGTGCGGGGACCCTCGGCCTCCGCTTTGGTGGGCGGGGCACCTCGGCCTTCGATTTGGTGGGCGGGGCCCCACGGCCTCCGATTTGGTTGGGGTGGACCCTCGGCCTCCGATTTGGTGGGCGGGGACCCTCGGCCTCCGATTTGGTGGGCGGGGACCCTCGGCCTCCGATTTGGTGGGCGGGGACCCTCGGCCTCCGATTTGGTGGGCGGGGCCCATCGGCCTCCGATGTGGTGGGCGGGGCCCCTCGGCCTCCGATATGGTGGGCGGGGACCCCCGGCCTCCGATTTTGTGGGCGGGGCCCCTCGGCCTCCGATTTGGTGGGCGGGAACCCTCGGCCTCCGATTTGGTGGGCGGGGACCCTCGGCCTCCAATTTGGTAGGCGGGGCCCCTCGGCCTCCGATTTGGTGGGCGGGGACCTTCGGCCTCCGATTTGGTGGGCGGGGACCCTCGGCCTCCGATTTGGTGGGCGGGGACCCTCGGCCTCCGATTTGGTGGGCGGGGACCCTCGGCCTCCGATTTGGTGGGCGGGGACCCTCGGCCTCCGATGTGGTGGTCGGGGCCCCTCGGCCTCCGCTTTGGTGGGCGGGGCCGGGCCCCTTGGCCTCCGCTTTGGTGGGCGGGGCCGCTCGACCTTCGATTTGTTGGGCGGGGCTCCTCGGCCTCCGATTTGGTTGGCGGGGCCCCTCGGCCTCCGATTTGGTTGGCGGGGCCCCTTATCCTCCGATTTGGTGGGCGGGGAATCTCGGCCTCCAATTTGGTGGGCGGGGACCCTCGGCCTCCGATTTGGTGGGCGGGGCCCCTCGGCCTCCGATTTGGTTGGCGGGGCCCCTCGGCCTCCGATTTGGTGGGCGGGGACCCTCGGCCTCCGATTTGGTGGGCGGGGCCCCTCGGCCTCCGATTTGGTTGGTGGGGCCCCTCGGCCTCCGATTTGGTGGGCGGGGACCCTCGGCCTCCGATTTGGAGGGTGGGGACCCTCGGCCTCCAATTTGGTGGGCGGGGACCCTCGGCCTCCGATTTGGTGGGCGGGGACCCTCGGCCTCCGATTTGGTGGGCGGGGACCCTCAACCTCCGATTTGGTGGGCCAGGCCCCTCGGCCTCCGCTGTGGTGGGTGGGGCCGCTCGGCCTTCGATTTGGTGGGCGGGGCTCCTCGGCCTCCGATTTGGTTGGCGAAGCCCCTCGGCCTCCGATTTGGTGGGCGGGGACCCTCGGCCTCCGATTTGGTGGGCGGGGACCCTTGACCTCCGATTTGGTGGGCGGGGACCCTCGGCCTCCGCTTTGGTGGGCGGGGCCCCTCGACCTCCGATTTGGTGGGCGGGGTCCCTCTGCCTCCGATTTGGTGGGCGGGGACCCTCGGCCTCCGCTTTGGTTGGTGGGGCCCCACGGCCTCCGATTTGGTGGGTGGGGTCCCTCTGCCTCCGCTTTGGTGGGCGGGGCCGCTTGGCCTTCGATTTGGTGGGCGGGGCTCCTTGGCCTCCGATTTGGTTGGTGGGGCCCCTCGGCCTCCGATTTGGTGGGCGGGGCCCCTTATCCTCCGATTTGGTGGGCGGGGACCCTCGGCCTCCGATTTGGTGGGCAGGGCCCCTCGGCCTCTGATTTGGTGGGTGGGGCCCCTCGGCCTCCGATTTGGTTGGCGGGGCCCCTCGGCCTCCGATTTGGTGGGCAGGGACCCTCGGCCTCCGATTTGGTGGGCGGGGCCCCTCGGCCTCCGATTTGGTTGGTGGGGCCCCTCGGCCTCCGATTTGGTGGGCGGGGACCCTCGGCCTCCGATTTGGTGAGCGGGGACCCTCGGCCTCCGATTTGGTGGGCGGGGACCCTCGGCCTCCGATTTGGTGGGCGGGGACCCTCGGCCTCCGATTTGGTGGGTGGGGACCCTCGGCCTCCGATTTGGTGGGCGGGGCCCCTCGGCCTCCGATGTGGTGGGCGGGGCCCCTCAACCTCCGCTTTGGTGGGCGGGGCCGGGCCCCTCGGCCTCCGCTTTGGTGGGCGGGGCCGCTCGGCCTTCGATTTGGTGGGCGGGGCTCCTCGGCCTCCGATTTGGTTGGCGGGGCCCCTCGGCCTCCGATTTGGTTGGCGGGGCCCCTCGGCCTCCGATTTGGTGGGCGGGGACTCTCGGCCTCCGATTTGGTGGGCGGGGACCCTCGGCCTCCGATTTGGTGGGTGGGGACCCTCGGCCTCCGATTTGGTGGGCAGGGACCCTCGGCCTCCGATTTGGTGGTCGGGGACCCTCGACCTCCGCTTTGGTGGGCGGGGCCCCTCGGCCTCCGATTTGGTGGGCGGGGTCCCTCTGCCTCCGATTTGGTGTGTGGGGACCCTCGGCCTCCGCTTTGGTGGGCGGGGCCCCTCGGCCTTCGATTTGGTGGGCGGGGCTCCTCGGCCTCCGATTTGGTTGGCGAAGCCCCTCGGCCTCCGATTTGGTTGGTGGGGCCCCTCGGCCTCCAATTTGGTGGGCGGGGACCCTCGGCCTCCGATTTGGTGGGCGGGGACCCTCGGCCTCCGATTTGGTGGGCGGGGACCCTCGGCCTCCGCTTTGGTGGGTGGGGCCCGTCGGCCTCCGATTTGGTGGGCGGGGCCCCTTGGCCTCCGATTTGGATGGTGTGGACCCTCGGCCTCCGATTTGGTGGGCGGGGACCCTCGGCCTCCAATTTGGTGGGCGGGGACCCTCGGCCTCCGATTTGGTGGGCGGGGCCCCTCGGCCTCCGATTTGGTAGGCGGGGCCCCTCGGCCTCCGATTTGGTGGGCGGGGACCCTCGGCCTCCAATTTGGTGGGCGGAGACCCTCGGCCTCCGATTTGGTGGGCGGGGACCCTCGGCCTCCGATTTGGTGGGCGGGGACCCTCGGCCTCCGATTTGGTGGGCGGGGCCCCTCGGCCTCTGATGTGGTGGTCGAGGCCCCTCGGCCTCCGCTTTGGTGGGCGGGGCCGGGCCCCTCGGCCTCCGCTTTGGTGGGCGGGGCCGCTCGGCCTTCGATTTGGTGGGCGGGGCCGCTCGGCCTCCGCTTTGGTGGGCGGGGCCGGGCCCCTCGGCCTCCGCTTTGGTAGGCGGGGCCCCTCGGCCTCCGATTTGGTGTGTGCTCTGCCTGGGGCCACTGTGCTCTGCCTGGGGCCCCATATGCTGCCTGGGGCCCCTGTGCTCTGCCTGGGGCCCCATATGCTGCCTGGGGCCCCTGTGCTCTGCCTGGGGCCCCATATGCTGCCTGGGGCCTCTGTGCTCTGCCTGGGGCCCCTGTGCTCTGCCTGGGGCACCATGTTCTGCCTGGGGCCCCTGTGCTCTGCCTGGGGCCACTGTGCTCTGCCTGGGGCCCCATGTTCTGCCTGGGGCCACTGTGCTCTGCCTGGGGCCCCATAAGCTGCCTGGGGCCCCTGTGCTCTGCCTGGGACCACTGTGCTCTGCCTGGGGCCACTGTGCTCTGCCTGGGGCCCAATATGCTGCCTGGGGCCCCTGTGCTCTGCCTGGGGCCCCATATGCTGCCTGGGGCCCCTGTGCTCTGCCTGGGGCCACTGTGCTCTGCCTGGGGCCCCATATGCTGCCTGGGGCCCCTGTGCTCTGCCTGGGGCCCCATATGCTGCCTGGGGCCCCTGTGCTCTGCCTGGGGCCCCATATGCTGCCTGGGGCCTCTGTGCTCTGCCTGGGGCCCCTGTGCTCTGCCTGGGGCACCATGTTCTGCCTGGGGCCCCTGTGCTCTGCCTGGGGCCACTGTGCTCTGCCTGGGGCCCCATGTTCTGCCTGGGGCCACTGTGCTCTGCCTGGGGCCCCATATGCTGCCTGGGGCCCCTGTGCTCTGCCTGGGGCCCCATATGCTGCCTGGGGCCCCTGTGCTCTGCCTGGGGCCCCTGTGCTCTGCCTGGGGCCCCATATGCTGCCTGGGGCCCCTGTGCTCTGCCTGGGGCCCCTGTGCTCTGCCTGGGGCCCCATGTTCTGCCTGGGGCCCCTGTGCTCTGCCTGGGGCCACTGTGCTCTGCCTGGGGCCCAATATGCTGCCTGGGGCCCCTGTGCTCTGCCTGGGGCCCCATATGCTGCCTGGGGCCCCTGTGCTCTGCCTGGGGCCACTGTGCTCTGCCTGGGGCCCCATATGCTGCCTGGGGCCCCTGTGCTCTGCCTGGGGCCCCATATGCTGCCTGGGGCCCCTGTGCTCTGCCTGGGGCCCCATATGCTGCCTGGGGCCCCTGTGCTCTGCCTGGGGCCCCATATGCTGCCTGGGGCCTCTGTGCTCTGCCTGGGGCCCCTGTGCTCTGCCTGGGGCA
This sequence comes from Ranitomeya variabilis, assembly GCF_051348905.1. Lineage (NCBI taxonomy): Eukaryota > Metazoa > Chordata > Amphibia > Anura > Dendrobatidae > Ranitomeya > Ranitomeya variabilis. The sequence goes on along the minus strand of NC_135235.1, from coordinate 73,577,199 downwards.
CCATGTTCTGCCTGGGGCCCCTGTGCTCTGCCTGGGGCCACTGTGCTCTGCCTGGGGCCCCATGTTCTGCCTGGGGCCACTGTGCTCTGCCTGGGGCCCCATAAGCTGCCTGGGGCCCCTGTGCTCTGCCTGGGACCACTGTGCTCTGCCTGGGGCCCCATATGCTGCCTGGGGCCCCTGTGCTCTGCCTGGGGCCACTGTGCTCTGCCTGGGACCCCATATGCTGCCTGGGGCCACTGTGCTCTGCCTGGGGCCCCATATGCTGCCTGGGGCCACTGTGCTCTGCCTGGGGCCCCATATGCTGCCTGGGGCCCCTGTGCTCTGCCTGGGGCCCCATATGCTGCCTGGGGCCCCTGTGCTCTGCCTGGGGCCCCTGTGCTCTGCCTGGGGCCCCATATGCTGCCTGGGGCCCCTGTGCTCTGCCTGGGGCCCCTGTGCTCTGCCTGGGGCCCCATGTTCTGCCTGGGGCCCCTGTGCTCTGCCTGGGGCCACTGTGCTCTGCCTGGGGCCCCATATGCTGCCTGGGGCCCCTGTGCTCTGCCTGGGGCCCCATATGCTGCCTGGGGCCCCTGTGCTCTGCCTGGGGCCACTGTGCTCTGCCTGGGGCCCCATATGCTGCCTGGGGCCCCTGTGCTCTGCCTGGGACCACTGTGCTCTGCCTTGGGGCCCCATATGCTGCCTGGGGCCCCTGTGCTCTGCCTGGGGCCACTGTGCTCTGCCTGGGGCCCCATATGCTGCCTGGGGCCCCTGTGCTCTGCCTGGGTGTAGGACACTGGTGACGTCACTTATCTCCGGACATTAGCTCCGGACATTAGCTCCGGACATTAGCTCCGGACATTAGCTCCGGACAAAGCCACGGAAGTTGGCACAAATTGCAGGAAGTAGTATTCTAGACAATTATACACGCCCCTTGAAAAAGGAAAACGGATTTCCGAAACGTGCGTTGGGGAAGGAGCTGTGGCACGACTACCTGGACGTTATGATGGGTAATTTACTCCTTAACTTATTGCTAATGCTGTGCAGGTCTCATTACTAGTGTTGAGCGATACCGTCCGATACTTGAAAGTATCGGTATCGGAAAGTATCGGCCGATACCGGCAAAGTATCGGATCCAATCCGATACCGATACCCGATACCAATACAAGTCAATGGGACTCAGGTATCGGACGGTATTCCCGATGGTTCCCAGGGTCTGAAGGAGAGGAAACTCTCCTTCAGGCCCTGGGAACCATATAAATGTGTAAAAGAAAGAATTAAAATAAAAAATATCGCTATACTCACCTGTCCGACGCAGCCGGGACCTCAGCGAGGGAACCGGCAGCGTTGTTTGTTTAAAATTCGCGCTATTACTTGGTTACGTGAATTCCCGGCTTGTGATTGGTCAGGTCGGCCATGTTGCCGGGACGCGGACCAATCACAGCAAGCCGTGACGAAATTACGTCACGGCTTGCTGTGATTGGTCCGCGTCCCGGCAATATGGCCGCCCTGACCAATCACAAGCCGTGACGTCACGGGAGGCTGGACACGCGCTCATTTTAAAATGGGCGCGTGTCCAGCCTCCCGTGACGTCACGGCTTGTGATTGGTTGCGCCGCGGTCAACCAATCACAAGCCGGGAGGCTGGACGCGCTCATTTTAAAATGGGCGCGTGTCCAGCCTCCCGTGACTTCACGGCTTGTGATTGGTTGCGCCGCGGTCAACCAATCACAAGCCGGGAGGCTGGACGCGCTCATTTTAAAATGGGCGCGTGTCCAGCCTCCCGTGACGTCACGGCTTGTGATTGGTTGCGCCGCGGTCAACCAATCACAAGCCGGGAGGCTGGACGCGCTCATTTTAAAATGGGCGCGTGTCCAGCCTCCCGTGACGTCACGGCTTGTGATTGGTCAGGGCGGCCATATTGCCGGGACGCGGACCAATCACAGCAAGCCGTGACGTAATTTCGTCACGGCTTGCTGTGATTGGTCCGCGTCCCGGCAACGTGGCCGACCTGACCAATCACAAGCCGGGAATTCACGTAACCAAGTAATAGCGCGAATTTTAAACAAACAACGCTGCCGGTTCCCTCGCTGAAGTCCCGGCTGCGTCGGAGAGGTGAGTATAGCGATATTTTTTATTTTAATTCTCTCTTTTACACATTTTAACATTAATGTTGTTGCGATACCCGATACCCGATACCACAAGAGTATCGGAATCCCGGTATCGGAATTCCGATACAGCAAGTATCGGCCGATACCCGATACTTGCAGCATCGGAATGCTCAACCCTACTCATTACGTATAGGTGCGCTTTAGAGCCAACTTGGGTTATATAGTAAGGGGAGTAAACTTTGTGACCACTGTTAACCACATGGATAATATGTACCTCCCTCTGACGCATTTGGTGGGATTCCATTTGCACCTTTAGACAGAGACTGTACAATAGCCACACCATTAGCCATATATATATTTACCCCGTACGTCCTGGGGTTGTACCCAGCTCCTATTATACTTGGACTAGTTGTCACTTACCTGGTATATCTTTGTATTTTTTGTACTAATTTATTGCTCTGTGACCTTTTGGGCTATTTTCTGTGCTCTTTTTAAGCCCCTTTTTTAATAATATCTTCTGTGATTTATTTAACCAATAAAATGTGTTCATATATACTTCTATTTACTAGCAAGACTCGTTTTTTGTCTGTATAATATGTATTCTGGAGTCGCTTTGTTTCGCAATATGCAATTTAGCATATAAAGGCATATGTATGCAATGCAATACGCATTGAGTAAAATGTTTTGGGGAATATATATACAATTATATATTAGATAAGCCAGCCACAAATACCAACCGATATGACATGCCACTTCCCCCGCACACACTACTGCATCGCACGTTTCGCTACCGCTTTGTCAGGGAGTGCAACAGTGCTTAGCAGGCTGTCAGTCAATGCTGGGAGTGGTAACGGAAGCTGTGCCACCTGCACGTCTATGACAGAAAGTGGAAGGCTGCTAGGAGGAACAAAGTTCATTCCCTTCCGGAAGCCAGGCCTCCAGTGAGGTGACCGCACAGTTTTAGGCCTGTTTCACTTGTCAATGGCTCCAGTGCGTGTGGTGACAGTTTTCTCACGTACCGGAGACACTGACTCACGTAGACACATTAAAATAAATGTGTCTCTGCACATGTCAGCGTGTTTTCATGGACCGTGTGTCCGTTTGAAAAACACGGAGACATGTCAGTGTTCGTGGGAGTGCACGGATCACACGGACCCATTAAAGTCAATGGGTCCATGTAAACATGTACCGCACACGGATGCTGTCCATGTGCCACCCGTGTGCCGACAGAGGACCACACAGACCGTGCAGGAGACAGCGCTAGAGTTAAGCGCTGTCCCCAGCGTGTGGTGCTGAAGCCGCCATTCATTCCTTCTCCCCAGCAGCGTTCGCTGGAGAAAAGGAATGAAAAATCATGTGTTTTTTTTTTGTTTTGTTCTTATAATAAAGTTCCCGGTCACCAAACCGTCTCCCACCCCCTGTGCGCCCTGTTGTGAATTCTGCTTTTGGGCTCCCTCCGGTGGTTGTAGGTGGTAATGCAGTTGTCCCTGGGTTGCAGTCCTGGTCAGGTGTATCTGCTGATTGCAGACCGGACATTCAGCGTCTCCCACTCACACACCACCTCCTCACCTCGCCCCCTATCTGTCGGAGTCCCACAAGGTTCAGTCCTTGGGCCCCTGCTCTTCTCCATTTACACCTTTGGCCTGGGACAGCTCATAGAATCTCATGGCTTTCAGTATCACCTCTATGCTGATGACACACAGATCTACATCTCTGGACCAGATATCACCTCCCTACTAACCAGAATCCCTCAATGTCTGTCCACTATTTCATCCTTCTTCTCCGCTAGATTTCTGAAACTTAACATGGACAAAACAGAATTCATCATCTTTCCCCCATCTCACGTGACCCCCCCAACGAACCTATCCATTACAGTAAATGGCTGCCCACTCTCCCCAGTCCCACAAGCTCGCTGCCTCGGGGTAATCCTTGACGCTGATCTCTCCTTCAAACCACATATCCAAGCCCTTTCCACTTCCTGCCGACTTCAACTCAAAAATATTGCACGAATCCGTTCATTCCTCAACCAAGAATCTGCAAAAACCCTAGTCCATGCCCTCATCATCTCTCGCCTTGACTACTGCAACCTTCTGCTCTGTGGCCTCCCCTCAAACACTCTCGCACCCCTCCAATCTATTCTAAACTCTGCTGCCCGACTAATCCACCTGTCTCCCCGCTATTCTCCGGCCTCTCCCCTCTGTCAATCCCTTCACTGGCTCCCCATTGCCCAGAGACTCCAGTACAAAACCCTAACCATGACGTACAAAGCCATCCACAACCTGTCTCCTCCTTACATCTGCGACCTCATCTCCCGGTACTTTCCTACACGCAACCTCCGATCCTCACAAGATCTCCTTCTCTACTCCCCTCTTATCTCCTCTTCCCACAATCGCATACAAGATTTCTCTCGCGTATCACCCCTACTCTGGAACCCTCTACCACAACACATCAGACTCTCGCCCACCATCGAAACCTTCAAAAAGAATCTGAAGACCCACCTCTTCCGACAAGCCTACAACCTACAGTAACCACCGATCGACCAAACCGCTGCATGACCAGCTCTACCCTCACCTACTGTATTCTCACCCATCCCTTGTAGATTGTGAGCCTTCGCGGGCAGGGTCTTCTCTCCTACTGTACCAGTTATGACTTGTATTGTTCAAGATTATTGTACTTGTTATTATGTATACCCCTCCTCACTTGTAAAGCGCCATGGAATAAATGGCGCTATAACAATAAATAATAATAATAATAATAATAATAATTGCAGTTCTGACTGGAGTATTTAGGCGTGCAGGATTCATTAGTCCTTGCCAGTTGTCCATTGTTGTTGGGAGGTTTTGGTCCTGGTTTGGTTCCTTCTGCCTTCTGCCAAATCAGCAAAGATAAGTGTCTGGTTTTGTTTCTGTGGCACACATGCTGTGTGCTTAATAATTCTGTGCTATTCATTGTTTTTTGTCCAGCTTAGATTGTGTCAGTATTTTCTCAGTCTTGATGGATTCTCTGGAGTGGCAGATATACATTCCATGTCTTTAGTTAGATTGTGGAACTTTTTGTATTATCTGCTGTGGATATTTTTGGAAGGGTTTTACTACTGACCGCTTAGTATTCTGTCCTATCTTTCCCTATTTAGCTAGAGTGGCCTCTTTTGCTGAATCCTGTTTTCTGCCTGCGTGTGTCTTTCCTCTCCTACTCACAGTCAATATTCGTGGGGGGCTGCCTATCCTTTGGGGTTCTGCTCTGAGGCAAGGTAGTATTCCTATTTCCATCTATAGGGGTATTTAGTCCTCCGGCTGTGTCGAGGTGTCTAGGATTTGTTAGGCACACCCCACGGCTACTTCTAGTTGCGGTGTTAGTTCAGGTTTTGCGGTCAGTACAGTTTCCACCTACTCCAGAGAAAGTTCATGCGGCTCCAAAGTCACCGGATTATAACAGTACAACTGGCCAACTATGAGTTAAATGCATCTCAGAAGAAGAGAAGAAAGGTGTTGAGTAATTTTTTTTTCTGCAGTTTGCTTTGCCTTTTCTTCCCTCTTTTTCTCTGGGTGGCTAAGGAGTCTTGTGTTAGCATGGATGTTCAGGAATTAGCTTCTCGTGTAGACCAGCTTGCTGCTAGGGTACAGGGAATTTCTGATTATATTGTTCAGACTCCTGTTTTAGAGCCGAAGATTCCTACTCCTGATTTGTTTTTTGGTGACAGGTCCAAATTTTTGAGTTTTAAAAACAACTGTAAACTGTTTTTTGCTTTGAGACCTCGATCCTCTGGGGATTCCATTCAGCAGGTTAAAATCGTCATTTCCCTGCTGCGTGGTGATCCACAGGATTGGGCATTTTCCCTGGAATCTGGGAATCCGGCTTTGCTTAATGTAGATTCCTTTTTTCAGGCTTTAGGACTATTATATGATGAACCTAATTCTGTGGATCAAGCAGAGAAAACCTTGTTGGCCCTATCTCAGGGTCAAGAGGCGGCAGAATTGTATTGTCAGAAATTTTGAAAATGGTCTGTGTTGACTAGATGGAATGATGATGCTTTGGCCGCAATTTTCAGAAAGGGTCTTTCTGAATCCGTTAAAGATGTTATGGTGGGGTTTCCCACGCCTGTCGGTCTGAGTGATTCTATGTCTTTGGCCATTCAGATCGATCGGCGCTTGCGGGAGCGCAGAACTGTGCGCGCTGTGGCGTTGTCCTCAGAGCAGAGTCCTGAGCCAATGCAGTGTGATAGGATTCTGTCTACGACAGAACGACAAGGACTCAGACGTCAGAATAGTTTGTGTTATTATTGTGGTGACGCTTCTCATGTCATTTCAGTCTGCCCTAAGCGGACAAAGAGGATCACTAGTTCATTTACCATCAGTACTGTACAACCTAAATTTCTGTTATCGGTGTCCTTGATCTGCTCATTGACATCATTTTTTGTCTTGGCGTTTGTGGATTCAGGCACCGCTTTGAACTTAATGGACCTTGAGTTTGCCAGGCGTTGTGGTTTCCCCTTGCAGCCTTTGCAGAACCTTATTCCTTTAAGGGGCATTGATGCTACACCTTTGGCAAAAAATAAGCCCCAGTTTTGGACACAGGTGACCATGCGCATGGCGCCAGCCCATCAGGAAGATTGTCAATTTCTGGTATTGCATAATTAACATGATGCTATCGTGCTGGGTTTTCCGTGGTTGCAGGTACATAATCCTGTGTTGGATTGGAAGTCTATGTCTGTGACTAGTTGGGGTTGTCAGGGGGTTCATAATGATGTTCCTTTAATGTCCATCTCCTCTTCTTCCTCTTCCAAAATTCCAGAGTTTTTGTCTGATTTTCAGGATGTATTCGATGAGCCCAAGTCCAGTTCTCTTCCACCGCACAGGGACTGTGATTTTTTTTGGTTTACGAAGATTGACCTTCGGGGGGCGTATAATCTTGTTCGTATTAAGCAGGGTGATGAATGGAAAACTGCGTTCAATACGCCCGAAGGCCATTTTGAATACCTTGTGATGCTGTTCGGGCTCACTAATGCTCCATCTGTTTTTCAATCTTTCATGCTTTTCATCTGGCTTGTCCTGATCGGCCTGGGGGCTCTGGTGTGGGTTCGGTGACCCCTCCTCAAGGGGGGGGGTACTGTTGTGAATTATGCTTTTGGGCTCCCTCCGGTGGTTGTAGGTGGTAATGCAGTTGTCCTTGGGTTGCAGTCCTGGTCAGGTGTATCTGCTGATTGCAGTTTTGACTGGGGTATTTAGGCGTGCAGGATTCATTAGTCCTTGCCAGTTGTCCATTGTTGTTGGGAGGTTTTGGTCCTGGTTTGGTTCCTTCTGCCTTCTGCCAAATCAGCAAAAATAAGTGTCTGGTTTTGTTTCTGTGGCACACATGCTGTGTGCTTAATAATTCTGTGCTATTCATTGTTTTTTGTCCAGCTTAGATTGTGTCAGTATTTTCTCAGTCTTGTTGGATTCTCTGGAGTGGCAGATATACATTCCATGTCTTTAGTTAGATTGTGGAACTTTTTGTATTATCTGCTGTGGATATTTTTGGAAGGGTTTTAATACTGACCGCTTAGTATTCTGTCCTATCTTTCCCTATTTAGCTAGAGTGGCCTCTTTTGCTGAATCCTGTTTTCTGCCTGCGTGTGTCTTTCCTCTCCTACTCACAGTCAATATTCGTGGGGGGCTGCCTATCCTTTGGGGTTCTGCTCTGAGGCAAGGTAGTATTCCTATTTCCATCTATAGGGGTATTTAGTTCTCCGGCTGTGTCGAGGTGTCTAGGGTTTGTTAGGCACACCCCACGGCTACTTCTAGTTGCGGTGTTAGTTCAGGTTTTGCGGTCAGTACAGTTTCCACCTACTCCAGAGAAAGTTCATGCTGCTCCAAAGTCACCGGATCATAACAGCGCCCACCCGCTGGCATTAAAATACTCACCCAGCTCCCGCGATGCTTCCACTCAGCACCGCAGCTTGTCCAGTGTGAGCGGTCACATGGTGCCGCTCATTACAGTGATGAATATGCGGCTCCACCTCCCACGTGAGCTCACGGACACACGGACACGGATAACTCCGGTACCGATTTTTCCGGTACCGGAATTATCTGGACGTGTGAGACTGGCCTTAGAAAGCTAATAATCTGCAAATTAACCCCATATCTGTAGGTTAACAGTGTTTTTTGACATGACAGGTTCACTTCAACCTTATATTATTTCATATTGCTTTTAAAATTGTGGGTAATACATGGGACTAGGGTTACACAGCAACATGTAGATGCACAACACAAGATTGTAGAGTTGCGCTATTGCTGTACAATGCAACTAATGATTGTAAATGTGGTCATAACTTGCAATAGTTGGCAGGATTCCAATCCTGCTAAATATTTGTGAATGCAAATTAATCGTAATTAGTTGGCAACATTACATTTTCCAGCTTAATAATGCAACCAGTGTACATTATTATCCAGGACCAGGACTCATGGTGCACAACATGCAGCCCAGGGGCCACACATGGCCGACAATATCATTCTTTGCAGCTTTGAACCATCTGGACACAGAAATGTTTGTGAGTGGTGAATGATCAAATGCATTTTCTAAGTCAGAGAGAAGGTGAGTGGTAGTGCATAAGCGGCAAGCAATAATAGTGTAGACATTTTTGGCTCCCACATTTATGGGTTCTCTTGCTTGACCTCTGTTTGCACTCCAGAAACCAGCATGGTAACTGAGCAAGATGAGGTAGTCTCAGCAGATGTCTCCTTTGGAGTTCACAAGTTGTAAAATGCTAGTCTATTTCCCTAACAAAATGATCTTAAATGCATGGCCTCCTTCTCTCTGGAGTGCCGATTTAGGAAGAGGGGGATATTTATGGTAAATTATATTGGAATACCATTAGTTTTTCTGAAAGTACTGCCCCCATTAGTTTTTATAGCTTTCCTTTGGAGTACTTCAGTATCAATGTGTGCTCCTCAGACCATATGGTCAAAAACTCCCTCTGTCAAGGTTTCTTTACCATGAGAAGCATAAATCTGCTGAATATACCACAAGAGCTTGTTACAAGGAGAACCTTCCATCATTTCAAAATGGGATTAGATGCTTTTTGAATAAAATATCATAAATATGTATATACATGCATAAAAATTCTTGTTCTAAAATCAAAACTCGTGATCAAGTGAAAAAAAACTTGCTTTGCTCTTTAAGGCAGACTGGAGCATGCATTATGGATGTTCCTAAACCCATTGCATTTATTTTTTCCTATCCCCTGGTTGAACTTGATGGACATGTTAGGCTGTTTGCACACGGTGCATTTTTTATGCATTTTTTCCGCTTGGAAATGGTCCCAAACTACTATGGAATCCTTATGTAAGCTAATTCAATGACAATCCTGAAGTGTTGTGCACATGATCAGTAAATTTCCTTTGAGTATTTGCAGTGCATTTTTTTCTGCAGCATGTCAATTCTTTGTGCGTTTCTGCAGCGTTTTTCACCCATTGACTTCAACTGAGTCAGTCAAATCCACAGCAAACACACAGGTATAAATATGTTTGTGAACTTGCTGTGAATTTGCTGAGTTTTTGTTTGCATTTTTACCAGCTTCCTATGGTGTTTCCCACAACATCAATGGTGTGAAAGCGTTGGAAAAAACAGCGTGGTAGTTCTTATGTGCAGTAACACTACCGCCGGTAAGACCCTCGGTAGGGCGCTGTGTGGTCATCCTGTCAGATGTCAACGTGACCACGCAGCTGTGACTGTGACTCGCAGCGATGACCTGCCTGAGGTAAAAAGCTTACCACGGGTCAGCAGGAGTGGGCTTATGAGACTACTGCTCCCATCAGGCTACGTCTGCTGTCACTGATAACAGTGAGAGCAGATGTCGCTGATGGGAGGCGTAGTCTCATCAGACAGCGCCTGTGCTCACAGTTAAAGAAAAAAAAAGAAAATAATTACATACAATTCAAATTCAAATAAAAACCCATTATACTCACCTAACATCAAATCCCCGATGCCCTCGTCTCCTAGAAATAATCAAAAATAATAAACCACCATATACTCACATGTTTGCAGTAGTCCATGTAATCCTGAGTGTCCCATGGCAATCTCACGTGTAGAACAGTCACATCGGGAGATGTGACTGCTCTACTCGGCCCCCGGCGATACACTGACAGGAGGTAATTGCTCCCGCAGTGTATCACTGAGCTGCCGTGAGAGAGTTCACCTGATCACTTACGGCATCACTGCATGAGAACTTTCTCACGGCAGCTCAGTACTATACACTGTGGGAGCAATTACCTCCTGTCAGTGTATCGCCGGCTGTCGTTGACAGCAGTCACATCAGGATCATCGTGGGACATTATGGATTATTATCTTCTCTGTGGACAGGTGAGGGATATTGTGGTTTATTATTTTATTTTTGTTGCAGGGGATGTTGGCTTGCGTGGATTAAGCGTCCGGTGAGTATGGTTTAATTGAGATTCATTAAAGCAGTCTGTGTCATTATTTCAAATAAAGGACTTTATTCTGGTGCCTGTGTTTTTTATACAATATTTCTATGGGGTTACTAATGGATAGCTGTCTTATAGACGCCTCCCCATTACTAACCTGTGGATTTGATGTCACCTGACAATACAAAAGTGACATCAACCCCCCCAACTATCACGTCATTCGCCAATGCTACAGGGCAAATGTGAAGAGCGAGGCTAAGCACCACATTTTTCTGGGGCGGCTGAGAGGTGATATTTTTAGTCTGGGAGGGGGCCTATATCCATGGCCCCTTCCTAAGCTATTAATATCAGCCCACAGCTTTCTGCCTAGCCTTTGCTGGTTAGATATTATAGGGGGACCCTATGTCAATTTTTTTCTTGGGTCCCCCTGTAAACTAGCCAGTAAAAGCTAAGCAAACAGCTGTGAACTGATAATAATAGCCGGGGAACCTTTATGGCTATTGGCTAATTCCCAGAATATTAACATCAGCACTCACCCATTGGCTTCCCTCTGCTGGTTATTAAGATTATGTGGGATCCCACACAGCTTTTTTTGATTTTTTTTTCTTTAAAATTAACAGTTGCTGTTTGGTTACAGCCTATGTACATTTGTTCTGTTAACACACCTACATAGGCTGATGACAATGTGTAGAACAGAAGAACAAATGATGATCAAAGAGGCAATGATGTCAGTATAAAAACCACAATTTTATTAAATAGATACGTATAAAAGCATACTACCAATTTTAAGGAAAATGGAACAACTAACATATATCACACCATCACTAGTGTTGACGCACAGCGCCCCGTGACACATAGCTAACTCCCATATTGGGTATTAGTGGAAGGCAGTACTGAGAAAGTACAAACATGTATTGTGATTATCAACTCATAATTATTGTCCAATATGCCATCACACTTTATAATCACGTTAGCCTATCTCATAAACCTCATGACCCCATTGGGCCTATACACGCTAGGAAGATATAATTACCCTTACATGAATTGCGTCTTAGCTGCTGTGTCACCAGGCTGCGTGCGTCTGCCCCGACGCGCGTTTCGGACACCTTTTTCAAGGGGCCTAATGTGTGCACATCCCTCCGACATTAAATAGCTCTGGGATGCAGCGTGGTACGCCGCAAACCAGATGTGGAGTGCCCTCCCCCGGAAGTGACGCGCGCTGTTGCCCGGTCACCAGCGACGCAGGCAGGCGTCGGCTTCATAACGTGGGCAGAGCCGACCAGGCATCCACCACGTCACAAGACGCCGAGAGCCCGCAGGCACAGCTAGGAGTGGGCATCATGCGCGTACAGAGGAGGACATGCTGAGACGGAGAACACCTATAACGCTGCACACATATATATAACATCAGGTCACCATAACCTATGTTACTCATATCAATTACCGGGCACCACTGATCTTCAAGTACATGGATGTAAAAATACAAAACATACTACAACATATTAAGACAAAACAAACAGCAATATTAGCATAAGTATATATATCAGATGATCCGATTGTATTCAGGTCTCCCATTAGAGTCCATATCTTGTTTGTTTTCATCCGATTTTTAGGATTCATTCAGCCACGGCTATTATTGCGAAACACATCATATAACATATATACTATATTCTAAAAGAGAAAAAAACATAAAAATAATGAATAAAAAACACTAAGAGATGGTGAGAGATACATAAATAACCGTCGACAAACGATAGGATGGAACTATAGAAATGGGACATAACTGATATTTTCATTAAGCCAAGATGGATATAGTGAACCTATGGTCCATATCCACCTGGACTCAAGTTGGTCCAATCTTTTTGTCATATCACCCCCCCGATACCAGCATCGAGCATATCGATGCCACGGACTCTAAACAGAGTCCCATCACAGTTGTGGTATTGCCTAAAATGATACTAATTGTATCATATGTCCCGGGTGGGATGAAGTCGCATGCAGCAGCATATTAGTGGAGGTTGGTTTGGGGCAGGGGTCGCAGGATGACTTGGAACGCTTTATGGCATCCTTGAACCATAATGATTTAAATATATACTGTCATGATCTCCATGGCCAGAGAACTAGCATAAGCCTCTATAGGAACAAGCTCTTGGAAGATGTAACTGTACTGACCATGAACTAAACCTACCGCATCATCTAGAAGTAGCCAGGTAGCATGTCCTACTTTTTATCCCTATATGCCCAGCGCCGGCCGGAGAACTAAATAATGCTAGCAGAGGGAAATATAAGACCTGACTCACCTCTAGAGAAATGCCCAAAAGGAGACAGAAGCCCCCCACATATATTGGCGGTGATATGAGATGAAACAACAAACGCAGCAGGAAAATAGTTTTAGCAAATTTGAGGTCCGCTTTCTAGATAGCAGAAGACAGAAAGCACACTTTCATGGTCAGTAGAAAACCCTAACAAAACACATCCAGAAATTACTTTAGGACTCTGGCATTAACTCATAATACCAGAGTGGCAATTCCTGATCAACAAGAGCTTTCCAGACACAGTAACGAAACTGCAGCTGTGAACTGGAACCAAAATACAAAAACAAAACATGGACGAATGTCCAACTTATCTAGTAGATGTCTGGGAGCAGGAACAAGCACAGAGAGGCTTCTGATAACATTGATGACCGGCAAGCATCTAACAGAGAAGCCAGGTTATATAGCGACACCCAGATCTAATCAGAACAGGTGAACAGGGAAGATGATGTCACAAGTTCAATTCCACCAGTAGCCACCGGGGGAGCCCAGAATCCAAATTCACAACAGTACCCCCCCCTCAAGGAGGGGGCACCGAACCCTCACCAGAACCACCAGGGCGATCAGGATGGGCCCTATGAAAGGCACGAACCAGATCAGAGGCATGAACATCAGATGCAGTGACCCAAGAATTATCCTCCTGGCCGTATCCCTTCCACTTGACCAGATACTGGAGTCTCCGTCTGGAAACACGGGAGTCTAGGATCCTTTCCACAACGTACTCCAACTCACCCTCAACCAACACCGGAGCAGGAGGCTCAACGGAAGGCACAACCGGTGCCTCATACCTGCGCAATAACGACCGATGAAAAACGTTATGAATAGAAAAGGATGCAGGGAGGTCCAAACGGAAGGAAACAGGGTTAAGAATCTCCAATATTTTATACGGACCGATGAACCGAGGCTTAAACTTAGGAGATGAGACCCTCACAGGGACAAAACGAGAAGACAACCACACCAAATCTCCAACACAAAGCCGAGGACCAACACGACGGTGACGGTTGGCAAAAAGCTGAGTCTTCTCCTGGGACAACTTTAAATTGTCCATCACCTGCCCCCAGATATGATGCAATCTCTCCACCACCGCATCCACTCCAGGACAATCCGAGGATTCCATCTGACCGGAGGAAAATCGAGGATGGAACCCCGAATTACAGAAAAACGGGGAAACCAAGGTGGCAGAGCTGGCCCGATTATTGAGGGCGAACTCCGCCAATGGCAAAAAAGCAACCCAATCATCCTGGTCAGCAGACACAAAACACCTCAGATATGTCTCCAGGGTCTGATTAGTCCGCTCGGTCTGGCCACCAGTCTGAGGGTGAAAAGCAGACGAAAAAGACAAATCCATGCCCATCCTAGCACAAAATGCCCGCCAAAATCTAGACACAAATTGGGTTCCTCTGTCAGAAACGATATTCTCAGGAATACCATGCAAACGAACAACATTTTGAAAAAACAGGGGCACCAACTCGGAAGAAGAAGGCAATTTGGGCAGGGGAACCAAATGAACCATCTTAGAAAAACGGTCACACACCACCCAGATGACAGACATCTTCTGAGAAACAGGCAGATCTGAAATAAAATCCATCGAGATGTGTGTCCAAGGCCTCTTAGGAACAGGCAAGGGCAACAATAATCCACTAGCCCGAGAACAACAAGGCTTGGCCCGAGCACAAACGTCACAAGACTGCACAAAGCCTCGCACATCTCGTGACAGGGAAGGCCACCAGAAGGATCTTGCCACCAAATCCCTGGTACCAAAAATTCCAGGATGACCTGCCAACGCAGAAGAATGCACCTCAGAGATGACTTTACTGGTCCAATCATCAGGAACAAACAGCCTATCAGGCGGACAACGATCCGGTCTATCCGCCTGAAACTCCTGCAAGGCCCGCCGCAGGTCTGGAGAAACAGCTGACAAGATAACTCCCTCCCTAAGAATACCTGTGGGGTCAGAGTTGCCAGGTGAATCAGGCTCAAAACTCCTAGAAAGGGCATCCGCCTTAACACTCTCAGAACCTGGTAGGTACGATACCACAAAATCAAACCGAGAAAAAAATAATGACCAGCGCGCCTGTCTAGGATTCAGGCGCCTGGCGGTCTCAAGATAAATCAAATTTTTGTGGTCAGTCAATACCACCACCTGATGTCTGGCCCCCTCGAGCCAATGGCGCCACTCCTCAAACGCCCACTTCATGGCCAAAAGCTCCCGATTCCCAACATCACAATTCCGCTCAGCGGGCGAAAATTTACGGGAAAAGAAGGCACAAGGCCTCATCACGGCGCAGTCAGAACTTTTCTGCGACAACACTGCCCCAGCTCCGATCTCAGAAGCGTCGACCTCAACCTGAAAAGGAAGAGTCACATCAGGCTGACGCAACACAGGGGCAGAAGAAAAACGGCGCTTAAGCTCCTGAAAGGCCTCCACAGCATCAGGGGACCAATTAGCAACATCAGCACCCTGTCTAGTCAAATCGGTCAATGGCTTAACGACATCCGAAAAACCAGAAATAAATCGACGATAAAAGTTGGCAAAGCCCAAAAATTTCTGAAGACTTTTAAGAGAAGAGGGCTGCGTCCAATCACAAATAGCTTGAACCTTGACAGGATCCATCTCAATGGAAGAGGGAGAAAAAATATATCCCAAAAAGGAAATTCTCTGAACCCCAAAAACGCACTTAGAACCCTTGACACACAGAGAATTAGACCGCAAAACCTGAAAAACCCTCTTAACTTGCCGGACATGAGAGTCCCAGTCATCCGAAAAAATCAGAATATCATCCAGATACACTATCATAAATGTATCCAAAAAATCGCGGAAAATATCATGCATAAAGGACTGGAAGACTGAAGGGGCATTAGAAAGACCAAAAGGCATCACCAAATACTCAAAGTGGCCCTCGGGCGTATTAAATGCGGTTTTCCACTCATCCCCCTGCCTGATCCGCACCAAATTATACGCCCCACGGAGATCAATCTTAGAGAACCACTTGGCCCCCTTTATGCGAGCAAACAAATCAGTCAGCAACGGCAATGGGTATTGATATTTAACCGTGATTTTATTCAAAAGCCGATAATCAATACATGGTCTCAAAGAGCCGTCTTTTTTTGACACAAAGAAAAAACCGGCTCCTAAGGGAGATGACGATGGACGAATATGTCCCTTTTCCAAGGACTCCTTTATATATTCTCGCATAGCAGTATGTTCAGGCACAGACAGATTAAATAAACGACCCTTTGGGTATTTACTACCCGGAATTAAATCTATAGCACAATCGCACTCACGGTGCGGAGGTAGTGAACCCAGCTTGGGTTCTTCAAAGACGTCACGATAATCAGACAGGAACTCAGGGATTTCAGAGGGAATAGATGATGAAATGGACACCAAAGGTACGTCCCCATGAGTCCCCTTACATCCCCAGCTCAACACAGACATAGCTCTCCAGTCAAGGACTGGGTTGTGAGACTGCAGCCATGGCAATCCCAGCACCAAATCCTCATGTAGATTATACAGCACCAGAAAACGAATAGTCTCCTGGTGATCCGGATTAATACACATAGTCACTTGTGTCCAGTATTGTGGTTTATTATTAGCCAATGGGGTGGAGTCAATCCCCTTCAGAGGAATAAGAGTTTCCAAAGGCTCTAAATCATACCCACAACGATTGGCAAAGGACCAATCCATAAGACTCAAAGCGGCGCCAGAGTCGATATAGGCGTCAGTAGTAATAGATGACAAAGAGCAAATCAGGGTCACAGACAAAATAAATTTAGACTGTAAAGTGCCAATGGAAACGGATTTATCAAGCTTTTTAGTACGCTTAGAGCACGCTGATATAACATGAGTAGAATCCCCACAATAGAAACACAACCCATTTTTCCGTCTAAAATTCTGCCGCTCGCTTCTGGACAGAATTCTATCACACTGCATGCTTTCTGGCGTCTTCTCAGTGGACACCGCCAGATGGTGCACAGGTTTGCGCTCCCGCAGACGCCTATCGATCTGAATGGCCATTGTCATGGACTCATTCAGACCCGCAGGCACAGGGAACCCCACCATAACATCCTTAATGGCATCAGAGAGACCCTCTCTGAAAGTAGCCGCCAAGGCACACTCATTCCACTGAGTAAGCACAGACCATTTACGGAATCTTTGGCAGTAAATTTCAGCTTCATCTTGCCCCTGCGACAGGGACATCAAAGTTTTTTCTGCCTGAAGTTCCAAATGAGGTTCCTCATACAGCAAGCCCAAGGCCAAAAAAAACGCATCCACATTGCGCAACGCAGGATCCCCTGGTGCCAATGCAAAAGCCCAGTCTTGAGGGTCACCGCGGAGCAAGGAAATCACAATCCCAACCTGCTGTGCAGAGTCTCCAGCAGAACGAGATCTCAGGGACAAAAATAGCCTACAATTATTTCTAAAATTCTGAAAGCTAGATCTATTCCCTGAGAAGAATTCCGGCAAAGGAATTCTCGGCTCAGATACCGGAGCATGAATAATAAAATCTTGCAAATTTTGTACTTTCGTGGTGAGATTATTCAAACCTGCAGTTACACTCTGAAGATCCATTATTAACAGGTGAACACAAAGCCATTCAAAGATTATAAGGAGAGAGAAAAAAAAGAAAGACTGCAGCATAGACAGACTGGCAAGTGATCCAATTAAGAGCACAGAGGAAAAAAAAAAAAAAACTCTCAGCAGACTTCTTATTTCTCTCCTTTCTCAGCCAAGGATTTTAACCCTTTAGTGGGCCGGTCAAACTGTCATGATCTCCATGGCCAGAGAACTAGCATAAGCCTCTATAGGAACAAGCTCTTGGAAGATGTAACTGTACTGACCATGAACTAAACCTACCGCATCATCTAGAAGTAGCCAGGTAGCATGTCCTACTTTTTATCCCTATATGCCCAGCGCCGGCCGGAGAACTAAATAATGCTAGCAGAGGGAAATATAAGACCTGACTCACCTCTAGAGAAATGCCCAAAAGGAGACAGAAGCCCCCCACATATATTGGCGGTGATATGAGATGAAACAACAAACGCAGCAGGAAAATAGTTTTAGCAAATTTGAGGTCCGCTTTCTAGATAGCAGAAGACAGAAAGCACACTTTCATGGTCAGTAGAAAACCCTAACAAAACACATCCAGAAATTACTTTAGGACTCTGGCATTAACTCATAATACCAGAGTGGCAATTCCTGATCAACAAGAGCTTTCCAGACACAGTAACGAAACTGCAGCTGTGAACTGGAACCAAAATACAAAAACAAAACATGGACGAATGTCCAACTTATCTAGTAGATGTCTGGGAGCAGGAACAAGCACAGAGAGGCTTCTGATAACATTGATGACCGGCAAGCATCTAACAGAGAAGCCAGGTTATATAGCGACACCCAGATCTAATCAGAACAGGTGAACAGGGAAGATGATGTCACAAGTTCAATTCCACCAGTAGCCACCGGGGGAGCCCAGAATCCAAATTCACAACAATATACATCACGTATCACCATTGAGTTCTTGGATGTATTATTACGTAAGGACGAAAAAGGGGAAGTTCAAACTAATATTTTCCGCAAACCAACCTCCACTAATATGCTGCTGCATGCGACTTCATCCCACCCAGGACATATGATACAATCAGTACCCACTGGGCAATTTCTGCGTCTTCGCAGATTGTGCTCAGTTGATGAGGACTTTGCTAGTCAGGCGGAAGATCTTACATTACGATTGCGGGAACGTGGGTATAGTAATCGCATGATTAAAAAAGCCTTTAATAGGGCTAAGTATGCGTCAAGGAATACTCTGCTATATGGCCCTAAACAGCCCAAGAAAGACAAGAATATGGTCAGATTTGTGACAAATTACCATTCACAGTTTGCCCGCATGAGGAGCATCATGGAGAAGTCGTGGCACATTTTGAAGGCGGATCTGTTGTGAATTTGGATTCTGGGCTCCCCCGGTGGCCGCTTGTGGAATTGGACTTGTCATCCTCTTTCCTGTTTCACCTGGTTCCATCAGTAGTGGGTGTCGCTATTTAAGCTCATTTCTCTGGTGGTTTCTTGCCGGTCAACAATGTTATCTGATGCCTCTCAGTGCTTGTTCCTGCTTCTAGACAACTACTAGATAAGTTGGACTTTTGTCCATGTTTTGTTTTGCCTATTTGTTCCAGTTCACAGCTGAAGTTTTGTTACTGTGTCTGGAAAGCTCTCGTTTATCAGGGATTGCTACTCTGGCGTTATGAGTTAATGCCAGAGTTTAAGGTAATCTCTGGATGGTGTTTTGTTAGTGTTTTTCTGCTGACCATGAAAGTATACTATCTGTCTTCTGCTATCTAGAAAGCGGACCTCAAATTTGCTAAGACTATTTTCCTGCTGCGTTTGTTGTTTCATCTGAACTCACCGTCATTATATGTGGGGGGCTACTGTCTTCTTTGGAATATTTCTCTAGAGGTGAGCCAGGTCTTATATTTCCCTCTGCTAGCTATTTAGGTCTTAGGCCAGAGCTGGGCATCTAGCGATAAATAGGAAATGCTACCTGGCTATTTCTAGTTGCGCGGCAGGCTTAGTTCATGGTCAGTATAGTTCCATCTTCCGAGAGCTTGTCCCTCTATAGGCTTGCTATGATCTCTGCCTGCAGAGATCATGACAGTTTGACCGGCCCATAAAGTGTTAAAGACCCAGGTTGAGAAAGGAGAGTTATAAGAAGTCTGCTGGAATTTTTTTTTTTTTTCCTCCAGTCTGCCTTGCTGCAGTCTTTTTTCTCTCTCTCCTCCTAATCTCTGTATGCTCTGTGTGCACCTGACAATAATGGATCTCCAGAGTGTAACTGCGGGTTTGAATAATCTCATCACGAAAGTACAAAATTTACAAGATTTTGTGGTACATGCTCCGGTATCTGAGCCGAGAATTCCTTTGCCGGAGTTCTTCACAGGGAATAGAGCTAGCTTCCAGAATTTCCGAAATAATTGTAAGCTTTATTTGTCCCTGAAGTCTCGTTCAGCTGGAGACCCTGCTCAGCAGGTTAGGATTGTGATTTCCTTGCTCAGGGGTGACCCTCAAGATTGGGCCTTCTCATTGCCAGCAGGGGATCCTGCGTTACGCGATGTGGATGCGTTTTTTCTGGCCTTGGGCTTGCTTTATGAGGAACCTCATTTGGAACTTCAGGCAGAAAAAACTTTGATGGCACTATCTCAGGGGCAAGACGAAGCTGAGGTTTTCTGCCAAAAATTCCGTAAATGGTCTGTGCTTACTCAGTGGAATGAGTGCGCCTTGGCGGCAACTTTCAGAGAAGGTCTCTCTGATGCCGTTAAGGATGTTATGGTGGGGTTCCCTTTGCCTGCAGGTCTGAATGAGTCCATGACAATGACATTTGAGCCTGACTCCCCTGGTAATTCTGAACCTACAGGTATCCTTAAGGATGGAGTGATATTGTCTGCCGTTTCTCCAGACATGCGGCGGGCCTTGCAGGAGTTTCAGGCGGATAGACCTGATCATTGCCCACCTGGTAGACTGTTTGTTCCTGATGATTGGACCAGTAAAGTTATTTCTGAGGTTCATTCTTCTGCGTTGGCAGGTCATCCTGGAATCTTTGGTACCAGGGATTTGGTGGCAAGGTCCTTCTGGTGGCCTTCCCTGTCACGAGATGTACGAGGCTTTGTGCAGTCTTGTGACGTTTGTGCTCGGGCCAAGCCTTGTTGTTCTCGCGCTAGTGGATTGTTGTTGCCCTTGCCTATCCCAAAGAGGCCTTGGACGCACATCTCGATGGATTTTATTTCGGATCTTCCTGTTTCTCAGAAGATGTCTGTCATCTGGGTGGTGTGTGACCGTTTCTCTAAGATGGTCCATTTGGTTCCCCTGCCCAAGTTGCCTTCTTCTTCTGAGTTGGTTCCTCTGTTTTTTCAGAATGTTGTCCGATTGCACGGTATTCCTGAGAATATTGTTTCTGACAGAGGTACCCAATTTGTGTCTAGATTTTGGCGGGCATTCTGTGCTAGGATGGGCATAGATTTGTCTTTTTCATCTGCTTTTCACCCTCAGACTAATGGCCAGACCGAGCGGACTAATCAGACCCTTGAGACATATCTGAGGTGTTTTGTCTCTGCTGACCAGGATGATTGGGTTGCTTTTTTGCCATTGGCAGAGTTCGCCCTCAATAATCGGGCCAGTTCTTCCACCTTGGTGTCCCCGTTTTTCTGTAATTCGGGGTTTCACCCTCGATTTTCCTCCGGTCAGGTGGAATCCTCGGATTGTCCTGGAGTGGATGCGGTGGTGGAGAGATTGCATCACATCTGGGGGCAGGTTATGGACAATTTGAAGTTGTCCCAGGAGAAGACTCAGCGTTTTGCCAACCGTCGTCGTCGTGTTGGTTCTCGGCTTTGTGTTGGAGATTTAGTGTGGTTGTCTTCTCGTTTTGTCCCTATGAGGGTCTCTTCTCCTAAGTTTAAACCTCGGTTCATCGGCCCTTATAGAATATTGGAGATTCTTAATCCTGTTTCTTTCCGTTTGGACCTCCCTGCGTCCTTTTCCATTCATAACGTTTTTCATCGGTCGTTATTGCGCAGGTATGAGGTACCTGTTGTACCTTCAGTTGAGCCTCCTGCTCCGGTGTTGGTTGAGGGTGAGTTGGAGTACGTTGTGGAGAAAATTTTGGACTCTCGTGTTTCCAGACGGAAACTCCAGTATCTGGTCAACTGGAAGGGTTACGGCCAGGAGGATAATTCTTGGGTCAATGCATCTGATGTTCATGCTTCTGATCTTGTTCGTGCCTTCCATAGGGCTCATCCTGGTCGCCCTGGTGGATCTGGTGAGGGTTCGGTGCCCCCTCCTTGAGGGGGGGGTACTGTTGTGAATTTGGATTCTGGGCTCCCCCGGTGGCCGCTTGTGGAATTGGACTTGTCATCCTCTTTCCTGTTTCACCTGGTTCCATCAGTAGTGGGTGTCGCTATTTAAGCTCATTTCTCTGGTGGTTTCTTGCCGGTCAACAATGTTATCTGATGCCTCTCAGTGCTTGTTCCTGCTTCTAGACAACTACTAGATAAGTTGGACTTTTGTCCATGTTTTGTTTTGCCTATTTGTTCCAGTTCACAGCTGAAGTTTTGTTACTGTGTCTGGAAAGCTCTCGTTTATCAGGGATTGCTACTCTGGCGTTATGAGTTAATGCCAGAGTTTAAGGTAATCTCTGGATGGTGTTTTGTTAGTGTTTTTCTGCTGACCATGAAAGTATACTATCTGTCTTCTGCTATCTAGAAAGCGGACCTCAAATTTGCTAAGACTATTTTCCTGCTGCGTTTGTTGTTTCATCTGAACTCACCGTCATTATATGTGGGGGGCTACTGTCTTCTTTGGAATATTTCTCTAGAGGTGAGCCAGGTCTTATATTTCCCTCTGCTAGCTATTTAGGTCTTAGGCCAGAGCTGGGCATCTAGCGATAAATAGGAAATGCTACCTGGCTATTTCTAGTTGCGCGGCAGGCTTAGTTCATGGTCAGTATAGTTCCATCTTCCGAGAGCTTGTCCCTCTATAGGCTTGCTATGATCTCTGCCTGCAGAGATCATGACACGGATCCAGTGATCGCTAAATTTTTACCAGCAAAGGCTGCAATAACAGCCAGGAGATTTAGGAATTTACGCGATCACTTGGTCTACAGCCACTATGCTGGGGAACCCCAGAATACTTTCTTGGATCGTGTGGTAACGCAACAGGGATGCTCCTCATGTGGCCGCTGTGTCCCTTGTGCAAACATAGAGAGGAGTTGTAATTTTGAGAGTCAGGATGGCTCTCGGATATTTAAGATAAAAAAATGGATAACCTGCACAAGTAGATACGTTATTTATTATGGGGTTTGCCCATGCCGCAAGATTTATGTCGGTATGACCAGTAGGCAGTTGAAAGTATGTGTCAGAGAGCACGTGCTGGGCATAGAGGCTGCGACAACCGTAAAAGATGTGCAGATGTTGAAAACGATCCCCCGTCTGTTTAGAGTCCGTGGCATCGATATGCTCGATGCTGGTATCCGGGGGGGTGATATGACAAAAAGATTGGCCCAACTTGAGTCCAGGTGGATATGGACCATAGGTTCACTATATCTATCTGGACTTAATGAAAATATCAGTTATGTCCCATTTCTATAGTTCCATCCTATCATTTGTCGACGGTTATTTATGTTAGGTTATGGTGACCTGATGTTATATATATGTGTGCAGCGTTATAGGTGTTCTCCGTCTCAGCATGTCCTCCTCTGTACGCGCCTGATGCCCGCTTCTAGCTGCGCCTGCGGGCTCTCGGCGTCTTGTGACGTGATGGATGCCTGGTCGGCTCCGCCCACGTTATGACGCCGACGCCTGCCTGCGTCGCTGGTGACTGGGCAACAGCGCGCGTCACTTCCGGGGGAGGGCACTCCACATCTGGTTTGCGGCATACCACGCTGCATCCCGGAGCTATTTAATGTCGGAGGGATGTGCACACATTAGGCCCCTTGAAAAAGGTGTCCAAAACGCGCATCGGGGCAGACGCATGCAGCCTGGTGACACAGCAGCTAAGACGCAATTCATGTAAGGGTAATTATATCTTCCTAGCGTGTATAGGCCCAATGGGGTCATGAGGTTTATGAGATAGGCTAACGTGATTATAAAGTGTGATGGCATATTGGACAATAATTATGAGTTGATAATCACAATACATGTTTGTACTTTCTCAGTACTGCCTTCCACTAATACCCAATATGGGAGTTAGCTATGTGTCACGGGGCGCTGTGCGTCAACACTAGTGATGGTGTGATATATGTTAGTTGTTCCATTTTCCTTAAAATTGGTAGTATGCTTTTATACGTATCTATTTAATAAAATTGTGGTTTTTATACTGACATCACTGCCTCTTTGATCATCATTTGTTCTTTTGTTCTATGTAGTAGTTGATGATGGGCGATACCTATCCTATTTAAATGCATGGTTATAAAAAAAATACTCTATTATATTACCATGGTTTATTGTCATATATATTTGTTGATGACAATGTGTGCATGTTTATTTGTGTGTATTTGTGTTTACTTATCTGCTTATTAATGAGCATGTCAGGCTGACACCTTTTCATTACTAAGCCTAAGGCTTGGTGTCAATGACTGCTGCTGACACCAAGCCCTAATCCCATTACTCTGATGCTACTGCATCAGCATGAAAAAGGTGGTGTTGAACTAAGAAATTACATAATAAACTTTTTTTTAAAAAATATCTTCATTTAGCAAAATAAAGCCTTAATTGCTGTATAAAAAGCCACAGTGTTTTTCCTGCCAAGAGATGCAGAAACCTTGCAGAAATTTCTGCAAGAAAATACTCAAGGTGCACCTGCCTCAACTTAGAGAAGTTTTCATATTTGTGTGATAAGTGTCAGTACACAGTCATTTTCTCTCCTCTCCACCTCACATTTCTGTGTTGGTCTGTAAAGGTACACGCACACTAAGACCCAGATTAATCAAGACTGGCGATCTTCATACTAGTCTTGATGAGGAGGCTCAGTGGAGTGTGAGGCTCCTGATTCATTAAGAGATGTCTGTGTGTGTACCCTGCTAGAACTCTTAGTCCAGGCCCAGAAGGAGAAATATTTGTGGTCTAGAGAACTCCAGTGTTTGTTATGAATGTGACAAATCAGTCACCATGCCACCGGCCCACCCCAGCTCTGCCCACTTTGTCCGAGCTGGACAAAAATGCTATGGGAATACCAAAAGCCTAAAAATTTTAGTAGAGCCTCAAATTGCCCTAATATTTTGTGACTTTTCAAAGCTTTTTAAGCTAGAATTCAGGTGTAAAAACTTTGGTGAATTGGGCCATTTGTCTTTTAGAATCCAACATACCCGCATAGTTTTTGAAGCAGAAAAGGATTGAGGAACACGTTGGTGGTATTTTTCCTGAAATTTCTTTTACATTTTTCCAGCAACTTGGGGTTGACATTTTTTTTTTTAAATTTCATAGATAAAATAGTGGCGGCTTCCAAGTGGTCTGAAAAATGGCCAGATTGCATCTCTTAGCTGCTTCATGGTTGTCGAAGCCAAAAAGTTTTGACATTGCTGTACTCATATTTGTTCTTTTTAACATTTTGTCATGGAGTTACCACGACAGAGCAGTACCAGAAGACTGCAGCATCTGATGGCTCCTGCTTCGCCGCTGAGAAGAAGCACTTCTCCGGTGTATTAAATGTGTTTGTTTTCTTTCAGCAGGACAGGGGTTAATTGGCCATGTGGAAATCCCTGCTTTCAGCTGTGCTGGTTAGCCACTCCTCTCTCCTATAAAAACTAGGCCTTCTGGCCAGATCCTTGTCTGAGTTAGCACTTGCTTGATAGACCTGGAGAGTGAAGAGCTGGTGTCTGGAAAGCTGGAGAAGTTTATTGTGCAACTGTTGCTTGGTTTGTACGCTTGGAAATTCCTCATCCTTACCTGCCTTATTTATTTACTTCCCCGTCCTTCACACCCTGGTGAATGCCTCTGTTATTTGTGAGAGTATATTTGTGTGAGTGGAATTTTTCATTTACCCTTGTCATTGTTCCCGTCTGTCAGGTTGGTGTACTGCGGTACAAGGTAGCGCCTCTCTTCCTTGGGTGGAGGAAGGGGACAGATGCAGGGCTGCAGTTAGGAGACAGGGCAAGGGTGGAGACCCCGGCATCCTCACCATCTGAGTTATCCCGCGGAATAGGATGAGTTAGGGCGCCCCCTAGTGCTAGGGCCAGGAAAGGTGCCCCTGGTCCCAGTTTACTCGCCAGTCCTATCGTGACATATTTATTGAGCACTTTTTCAAGTGGGTTCCAGGCAGATTCAACCAGAAAAAGGCCCAAGGTGCACATACCCTAAGGCAACTTGGTGCCGAAAGAAGTCTCACCTGCTGCTGTGTCAGCAGTAGGATACAAATCATTGCCCTTTTCTCAAGCTATGCTCCGCTATGCTCCACAGTCATATGCAGGAAATTCGTCAGACTGACAAACGGTGGGACTAGGTGTTCATCACCTTCCTTCGCTCTAGGTTTAATGCTCCTTTAATTTAGCATTGGTTTGTGAACAGTTTATGAATTACAATTAAACTGATTTACTTTTAATACTTGCCAAGGTGATTATAACTCATCTCCAGTAAGTCTCCAACTGCTGCAAAACATATTTCAGATGATTCCAATTCTCAGTCTAATAACACTTTCTTCATTATTGTCCGCTAATCCTGCCTGAGAATGACTTTCATTGCTTGTTGGATTAGAAGGAATTCTGGACAATTAGGATTTGTATTAAAGTTTTTTATTTTATTAACTCCTTAAGGACCTAGCCTAATGTGGCCTTAATGTCCATCTTTTTTGCTATTTAATCATCACATTCTTGGAGCCATCATTTTATTGTCAATATACGAAGACAAGGCTTTAATAGTGGCGCTCCCCACAACAGTAATAATCCAATCCGAACAGATGGAAGCAAATGCCAATGTACAATTTTTTAACACTTTATTAGAAAAAAATCAATAACAAGTACAAAACAATTTTTAAAAAAATGAAGATACTAATACATAATATAGCTGCCCAGCTGGGTAGTATACCCCTAATGTGTCCTAACAGTGTCACCACAAGTTACAACTCATTAAATTAGACATCACTGTAAACTTCTATGAGTGCATCTAATGCCCCATTAATAACGTGTCTTATATTTAAAGTGGCCCCTCCAGGCCTACTCAACGCCCATAGACAAATTCTTAATAGCATATATAATTGTTACAGTTGTAAAGGGCTATCAATGACACAGGGCTATATGTGATGTCTATAATGTGTATAGGTGACTGTCAACAAATTACAGACTGATTACGTTTAAGTAAAGTGCATAGTGCTTGTTTAGAGTCTATCACATGTTATATTGTACATATATCTTCTTTAACAGGGCAGAACACTTCAAATAGAAGTATAACATATAACGTATGCAATGCTAGATAGAGCAAGTGCTCATATATGACAGACAGGAAGTGCATATATTCAATCATGTGGGGCATAAGCCTCCAATGTGGCTGTGCAAATAGCGACCACAAATAAACCCTGGATATCAGTCTAAGTAAACATCCATATAAATATAAAGTAAAAGGGTATACGACCTAGTTCAGGCAGCCACATTGGAGGCTTATGCCCCACATGATTGAATATATGCACTTCCTGTCTGTCATATATGAGCACTTGCTCTATCTAGCATTGCATACGTTATATGTTATACTTCTATTTGAGGTGTTCTGCCCTGTTAAAGAAGATATATGTACAATATAACATGTGATAGACTCTAAACAAGCACTATGCACTTTACTTAAACGTAATCAGTCTGTAATTTGTTGACAGTCACCTATACACATTATAGACATCACATATAGCCCTGTGTCATTGATAGCTCTTTACAACTGTAACAATTATATATGCTATTAAGAATTTGTCTATGGGCGTTGAGTAGGCCTGGAGGGGCCACTTTAAATATAAGACACGTTATTAATGGGGCATTAGATGCACTCATAGAAGTTTACAGTGATGTCTAATTTAATGAGTGGTAACTTGTGGTGACACTGTTAGGACACATTAGGGGTATACTACCCAGCTGGGCAGCTATATTATGTATTAGTATCTTCATTTTTAAAAAAATTGTTTTGTACTTTTTATTGATTTTTTTTCTAATAAAGTGTTAAAAAATTTTACATTGGTATTTGCTTCCATCTGTTCGGATTGGATTATTTTATTGTCAGTGTAACTGCATGAAGGTTTATGCAGAATAAATTATATTTGATAGTGGCATCATTTTGGAGGTACATACAAGATAATATGTAAGAAGTTCTGGATGGGGAAATTTTTCCAGCATCCAGGACAACACCATTTGCATTGCCAGACTTCCGGGGCACACAGGTTACAGAGAAGAGCCGCGCATGCGCAGAGACGAGCTGTATGCTATGCCCACAGTTGGGCAAAGCATAATGCGCAGGCGTGACATTAGACTTAACTGCGCAGGCGCGAAACACTACGCAAATGCCGGGAAGAAATTACTTAGGGAAAAGCAAGAGGTGGGGGAGAAACAGCAAATTCACAACGCCCATTTGACCAGACCGCCGTGATTGACAGGCGAAAACTACGACTTTACTAAAGTATTTTGGCAGCAAAGGTGGGGAATCAGGGGACAATAAAGACACAGTTATAAAGCACAGCTCAGGCCCTATTTAAAGCTATTTTTAGCTCATATTGAAAAAACGGGGTGACAGGTTCCCTTTAATTCTTTATGGGAAGAAATAGAAAAAAAAACAGAAATTCTGCAGATTTTTTGCATTTTAAATGTCATGCTTTCAAATGTTGAACAAATAAAGTGTTAAAGAGGTATTCCCATCTCCAAGATCCTATCTCAATATGTAACAGGTGTAATAATAATAAATATATTAGCAAATACCTCCAATTAGAAATTCAGCATAGTTCTTCTGATTTGATATGTCGATTTCCCCATGTGTAGGGCATTGCTGTAGCGTAGGTTTTCATGGTTTTGACCACTCATATAGTGACAGATAGTTATTAGTGGTCATAACCATGGACAACTATGCTACTGCAATGGCTGTATATGGTGTACCTGACATAGCAAAGCAGAACAACTATACTAGATTTCTTATAACCTCTGCTGATGATATGACAAGGCAGAAATAACCCCGTATAGACTGCATGTTTCCAGGTAGTTATAAATATAATGAACAAGAATGTATAGGGCCAAAGATAGACAAAAAAAAGACTGAAAAAACAGAAAAATCCAAAAGGATGTATATAATTACGGTAATCAGAAAATTAAGAGGACTCCTCCTTATGTCCTTATGTCCAAGACTTTATATAGATGACAAAGTGAATTAGTGGTCGCAGTTATCAACCTTTAAGAAAATTTAGATTAAATGATAGAGTACAGGAGGTGATTTACTAATCCTGTGCAACAATTAGACAGTGCTAACTTAGACTAGACAGTCTGAAAAATTGTCAAATTTATTTAGCTAGTTATACTCTTTAAAAAATTTGGAAAAACTTTAATCTTTCCATGAATTACCATTACGTTATGGAGCGTGTCAGTGAGCGTATCTGTGAGCCCACTCAACCCTGGACAGATGCTGGCTATGTTATATAGATAGTAATTGCCTCTAACAACAGCGATCATACTGGTGCATACTGGTCGATCACTTAGGTATGTATACAGCTTTGTCTTCAACTCTTCCCACAAGTGTTCAATTGGGTTGAGATCTGGGAATTGTGAGGGCACAATCCAGCACCTCTACTTCATTGTAATTGCAAAATTTGTTTGCCAATTTCGACGTATGTTTCTGGTCGTAGTCATGCTGAAACACTGTCGTTCTTTTCATACCCATAGTACTCTAGTGTATGAAGTAACTCGTCTTGTACGATACTCACATATAGCTCAGCATTGAGACCACCATTGATCTTGGTCAAGTATCCAATGCCTTTGGCTGTGAAACAACCCCATATCATCAGGCTTCCTCCACCAAACTTGACAGTTCCTTCAATTTCTTTATCCGTTAGTCCTTTTTTCCTTTGTTTCTTCCAGACTCATTTTCAGCCATCAAAGCTTAGCCTATTGACTTTCATCTTATTGCTCCAAATCACCCATTTCCAGTCTTCTACTGTTCATTTTTTGTACTTTTTTGCAAATTCCAGTCGACACTTCTTATGACGACATTGAAGTTGAGGCTTCTTCACCTTTTATTGGGCCACCATTCCAGATTTCTGTAAACTTTAAATATGCCCTGGGTAATTGTTTGTATAATGTTATGCCATTGCAAGTGCTGCTGTGTATACATATGACCTTCATGTATGTGTTATAGGGAAAGCTGTTGTGAATTTGGATTCTGGGCTCCCCCGGTGGCCGCTTGTGGAATTGGACTTGTCATCCTCTTTCCTGTTTCACCTGGTTCCATCAGTAGTGGGTGTCGCTATTTAAGCTCATTTCTCTGGTGGTTTCTTGCCGGTCAACAATGTTATCTGATGCCTCTCAGTGCTTGTTCCTGCTTCTGACAACTACTAGATAAGTTGGACTTTTGTCCATGTTTCGTTTGCCTATTTGTTCCAGTTCACAGCTGAAGTTTTGTTACTGTGTCTGGAAAGCTCTCGTTGATCAGGGATTGCTACTCTGGTGTTATGAGTTAATGCCAGAGTTTAAGGTAATCTCTGGATGGTGTTTTGTTAGTGTTTTTCTGCTGACCATGAAAGTATACTATCTGTCTTCTGCTATCTAGTAAGCGGACCTCAAATTTGCTAAGACTATTTTCCTGCTGCGTTTGTTGTTTCATCTGAACTCACCGTCATTATATGTGGGGGGCTACTGTCTGCTTTTGAAATATTTCTCTAGAGGTGAGCCAGGTCTTATATTTCCCTCTGCTAGCTATTTAGGTCTTAGGCCAGAGCTGGGCATCTAGCAATAAATAGGAAATGCTACCTGGCTATTTCTAGTTGCGCGGCAGGCTTAGTTCATGGTCAGTATAGTTCCATCTTCCGAGAGCTTGTCCCTCTATAGGCTTGCTATGATCTCTGCTTGCAGAGATCATGACAGTTTGACCGGCCCATAAAGTGTTAAAGACCCAGGTTGAGAAAGGAGAGTTATAAGAAGTCTGCTGGAATTTTTTTTTTTTTTTTTTTCCCTCCAGTTTGCCTTGCTGCAGTCTTTTTTCTCTCTCTCCTCCTCATCTCTGTATGGCTCTGTGTGCACCTGACAATAATGGATCTTCAGAGTGTAACTGCGGGTTTGAATAATCTCATCACGAAAGTACAAAATTTACAAGATTTTGTGGTACATGCTCCAGTATCTGAGCCGAGAATTCCTTTGCCGGAGTTCTTCACAGGGAATAGAGCTAGCTTCCAGAATTTCCGAAATAATTGTAAGCTTTATTTGTCCCTGAAGTCTCGTTCAGCTGGAGACCCTGCTCAGCAGGTTAGGATTGTGATTTCCTTGCTCAGGGGTGACCCTCAAGATTGGGCCTTCTCATTGCCAGCAGGGGATCCTGCGTTGCGCGATGTGGATGCGTTTTTTCTGGCCTTGGGCTTGCTTTATGAGGAACCTCATTTGGAACTTCAGGCAGAAAAAACTTTGATGGCACTATCTCAGGGGCAAGACGAAGCTGAGGTTTACTGCCAAAAATTCCGTAAATGGTCTGTGCTTACTCAGTGGAATGAGTGCGCCTTGGCGGCAACTTTCAGAGAAGGTCTCTCTGATGCCGTTAAGGATGTTATGGTGGGGTTCCCTGTGCCTGCAGGTCTGAATGAGTCCATGACAATGGCTATTCAGATTGATAGGCGTCTGCGGGAGCGCAAACCGGTGCACCATCTGGCGGTGTCTATGGAAAAGACGCCAGAAAGTATGCAGTGTGATAGAATTCTGTCCAGGAGCGAGCGACAGAATTTTAGACGGAAGAATGGATTGTGCTTCTATTGTGGGGATTCTACTCATGTTATATCAGCATGCTCTAGGCGTACAAAGAAGCTTGATAAGTCTGTTTCCATTGGCACCATTCAGTCTAAATTTATTTTGTCTGTAACCCTGATTTGCTCTTTGTCATCCATTGCCACGGACGCCTATGTTGACTCTGGCGCCGCTCTGAGTCTTATGGATTGGTCCTTTGCCAATCGTTGTGGTTTTGATTTAGAGCCTTTGGAGACTCTTATTCCTCTGAAGGGGATTGACTCCACCCCATTGGCTAATAATAAACCACAATACTGGACACAAGTAACCATGCGTATCAATCCGGATCACCAGGAGATTATTCGTTTCCTGGTGCTGTATAATTTACATGACGATTTGGTACTGGGATTGCCATGGTTGCAGTCTCACAATCCAGTCTTGGACTGGAGAGCAATGTCTGTGTTGAGCTGGGGATGTAAGGGTATTCATGGGGACTTACCTTTGGTTTCTATTTCGTCGTCCATTCCCTCTGAAGTCCCTGAGTTCCTCTCAGATTATCAAGACGTCTTTGACGAACCCAAGCTTGGGTCGTTACCTCCGCACCGTGAGTGCGATTGTGCCATAGATTTGATACCGGGTTGCAAATATCCAAAGGGTCGTTTGTTTAATTTGTCCGTGCCGGAACATGCTGCTATGCGGGAATATATAGAGGGTGCTAAGTGGTTCTCTAAAATTGATCTTCGTGGGGCGTATAATTTGGTGCGGATCAGGCAGGGGGATGAGTGGAAGACCGCATTTAATACGCCCGAGGGCCACTTTGAGTATTTGGTCATGCCTTTTGGTCTTTCTAATGCCCCTTCAGTTTTCCAGTCTTTTATGCATGATATTTTCCGCGATTTTCTGGATAAATTTATGATAATATATCTGGATGATATTCTGATTTTTTCTGATGACTGGGACTCTCATGTCCAGCAGGTCAGGAGAGTTTTTCAGGTTCTGCGGTCTAATTCTTTATGTGTGAAGGGGTCTAAGTGCGTTTTTGGGGTCCAGAAAATTTCCTTTTTGGGGTATATTTTTTCTCCCTCTTCCATTGAGATGGATCCCGTCAAGGTGCAAGCTATTTGTGACTGGACTCAGCCCTCCTCTCTTAAGGGTCTTCAGAGATTTTTGGGCTTTGCCAACTTTTACCGCCGATTTATTGCTGGTTTTTCGGATGTCGTTAAACCACTGACTGATTTGACCAGACATGGCGCTGATGTTGCTAATTGGTCCCCTCATGCTGTAGAGGCCTTTCAGGAGCTTAAGCACCGTTTTGCCTCTGCCCCTGTGTTACGTCAGCCTGATGTGAATCTGCCTTTTCAGGTTGAGGTTGACGCTTCGGAGATCGGAGCTGGGGCAGTGTTGTCGCAGAAAGGTTCCGACTGCTCCGTCATTAGACCTTGTGCCTTCTTTTCTCGCAAATTTTCGCCCGCAGAGCGGAATTATGATGTTGGGAATAGGGAGCTTTTGGCCATGAAGTGGGCGTTTGAGGAGTGGCGCCATTGGCTAGAGGGGGCTAAGCATCAGGTGGTGGTATTGACTGACCACAAAAATTTGATTTATCTTGAGACTGCCAGGCGCCTGAATCCTAGACAGGCGCGCTGGTCTTTATTTTTTTCTCGCTTTAATTTTGTGGTGTCATACCTACCGGGTTCTAAGAATGTTAAGGCAGATGCCCTTTCTAGGAGTTTTGACCCGGACTCTCCTGGTAATACTGAACCCACAGGTATCCTTAGGGAGGGAGTAATTTTGTCGGCCGTTTCTCCTGATCTGCGGCGGTCCTTGCAAGAGTTTCAGGCGGATAGACCGGATCGTTGTCCGCCTGATAGACTGTTTGTTCCGGATGATTGGACCAGTAGAGTCATCTCTGAGGTACATTCTTCTGCATTGGTAGGTCATCCCGGAATTTTTGGTACCAGGGATTTGGTGGCAAGATCCTTCTGGTGGCCTTCCCTGTCACGAGATGTGCGAGTCTTTGTGCAGTCATGTGACATTTGTGCTCGGGCCAAGTCTTGTAGTTCTCGGGCTAGCGGACTGCTGTTGCCCTTGCCTATTCCTAAGAGGCCTTGGACACACATCTCGATGGATTTTATTTCAGATCTGCCTGTTTCCCAGAAGATGTCTGTCATCTGGGTGGTCTGTGACCGTTTCTCTAAAATGGTCCATTTGGTTCCTCTGCCCAAGTTGCCTTCTTCTTCTGAGTTGGTTCCTCTGTTTTTTCAGAATGTTGTCCGATTGCACGGTATTCCTGAGAATATTGTTTCTGACAGAGGTACCCAATTTGTGTCTAGATTTTGGCGGGCATTCTGTGCTAGGATGGGCATAGATTTGTCTTTTTCATCTGCTTTTCACCCTCAGACTAATGGCCAGACCGAGCGGACTAATCAGACCCTGGAGACATATCTGAGGTGTTTTGTCTCTGCTGACCAGGATGATTGGGTTGCTTTTTTGCCATTGGCAGAGTTCGCCCTCAATAATCGGGCCAGCTCTTCCACCTTGGTGTCCCCGTTTTTCTGTAATTCGGGGTTTCACCCTCGATTTTCCTCCGGTCAGGTGGAATCCTCGGATTGTCCTGGAGTGGATGCGGTGGTGGAGAGATTGCATCACATCTGGGGGCAGGTTATGGACAATTTGAAGTTGTCCCAGGAGAAGACTCAGCGTTTTGCCAACCGTCATCGTCGTGTTGGTTCTCGGCTTTGTGTTGGAGATTTGGTCTGGTTGTCTTCTCGTTTTGTCCCTATGAGGGTCTCTTCTCCTAAGTTTAAACCTCGGTTCATCGGCCCTTATAGAATATTGGAGATTCTTAATCCTGTTTCTTTCCGTTTGGACCTCCCTGCGTCCTTTTCCATTCATAACGTTTTTCATCGGTCGTTATTGCGCAGGTATGAGGTGCCTGTTGTACCTTCAGTTGAGCCTCCTGCTCCGGTGTTGGTTGAGGGTGAGTTGGAGTACGTTGTGGAGAAAATTTTGGACTCTCGTGTTTCCAGACGGAGACTCCAGTATCTGGTCAACTGGAAGGGTTACGGCCAGGAGGATAATTCTTGGGTCAATGCATCTGATGTTCATGCTTCTGATCTTGTTCGTGCCTTCCATAGGGCTCATCCTGGTCGCCCTGGTGGATCTGGTGAGGGTTCGGTGCCCCCTCCTTGAGGGGGGGGTACTGTTGTGAATTTGGATTCTGGGCTCCCCCGGTGGCCGCTTGTGGAATTGGACTTGTCATCCTCTTTCCTGTTTCACCTGGTTCCATCAGTAGTGGGTGTCGCTATTTAAGCTCATTTCTCTGGTGGTTTCTTGCCGGTCAACAATGTTATCTGATGCCTCTCAGTGCTTGTTCCTGCTTCTGACAACTACTAGATAAGTTGGACTTTTGTCCATGTTTCGTTTGCCTATTTGTTCCAGTTCACAGCTGAAGTTTTGTTACTGTGTCTGGAAAGCTCTCGTTGATCAGGGATTGCTACTCTGGTGTTATGAGTTAATGCCAGAGTTTAAGGTAATCTCTGGATGGTGTTTTGTTAGTGTTTTTCTGCTGACCATGAAAGTATACTATCTGTCTTCTGCTATCTAGTAAGCGGACCTCAAATTTGCTAAGACTATTTTCCTGCTGCGTTTGTTGTTTCATCTGAACTCACCGTCATTATATGTGGGGGGCTACTGTCTGCTTTTGAAATATTTCTCTAGAGGTGAGCCAGGTCTTATATTTCCCTCTGCTAGCTATTTAGGTCTTAGGCCAGAGCTGGGCATCTAGCAATAAATAGGAAATGCTACCTGGCTATTTCTAGTTGCGCGGCAGGCTTAGTTCATGGTCAGTATAGTTCCATCTTCCGAGAGCTTGTCCCTCTATAGGCTTGCTATGATCTCTGCTTGCAGAGATCATGACAGAAAGCGCAGTGCTTAATTTAGCCACTAAATGGGGGCACAGAGAAACATGTGAATAGTTAAGATAGGAGGGGCACGGTGGATAAGACAGGGAGGACTTCCTTATAGATCTCAGTTGGGCCAGGGCACCCATGCAGCTCACTTGGGCTAGCCAGCCCTGGGCTACATCGTGCCACTCAATGTTAGAAGAAGTGTAAGACCCAGCGATATAGCATCCCTGGCCAGGACCTCATCAGAAAGAGCAACAGTAACAGTGCTAGCGGTGCAGTATTAGTGGGACTGCAGTTGCTAGAAAATGCTAAGCAGTACTGACAGGTCGCTCATCATGTGGCGCCTTATTGCGTGGGCCAATGCCATCAGAACCGGTGCGAAACAGCTGAGGGAGTCCCCAGATGGAGTAAAGCTGAGCAGAGAGAACGCTGAGGGATCGAACGGTACGGTCAGTCCCGGAAGCGAGCCTAGGAATGGAGAGAGAAGGACAGGGACAGAAGAGGAGTTGCACGTTGTGAAACCTAATGTTGATGCTGGAAAGAATGTGGATATGCTGCAAAACAGCTGAGGGAGTCCCCAGATGGAGAAAAGCTGAGCAGAGAGAATGCTGAGGAATCGAAAGGTACGGTCCGTCCCGGAAGCGAGCTTAGGGATGGAGAGAGAAGGACAGGGACAGAAGAGGAGTTGCACGTTGTGAAACCTAATGTTGATGCTGGAAAGAATGTGGATATGCTGCGTACAGAACCAAGTAAAGCTGTTGTTAAAGTTGAGCTGGATTGTGTCTCTCTTTGTGCGGTGCCATCTACAAAGCATCACTGGTGGCCCAGGGTGGACCCTGATGGCATGGAGACCCAGAACGCTGGTATGCCGAAGGAAAGGCACTATTGCACTGTGTGGAGAGGCCAGGGCGTGAGACAGGGATTACTCTCAGCCATGACTAGTGCTCTGGCCGACCCCTACACTTGCATGCAAGTATGGAGCAATATATGGAAGGCATACTGATCTGCCTGACTGTAAATACTCCTCATTTTCTGTTATCTGATTAGTAGAAAAGCACCAGAATTATACAGTGTGATAAATGATGGCTCCCACCAATGACAATCTGTGATAATTAATGATACATGGTTAGATAGCTCATAGCAGCCAGGGAGGAGGGGTGTTCACACCATTCTTTGGATATGGTTTTTCTGTATTTGTCTTTTATTGCAGTCATCTATTTTATATGAGATTCAGCCATAAATCCACAATGTTTCCTATGAGAACAATCGCAAGCACCTGTACAAATTGGTTACGTGTCCAAAGAAAACATTCACATAATGAATCCCAATTGTAAGCCATGAATATTTCTACAGTCATATCTGTCTATTACAGTTGATGCCCCTCAAGAGCCGCCACAATGTACGGCAAACTCTTCTGCCTCCTCTCTGCTGATATTCCCTAGGTTCTGTAACCATCTGTGTGCTGCAATCTGCTAGCAGCTTCCCCTTTGGACAACTTTCTGTCTTCTGATCACACTCTCCCCTCTCACAAGTAGTGATCCCTCCTTGCAGAGGTTAAGAGAAATGTCTTGAATAAACACAGCATTAATCAATGTCCAAAGGGGCATCAAGGTCACTGCTTCCCTCTGGAAACTGCTCTGTGCTTTAATTGGCTAATTTGTAGTGTTAATTACTGCAGTCAGGATGAGTAATGACATTAAATGCCTGATCTTGGTCTTATTTTTAACTTGCATCATCATTGAAAGACGCTGTGTTGCTGTACTACAAGGCCGAATTCATCCAAATGAAATGAACCGTTGAAACAGAGTTCTTCTTCGGTAGTGAGAGGTAGGAAGGAATCAATGACTTAACGTCCAGAATGATAATGATCAACACGTGAAAAGTTAGATAAAAATAAGGAATCCAGTCCAATTATTATTTTTTTATTTCAAATTATCACATATTAACCCTGTCTCATCGGTCACTCCCAACCACCCCCAGCAAACTGAAATAAGTGGAAGCACCATCCATCAATCTCCACAGGATACGTCAAAGATCCCAAGACATATCTGTGCAAGACTCTATGTGTCACGATTCGACTGGTAAGTGACCTGAACCAGGGGCATAACAGGGAAGGATAAGGAATTACCAAGCGTACAAACCAGACAACAGTCGCTAATAAACTCCTCCAGCACTGCTTCTCAAAACATACTTCTCCCACTCTTATGTCTTTGCAGCAATTGCTAACTCAGAGGAGGACTTGATAATTGAGCCCAGATTTTATAGGGAAAAGGAGTGGCTAACCGGGCACAGCTGAATGCAGGAATTTCCAACATGGCCCATTAACCCTTGTTCTGCTCGAAGAAATAAACACATTTAATAAACTGGAGAAGTGCTTCTTCTCAATGGCGGAGTAGGAGCCACCAGATCCTGCTGTCTTCTGGCTCATCTCTGTCGTGGTAACCCTGTGACTAGTGTTGAGCGATACCGTCCGATACTTGAAAGTATCGGTATCGGAAAGTATCGGCCGATACCGGCAAAGTATCGGATCTAATCCGATACCGATACCCGATACCAATACAAGTCAATGGGACTCAAGTATCGGACGGTATCCCTGATGGTTCCCAGGGTCTGAAGGAGAGGAAACTCTCCTTCAGGCCCTGGGAACCATATTAATGTGTAAAATAAAGAATTAAAATAAAAAATATTGCTATACTCACCTCTCCGAGGGAACCGGCAGCGTTGTTTGCTTAAAATGCGCGCTTTTCCTTCCTTCCGTGACGTCACGGCTTCTGATTGGTCGCGTGCCGCCCATGTGGCGGCGACGCGACCAATCACAGCAAGCCGTGACGTAATTTTCAGGTCCTTCTAGGCATTCAGTATTTTAAAATTACGTTCCGGCTTTGTGATTGGTCGCGTCGCGGTCACATGGGCGACGCGACCAATCAGAAGCCGTGACGTCACGGGAGGCAGGAGACGCGCGCATTTTAAAATGCGCGCGTGTCCAGCCTTCCGTGACGTCATGGCTTGTGATTGGTCGCGTCGCCCATGTGACTGCGACGCGACCAATCACAAAGCCGGAACGTAATTTTAAAATACTGAAGGACCTGAAATTACGTCACGGCTTGCTGTGATTGGTTGCGTCGCGGCCAACATGGGCGACGCGACCAATCACAAGCCGTGACGTCACGGGAGGCTGGACACGCGCGCATTTTAAAATGCGCGCGTCTCCTGCCTCCCGTGACGTCACGGCTTGTGATTGGTCGCGTCGCCCATGTGACCGCGACGCGACCAATCACAAAGCCGGAACGTAATTTTAAAATACTGAATGCCTAGAAGGACCTGAAAATTACGTCACGGCTTGCTGTGATTGGTCGCGTCGCGGCCACATGGGCGGCACGCGACCAATCAGAAGCCGTGACGTCACGGAAGGAAGGAAAGGCGCGCATTTTAAGCAAACAACGCTGCCGGTTCCCTCGGTGAGGTCCAGGCTGCGTCGGAGAGGTGAGTATAGCAATATTTTTTATTTTAATTCTTTATTTTACACATTAATGTTGTTTCGATACCGATACCCGATACCACAAAAGTATCGGATCTCGGTATCGGAATTCCGATACAGCAAATATCGGCCGATACCCGATACTTGCGGTATCGGAATGCTCAACACTACCTGTGACACTATGTATAAATTATTAAATTACTTTAGTTTTCCATATCTCCCATAGATTTAAATTGGTTATCCTGCCAACATAAATTTTGGCACAGGTTCAGAGTGTGGGAACCCCACTAGTGTTTAAAACAGGCGTCTCTTGTTCCTCCTGTTAATAGAGCCAAAGTGTTGTGTGGATGCCTGACCACCGCTTTCTATGCCATCTGATCGTCTACTGCTCACACAGATTCAGTTTCCAATATTTGGACCCCCATCAATCACACATATTATTTGTTGGACAAAGATACAATAGCCAAGCAGTTACCAGGGGTAACTCTTCTGTTTGGGAGCATAAACTGATGATGACCTTTGACACACTCAGTGCGGGAAAGAATGTGTTGCATGGATTTCTGTCTTTTTACATCAATTAAGAAATTTGCTCCTCAGACCATGTGGGGGCATCATAACACAGACCTGGACTCATTCAGACGACCATAAAAAATTAAGACTTCCTTATCTATGAACTGTTCCAATATTTATGGACACAACTGTTTATCACTCTCACATAATGGTAGTTCTGCATCACATCACCTGTCTTATCTATGGCATTATTTCTCAGCTGTATTGTGCATAAATATGTGATTTTCAGAATTTCTATTAGTCTATGACTGATGAAGGGACCTGAGTAGTCTTGAAAGCTTGCAATTTGTTACCATCTTTTCAGTTAGCCATTAAAATTCTAAATATTTTTCTATCTACTGGCTAACACGGTACCAAGATATATATCTTTCCTATGATAATATCTGAAAAATGCACTGATCAGCATGTAGCACTTATGTGTTTCTGGTGCATATAACTAAGTAAACTACAGACATTGTCAGGTTAGCAGTGTTAAACTGATTAAAATGATACCTGTGGTGAAGAAATCCGTCTGGTGGTTCTTGTTTAATCAGTGTTAGAAGTTTTCAGTTAATGATATGCCTATGCTACCGGGCAGGACTATAGGCAGAGTGTATCTTCCTGCTCTAAGCCAGAGAAACCAAGAAGAGACCTGCCCACAGGTTGCCCCGATCTTTGTGGGAGATTGGCAGTAATTGCAATTAGAAAATAACATATCTAGAATCAATGACTTTTGACCAATGTGGTTTGTGGGTGTAAAACAAGCTGACAGATTCCCTTTCCAAGTAAAACAATGCTGTAACTGTAAGGAAATATCATCTGGGGCTAGAGCCTTGCTTTTAGTATAAATATAAAATGGATTCAGAAGATGAATTCTAAAAATTAAATCTAATACTACATAAATAGGTAGAGATGGCACTGATGAAGTGGTGTTGATCTTGGCTGTACAACAATGTTATCCATGGTCTTATATAGGTCAGTGTTGTGAATTCCGTTCTCGAACTCCCTCCTGTGGTCATGAATGGTACTTCGGCGAGTTCTGTCCGTGGACTCCCTCTGGTGGCTGTGAGTGGAACTGCTGGCTCTGAGGTTGCTTCCTCAGCTGTCCTCGTTTGCGGGTAGGCTGGCTTCTCTATTTAACTCCACTCAGATCGTTACTTCATGCCAGCTGTCAATGTATCAGTACTGGTTCAGATCTCTCTCGGATCTTTCTGATGACCTGTCTACTCCAGCAGAAGCTAAGTCCCTGCTAGTTCATTTGTTGTTCATTGTGTACTTAATATCTTTATTAGTACTTGCTAAATTCTAGTCCAGCTTGCTAACATGATATTGCCTTGCTAGCTGGAAGCTCTGGGGTGCAGAGTGGCACCTCCGCACCGTGAGTCGGTGCGGGGGTCTTTTTGCACACTCTGCGTGGCTTTTTGTAGTTTTTTGTGCTGACCGCATAGATCCCTTTCCTATCCTCAGTCTATTTAGTAAGTCTGGTCTCCTTTGCTGAAACCTGTTTCATTCCTGTGTTTGTGACTTTCCTCTTAACTCACAGTCAATATTTGTGGGGGGCTGCCTTTTCCTTTGTGGAATTTCTCTGAGGCAAGGTAAGGCTATATTTTCTATCTTTAGTGGTAGTTAGCTCTTAGGCTGTGAAGAGGCGTCTAGGGAGAGTTAGGTACGCTCCATGGCTATTTCTAGTGTGTGTGATAGGATTAGGGTTTGCGGTCAGCAGAGATCCCACTCCCCAGAGCTTGTCCAGTCATCTAGTTTAACCATCAGGTCATTCCAGGTGCTCCTAACCACCAGGTCATAACAGGTCAGCAGGAAAACTGATTGTATTATCTTTATAACTGGTGTTATCACAATGCATTAATCTCTATATATAATCGTCTAAGGGGTACTTCCGTCTGCCTGTCTGTCTGTTTGTCTGTAATGGAAATCCCGCGTCACTGATTGGTCGCGGCCGGGCACAGTCCGGCCACAAATTCAATGCCTATGCAGCATCAATAGTAAAAAGACCTAAAGTTAAAAATAATAAAAAAGATTAAAAAATCGCGATGCTCCGGTGCCAAGAATGCATTGTGGTCTCGCGAGATGATGACATAGCGGTCATCATGCTACGTGGCTGTGCTATATGCTACGTGGGCTGTGTTATATACTACGTGGCCTGTGCTATATGCTACGTGGCTGTGCTATATGCTACGTGGGCTGTGCTATATGCTACGTGGGCTGTGTTATATACTATGTGGCCTGTGCTATATGCTATGTGGCTGTGCTATATGCTACGTGGGCTGTGTTATATACTACGTGGCTGTGCTATATACTACGTGGGCTGTGCTATATGCTACGTGGGCTGTGTTATATGCTATGTGGCTGTGCTATATGCTACGTGGCTGTGCTATTTTTCTCTGCTGTATCTGTGCATCATGAATCATGGTATGTGTTAAAGAGGGGGGCCCACTGAGACTCTTTCGCCCGGGGCCCTCAAAAACCTGGAGCAGGCCCTGGCTTCACTGATTGGTCACACCTGGCCGCGAACAATCAGTGACAGGGGCAGTCTGGCCACGAATTGGCGTGGAATTTGAATTTGAACCAACCACTAATTGGTCGTGCCTGGCCGGCCGAATCCTGTGTATTCATTGCATTATTCTGAAAACTTCATAAATAAACTACATACATATTCTAGAATAGCCGATGCGTTAGAATCGGGCCACCATCTAGTATAATATAAATATGCTAAGTGGATACAAATAATTTCTTGTATATTCTTCTGACATGAGATAATAAACTTGAATTGGTTTATGTTTGGGATCTTTTTATATTGTTATATGCTGTTTCTTAGGATGAACCATCTAAAACTGGAGATTACAGAGTTAAATTGGAGAGGTATTAGCTGACGACAGAGATGTTCTATTGACATCAGTTGGGGGGCTGTAATATTTGGTGATGGATTTTCATTAGATAAGCTTTAGAATTAGTATTTGATAAAATTCTCACGTTGGGATCACTTGTGCTGTGAGAGCGACTGTTCATGTTTGTGCTGGGACTTGATTAGTAGGTGACATGATGTCACATAGAACAGGTCTGCCTGGAACAAAGGACACAAAGGCAGCTTTCTCTTTTTTCTCTGTCCCTGTCATGACTTTGAGCACCAAGGACAGCTCCTTCCCATTGATTTATCATATTTGCTTCCATTGATCTTCTTGCTCTTTCACTAATAGCTACTGCTTTTCATCCTGTCATGGTTTTGCCCAAGTCTCTACTTTGTGAAACCTATTTAGCTTCTCCAACAGGCACTTTACTGATGAGTTATTCTGGATAGTTCTAGAATTTCTAGGAAGTAAATCTCGATTACTTTCTGTACTTATATAAGATACAAAAAAACTCAATTATGACTTTATGTCTTTGATCGTTCTCTTCTGTAGAGTTGATAAAATTGTATATAGCCATTTCTTAGTTTTATCTGTTTCTTGAAGGGCTGATGATGAGGTTTACACCTTCTATAACACATCCCACATGGGCTGAAACCAGACAACTAAATGGGTAAAGGTAGCCATGGTGGTGGTCAGGTCACTCGTACATTTTATGACATAACCAACATATGGCTAAGACTAGGTTGAAAAAACAGAATTCAGTCACATGAAGGATCCATGAAAGGACAAACACAAATGGTGTCCGAAGGACTACAAAAGTCCGTCTGCTTTATTTTATCATTAGAGATGAGCGGATCAATCTATGGAGGATCAAGGTCAAGTCAAATTTCCTGAAATGCATATTCAAACATTTTAAGATTCGATTCGCAGTTTGCAAATAAAAAAAAACTTTTTTCCCATTTTTTCCCTTGCTGCTGTACCATCAGATATGGAGATAATGTCATTTTTGAATGCTGTGTGGCCTCCCCATAATACCCTGCAGCTATAACATCTAGCAGTTTATCACAC
The DNA here is from genome assembly GCF_051348905.1 of Ranitomeya variabilis. Taxonomy (NCBI): domain Eukaryota; kingdom Metazoa; phylum Chordata; class Amphibia; order Anura; family Dendrobatidae; genus Ranitomeya; species Ranitomeya variabilis. Next base: position 73,534,125 of record NC_135235.1, on the reverse strand, counting down.
CTTGTACAGTGGTGGACAGTACCTGGGTCATGACAGATCAGCGGTTCCCAGTGGAGCACAGTTTGCTTGGCAGAGTCATTTTCCATCTAAAGAAACACTGGGCAAGCCTTTCTATACCGTAGAGTTTAAGCTCCTATGGTCAGCGGGGTCCTCTCATTTGTAGTGTGGAAGTTCATAAGGTCAACAGGTTCCTCTCTCTCTCCTATAGTGTGTAAGTCCTTATGGTCAGGGGGGTACTCTCTTTCTCTCTTGCCTGCATAGATTCAGATCTTATGGTCAGCAAGGTCCTATTACTCTCCAGTGTAAACTGTTTAGATCAGTGGGGCTTTCTTGCTCTAGTCTTCTAGAGTGTAAGCACTTTGTCACTCTTCTCTCCTCTACATGTATTTTCTGAACAATTACAAATTTTCCAGCACTGAAATTTCCAAAAATATAAATCCGGTGAATTCGGGAAATTTGAATTTCAAAAGTTTCTCTCATCTCTAGTCATCATTAGTGATGAGCGAGTGTGCTCATTACTTGGGTTTTCCGAGCATGCTCGGGTGTTCTCCGAGTATCTTGGGCATGCTCGTAGATTATGTTTGTGTCCCCGCAGCTGCATGATTTGCGGCTGTTAGACAACCTGAACACATGCAGGGATTGCCTGTCTGTTAGGGAATCCCCACATGTATTCAGGCTGTATAGCAGCCACAAATCATGCAGCTGCGGGGACACAAACATAATCTACGAGCATGCCCAAGATACTCGGAGAACACCCAAGCATGCTCGGAAAACTTGAGTAAAGAGCACACTCACTTATCACTAGTCACCATCTGTCTATTATTCTTTGCATGTTACATGAGAAAGGGTTGTGAAAATCCCACTCACATGTGTGGGATGAGGATTGTTAGTGGATTTCACTTGAATCCTCATTTTTACAGGTCACTCATATCATGTCAGAACTGTTCGACATTAATTGTGTTTTGCTGGAAATTCCTGTTGTTCTATTACATATTATGAGTTAGTTTAGGAAAAAAAACTCTGAATGTCACATTTCATTAGACAGTAAAATAGAAGAAACTCATGTGTGATATTAGTCTTACGGCAGTAAAGCAAAAGTATTTTTAGATATTTCAATCAATCTGACATCAATGTAGTGAATGACAGTTTCTGTACTGCAATCTAAAATCATGTGGAAAGATGCATTACATATAATTCACGGTGTTTTCTAGGTCTGCGCTCCATTTACTTTATGTTTTGCCAATTTGGGTGTTAGGATTCATCGACTTCTTAAATAAACTGCTTATTATGCCATCAAAATATCCACCTGATGGAGGAAAATAAAATATAAATCCTTTTAATCATTTACAAACACAATATTCTTCCAGTCTCATCTTCCTGAATACAGAGTTTACAGGAAAAGCATGAAGGAGGAAGATTAATGAAAACATGAAATGGATGACTTGTCACAAAGGATGCCACTGCCAAGAGTGCAAAATTGTATGGAAATGATAACCAAAATAAAACTGGGAATTACTTTTCTTCTATTCATGTGCTCTAGAGCAAACAGAGTTCATATTTTCCCAGTTTAGCTGCCTCCTGAAAGCTGAAGGTGAAGACTCAGAGAGGTAAGTAAGACAAATGGTTGGAGGTGGTGGAGTGGACAGAGCTCTTTGCAATTTGGATCCTTATTCTCGAGATAAGCTATCAAATTTATTTCCTATGTGATGTTTAGAAAATATAAACTGTATTACAGGAAGTACTGTATCTGCTCTCCTCTTATGTACACATAAAAAGAGTATGAAAGTCTAGATAAAAGGGACTAAATATCTTCTTTCCTTCTTTCCTTCCTTCCATTCTTTTTCTTTCTCTCTATCTTTCTTTCTTTCCCACGTTGCAGATTCGTGTGCGGATTTTTCCGCACAGAATCTGAAAAATCTGCAGGTTTTATCTGCGGATTACCTGCTGATTTACTGCAATTTTTGTGCGGTTTTCACCTGCGTTTTTACACCTGCGGATTCCAATTATGGAGCAGGTGTGAAATGCTGCGGAATCCGCACAAAGAATTGACATGCTGCAGAAAATAAACCACAGCGTTTCTGCGCTGTATTTTCTGCAGCATGTGCACTGTGGATTTGGTTTTCCATAGGTTTACATGGTACTGTACAACGCATGGAAAACTGCTGCGAGTCCGCAGCGTCAAATCCGCAACGTGTGCAAGGCTATGCCTTAGGCTCTGTGCACATGTAGGAAACGTGGTGCAGAATTTTGTGCACAAAATCCACATCTCCTGGCAGAATCCGCAGCTGCGGATTTGCCGCGGTTTTTATGCAGATTTTGTGCGGATTTGCCGCGGAATTGATGCGGATTTTGTGCGGATTTTATGCAGTTTTTTGCCACTGCGGATTTCTATCATGGAGGGGTGCAGAAACGCTGCAGATTCGCACAAAAGAAGTGACATGCACTTCTTTTAAATCTGCAGCCATTCCGCACTGATTTTTCTGCACCATGCGCACAACTTTTTTTTTTTACATTGATTTACATGGTACTGTACATCACAGTGCGGCTCTGCAGCGTTTCTGCATGGAAAAATCCGCTGCGGATCCGCAGCAAATCCGCATCGTGTGCACATAGCCTCACTCTTTCCTTCTCTCCTTTCTTTCTTTCTTTCTTTCTTTCTCTTATTTCCTTTCTTCCATTTTTCTTCTTTCTTTTTCTTTCTTACTCTTTCCTTCTCTCCTCCCTTCCTTCCATCCATTCTTCCTTCCCTTTTCCTCAGATCGCTATATAGAGCCACAAGTCCATAAAACAAAAAAAAGGTTTAAAGGGGTTGTCCACTATTACAACTCCTTCTAAAGCTAAATGTTCGGCCCCAATAAAATAACAAAGCCTATTCTCACCTCCCGTGCTGGCTCCTTTCCAGCAGTATTGGCATTCGTGGTCCCCGGGCTGTGATGCGGTGGAATGACATGTGATGCCTGGCACCCAATCCGATCTGGTTTCACTGTCTCCACCTTCAGACAAACTGAACATGAAGCCGAAGTCTTCAGCTGATCCCTGGCTTCCTCCTCGTGTTCAGTTCGTACAAAGGTAGAAACAGTGACGCCAGCGCTGATTGGGCGAAGGCGCCACATGTCACAACACCGCATCGCAGTCTTGGGGAGAGTGATTGCCGACCCAAAGCCGGCATGGAAGGTGAGTATAAGCTTTATTGTTTTATCAGGTCCGAACATTTAGTTTAAGAAGGGGTTGTCCTAGTAGTGGAAAACCCCTTTAACGCTAAAGAATAGTTCAAAATTCCTTGATTTTCCCATTCCTCCTTCAGCAATGCTAGAGGGCTTTTTAAAGGGCTATTGCTCTGTAGCAGGGTTGAACATTGCAAATGGATAAATAAATTAACACCAATATATGCTACATGAAATTGTAGATCTTGACCAGGATCTGAATATTTGCATATGAATCTATCTAATAAAAAAATAATCATTATTTAAATCAAGTTTTTTATATTAAAGATATTTTTTACGATTTTTGGAGTGACTTAATTTTCATTTTTGATATTATTATTAGTATTAAAAAGTTAAAATCTTGAAATTTTTTTTATGGCCAGCCACTTAGCTCACTATAAAGTTAAAGAGGTATTCCCCTCTAATGGATCGTATTCCAATATGTAGTAGGTGTAATAATAATAATATTAGTAAATATCTCCAATTAGAAATGTAGTTTAGATTTCTGATTTGCTATGTCTCTTTCCTCATGTGCAGGAATTGCAGGACCTTAGGTATCCATGGTTAAGACTACTAGCAACTAGCTGTCACTATGTCAGTGGTCATAACCATGGATACCTAAAGTCCTGCAATGTCACCTCCTCTTGCTCTCTGCGTAATGACCTCTGCACAGGTGACAAAGAATGCCATAGGAATTCTCCCAAAGAAGTAAATAGAAACCTCCAAACTATAGCTTTCTATGATCTTTGCATCTGCTATAAAGCATATCTCATAATTATTATCAGAAAAAAAGAGTATAGAACAGAATATACAGAATGTTATTAGCTATTTTGAATTATTAATAAATTATTTAGGTGATGGGTCCCTTTTAAAGCTTCTCACTTTGTCAAAACATGTCACAGTGGCACAACCCCACTCAATGATCGATGCAAGACATATGAAAGGTGTATTATTATACTGATACCAAGCATTTAAATCAATCATGTCTGATTATTATTCCATCTCTTAGAAATGATTGGTTGTATTTAGAAAAGTCCTTAATTATTTCCAATGGCTCTTCATAATTATATACTGCCTATTTTGAGGCTGGGTAATTAATTCTACCATCTGTATAGATGATCTTTAAAAGTCCTATTCTTCATTGATTATGATTAAACTTAAACCACTCTTAGTAGCTCTGAATGTCAAAACTGTCTCATATTGATTCTACTATATATTTTAGCTTTGCATAAAAATATTCACAAGGACCATTCTAAAGAATTATTTTAAAAGAAAGAACCCAACAAAACATTCTGATTTTCTACACATACAGAACTTCATGGCTGAAACTTTTCAAAGAGTTGCTCCACTACTTTTATATTGATGACTTATCAGGATCTATGGAAGTCTGATATCCGGCACCTCCAACGAACAGCTGTTCTTGGTTCCACTGGTTGACAGATGTTTGCAGTCGCAGAGATGAAAAGTTTAGCTCCGTGAAATGCAGTATGTAGTGGGCGAGGATGGGGTCTGCACATCTACTCTACTTCAAATTCATGTGTGTGACTCTGCATTATTTAGCAGTGGCCACTAGACAGTTGACAGAGCTTTGCTGTTTTGCTCCTCAACTGCTAACCCCCAGCCACCATCGGCACCAAGAACAGCCGATTGGTAGGGGTGCCATGTGTCGGACCCTCGTCAGTCTGATATTGATGACTAGAGATGAGCGGATCTGTCAACATTCAAATTGGCCAAATTGAGCTAATTTTCCTGTAAAATTCGAGTTGCAGCAAAGTCATTCTTCACAAATTGAATGGGGCTCTTTAGAACACAGAGCATAAAAATTATTATTAAAAAAAATAAAAATAAAATTATACTCACTTCAGCGCTCAGCTGTCTGGCGCCACTGCTGCTCACTGCCTGCGTTCCAGTCCTCAGAGCTGCCTCTTCTTTTCCCCTTCACAGGCAATTCACGCTAGGTCTGGAATTCTGGCCAGGGCCAGATCTTGGAGATTACTAAATGTTGCAGGTGGGCTGTCATTTTGCTGAATCCAAATTAAGTAAATTTACAAAAATCCTTATCCTCAAAAATACTTATTTTGGGGGAATATTTCAGTAGAATGTAACTCAATGCTAATAAATTTGCTCATCTCTATTGATGACCTGTGGTTGGATAGTATCAATAGAAGAGACACTCTAGTGGTAGGGAATTCGGGTACACAAGAAGAGTTCCATTTAGCATAAATAAGAAAGTAAACAGGTACTCCAAAATAAGATATGTGAATTTCTTTAATGTAAGGCTATCTTACAGAAAGTGACGTTTATGAATATTTGAGTAGAGTGCAATTCCATATTAATAAATTTGCTCATCTCTGAGGGCTCAGCCTTAGGCGGTGTATCTGCCATTCTACAGCACTACTGCTTGCCACTTATGTTCCACGCAGCAACACATGCTTGATGAAGGCCTGGGTTACAGAGCCGAGACATTACTTTCTGTTTGGATTGTTTTGCATTAAAGAAATTTGCATCACATATTTTGGAGTGCCGAGTACCTGATTACACCCTATGGCTTGGAAATGTCATCAATATGAAGTAGTGAATAAACTCTGCAAGATATTCACAAGCATTGTGTCCTAAATAAAGTTCCTAAATGCAGACACTGATTCAGGTTTTTACCCACTATTATTGTTGGGCTTAATTAGTGTATCAGTACTCAACTCGTTAAAGGGAACCTGTCACCAGGTTTGGCCGGTACGAGTTACTGCTATCGCCTTTCAGGCCCTACATCATTCTATAATGCTGTAGATAAGCCCCCGATCCAACCTGCAAGAGAAGAAAAAATAACTTTTATTATACTCACCTGGGGTGGTCCGGTTCAATGGGTGTTGCAGGAGGATGGCATCGCAAGAAAATGGGAGGCGTCGGAGCAGGACCTGCGACACCCATCAGACCGGACTGCCCTGCAGGTAAGTATAATAAAATTTATTTTTGTTCTCTTGCAGGTTGGATCTTGGGCTTATCTACAGAATTAAAGAATGCTGTAGATAAGCCCTGAAAGGCAGTGGCCGTAACTCGTGTCGGCCAAACCTGGTGACAGGTTCCCTTTAATCCTATGTTGTTCCAGAACAGATGCTCTTGTAGTCCTCTGCTGGTCTATTCTGACAGGCGGCCAGTGATGCTGTGCTCTTTCGTTAGTGACCATGGCAGAAAATCACTGGCTTCAGTGGTCACATACTATACTTACTGGACTCACTCTGGTACAGCATTGTAAACTGGCAGAATGTAAACAAAGACCGCCACGGGACTGCTGGAACGTCTGTCTTGTTTTCTTGATGTACCAACAGAACCCCTGTGGTTCTATTAACTGTACTTACAGCATCATAGATCCCTTTGAGATCCATATATAACTTGAGAAGTCTGATGGTTTCAACCAGTACAGCTAGTTAAGCTCTACAATACTTCCATTAGAATAAGACCCATAACTATTTGTGATAGCAACATAAGTGTATGAGTAGCCACAAAACAGTGGCCCAGGGCAATATAAATTGTTATTAGAAGCCATCTATCTAATTGTCAACCAGACTTCTTACTTTATCAGGAAGATATTTTACAGCTGACCTTGTCTGAGTATCTGCACAGTCATTTCATTGACAAAACCGGTATAGATAATAAACCTATTATGATTTATTAAACATTTTGATGTCTAATGGAACTTTTCAGCTGCTTGATGTAAACATCAATGCTCTGCTCGTCCTTGTACACTACATATCCCCAGCAATGTAACTCTACTAGGCTACCTCATCAGCCACCATCCTCCATCATTCAGCCCTTTATACTGAATTTATAAATATTAAAATAGTGCATAATGCATACGACCACTAAAACAGGAGTTCTGTATTCCCATTTATAGAGGTCGTCAATTGATAAAGCCTATACACTTACAACCTGGAAGGCTCCCCCTCACTGGTGAAACTACAGGACAGCAGCGTTTATAATCCCTCCACAATACAAGCCCCCTGCACTTCTTTCATTTATGATGGAGCTCATTGGACAGTTTTCCACTATTATTTTTTTTCCTAGGCTCAAAAGTGAAGTTAATAACAGTTAACCACAGCTCAATTATGTCACGGCCACTCCTTCCGCTCATTCTTACCCGCTGCGGCGCACTCCTCCTGCAGGCGCGCGTCTTCTCCTTCATTCTCTGCTCTCTGGTTCTCGTCCGGTGCGCGTGCACACTGCCCACTCCAGCACTTCCTCTTTCTGATTTGCAGGCACTCTGTATCTCCTCTCTGTGATCCTGGAGGACCGTGACCCGGAAGTCCTCCAGCACTCCATATATATAAGGTGATTCCTTCCTCTGCTCCTTGCCTGTCTGTCATTTGTGCTTCTGTGACTCATGTCCACCATTGTCTTTGCACTGCCTATTCTGAGTCTCCGCTCTGTCCAGCCAGTTCAGCTTCTCTGCCTTTCCCAGGCTTCCTTGTCTCCTCGTCCAGTCCAGTCCTCACAGTGTCCTCTCCGTACTCTGTAGTCTGGTGTCTCTGTCCTGTCCTGCTTCCTTTGTGTCTTCCCCTTCGCAGTTCTCCTTTGGTCTCGCCGGTTCCAAGCTCTTACCTAACTGTACTTCATCTTGCCTCACTCTGTCCGTCCTGCGCCTAGCTTCTTTATCTTGTACTTCCTACTACCTGTCTCCGGGTTCCAGCTTCTGCGGCAATAGTCTCCCTTGGGTCTGCCCCTAACGCTCCCTGTATAGGGGGTGGACTACCTGGTCAGCTCACCCTTGGGAGGTTCGTTGTCGTGGATCTGCGGGTCCACCCCAGGTATTCCAATAGGACTGCACTCGGATGACATCTGAGTGCAGTCTGATTCTCACAAATTAGAGCTGGTGTGCACAACTTTTTTTGGTCCAAGGGTCACATTACCATAGCGATCAAATCTGAGGGCCACACTAAAAATTATGGAGTGTTACCTTCTGTAACACTTATGGCATATTAAAAGTGTGTACCATAAACGTGGGAAAAAATGATAGCACTCGCACCAATGTTATTCAATAGAGCAGTGCAGATGAGCATTTTTTTTTCACTGACTGAATCTGTGTATTCTGACTCCATAACTGGGCAGCTAGTGAGGGGGTCTTGAAATAAGCTTTTGATGGCTGCCTCTTTGAACCAGTACTCACACAAAGGGATTTCATCAGTTAGCTTGATTCACCCACGGAGGCATGTATGAAGTGTTCAGAAGTTTTATTCACAAGCTGAAATCTTGTTTTATACACAATTGCATTAGGTAAAAAGAAAATTATGAACCAGAGTTGCACAGATATAAACTTCAGCCGAAAATGGATGACAAACACTGACACAGGAGGAAGAAGAGGGGGGTTACTTACATCAGAGTGTAATACTTATAGGGGATAACTCAGGAGACTCTTTGCGTGGAACAAGACAACTACAGGACACAGTTTTATAAGTGGTAAAGTCTATATTATCACACGGCGATTCAAACAGGTGCAGAGAGAAACTCAAGTCCACAACACTTGGTGCAAATAATAAACGATGAAAGTGAGAAAAGAATCCAGCTCAGGAAAATGTATAAAATCAAAATTCTTTATTCCAAATTATTTTTAATTAGAGAGGAAACACTGCATGTCAAAAATCAGCAATATCCAAAAAATGGAAGGACAACCATGATACAGCTGAACGCGTTTCGAACACTACTAAGAACACTCAGTGTTCGAAACGCGTTCAGCTGTATCATGGTTGTCCTTCTATTTTTTGGATATTGCTGATTTTTGACATGTAGTGTTTCCTCTCTTTTTAAAAATAATTTGGAATAAAGAATTTTTGATTTTATACATTTTCCTGAGCTGGATTCTTTTCTCACTTTCATCGTTCTCAGAGAGCTTTGGCAGAAGCCCTTTCCATGCTCGGACTGATTAAAACTCATGGAGATCATTCAAGAAGGGTGAGCTGAAAGTTTGTGTGTGTTTTTGCAAATAATAAACGCAGCTTAGCAGTCTATAGGAAACTTCAGAGGGAAATGTAATCACGCAGAAAGTCTATGAAGCACAGTTATTCTTGAGGATACTTGACACGAATAAATCCTTGTCTTAGTCCAGACACAGATAGATATGCTTATTAGGCAGTTCAAATAATATCTTATCTCAATCAGGGAGGTCTGGGTAATAGTCTCAGTCTCAGGTTCTTGCAGAGCAGAAACAGCTTACATGTCCAGCAAATGCAGATGGAAGCAAACAGGAGCAGCAGATGAAGGAGGATTACTGGAACTTGCGTTCCTGGGTGCGCAAAAAAAAATCAAATGCCATACAGAGCGACAGTTTACCATCTATTCTTTTATGGATACATTGGAATTCTGTAATATAGAAAACTGTAAATGGTCTTGTAAATCATTAATAGATGCTCCTGTAAAAAGCGGATTGAGAAAATGAAAAAAAAAGAACATTGTTGGAGTTTTCTGGATGAAACTGACCAATTTTTTTTATAAACTTTTGTGAACCTACCTTTCTGGATTTTATGACGAGGAAAAACAAATAGATTCTTCTCTTAAATCCACATCAAAATTGTATCAAATACTCCGTGAATAATTATCTGACTGACTTAGCTTGGAAAAACCCATTTAGTGCACACAATACTGTTTTTTCGCATTATTTTGAACAATTCGCAGGATAACTAATAGGAAGCTTACTTAAATGTAACTTTAAACATTTTGCATGTGGATTTGCAGTAAAATCTTCTAAATACTCGTTTAAAATTGTTTGGATAGGGCCTAAAAAGAAGAAGGAATGCAGGCAAATGGCTCATTACAATAAATCATAGGTTTTTTTTATTACTGTCTAATGTTTCACAAGTCCCATAAAATACAGTGGAGTGAGCCACAAACACATACTAGTTCATAAACTCCTGTCCAGAGTGCCAAACAGGTGATGAGACTTCATTCTCCTGATGTCAGAGGCATAAAGCGTGCTCTGATAAGGTGTTACCTGAGCATGCTTGTGTGCTCATAGAGCATCTTCGGTGTGCTCGAAAACTATGTTCGAGTCCCTCCCTGGCATTGTGATTGACAGCTCTGCAGCTTGTGTGTGCAGTGTTTGTGTGCAGAGCAGACTGTCTATCAATGTGGCAAGGAGGGGTTACAGGAGCCGCGCTCACTGTACAGGGAGTGGTGTCTCTAATCGTTCTCAGCACCATCCCGATGACTGGAAGCGAGCAGCTGCAGGGAGGATACAACTTCCTTTTCTCCCTGTAGCTGCTATTCCCGTAATCTGGCTAAATAGGGTTTAATTATTTACCTGCAGATTCCATCTATATCTGCAGGTAAATAAAGTTTCGTAGGGTGACAGGTTCCCTTTCAGCATTACAATCCTTTCAATAAAATCAAACCTTATACCTAATTGTGATGGTAGATAAGTGTATGGGTAGCCACAAATCAGAGGCCTAGGACAACAAACAAATGTTTTTAGAGATCATTTATATCATTATTATTATTATTTATTATTATTTATTATTATAGCACCATTTATTCCATGGCGCTTTACATGTGAGGAGGGGTATCTATATATATAAGAGGCATCGTGATTACTCGCTAATCCTGCCCCCTGCACAGTAGCTCTGCCCCCACACATCACCACACATAATCCCGCCCCCACCACATTACCACACATAATACCACCCCCCACCACATTACCACACATAATCCCGCCCCCACCACATTACCACACATAATACCGCCCCCACCACATTACCACACATAATCCCGCCCCCCACCACACTACCACACATCATCCCGCCCCCCCCACATTACCCCACATAATCCCGCCCCCCCACCACATTACCATACATAATCCCGCCCCCCACCACATTACCACACACAATACCACCCCCCACCACATTACCACACATAATCCCGCCCCCCCACCATATTACCACACATAATCCCACCCCCCCACATTACCACACGAGGATCCATCCCCACACATTACCACACGAGGCTCCGTACCCACACATTACCACATGAGGCTCCGTCCTCACACATTACCACACGAGGCTCCGTCCCTCCACATTACCACATAAGGCTCCATCCTCACACATTACCACATGAGGCTCTGTCCCCCCACATTACCACACGAGGCTCCGTACCCACACATTACCACACGAGGCTCCGTCCTCACACATTACCACATAAGGCTCCGTCCTCACACATTACCACACGAGGCTCCGTCCCCCCACATTACCACACAAGGCTCCGTCCCTCCACATTACCATACGAGGCTCCGTCCTCACACATTACCACACAAATCCAGTTTGCTTTTGATTTTACACTGTGAATAAAATGTATTAGTATTATTCTGATTTTTAATTATTATTATTGTTATTAACTTCATTTTAAGTTAATTTACCACCTGCGTAAGCGCTATTGAATGTTGTCATTATTTACTTTAGTTTAATCACTAGCAGCGTTAATTAGATAGCAATGAGCATGCCGAGCATCAGCTGGCTGGAAACAGCTAGTACATAATATATAACTGTAAAGTGAACTTACTTTACCTGACAGATATTTACGGCTGACCTTGTCTGAGTATGTGTAAAGTCATTTCATCAAAAAAGAAGCTAAAGATGTAATCAACCATCAACCAAGTATCATTTAGGAAACATTTTGATGTCTAATGGAACTTTTCCACTGCTTGACGTAAACATCAATTCTCGGCTCGTCCTTGTACAGTACATATCCCCAGTAATGTAACACTACTCCGCTATGCACTCAGTCACCTTCTTCCATCATTCTGCTGTTTATATTGAATTTGTAAATGATAAAAAATGCTCTGTGGCCCCAAATGACCGCTAAACCAGAAGTCCTATCTTACCATTTCTGAAGGTCGGCAAATGTCAGAGCCTACTGCAGGAGAATAGTGGTCCTATACATTTACAATCTGAACATTTTCTCCTCCACACTGGTGAAACTATAGAGGACAGCAGTGGTCTTATGCCCTCCATGGCACATGCCCCTGCCCTGTGCAAACATTGGGAAAGAGGCTATTTTTCTTTTCTGAAAAGTGCCTATTATACAGCCTACCTTTACTATATTTTTTGTCTGGGGCTCAAAAGTCAAGAACTGCTAAACAGAAAGAAGAAACACAAAGGCTATTTTCACATGTTGCGTTTTTGCAGCTTTTTTTGCTGGTTTTTTTTTATACATTTTTGCTGTTATTTATGCATTTTTGGTGAATTTTTACTGTATTTTTTGGTGTGAATTACATGTGTCATTTGTCTATAATACATGTTTAATAAAGATAGTTTTATTCACTAAAAAGGCAGCAAAAACTCATAAAAAAGGGGTGCATATTTTTACAGCAATTTGCACCTTTTCACTGCTTTCTATGGTGAAAAAACGCTTCAAAAACTGAGTTTTCAAAAACGCATCAGTTTTCCAATTCAATCAGGGAAAAAATAATCATGTGCATGATATTTAGAGAGTCTTATAACTTTTGCTGATACTGTAAAAAGCAGCTTTTAATTTGCTGAAAAACCCTCCAAAAGAGAAAATGTTCCAAAAATGCAACATGTGAACAATAGACTCAATAGTCCTTTTGGTTGGACACATTTACCAATGAGTAGATATTCTCCAATAAAAATGTAACAAATGTAGAGGGAATGTAACACATAGAGTGGGATACCCCTTTAAATTCCTGTCCTTACTGTTTTGTATTTGCAATAGCTGCTCCAAGTGGGTCGGAATTCATTAATAAAAATATTCTAGAAAATTGTTTTTTTTACAGAGTTCTCCAATATTTAGGCTGAACCCCCTAGGCACTATAACAATGGATATTAATGGTCAATTTAAGTATAAAAAAAATGATTCCACCATAAAATATCCCTTTACCACTAGACTAAATGTATTAATTTTCTCTTAATGTGCTCATTACAAGAAGCCTTTAGGGATGTTTATCCTGACTTCATATCTCTAACATGTCTTGCGGCAATGTTATACATAGCTATATGCTTGTCCAGATGAAGGTGGAATATTCCTTGACTTTTTGTAGCTATTTTCGGTATTTCTCTTGCATTTAATACAAATTTTATGCATGACACAGACTGACTTCCCCAGTGGATCCAAAGCCTGTGCACAAATGGAAAGAAATAAGCGGATTCCCTGGACATATCAAATAAGCACAATGATGAAGGGAAGAACAGCTGACAGCGTGAATACATTGGCATAAATACGAATGACAGCTCTCGCCAGCATGGGGAAAAAATAGCATTGTCTTGCTTCCAGACAACCCAAATCTAGCGGAACATCTTGGAGCCTCGTCCGTTTCTCTGAGAATCCTTTAAATAACCTCAGCGATGCTGAATCTCTCTCTTCTCTTCTTTTTGTTCTGCTCGTGCTGCCTGTTGACACGTTTGACAAAGACATTAAGTATCGCTGCGGTAATTAATTATGAAAAAATGGCAGTGTCATTGATATGAGATCCTTCTCCGGGTCTGATCAGAATTCGTCTCTGTCTCCCCGTGTTTAGATGGAATATATTACTCCGCTTGATCGGTAGGGGAGAAGCTAACCTTTACAGCTGATGGTTTTGACTGATGGCCGGTAGAACGTCTGATATCCAGGCTTGAAACTGCTCACCGCTCAATGAGGCCATGGGTGTTTTCAGCTGCATTGCTATTCCGCTCACAGTCGGAGAAAGACCGGGATCTCTATACTATGGCGCCAAAAGTTAGATCAAGCCTTGGTTTTTGCATAACATCCAATCAGCCTAATATAACTAAAGTCAATACCAAAGTGATGATGACTGTATGTTTCTACAATGGGTTCAGTATGGAAATTCTATGATGGAAATATCCTGACAGATGGAGTATTCTATCGGATTCACACACATCAGCAATTCTTAGTTATACATATGTAGTAAAGTTGAAAGTGGCATATCTTACAAACTACGTAGCTAAATTCTGTCCGTTATTTCTGTTATGTTAGGAGGGGTAGGATGTTTCCATCTCATAAGATGTTTATCCGTTAAGACTAGTATGGAACAAATAATATGATGATACCAATACAAATATTTGAACAAGAAAGTGGAATATCTTATCATTTGCCACTGATCTGTTAGCTTTACATAGGACTGCAGCTGATGTATAGAAAATAGAGAACTAAATAATGTCAGCACAGCTACATCCGTAGATCATACAGTGGCCTCTGTAGAATTCCTATTAATGCAGGCGGGCAATATGTTTAAGCTCCTGGACAAGAGGATCAAGTATATTTATTGCCATTTGATTATTTCTATAATAATAATAATAATAAATTAATATTATTGCATTATTGTTGTTGTTATTAGTAAAGTATTATTATTGTGCAATATTATTTAAGAAAAAAGCAGCTTGCACTACCTTATTGAAAATTGGATTTGACTGGAGAGTATTGCAGCAATAACACAATTGTTTTTTGTTGTTAAATATGACAATAACTCGTAAAAAAGCAATATTTTCGCTATACCTCTTGAATGAATATTGGACGCCTACATTTTAATCTTATTGTGATTCCTTTATTTCAAATCTCTTGTCTGCAGAGACTAAATAATAAAATTTGTGTCACTGTCCAAATAAGTCTGTGACCAGCAGTATATAAAACTAGCTATTGAACCCGTTCTACGCCCGGGTGGCGAGCATTTATATTGGTATATGGTCTCCATCCTGGTATGTGCTGCTCCCATCTTGCTCTCCCATCCTGTCATGTGCTGCTCCATCCTGCGCCCCATCCTATCATGTGCTGCTCCATCCTGCATCCCCATCCTGTCATGTGTGTGCCCCCATTCTGTCATGTGCTGCTCCCATCCTGCACCCCCATCCTGTCATATGCTGCTCCATCCTACACCCCCATCCTGTCATGTGTGTGCCCCCATTCTGTCATGTGCTGCTCCCATCCTGTGCCCCCATTCTGTCATGCGCTGCTCCCATCCTGTCATGTGCTCCCATCCTGCGCCCCATCCTGTCATGTGCTCCCATCCTGCACCCCCATCCTGTCATGTGTGCGCCCCCATTCTGTCATGTGCTGCTCCCATCCTGTGCCCCCATTCTGTTGTAATGTGCTGCACCCATTCTGCCTGTTCCTGTTTCCATTCTGCCATATGTTGCTCCCATCTTTCTCTCTCCGGCTCTACTGCCCGAGTGCGGCTGTGCTGAGTGCGGGCGGCTGTGCTGAGTGCGGGCGGCTGTGCGTGGCGGTGCTGAGTGCGGGCGGCTGTGCTGAGTGCGGCCAGCTGTGCGTGGCGGTGCTGAGTGCGGGCGGCTGTGCGTGGCGGTGCTGAGTGCGGGCGGCTGTGCGTGGCGGTGCTGAGTGTGGGCAGCTGTGCGTGGCGGTGCTGAGTGCGGGCGGCTGTGCGTGGCGGTGCTGAGTGCGGGCGGCTGTGCGTGGCTGTGGTGAGTGTGGGTGGCTGTGCGTGGCTGTGGTGAGTGTGGACGGCTGTGCGTGGCTGTGGTGAGTGCGGGCGGCTGTGCGTGGCTGTGATGAGTGCGGACGGCTGTGCGTGGCGGTGCTGAGTGCGGGCGGCTGTGCGTGGCTGTGGTGAGTGCGGGTGGCTGTGCGTGGCTGTGATGAGTGCGGACGGCTGTGCGTGGCTGTGCTGAGTGCGGGCGGCTGTGCGTGGCTGTGGTGAGTGCGGGCGGCTGTGCGTGGCTGTGGTGAGTGCGGGTGGCTGTGCATGGCTGTGGTGAGTGCGGGCGGCGGTGCGTGGCTGTGGTGAGTGCGGGCGGCTGTGCGTGGCTGTGGTGAGTGCGGGCGGCTGTGCGTGGCTGCGGTGAGTGCGGGCGGCTGTGCGTGGCTGTGGTGAGTGCGGGCGGCTGTGCGTGGCTGTGGTGAGTGCGGTCGGCTGTGCGTGGCTGTGGTGAGTGCGGGCAGCTGTGCGTGGCTGTGGTGAGTGCGGACGGCTGTGCGTGGCTGTGCTGTTCGCCGAGTGCTGGGGGCCTGAGCAGGCGGGGACACCGGCATGCTGTGGGGGTCAGGTGCCGGAGTCGCCGCTAGCTCAGGCCCCCGGCACTTGCTATATTCACCTGTCCCGGCGTTCCACCGATGCGCGCTGTTCCATCCTCCACATCCTCTGGCTGTGACTGTTGTTCAGTCAGAGGGTGGCACGCATTAAGCGCGTCATCGCGCCCTCTGAACTGAACGTCACAGGCAGAGGATGGAGCAGCGCGCATCGGTGGAACGCCGGGACAGGTAAATATTGCATACTCACCCTCCTGGCTTGTCCCTGCTTCTCCATTGGAGATCGCTGTGTGCGTTCAGTGCTTACGCATACCGCGATCTCCTGGGAGCGTCACTCTGTGGGGTCCAGACTGCGCCGGCGCTTGCGCTTGCGCAGTCTATAAAGGCTTCGGACAGAGTGACGCTCCCGGCGTTATATTATAGATATGTATTTAGGTTCCAATCAGTATAAGTAAATTAAGTTTGAAAACAGTCTTCAGTCTCCATTAAGAATGTTCTACCATTTTAGTGCACTGTGTATGTCCTTTATCTAGCTCAGTAGTCTTTTCTAAAGGGCACTATACCATAGACAATATTGGAGTAAACAGCTGCAGACTTATGCTACGGGAATGAGCTGAGCAGACAGCAAACAATGCGGTGTAAATTATAACAGCTTGTTAATGTTTGTGCATGTTTATCCTATATGACAGCTCTTTTTTGGGACAGTTCTTTCCTGTAATCCTGATGAAGATAAGAGTTACTGTGTTTCCCAAGTAAATCAGTTCATTCTTCCACAATGTCCGAGTGCTGGTGATTCTGCTGAAAGCTGAAATCTGCAACGAATTTCTGCATTCTGGCTGATTTCGGCTGATAGTTCTATGTTTACTGGGGCTCCAAAATATACCCTGACAGATAGGGGATGCAAGGATCGGGCATATTGAAATTCAAAGCCTTATCCTCTTGTCCTCTGGGTAAATAAGTTATGTTCGAGGAGTCTTGTAGCTATTCATCTAGAAAATGTAAGAAGAGGCCAGGTAGGTGTGCATTTGGCAGACAGTTACCATACTTAACTTCTATAGATCCTATTAATCACAACAATATATTTGTTAGTGCTATGGGATCCATAGGAGATGTAGTATCGTATAGAGCGCAGTAATGCCATGGAGGAGACGTGCTGCCTGTGCAAAGGTACAGGTACAGTACTACTAACACATGTTACCATTTTCTTTAAACTCTGCTATTCCATCCTCCTTCAAAAAACAGTTTTACAAATAAAATATTTTTAAATTAATTTTACTTTTTGCTGATAGAACAAGAGTTAAATGAAATTTCCCATAAAATTAGCTTAGATAGAAATCTTTCATACAGCAGAAGGGAACAGGCAGACGAGTATTTCTATGTTCACACTTCGAATAATTTTTTCTTTCATGTTTTAGGTATAGAAAAAAGACAAAGCAGAAAGTGTCTCTACTTGTAATTCTTCATTATGTACGACCATTGTGTGCTCCAGAACTGTAATTGTGTCCTAGTTTATATATGCTTTTAGCTGATTCAATCCCATTTTAATTAAAGCGCACAGACACCGGATACTATGTTATTGGGTTATTCAAGTCACTGTTCATCTGAAAATATTAACTGGGACTTAATTTTATATTTTTTTCATCTTCCCAAATAATCTTTATGATGTTCACAAGTACAGTATTGGCTTGGAGAATTACTGTTTGCAATGTTCTGTGAACTATATGTATCTATCTACCAATCTGTCTGTCTATCTATCTATCTATCTATCTATCTATCTATCTATCTATCTATCTATCTATCTAATTATCTAGCTATCTATCCTCCATATGTCAAAGGGAATGGCTCTATATAGGATGTGTTTAATAAGAATAATAGAGATTCTGGAGAAATGAGGATAGGGGGACATACAGTTGTGTGAAAATGTTTCAGATCAGTAAATACATTTAAATATTAGACAAAGATAACACAAGTAAACACAAAATGAAGCTTATAAATGAAGGTCTATATTATTAAGGGAAAAAGAAATCCAAACCTACAGGGCCTTTTGTGGAAAAGTGATTGGGCCAACTGGTTGGGCCACCATTAGCAGCAACAACTGCAATCAAACATTTGCGATAACTGGCAATTAGTCTTTTACAACGCTCTGGAGGAATTTTGTCCCACTCATCTTTGCAGACTTGTTGTAATTCAACCACATTGGAGGGTTTCCGAGCATGAACCGTCTTTTTAAGGTCATGCCACAGCATCTCTATTGGATTAAGGTCAGGACTTTAATTAGGCCACTCCAAAGTAATTTTGTTTTTGTTAAGCCATTAAAGGTAAGGTACCGTGTTTGTAGATTATTAATAAATCACTGTAATGTAGCATAACATGCTGCTATAACCAAGTTTTAAATGCATGTGAAACAGATTTCGTGTGTTATATGTGTTTAAAGAAGGAACTGGGGGCTGACATCTTGGTTTCACAGCAGTTCACGACACTAACAGTGTCATTTTACAGCACCCCATGGACATAGGAGATAATAGACCGGCACTGACCCTATCTTTAACATTGGAGAGGCGTTAGCAGTGAGCTGGGCATGGCTCTGTGGGCTGCACAACTCACTGCTGTAGGTGTGACTAGCAGCCATTTTGTTATAGCCCAGTGCTCTCTGCCAAGCTCCACTTACTCTCTATCACAGGAGCTCCATTCACTCCACATTCACAGCCTGCAGAGAGGTGACACCTGACGCCTCTCTCTGCCATACAATGTATCTCTCTCCTCCCTCCACAATGCCTGGCCATTCACTGCAGACCTGGAGCTCCTTCTTATCTTACTGAGGGCTGAGTCACAGACAGCTCTGCACAGACAATGCTGCTCCATACACACCACATAAACTATGTAACTGCGCTTCTGATGCACTAACTGCTGGTGATAGCAGATCACAGGGCAGTCATACACAAAATGGCTCTGCCCTGTGATGCTGCTCTTCATTCTGCCCCAGGGATATTAGACCTCCCAAAAGGGGAGGGAAATGCTGATGTCAGCAGTTACTGCCCAGATTTTCCAGCTAACAGTAAAGCTGGTAAGTCTTACTATAGCTGCTTGAGGTCTAAAACGGAAAATGCTCCCCCTAGTGGTCAATATATATATTTGTAAGAAAATATATAATATTTTTCATATAGAAATGTTTGCAAACAGTGCAAACATTGCATTAGTACATTTTATTTACTATTTTAAGCTTAATTTCACAAAAAAACAAACTACAAGAAAACTGGTGGCACCTTCCCTTTAAGAAGATGACTTGCTGGTGTGTTTTGGATCATTGTCCTGCTGCATAACCCAAGTGCGCATCAGCTTAAGGTCACGAACAGATGGCCGGACATTCTACTTCAGGATTTTTTGGTAGACAGCAAAATTCAAGGTTCCATTTATGCGAAAACAGCAATATATAATAGTTTAAATGTATCGCATGATCCTACCAAAATCTTGAGAACATAGCATAAGCAGGAATTAAAACATAACTTTTAATGTATAACCAAATAAAGGAATATATTAAATAAACTGTCACCCCCCCCAAAAAAAAGTGTATCAATAAAAAAGTACTACTGGGTATACCCTGTCAGGGAATGTGCCATACAAAATTTAGTACTTATTAAGGATTTTTGTGCAGACGCTGGCAGTGGTCCAGTGTCCTATCACTCAACCCAAGGTACCTGATTAAATGGAGATAATGCCTATAGAGGAAGCATTTATCAAATGCCAATACAGATAAACAGATAACCTTGGTTGCATTAGTATTAGCAGTTATCACAAAATAAAGGGAGGGGTAAGATCAATTGGAAAAGATATGTACACAAATGTAATATTGAAACAATCTCACCAGTTGGTGAGGATAGGTAAGGTGGAGCCCCAATTCGCTTAGGTGGAGAAATCCTTCAAGCCACAACATCAGGAGACAATTCCCTGTCAGTCCATGGGGGGCTATCAATAAATCTCAATCCCCGAGCTCCTGCCCTTACAAGGACAGTCCACATCTACCCCTAAGGTACAACATGCCCTGCACTCTCCCTATTTCCAGGTCCCAACGCGATTCTTTGCAAGCAGGATCATCAGGGGACTAGCTTGCATGGGAGATAAGGTGCTTCAGTGCTACAAGTAGAGTTACCACCCTCTATACTAAACTGCAGAGGTTCCATTTACCATGGCAAGTCTTCCAGGTCTTGAAGCAGCAAAACAGCCCCTGGCCATCACACTACTACCACTGTATTATATTGTAGGTATGATGTTCCTTTTGTGGAATGCTGTGTTACTTCTACGCCAGATGTAGTTAGACATACACCTTCCAAAATATTAAACTTTTTGTCTCGTCAGTCCACAGAGTATTCTCACAAAAGTCTTGGGGATCAATAAGATGTTTTCTGGCAAAACTGAGACAAGCCTTTATGTTCTCATTGCTTAGCAATAGTTTTGATCTTGGAACTCTGCCATGCAGGCTGTTTTTGCCCAGTCTCTTTCTTATTGGGGAGTCATAAACACTGACCTTAACTGAGGCATGTGAGGCCTGCTGTTCTTTGACTATTGTTGTGGGGTCTTTTATGACCTCTTGGATGAGTCATCGCTTTGCTCTCGAGGTAATTTTGGTCTGCCAGCCATTCCTGAGAAGGTTAACCCATAGAAGTGCGGCAGTGCAAAACGGCCATCGTCTTTTGTCCACGTTCTCCTCAAGTGTGCCTGCACATGTTCTAAATAAAGGACTATTGCACAAGAAAGACTGTTGAGTGCACTTCTGTTTTTTCTTTTGCTTGGATTATCCATACTTACCTCAAATAGTTTCACTAGTTCACCAGTCAGTAGCTACTCTGTGAACACAACCCAAGGGCCCTGCAGTGAAAGTCATTGAATATGGGTGAAAGAATGCAAACCAAGGTGGATTATGCTAAACATAATGGATTGAGCAAAGTCTGACTTAGCAGCGCATTTTTTAGGTCACTGGCTCATTATACATATTCTGAGTTTCCAGGAATGGAGGTAGTGGGGTATATTCCAGCCGGCGACACAAATAGGGCTTGTCTCATCCCTATTGCCACTCCCTGATGACTATGGTGTATGTGATATGATAAGAAATAAAAAAAGATATATATGTATAAGACTATATTTGGATTTGCCGCAAATTTAACCCTCGGCATTTAAATTTTGCAGCTTGCTCATATTTCTGTGCAGGATCTTATAGCCAGGGGTAGACATATAATTTGTGCAATTTGTGCAGTCGCACAGGAGCTCAAGAAGTAAGGGGACCCATTTACACCTCCAAAACAGATGAAACTGTGCATTATAAGCATCTATTGGATTGCAAAGGGCCCATATACTGTTCTTGCACAGGGGCCCTCTTATGTCTGTGTCCGCCAGTGATTATAGCTAATTGTGAATAGGATTTTTAAAAATCCCATCCACATGTATAGTACAGTGAATTACTGCAGATTTGCAATGCTGAATGTGCACTGCATATCTGCTAAAATTCAATTATGTTGAAACATATCCCAGAATTACTGTACCTGATGGAATTAAATGGTAGACAAACTTTCAATTGTTTATTGCTGCATTCTAATGTCAGCAATGGTTTTCTGTGTTTTTTTTCCCCCTTTAATGCTTGTTGAACACTTCTGACTTTCACGGTCCAAATGCAGACTGTGAAATTAGGACTGGTTCTTGGTTTTCTAACTCAAACTCAAAAGCTTCAAATGTCCCTATGAGGATGTTGAGTTTGGGTCAGGAATCAGATTGAACCTCTGTGGCCAGTCCGTTCATTTTCCAACTTGTACTGGGATCATGGATGTTGGACTTACTGGCCATACAAGTAAAATATGAGAAAGAAAATTAAGGTATTCTAACGCCTGGTTACTGAACCATTGATGCGGCAATGACGACACTTGAAGCACGCTTACATTAGTCAGAATGGACTGTATAAGCATCATATTGTACACTGAAATTATGCTTATTTGAAATGATAATTGGCTACATCTATGCTCAACTTTTAATTGTGACCCTCTGTGTACTTGAGTTTGACTCTCCACATTTGAACCTTATATAGGGATCTGGAATTACAATGCAGACCCTGGGATGCCTCCACGGAGTAGATGCTGGCTGGATGAGCAAGTCTAAAGCAAAAGTTGTCAACTTAGCCAGGTCAGTAACTGGAGGGACAGAACATAGGACATAATCACTAGACAAAACCGTAATTGAGGAATAGAAGAAGATAAAAAGATAAAAACTAAAATCAGTCCAGCCAAGATCAAAGTCAAGAGGGTATACAGAACATACAAGGTCAGGATCAAGCTGATTCAGAATGAATCTATCAGCAAATAATATAGTGGACTTCTGGGTTTCACTCATGGTGTAGCTGCTGACTGATGGTTCAACCCTATGTAGAGAGTTGTCAAACTAGCCAGTAAGTGGAATTGAAGACCTAAGGACACAATTAAGAAACAAAACTGTAGTCCTAGGAATAGCCAAATGAAATATTATGATGTCAAACAAAAGTGAAGTAAGTCGAGCTGGTGTCAAGGTCATGAGGGGACAGACAAGGTAAAAGTCATGAGGAGACAGATAAGGTCAGTGTCACAGGTTTAGCCAGACAGAGACAGCGTAGAGTTTCTGAAGCCTTCCTGCTTGGATGATTTCAGCTGTTCAGTATTGGCCACTCCACTCTCCAATATATACTCGCCTCTGGCAATCTGGATTGCCAGTGTTAGTCTTGTACTGCCTGGTGTGGTGTAGAGGTGTTGGTTGTTGGTAAAGGCATTTGGAGTGTTGATCTGTGACTGTTGCTTGGTGTTTCAGCTGTATGCAAATCCTCTTCTTCTCCTATTTGATTTTTCTTCCTTTTCTCCCTGTTGTTCCTCTCTGTTGTTTGTGAAAGCATATTTATGTTTGGTATAAACAAGTAATGTCACCGGCGCTCTACACTTATGCCTATTGCGTCTATATGAATACCTATTGCAATAACCCAGCTGCTGGTAGCCTCAGAACATGTGCCAATTCTGTAAGGAACAAATATATATACTAATAACTGGTACCGCGCTTAGGTTATAAAGGTGGCCTATGCCTGGTCACGGGGGTACAATCAACCTGGATATGCTGGTAAGTGTACCTCCCCCTAAATGCAACAGTGCACTGGAAGTTCTACTGGAGACCAGCACTATGACCTATGAATACTATAACACACACCCTGCATCTGCCAACGCTGTGTGTCCGGATGGAACCGACCAAGACACATGCGACGGCCAAAAAACACAAAATGATGAGAATCCCTTACCATGTGCTGTAACAGTTTGCGCGCTCAGCTGTTCCTGGTAGGTGTCCCTGGGGATGTGTGGTATTCCGCGAGTGCTGCGGTGGGTGCGGAGGAAGTGTGATCTTGCAAGCGGTAGCTGAGGAGTGGGCCCACAAGGGTGCAGACAGACGAGGCTAAGAGAGGATGCCGCTGCTGAGTGCAGAGCCAGGTAACGTCCCGGCCGGAGGCGTCCCTGGTTGCACTAGGAAATAAAGATGGCCGACGCTGACAAGCAGCGTGTGACGTCACAGGCCTATGGAGCCTCACTGGGACCAAAAAGACAAATCGACGCGTTTCAAAGGGTAAACGCCCTTCTTCATCAGGGTTGAACCCTGACCATAGGTCATAGTGCTGGCCTCCAGTAGAACTTCCAGTGCACTGTTGCATTTAGGGGGAGGTACACTTACCAGCATATCCAGGTTGATTGTACCCCCGTGACCAGGCATAGGCCACCTTTATAACCTAAGCGCGGTACCAGTTATTAGTATATATATTTATGTTTGGTATTTTCATTTATCATTGTACGTCTTCCCTTGTTAGTTTGGATTGTGTATATACATACACTATTAGGATAGCTTCAAAGAAGA
The DNA here is from genome assembly GCF_051348905.1 of Ranitomeya variabilis. Lineage (NCBI taxonomy): Eukaryota > Metazoa > Chordata > Amphibia > Anura > Dendrobatidae > Ranitomeya > Ranitomeya variabilis. The sequence goes on along the minus strand of NC_135235.1, from coordinate 73,510,048 downwards.
AAGTAATCCGCACCTCCTGCACAAATTGGGCCACAAACACACACGGAAACAGCTGATTAGTTGCTACTTATCGCCCAAACGTAATCTGGGTGCTCACTCAAGAAAAAAGTTTATGTCCAAGCAAAAAAGAAAAGAAGAGCACTCACCTATTAGGACCCGTGGAGGCGCGGTGGCGCGAGGCGGCCGTCGTCCGTTTGCAGTTTACGTTCTCCCTTGTTGCCCTGCCGTTACCTTATATGTCACAATGAAAGACTAGATTTTTACGGATATGAGTGCTCTTCTTTTCTTTTTCTTTTTTGCTTATACATACACTATTACTCCCTGCTTCCTTGGGTGGAGGAAGGGAACAGATATAGGGCTGATTCAGGAGTTCAGTAAGGTGCGTGGCCCTGGTGTCAAGAAATCAGAAGAAATCCATTGAGCAGGTATAGCTACGGCACTCCTAGCGTTATGGACAAGGAAGGAACCCCTTGCCCTGGATATTCCAATAACACAGTTGTGGCAGTCAGGTTCAAGTCAGGATATCAAAGTTAGTATAATAAATTGAAAAAATTAGCACTTTTCTCCATAGAAATAGCGTCACTTGACCTATTGTGCCATTTTCATATTTTAACTCTCTCAATTATTTTCCTGTCAATCCGTTTAATTTGATGAAGGTCTTGATGATGCAAAATCATATGTATATACTGGATTGCATTGTCATCAAAACTATATGAAGTCATATGTATATGCTGGTTTGAATTCTCATTAAAACTGTATCAGATTTTGAATATATACGGTATTTGGAATGACATTGTATTTTCTGACCTGAGAGTCAGGACATCAACAGATAAAGCGTCAGAAAAGTAAGAGGAAAACCAAACACAATAACTGGCAACATGTAGGAAGGCCGTTGTTCTGCCCCATTGGCCACAGCACTGATCTAATTACACCTGCTGTGCTGATGGTCATCACAGACACCTATTCTGTCTGGCTGAGCATCACTACAGGTCTTTGCCACACCACTATCTCTGGCTGGACAGCATCTCCAAAGTCCAGTGACACCGACCATGACATCTATTCTTTCAGCAGTGCAACCCACACAGTGAATAAAGTGTCTAGTCACAGAATCAGACGACGCTGTTGTGGAACCAGGTAGGGAGGTAACAACATTGCTTAGGAATTTTAAAACAAGATGTTCATTAAAGATGGAGATGCGTGTTAGGGTTAACATAATGGTAGTGACTTCAGCACATTGGTAGAACATTCTTAATCAGATTTGATTCTAATACATTTCCTTCTTGAGGTCATTCCATTCCATTATTTCGCACTTCACATTTGCTATTTTCTGCTGTTTTCCAGTGTCCCACAGGTCACATATGTTTTTATACCTTCAAATGTATTTAATCAACTTTTCCAAACCAGCTAAACATGTCTTGCCTGCGGCTTCCTGAGAGGGTCTAGCAGTTACTTTGTTTCTCTCAGATATACAGCACTGGAGAGAGACGAACTAGATACAGAATGAAACTTTCAGCTTAAAGGGGTTGTCTAGTCTATAAAAAAAAGTCAGCAGTCACCTGATTCCCCTGTGTTCTCCGTGTGACTGGGTGGCCATGTGACCCAATGTTTGTGATTTGCTCAGGGGAAGTCATGTACCAACTAGACTTGTGCGGTTCTCTAAATTCTCTTCTATTCAGAGGAGCCAAGTGAAACTAGTCTGCAGATGACTACAGGTATGCAAATCGTATGTGACCAACCACTCACATAGGTAATACTGGGGGATAATGACAGTGTGCGCATCACACACTCATGATTCCTTAGTCTACAGACAAAGTGACTGCAGACTTTTCTTCTGAGACCAGAAGACCATTTTAAGTTCAACCCCTCATGTATATCAGTGTTCAGCAGTGAAAGGTGAGTGAAGAATTAACTAGAGCTGCCAATAATGAAGATTCACCAACTTCTTATTCACAAGCATATACCCAGAGTGAATAACAACAAACTATATTCATGCTGATACCCAGTGGCGTACCGCCAATGGTGGCAGGCCATGCGACTGCTATGAGGCCCGTGAGTCGGGGGTAGGCCTGGTATTAGCGACTGCATAAGGTCCCCCTCCACCTGCCAGCGATCGCACCGCCTACGGCCCCCTTCTCCAGCCATTAGCAAGAGCAATGATGGTGGAGGAGGGAGCAGTTGTGTGATTGCAATTCCTGGTGAAATGCTACTAATAATTACAATACAGAGAGAAAGGTGGGGTCTAGGAGGAGTTATATTAGAGCAGGGTTCATTCATGTTTTAACAAATAAAACAGTACATCACTATGAATTCATAACCTTTCTTAGGAAACTAAATTATTAATTAGATAGAGCTAGACTTTCATTATGGATCAGAATGGATGGGTTACAGTTAGTGATGAGCAAGCACTAAAATGCTCGGATACTCATTACTCGAATTGAGCTAATCGTAATGCTCGGGTACTCGTTTCGAGTAACAAGCATAATGGAAGTCAATGAGAAACTCGAGTATTTTTCTGGCAGACCCTACAAGGATGTCTGGAGGTGACAGAAAACTGCTGAAATGGATAGAAAAACCGCTAAAATGGAATGGCAACAACATGGGGAAGAACCCTGGATACATATCTGACTCCCAGGTTGCTGCTGGGGACAATGTTGTCAGAGTATTACACAACTTTTACAGACTCACAATAAAATATACAAAACCGAAGGTAAAATAGATTGGTCAGGGAAAAAAAATGTTAAGAAACATTCTTTCCTGTGTAATGACTTGCATATAAGGCAAAACAAAAAGAGAAGAAAAAAAAAACTACCATTTCTCACTGTATTTCCTTGTCATTTTAAAAATAAATAAAAAATTTAAAAAATGACGTGACGTCCCTACCTAGTTTTAATTACCTGCTAAGGCAAAGCAAACAGCTGGGGGCTGATATTACAAGGCTGAAAAGGTCCATAATCATTGGCCCCTCCCCAGCCTAAGAATACCAACCGGCAGCTGCCCCAGAACTGGCACATAACATTAGATGTGCCAGGTATTGCACCCTGTCTTAACTCTTCCCAATTACCCTAGTGTGGTGCCAATTATGGTAATGGCATTAGGAGTTGATGTCAGCAGCTGGCACTGATGCCAAGCCCTGGGGTTAGTCATGGAAAGATGTCAGTCAATCACCCCCATAACTAACCATGTCAGTAAAAATCAATAAATCAATAAACATATGCACACAGAAAAGTCCTTTATTTTCGCAAAAAATCTCAGACACCCTCTTTCACCAATTTATTTCCCCCACAAAATCCCACTCTGGTCCAGCGTAGTCCAATGGATCAGCCATAATCCACATCGATGTCCCAAGACAAACCCTGTCCAAAATTCCAGTCTTATTAGGCTGTCACACCAGCACACACTGCTGGATCTCGCAGTGCTCTGTGATAGCCGGAAGTGTCTGTGACCACCCGGCAGTGACATCAGTAAGGTTACCACTGGTCACAGATGCTGTTTCCCACACTGTCACACAGCGTCTGTGACCGGCGGTAAACTTAGATAGACTCGATGATGCAATGCAGCAGGCCAATCACAGTAATGCCAGTAGCCATCAAGGCTACTGCATTACTATGTATAGTAGGCAATTCCAGCATGTTGTAAGAACATACCAGAACTGATACAGTAAACCAAAATGCATATTTCTTGACAAAGAATACTCTCAAAAATGCCATAGAGAATGAATAAGAACCATAGAGAGTAAATATCCTAATAATAATAGTGTGGATTGACCTCAAAAAGATGTATCTATATATTAAAGACTTGCTATGTCGAAAAGTACAAAATTATCTTTATTAATCAAAAAGTACACATAGATGAGATAAGATTAATCAAATCCATATATCAAAAATTATTTTATAATAAAAGATAGGCAGGCAGCATGTTGATTGGCTGTCTATCAACTGCGAAACATGCGGGACAGGGATTTGAGCATTATCTAAATAGGTTGAGAATTATGTGCAAATTAAAAGGACTGTCAGCACAGAATGACTGATCAAGTACAGGTGCTCAGTGCATCATGGTGGGGCCAATCTTATGCATACACCTTCCCAGCTGCTTGGTTTCCATTAGCCTCCACTCTACATTTTTTGATTGGCAGCTCTGGCTTCATAGAGCCAGAGAAGGGAGGGGATAGATGGAAAACATGCAGGTGGGAAAGTGTATTTAAAGGGTACATGTCACCTGAAAGAAAACACTATTAACCTAAAGATATGGGGTTAGTCTCCAGGCTAATAGCGTTGCAAATCTGCCCGGCACCAGCACTTAGAACCACACAGCCAGGAATAAATTAACTATATTCCTCCAAGCAACTCTACAGTTTCATTTAGAAAGCAGCTGCTGTAACCATGCTCCAGACACTGACTAACAGCAACTCATGAATAGGGCCTCACGGCAGTGTGGGTATGAGTGCAGGCGTTGGGCAAGTTCACAATGCTATTAACCTGCAGATTAATCCCATATCTTCTTGTTCAAACCATTTTTTTCAAGTGACAGGGTCCCTTTAAGTTTTTAAATCCAAACGAAGAGGAAAGCAGCAACACTTCCGTTTTGTGACGAAGAAACCTTAGTCCTTTATTTCCAATATAAATTCATGGACAAGGTAAACAGGGCAGGGACAGTGCAAGTAAAAAGGACGATGGCCGTTTCGCGTTAACCACGCTTCCACGGGTCCAGATTCCCTTCAAGTGTTTGTCCATGATGCTCTTGTACTTGGTTTGAACATTTATTCTATGCTGATAGAACTCCTTTAATTTCTCATTATATCTTTAAAGTATAGCTGTCGTTTCAGGAGAGCTTGTAGCAGGATGTCTGTCTCTGGGTCTTCCCTTCCCAGTCCCCCTCCCCATAAAATTCTAGCACCACCCTCAAACAAGCTATCATCAGGGAGCGGCGCTGATACCAATCGCTGCTTTTATCACTGCCCCTTGATGACAATTCGAGGGCAGCGATCGAAGCTGTGGGGCAGTTGTAGTCACTCACTTTTCTATTTCTGCCCCATTATGACACCTTGTTTCAGAGTTAGAAACTGCAGCTGTGGAGATACAAGCAGAGTGCGATGCTGCGCTTAACCCTCCCATAGCTTTTATCAGCGCCAGGATCCCGAACATCTTCAGAAGGCAATGAAAAAAACTGTTATAAGTAACTGCAGCGCTGCCCCCTGATGACGTCCTTTTCCTGGAGATAGACGCTGCAGAGAAGCGAGTGCAGCCCCAGCATCCTGATTTCATTCAGGCCTCTCAAACAAGTTATAACAGGAAGAGAAGTTAAAAAAAAAAACACATTTAGTGATTAGCAAGAAGGAAGAAGTATAAGATATTGTATAATAAAGCTAATTAGAAAAGTGCTTAGGGTACAAAGATAGAGATTTATAACGGGCATTTTAGGTACTGGACCACCCTTTAAAGGATTCCAATTTTTCACAAAACAATGGAATACATTATTGTGACTTACTAATTAAGCTCTCCACATGATGCATCTCATTATAACCACTGCATGGCCACATAGAGACTCATATAGTATAGACATGCTCAATAGAGTTTCACCATGTCATGTTGCACCACTCAGCTTTGGATATATTGAGCTAAGAGAAGAGGTGAGGAAGGACACACTTAATACATACAGTTATACAGTTGAAGAGGACCTATTCAAGTGTCCAGTTTTTACTCTTATTTTATTCGTGTTGCTCTCCTGAGTATTCAATGGTTTTCTTTTGTTGGTTTTTCTTAAATTTTACCATATGAATCCAGAGATATGGACTTTTTTATGGTCTTTTACTAGCAGAACGTCGCTCACAGCTCAAAAATTTAGGACAGCCAAAAGACACACCTCAGAGGATCCTGTGAGCAACCTTCTCCATTGTAAATGCCAAAGAAATGTTCATAAAATAAAAAGGAAAAGTCCATATATCTGGCACTGTATGGTGGAATTAAAAAACACTAAGCACTCAGGGGTGCAGTGGGAATAAACAAAGAGCAAAGACTAGATACTTTTGACCTGGTGACAGGCCCTCTTCAATAAGCATGAACCACACATAGTTCTAGACACTAATCATCCTTTGGATGTTTGCTACATCAATTTATTGATTAGGCTAAGGAGATGTCTATTTATTATGTGTGTAGGCAGACTCTCCAGAGCATTTTCCTAACTCTAGCTATTGATATATGGTCGATTATATAATTTATATGTTAACAACATGCATTCATGGATTTCTTTAACTTCCTACTAACATTCCTCTGTTATCAACATGGAGTGAATTCATCCATTTTCTCAATTATGCGTATAGATCCAATAGGAAATGAAGCAGAACTTAACAGTCGCATAAAAAGTATTGTTGCGTCTTCCTTCAGTAATTATTTTAGTCTTATGGTGGTATCCATAAATTTACTTTGAGTTTTCCAATGATTTGCACTGTTTGGGCATTGACAACTGTAATTCATGAACATTTAATAAGATGTTAATGTGCCTTTGGGGGATGCAGACCTGTAAACTTGTAATTACTTCTAATACACTTTAATTTCTTGTATGAAGGATGAATTAAAGATTTTCATGGGCTGTAATGGGTTTTTTTTTCGAATAGGCCATGATAAGTATCTAATCTCTCATGGTTCCGGCAGCTGAATAAGAGAGCTGTTTTTTAACAGATACATTTGGTTAAGTCTGTGGTGGGTGCTGCACATCATTCTATTATTTTTTATTTATTATGCATTATTTTTTATTATTATCGGTATATATACATTGCATCTATTTTCATTATTGAATACTGTTTAACATCACTTTAGGGGTAGCATAATACCTATTTCAGACATTCATTATATTTATGTGATTCTATTGCTTACTTTGTTTAGATTTTTGTGTTTGTTATATATATTTATATTATTTACATTTAGGAAGGGCAGAAAATCTTTTATACGTGTTATCTCATGTTTCTATTTATTTGTGGAACTGTTCACAATTCCCTTCACCTTGACTAAAGTCCCAGTCCGAGCTGCTCATAAGCAGTCCCAAAGCATAATGCTGTTTCCATCATGCTTCATTGTGGGTATAATGTTCTTTTGGTTATGCACATTGTTGGCTTGTTGCCGATCTTACTGTACCTTTTGGAAGTAGGGTAAAAAAGTTCAATCTCAGTCTCATCAGACCATAAAATGTTTTTGGCAACTTCCCGGACCAATTTTCTTCTTGTCTTTTCATCAATTTTTGGGGGACGTCCAGTTCTAAATAATGTCACTGTTGTGCCAAAATTTACCTTCTTGATGACCATCTTCACAGTGATCCATGCTATATCTAATCCCTTGGATACATTTTTGTACCCTTCTTCTGACTCATATCATTCAACAGTGAGAACCCTTTGCTGTGTTGTAAGCTGTTTACTAACCATGACCTTTGTTGTAAAATGCAACTAAGAAAATGTGAGGAACATCCCATTAGAAAAGCTAAACTTCATATTGGGTTATTCGAAATCACTGCAAATGATAGCAGTTGTGTACTGACTTCTTCTGTTCTGTACAGATGGATGACATTAAAGTTGCTAAAAGTTCTCAAATGATTCTTCTGGGGAAGATTTTTAACATTGATGTGTAGACTTTTTATATCAACTGTATTTTTCATAAAATGACTGCTAAGTTGCTTGGCTTTTTATATTACACTAAAGCAATAAAATAATAGTTGCTAAAGTATACCCATCATTAACCTGTTGTCTATTAATCTTGAACTTACAGTTTCGCATCATGTGTCAATTACAGAGGATCTGCCCATAAACATACTTAACAGTTCAATGTAAACAGCTACTGGTCTTGGAAAATATTCTTTATCATTAACCTGTATCAGAGTTTAATCATCAACCCCTTTTAGTGTTCTTTCCACTACTAAATAAATCATATTAATACACTAAAGCCATAAAAAACACTTGAGTGCAAAATGAAGCCATCACGACACAGAACTAATCGCAGCTATACAAACAGACAGTGATATGTCATAGACTAATACGTGTTCCTTGTTTTGGTATTCGTTTCAGATAATATTGGTAATTATTATTTATTATTAACTATAATATTAGTGGAGAGGAATACCAGGTAGCCAGGATTTCATGTTCAAATGTACTGGATTTTAAGTAGAATTTTGTTCATTCAGCAAATGGGCATGCTTCACATCTTGAACATTTTACCTGCAATCTCCTATAACGTAACCTAGTTGTTCATGCAATGCATCTCTGTTTGCTGATGTGCAGAGGAAAAAAATGGGCCATCAAGGTCCACAAACTGTATTGGCTGCTGCATTGGCTATGGTAGTTCTACAGTATTGGCTGTTGCTTTGTAACGTTTTTGTAGAGGTAGTGCTGGAAAAGACGGTGTAGTGTTGACTGAGCAATGAATAGAGAGGGGCCTCGAAGTCAGACATGCGGTCAGCAAGCATCTATTTGGCAATATATGTAACAAGGAGCATATCCCTGTAATACGCCAATTGTACCTCCCTTTCAGAAGTAGAAAAAAATTCCCACATTTTACTTTTCTATCTATATAATCGTCTAAGGGTCACTTCTGTCTGTTTGTGTGTCACGGAAATTCCGCGTCGCTGAATTAGCCCTTCCCTACTCCCCTCCAGTCAGTGCCCCCATAGCGGTTTAGCAGTCCATTAAACGGACTGTGTTACACCATGGCATAACGCGGTGTAACGCAGTCCGTTAACGCTGCTATTAACCCTGTGTGACCAACTTTTTACTATTGATGCTGCCTATGCAGCATCAATAGTAAGAAGATCTAATATTAAAAATAATAAAAAAAAAAAAATCATTATATTCTCACCTTCCGGCGCCTTTCCCGCTCTTCGTGACGCTCTGGTCCCAAGAATGCATTGCAGCAATGACCGGAGCTGACGTAGCGGTCTCGCGAGACCGCTACATCATCACGTGTTATTGCCGCAATGCATTTTTGGGACCGGAGCGTCGCGAGGAGCATCGCTAAATGCCTGGGCTGGATCCGGGGGCTGCCGGAAGGTGAGTATATAACTATTTTTTATTTTAATTCTTTTTTTAACAGGAATATGGTGCCCACATTGCTACAGTTATATGAAAAAGTTTGGGCACCCCTATTAATCTTAAGCTTAATGTTTTATAAAAATTGTTTTTTTTGCAACAGCTATTTCAGTTTGATATATCTAATAACTGTTGGACACAGTAATGTTTCTGCCTTGAAATGAGGTTTATTGTACTAACAGAAAATGTGCAATCTGCATTCAAACAAAATTTGACAGGTGCATAAGTATGGGCACCTCACCAGAAAAGTGACATTAATATTTAGTAGATCCTCCTTTTGCAAAAATAACAGCCTCTAGTCGCTTCCTGTAGCTTTTAATGAGTTCCTGGATCCTGGATGAAGGTATTTTTGACCATTCCTCTTTACAAAACAATTCCAGTTCAGTTAAGTTTGATGGTCGCCGAGCATGGACAGCCCTCTTCAACTGATCCCACAGATGTTCAATGATATTCAGGTCTGGGGACTGGGATGGCCATTCCAGAACAGTGTAATTGTTCCTCTGCATGAATGCCTGAGTAGATTTGGAGCGGTGTTTTGGATCATTGTCTTGCTGAAAGATCCATCCCCTGCGTAACTTCAACTTTGTCACTGATTCATGAACATTATTGTCAAGAATCTGCTGATACTGAGAGGAATCCATGCGTCCCTCAACTTTAAAAAGTTTCCCGGTGCCGGCAATGGCCACACAGCCCCAAAGCATGATGGAACCTTCACCAAATTTTACTGTGGATAGCAAGTGTTTTTCTTGGAATGCTGTGTTTTTTTGCTGCCATGCATAACGCCTTTTTGTATGACCAAGCAACTCAATCTTGGTTTCATCAGTCCACAGGACCTTCTTCCAAAAAGAAATTGGCTTCTCCAAATGTGCTTTTGCATACCTCAGCCGACTCTGTTTGTGGCGTGCTTTCGCATCACTCTCCCATACAGCTTCTCCTTGTGCAAAGTTAGTTGTATAGTTGACCGATGCACAGTGACACCATCTGCAGCAAGTTGATGCTGCAGCTCTCTGGAGGTGGTCTGAGGATTGTCCTTGACTGATCTCACCATTCTTCTTCTCTGCCTTTCTGATGTTTTTCTTGGCCTGCCACTTCTGGCCTTAACAAGAACTGTACCTGTGTTCTTCCATTTCCTTACTATGTTCCTCACAGTGGAAATTGACAGGTTAAATCTCTGAGACAGCTTTTTGTATCCTTCCCCTGAACAACTATGTTGAATAATCTTTGTTTTCAGATCATTTGACAGTTGTTTTGAGGAGCCCATGATGCCATTCTTCAGAGGAGATTCAAACAGGAGAACAACTTGCAAGTGGCCACTTTAAGTAGCTTTTCTCATGATTGCATACACCTGGCTATGAAGTTCAAAGCTCAATGAGGTTACAAAACCAAAAAAAGTGCTTTAGTAAGTCAGTAAAAAGTAGGTAGGAGTATTTAAAACAGGAAAATGATAAGGGTGCCCATACTTATGCACCTGTCAAATTTTGTTTGAATGCAGATTGCACATTTTCTGTTAGTACAATAAACCTCATTTCAAGGCAGAAACATTACTGTGTCCAACAGTTATTAGATATATCAAACTGAAATAGCTGTTGCAAAAAAAACAATTTTTATAAAACATTAAGCTTAAGATTAATAGGGGTGCCCAAAGTTTTTCATATAACTGTATATACTACGTGGGCTGTCTTAGACACTACGTGGGCTGTGCTATATACTACGTGGGCTGTGTTATATACTGCGTGGGCTGTGTTATATACTACATCTCTGTGCTATATACTACGTGGCTGTGCAATATACTATGTGGCTGGGCAATATACTACGTGGCTGTGCTATATACTACATGGCTGTGTTATATACTATGTGGGCTGTGTTATATACTACGTGGCTGTGCAATATACTACGTGGCTGTGCTATATACTATGTGGCTGTGTTATATGCTACGTGGCTGTGCTATATACTATGTGGCTGTGCAATATACTACGTGGCTGTGTTATATACTACGTGGGCTGTGTTATATACTACGTGGGCTGTGTTATATACTGCGTGGGTTGTGTTATATACTACGTGGGCTGTGTTATATACTACGTGGGCTGTGCTATATACTACATGGCTGTGCAATATACTACGTGGCTGTGCTATATACTATGTGGCTGTGTTATATGCTACGTTGCTGTGCTATATACTACGTGGCTGTGCAATATACTATGTGGCTGTGTTATATACTACGTGGGCTGTGTTATATACTACGTGGGCTGTGTTATATACTGCGTGGGCTGTGCTATATACTACTATACATATTCTAGAATACCCGATGAGTTAGAATTGGACCGCCATCTTGTATATTATAGTGAGGGTCTAACTTTATGGCTATCCAAGAGTCATCCCATTTCTTGTTGTCATCATCATAATCACCACAAGGGTGACATTACCATTTGCATTCTACTGTTGAGGCTTGGAGCTGTAGCAGTTGGCTATCATCCTTTTTGGAGTTTGGAGGACGCTGGCATTTCTCTCTTAGTCTTCTCAAGCTAAGCGTTCCCTTGTTTCCTTTGTCTATCCCAGTTGTCTTTAGCAGTAGTGAGGATTGACTATCCCACTTCCTGTCCTACCTGTTGCAGGGCTTATCGCCAGGGTCAGGTAGGGTTTTGGTATCCTGCTCTGTGATAGGTGCAGACCCTATATAGGGACAATAGGACAGACAGGGTGATGGTAGGTCTGTCTAGGGGTCTCCACTTCCCCCCTTCCCTAGTCTTTGGTTCTTTTCTCTTATCCCTTTGTGTTGCACTAGTCTGTCCTGCATTGTGTGTGACACAGTGGAATCTACAAAGTGGTACGACAGCTACGAGATCATAAGCAACTTGGGCAGTTGAGTAAATTTGGCCTCCATGTATTATTGTTTCCTGGCCACACATTCATTTCTAGATAACTGTCAATGAAATGGAGAAGGAGGATGAGGAGGAGTATGAAAGGTAATAAATGATGAGGACCAAATGATATTCTAAGAATGACACCAAAAACACACTAAACCCTAGCTATATGACACCACCACTCACAGCTAAAAATACGCAAATCAACAGGTTTAGAGTTTGAAAAGGTGAGTAGAAGCTCAGTTATCTTCATATTTTTCAAATTGTCTGAGCAGAAGGAACCTAATGCCTAATTGAGTAAGCAAGACCTCCTGTGATCACATCTTTATCTGTTACTTACTACTATTCTTAAGGTTAGTAGATGGAGTCATCTATGAAATGAGGGTTGGTAAGATAGAGTGACTAGGGTACCTGCTGCACAATCCACTGACCTTGACTTTGGAGCTTCTGTAAACCGCTCCTTCTCCCCTCCAAATTATGGGCAGCACTTCTAAAAGCGATCTATGTTACTGTATATCCTATATCCAGTAGTACCAAATTGCTTGAGTTGTGCCACTGATTGGAGGATAACTGTCAACTAACAAGGCTCTCCTTTCAGAGAGGCTTCAAACACAAGTGAAATGGGCACCCTGTACCTTTTCATTAATTGAGTTTTGGACCTCAGTGAAGTAACATGGCACCAAGAAGTAAATGCTGGGCAAAGGATACTGGTGGCATCAGCTGGTTTAATTACCAAATATTAACAAAAAAAGCAGTGGCCAATCTCATCCAAAAACATTTTCTGTGTTTTTTTTTTTTTTTACGAAGGGCCCTAATTAACTTTTTTAAGAGTTCCTAAAAATACTAAATTCCTAAACTTGTCCAAATATGATTTCCCTGCTGCATCCTATACGTTTGGCATACATTTATGGAATATTTTGAACAGGTTTCTTAAAAAAATAAAGCATAAAACATCATGGAAACATTGAGACCTTCTGAGCATCTGATCAGGCTAAACAGATAGCCATTTCTAATATAAGTAAGGAAAAAACATGAAATACAACAGATGGTCTGCACCAAGCAAATAGAAACAGGGAAATGACCCTTATGTTTTCTCACTCTTTGATAATTATAAGTAAATGAGTAAGGAATAAATTATATAGTGAACGTCTGTGCTGTAACTGGAAGAAGTAGCCATGTTCAATTTACTTAGGCAAGGAAAAATCAATGTGCGAAAACATATGTAACCCTAGATTAATTAGCAAGGTTGTATGTAATATTCAGATACTAACAGCTTTGTTATGTACTTTTTTTCTATCCCAGTTATATCTGACCTGGTCTCAGACCCTAAGGTTCTTCATTATTTGGGTTCAAATAATATACATAAAGGCAGAGATCAATTATTATATAAATAATAATATATCAGTAGAAAGTTTACAGGGGTTGTCCTCTACTTGGACCACCCCTTCTCAATCATTATGTTTCTCCCAAGTAAAATAATCACACTCACCTTCTGTGCCGGCGTCATTCCAGTGGTGTCAGCACTGGGTCTCCTGAAGCTCACATAACATCATATCACACTATCCCTGAGGCCATTCAATGGCTGCATCACTCTCCTCTCCCTTCGACAGATCAGATGTCCAGGTTGAAGTGACAGAGCAGCCATAGCTGCCTATTATTTTAATTGAGGGAAACATGGTGACTGACAAGGGATTGTCCCAGTAGTGGACAACCCCTTTAACTTTACTTTAACCCTTTCACTAGATTTGACATATTTATACATCATGCTTGGATGGGGCTCCTACTGTTACTGCCCGCACCACCCCCGGCTACTTAATCACCTAAAGGCCGGGATCGATATCAATTTCAGCATTTGTGAAGCTATAAGAGAGAAGGGGCTCCCTCTCCCATCTGATCAACGCCCCCATGAAATCATCACAAGGCCCAATCTTTGTCATAGCAACCCGACATTTTCATGACGACTTCCAGATCAGCCAGCTACGGTAAGCCTGTTAGACCATCCCAGGAGCATGTGCTAAGAGGCTTCAGTGAGTGTAAATCTGACAGGTATAGTGCATTGCATTTGGATTGCTGGTACTTCTTTCATTCTGAGATTTGCACTGTGCTTCAAAATTAGTTTTTTTATCACATATGGGATATTGGCATACTCAGGAAAATTGGTTACCAAATTGTAGGGTTCATTTTCACCTATTATTCCTTTTGAAAATTGAATTCTTTGAAAAAATGAGAAATTACTGAGAAACTTTTCACCCTTCTAACTTCCTAACAACAAAAAATTATGTTTCACATATGATACTGATGTGAGGAAGACATGTGGTAAATGTAATTTATTAACTGTTTTGTGTGATATAGCTGTGTAGTTTAAGGGCATAAAAATTCAAAGCTTGAAAATTGAAAAATTTTCACATATTTTGTCAAATTTTGGATATTTTCATATCGACCAAAATTTAGCACTAACATAAAGTACAACGTGTCATTGTTAGAAATTGGCTTTTTTCTGGAAATCAGCATTCATTTTTGTGAGAAAAGCTACAAACAGATTTCTTAATTCTTCAAAAGTAAAAAAAAATAAAAATTTGGGCTAGTTTTATTAAATGGGCCCCTTACTCTTTAAAAAAAAAAAAAAAAAAAAAAAATTCTGTCTCTCAGTGACAATGGTTTCAATGGGCTAGAGACATTATTTATTATCATGAAATATATTATTTGTACTTTTTTTTTACATGATCCAAAATTAACAAGATAGTTAATGTGGGCCATTACATTGGGGAGATCATGTTTCTTTCACATATTTCAGGCATATTGTATCATTACTTACTGAAAAAAATCTCATTTTACCATTTACATATACTTTCCACTCCACTAATTCCATGCACAGACACTGTTGTAATTACTCTCTAATCTCAGATGGATGCATAGCATGCAATCAGAAGATGCAATGAGGACCAGACGGGAGACGGTGAGGGGCTGTAAATCTTAGTATAAAGATTTTGTTTTTACATTTTACATTTATTATGCTCTGGATTCTCAAGAGACCCTAGAACATAATAAGGGACATTAAATTTACAGAGAACAGTTTCACTGCTCTTCAGATTTTCTTGGAAAATCCATGTGAACAGACAAATTTGAATATGACTTGATCCGCTCATGTCTAATAATAAGCAACGGTTGTGGTCACCCCTAAAGGAATAAGACAATTTGCAATTTTGTGGTTTCTTCTCTGCATGAGGCATAAAAGCATTATGGTTATTACTCAATATATGGCACAGAAGTATTACGGTACTCATATATGGTATGTATAGTATTCGGACATGCCATTTCATACAGTCCTAATGTTGTGTGCCAACACAGTGACCCTCATGCAGTTGTCTGTCACAAGCACCCTTATCCAAGCGTATCTTTTATATTCCTTACTCTATGAGGTACTGGCAGACTGGCGTCAAAGTCGCTTCTCCCAGGTGCCATGTCACCCATCCAACAGGAGACTATTAACACCACTGCTTACAAGCTGTACATACGGTAATAGTTTTTCTCATTAATATTTTTATCATATTAACATGTTAAAAGTAAAGATTTTTTTAACAATTTGTTGCATGAAATTATGACACTTTTGTCAGATTTGAAAGATTCAACAGATGTTGTTCCCCACACTAAAGAGCCATGTCAAGCAACAAAAGGACTCATTATAGTCACATTATGCGAACTGTGAATCCTATTATATCATTGTTACGCAGTTTGCTCTAGTATATATATATATATATATATATATATATATATATATATATATATAATAAATATAAAGCTGAATGTGTGTATTTATGTGTCTGTGTGGCACAAATAATGAAGTTGGGGGTGGCGGTGGCATAGGGGGTGGGGTTAGAACAGTTAATAATTTAAGAAAGAATAGAGGTACAGAGATGAACATCTAGTGCGTGTATACTAATGCCAGAAGCCTCGCCAACAAAATGGACGAATTAAAATTAATGTTGTTGGAGCATAATTATGACATGGTGGGGATATCTGAAACATGGCTGGATGAGAGCCATGACTGGGCTGTTAACTTGCAGGGCTATAGCCTTTTCAGAAATGACCATACAGATAAGCGAGGGGGTGGGGTGTGTCTATATGTAAAATCGTCCTTAAAACCCATCCGGCGTGATAATATAGGTGAATTTAATGAAAATGTAGAGTCCCTGTGGGTGGAGATAAGGGGAGGGGGAATAATAATAAATTACTGATAGGGGTTTGTTATAAATCTCCAAAAATAATGGAAGCAACGGAGAATATCCCCGTAAAGCAAACAGATGAAGCTACGACTCAAGGAGAAGTCATTATTATGGGGGACTTCAACTACCCTGAAATAGATTGGGGAACAGAAACCTGCAGTTCCAGTAAAGGTAATCGGTTTTTGACAACTATGAGAGACAATTACCTTTCACAACTGGTTCAGGACCCAACAAGGAGGGGGGCACTGCTAGACCTAATATTAACCAACAGGCCAGACCGCATATCAAATATAAGGGTTGGGGGTCACTTGGGGAATAGTGATCACAAAATAATAAGTTTTCATGTATCCTTTAATAAGATGTGTAGTAGAGGGGTTACAAGGACACTAAACTTCAGGAGGGCAAATTTCCAACGGATGAGAGAGGATCTTGGTGCAATTAACTGGGACGATATCCTGAGACATAAAAGTACACAAAGAAAATGGGAGACGTTTATTAGCATCCTGGATAGGACCTGTGCACAGTATATACCGTATGGGAATAAACATACTAGAAATAGGAGGAAACCAATATGGCTAAATAGAGCTGTAAGGGGTGCAATAAGTGACAAAAAGAGATAATTTAGAGAATTAAAGGAAGTAGGTAGTGATGAGGCATTAAATAAATACAGAAAATTAAATAAATTCTGTAAAAAGCAAATCAAGGCAGCAAAAATTGAGACAGAGAGACTCATTGCCAGAGAGAGTAAAAATAATCCGAAAATATTCTTTAACTACGTAAATAGTAAGAAACTAAAAAATGACAGTGTTGGCCCCCTTAAAAATAGTCTGGGAGAAATGGTGGATGAGGATGAGGAAAAAGCCAATATGCTAAATGACTTTTTTTCATCAGTATTTACACAAGAAAATCCCATGGCAGACAAAATGACTAGTGATAAAAATTCCCAATTAAATGTCACCTGCTTAACCCAGCAGGAAGTACGTCGGCGTCTAAAAATCACTAAAATTGACAAATCTCCGGGCCCGGATGGGATACACCCCCGAGTACTGCAGGAATTAAGTACAGTCTTTGATAGACCATTATTTTTAATCTTTAAAGAGTCCATAATAACAGGGTCTGTACCACAGGACTGGCGTATAGCAAATGTGGTGCCAATATTCAAAAAGGGGACAAAAACTGAACTCGGTAATTATAGGCCAGTAAGCTTAACCTCTACTGTGGGTAAAATCCTGAGGGTTTTCTAAGAGATGCTATACTGGAGTATCTGAAGAGGAATAACCTCATGACCCAGTATCAGCACGGGTTTACTAGGGACCGTTCATGTCAGACTAATTTGATCAGCTTCTATGAAGAGGTAAGTTCCGGACTGGACCAAGGGAACCCAGTGGACGTAGTGTATAAGGACTTTTCAAAAGCTTTTGATACGGTGCCACACAAAAGGTTGATACATAAAATGAGAATAATGGGGATAGGGGAAAATATGTGTAAGTGGGTTGAGAGCTGGCTCAGGGATAGGAAACAAAGGGTGGTTATTAATGGAGCACACTCGGACTGGGTCACGGTTAGCAGTGGGGTACCACAGGGGTCAGTATTGGGCCCTCTTCTATTTAACATATTTATTAATGACCTTGTAGGGGGTATTCAGAGTAGAATTTCAATATTTGCAGATGACACTAAACTCTGCAGGGTAATCAATACAGGGGAGGACAATTTTATATTACAGGATGATTTATGTAAACTAGAAGCTTGGGCTGATAAATGGCAAATGAGCTTTAATGGGGATAAATGTAAGGTCATGCACTTGGGTAGAAGTAATAAGATGTATAAATATGTGCTTAATTCTAAAACTCTGGGCAAAACCGTCAATGAAAAAGACCTGGGTGTATGGGTGGATGACAAACTCATATTCAGTGGCCAGTGTCAGGCAGCTGCTACAAGGGCAAATAAAATAATGGGATGCATTAAAAGAGGCATAGATGCTCATGAGGAGAACATAATTTTACCTCTATACAAGTCACTAGTTCGACCACACTTAGAATACTGTGCACAGTTCTGGTCTCCGGTGTATAAGCAAGACATAGCTGAACTAGAGCGGGTGCAGAGAAGAGCGACCAAGGTTATTAGAGGACTGGGGGGTCTGCAATACCAAGATAGGTTATTACACTTGGGGCTGTTTAGTTTGGAAAAACGAAGACTAAGGGGTGATCTTATTTTAATGTATAAATATATGAGGGGACAGTACAAAGACCTTTCTGATGATCTTTTTAATCATAGACCTGAGACAGGGACAAGGGGGCATCCTCTACGTCTGGAGGAAAGAAGGTTTAAGCATAATAACAGACGCGGATTCTTTACTGTAAGAGCAGTGAGACTATGGAACTCTCTGCCGTATGATGTTGTAATGAGTGATTCATTACTTAAATTTAAGAGGGGACTGGATGCCTTTCTTGAAAAGTATAATGTTACAGGGTATATACACTAGATTCCTTGATAGGGCGTTGATCCAGGGAACTAGTCTGATTGCCGTATGTGGAGTCGGGAAGGAAATATTTTCCCCAATGTGGAGCTTACTCTTTGCCACATGGTTTTTTTTTGCCTTCCTCTGGATCAACATGTTAGGGCATGTTAGGTTAGGCTATGGGTTGAACTAGATGGACTTAAAGTCTTCCTTCAACCTTAATAACTATGTAACTATGTAACTATGTAACTATGTGTGTGTATGTCCGGGATTGGCATCTGCACCGTCGCAGCTACAGCCACAAAATTTTGCACAGTCACACGTCTGGACCCCAAAAGCGTCATAGGCTATGTTGTGAGGCAAAATTTTAACCCCGCGCTTTCCAATTCACCAAACAATGTTGCCCCTATCTACATAATGGGGAAAAAGTGAAAGGAAAAGTGTTGGAGGCAAATTGACAGCTGCCAGATGTGAACAAGGGGGACTTAAAGAGTGAGAGCGATGGCGCCAAAGAGTATATACCGTACAGTTGCTAAGGTGGGGCCCCGACATGGGATACTCACCACACACGGGGATATGAACACACACACAAAATGCGCCACACACTGCCACGTGCTTGAACACATATACCACCCTCAGCACACATTTCACCAGACATACACCAACCTCGCCACATAAAAAGTCGAAACACAAAAGTCGCCGCTCAAAACTCGCCACGCGCAAAACTCACAACATGCAAAACTAGGCTCATGCAAAACTCGCCACACGGGCAAATCTCACTTCATGGAAAACTCGCCACACGCAAAACTTGCACACGCGGAAAAATTGCCACATGCACAAAAGTTGCAACACATGCAAAAGTTGCCTCACACAAAACTTGCACATACTCAAAAGGCACCACACATAAAACTCGCCACGCGCAAAACTCGCCATGCGCAAAACTTGCTGCACACAACTTGCTACACTAACCTGTCACATGCAACTCGACACACAAAAAGTTGCTACACGCATGTCACCACACAAAACTCATCTCACAAAAGTCTCTACATGCATGTATCCACACGCAACTCAACACACACAACTTGACACATGAAACTCGCCCTAAAACACACACAAGTCTGGTATTATCCTTCAAAAATAAAAATCTGATTAATAAGCAGACAAACTACAAGAGCAACAAATGTACCATATAGGAAATACGGCAGCTGTCAGTCACATGACCTGTCTATTATGTGTATGTGTGAGCTAATATATACTGCCAGGGGGGAGGGCTTCCTGTTGGCTGGGGATTTATCAGGCTGCCAATTTAGCTTACAAATACTGAGGTAAAAATACTGACCAAATAAAGTGTGAACGCGGTCTAATACAGGAGGAGACGACATACAGATATATACTATATACAGGGGAGATGACACACAGATATATACTATATACAGGAGGAGATGACACACAGGTATATACTATACAAAGGAGGAGATGACACAAACACATATACTATATACAGGGGAGATGACACATAGTTATATACCATATACAGGAGGAGATGACATACAGGTATATACTATATACAGGAGGAGATGACACACAGGTATATACTATATACGAGGTAGATGACACACAGGTATATACTATATACAGGAGGAGATGACACACTGGTATATACTATATACAGGGGAGATGACATACAGGTACATACTATATACAGGGGAGATGACACACAGGTACATACTATATACTGGGGAGATGACACACAGGTATATACTATATACAGGAGGAGATGACACACAGATATATACTATATACAGGAGGAGATGACACAAAGGTATATACTATATACAGGAGGAGATGACACACAGTTATATACTATATACAGGAGGAGATGTCATACAGGTACATACTATATACAGGAGCAGATGACACAGGTATATACTATATACAGGAGCAGATGACACACAGGTATATACTATATACAGGAGGAGATGACTTACAGGTATATACTATATACAGGAGGAGATGACACATGTATATACTATATACAGGAGGAGATGACATACAGGTATACATTATACTATATAAAAGAGGAGATGACGCATAGGTATATAGAGGAGGAGATGACATACAGCAGGTATATACTATATACAGGGGAGATGACATACAGGTATATACAATATACAGGAGATGACATACAGGTATATACTATATATAGGAGAAGATGAAACAGGTATATAGTATATACAGAAGAGATGACATACAGGTATTTGCTATATACAGGAGGAGATGACACATAGGTATATACAATATACAGGAGGAGATGACATACAGCAGGTATATACTATTTACAGGGGAGATGACATACAGGTATATACTATATACAGGAGATGACATACAGGTGTATACTATATATAAGGGAGATGACAAACATGTATATACTGAGGGGAAAATGAGAGGTGTGAGGTGAAAATGAGGGGTGTGAGGTGAAAATGAAAAGGTGTGAGTGCAAAATGAGAGGAGTGAGGGAAAATAGTGGAGTGATCGGAAAATGACAGATGTGAGGTCGAAATGACAAGTGTTAGGGGGGAATGAGAGGAGTGAGGGGGGAATGAGAGGAGTGAGGGGGAAAATAAGAGGAGTGAGGGGGAAAATGAGAGGTGTAAGGGAGAAAATGAGAGATGTGAGGGGGAAAATGAGAGGTGTGATGGGAAAATAAGAGAAGTGAGGTGCTATAACTAACCACAGATATTTACTATGCCCAGGCAACGCCGGGCTCTTCAGCTGGTATATATATATATATATATATATATATATATATTATTTTTTTTTGCCTTTTTATTGTCTGTTTTGAAGCTGGATTGGGTCACAGATCTATTGTTACATTTGGTGCCATGTTCCAGAGCAGCTCCTCATTTTGAGATTTTACTTCTCCCACCAGTTTTTATACTCTTTCTTATGAAGAATATAGATTCATACACAGTTTTAATGGCCGGCAAAGTAGTGATCCATCCAGCTAATTTGTTAAAGTGTGTTAAAATATTATGATGTGCATTCACTAAAGCATGCTTTCACTGCTCTCCTGATGCAGTAAAACTCTACGATAAAAGAATTGTACATTTCATAGAAAATGGAAATTCGGGGTAGAGCATGAAAATGATTAATGCACAGCTGTAAGAAATGGAAAAGCTGGAAAGAGAAATTACATAATATTTGTGCATATTAGCTACATGGGAACATGGCCCGAGCGTTCCATTTTTAGTAAATTTTGATGGGTTTAATGGAGAAAAAAATTAATTCTGCCATTTTTATACCATTTACTGATCACCGTTAATGATTTGTGATGCTTTTTTTTTTTTACAGTGCATTAAAAATGTAATTATTATAATTTTTTTTTCATTATTTTGTAGCTATTTTTTAGGAAGAAAAAAAATCTCTGACTTGAGTAGACTACAGTACAGGTACATAGAAATGCACTGGTATATCGAGATGAATCTCAATATACCAGTACCTTGATCCTGTAGTGATAGTGAAGCAAACATCACACACTTTCAAGTATGGAACATTATCCTCTTCAGTGTATCATGTGGCTCAAAGATTTTGCTTCTGCCTTCAGTGATACAGGTTGTGGGTATAATTCCCAGGTAGACCAGAATTGAAGAAAAGAGAACTAGTAATTTAAATTTATTTAAATATACACAGAGCAGGGAAATTCTGACCCTTTCCCCAGAATCCGGAGAGGAGAAGGAACAACGGAGGAGTAATGAACAGCAGCAGTGAAGATGAATGAGGCCTTCACTGCAGTAGTCAGCGTTGACAATATGAGTGAAAGGCGAGACATAGCCCTGACCTCCCAGGACAGCTCCTCCAAGTTGGGACAGTCCCACTGAATTCGGGATGGTTGGGAGCCAGGTATTCCATATAAATTAATTTTTAGAGCATATAGTCAGTAGTAAAGGTGCTTTGGTTAAGTCTTGTAATCTCAGAGTATGCCCAACATGTGACTATATTAATTATGCTTTATTTTCTTTAGTCTGTACGAAGCCATTATATGCCATATAAAGAGCAGAGGAAGATATTTCTTACTTTGTATCCGCCCTGACATTTTTACTTTGTCATAGTAGCCATAACGTCCTATGAGAATTTCTTGAAAGAATACGAAATTTAACAACTTTCACTGAAGAATAATGGCCGTTGCATAGCAACTGTTTCACATGCATTTGCTGACTGTAAAAAGGCCCTTGGCGGAACCTCGAGGGTCATGAAGTATGATGTCTTCTAGCTCTTTTCCCTTCAATTAAACAGAAAAGTCTTCCCTCGCAAAAGCCTCTCCAAAAAAAGTGGTTCGGCAGGAGTTAAGCCTGAGTAATGAAGAGATTTCAGAACCAAATGGTATCTGCTGCACAACTTACTTCTCTTACGACCAATATCTGAAGACTAAAAAGCTTATCAGCCCATCCAAGCCCTAGGGCATCTGCAGCAGAAATTGTTTTGCCAGATTTGCACAGAAATTATTAACAGAAAGAGTAATTTCCTCTCCGCTATAGCCATACAGGTTAATAAACCGGTGATAATCAGTGCAACGAAACATGAACAAATATTTGTGCACCATTTAAAGAGAATTTATTCAAAGTATTTAGCAAATATTCCAATGTTTCATAGAACCCCCCCCCCCCCCACACACACACACACACACACTAAACCTGCTATCCTATCCTTAATCTAGCCATCCTGCGCTCCAAGAGGTCTCACACAGGAGCACTGGTTTTAAAGGGACACATTTATGTACCTGCATTGATTGGAATGACTTTCCTAGACAAAATCATTTTAGACCTCATTCAGACATCAGGGATTTTTCACATCTGTAAAAAATGTTCTAAATTTCATCAATGAATTGGATGCGAATTTCCCAGTGTTTTTACCGCACGACCTTCATCAGTGATTTTGAAGTATTAAAAAAATAAATATTTTGCAAGTCATATCCTATCCACTATAATGTTAATCGCAGGCAGCACACTGAATTTTCTTGGACCTATAGATTTGTATGGGTAATTTTGATTTGTTCCGCCGATCAAAAACTGTGAAGATCTGGATGTGACCCCGTGAACCATAATATGTTATACTCTGTAAGGCTGGTCTCACACGTCCAGATATTTCCGAAACCGGAGAAATCCATGTCCATGTGTTCGTGTGCTCATGTAGATCCTTGTGGCACACATGCAGTAGCCGTGTGCCGCCCGTGTGCTGCACCAGGACACCAGGACCACACGGACAGGCGCCGGGAAGCATCAGGACCACACGGACGGCTGCAGGAGAAACAACGCTACAGTAAGCGCTGTTCCTCTGCTTGTGGTGCTGAAGCCGGCTGTCATCCATTCTCCCCTGCTCGACTGAAAGCAGCGCAAGCAGGGGAGAAGGGATCAAAGAAAACCCGATGTGCGGCCCCCCCCCCATATTTTCCAACCAACCCGGCAAAAGTCACAGGTGCAGGCTGCTATTCTCAGGCTGGTAAGGGGCCATGGCTATGGGCCCCCCCAGCCTTAAAACAGCAGCCCGCAGCTGCCCAGAAAAGGCACATCTATTAGATGCGCCAATTCTGGAGCTTTGCCCGTTTCTTCCCACAGCCCTGTGGCATTGGCATATGGGGTAATAAGGGGTTAATGTCACCTTGCTATTGTAAGGTGACATTAAGCCAGCTTAGTAATTACTAATCCCACAGTTGTGAAAGAGTTAATAAAACACACACACATAGAAAAAAGTACTTTATTGAAATAAAGAAACACACATGTTTTACCTTTACACCTTTATTGTACCCTCAATCCAACCAAAGCCCTCGTTCTCCTGTAATAAATTCCCCCCCAAAAAACAGCAATATCCCATACCTGTCCACCGTACAGTCAAGTCCCACGCTGTAAATCCATCTCAAGGGGTTAAATCCATTTACAACAGGAGCACTGCTAATGCGAGTGCTCCCGGCTGTAAAAGACTGGGGAATGAATGAAATGCAGGGGGCGGAGCTTCAGTGAGTGTACACTGTTCTCCGTGTGCACGTGTGCGGGACGTATTAAGGTACGTGCTACCGGTAAAAAACGGACATGTCTCCGTGTTTTGCACACGGACACACGGTCCATGAAAACCCGCTGACATGTGCATAGACCCATTCATTTGAATGGGTCTACGTGTGTCACTGTCTCCGGTACGTGAGAAAACTGTCACTACACGTACCGGAGGCACTGACGTGTGAAACCGGCCTAAAAGACAGAGACTTACCCAATGACTCTTGAGATGGAAAATGACTCTGTCGCACAAACTGCCCAGATACTGACCATCATTGTTCAAAGTCTGAAAATCCTTAAAAGTCATAGCTGAAAGAAATTACGAGGAGGTCAAAATGACATTAGCCACTCTCTGATTCTTCTGCAAAATGAGAAATGGTGCAAGGTTTTTTTTGCAAACTGCAAATAGAAAATCAGAATATTCGAATTCCCATGAAACTAAATTTTAGGAAATTCAACTTGAACTCAAACCTCCTGGAATCGAGCAGCTCATCTTTAATTAAAAGAAAAAAATGAGATTTCAGAAATAATTTACTGTTTAATATAATCTTTAATGTTATTATAAAGATAATCCTTCACTGTAAGAAAAAACATGGTGTGAAATAATTTCCCATGACCACTTTTTGGCTGCGCCTCACACCTCCTGCCTTAATAATATTATTAGTTCCTAAAACATGACCAGTATGAACATTAGCGCAATCCTGCTTATTACCTTAGAAGTCTGGTTGCTGACTGAGCAACTATTGCTCGTGAAATAATATTAGCTCTGAAACGTGAGTTCATTTTAAGCTTTGTCTCATAAAATTTGCTTCTTTTTGATAGATTTTGCCAGCAGGACTTTTTGTTATGCAGGTTATGTATAATAACATTGCAAATTTATGTAAAGTAGGCCTACAGTGAAAGCAGAATTGCAAACATGGAGGAAACAAAGGTAAATTGCAGCATTTCTATGGGAAAAAATTCTGTAGAAAAAAGAATAACTGAACATTTTGGGATTTATAATCTCTAGCATTATCAATTATCAGCATCAGCAATATCAATTTTCCTTGATCAATCTCAGGATTATCAATTAATAGTCTCATCAATATCATTGATCAATATCAGAATTATCAATAAGGCCGCATTCACACCTTGTGGTCATGGTGCTTTTTTTTTTCACACCAGTAAAAATATTGCACCGTAATCAGGATTAAGAGCTTGTGCAGACAACTGTATTTTAGGTCCAAGTGCAATCTGATAAAACATCGGATCGCACTTGGTCCCATCTTATACTATTGGGCCATGAACAAATTTTCCCTTGGACAGAGCTGGTCTGGGGGAAAAAAATCACGGCATGCCCAAATTTAATCTGATATTTGGATAGCACTCGGCCATACAAGTCAATGAATGCATGGAAAACATCAGACTGCACTCGGATGACATCTGATTGCACTGTGATTTCTACAGAGTGATAGAATGGAGAGGATGGAAATATATTTTTCTGTCCAGCCTCTCCTCATGTGTAATGTGAAAATAAAAACGGATATTTTGAGTCCATATTGAAATATACAGAATGCATTCAAACCATGACAGAGCAGCATTGCTGGTCATACATTTACAGACAGACAATGTTCATAGTGACACAATCTCGAGAACTGTTTACTCCCATTGTCTGAAGACTTTTACCTCACAAATACTCTTATGTTTGTTGTTTGTTATTGTAAAACATGGAGGTTTATTTAACCTCTGTCTGCTGTGAATTTTTGTTATCCTTGCGAGCTTTTGAATTTCTGTGCCTTTATTTTCTCATTGTCTGATGTTTGCCTTGTACCTCTGATTCATCTTATCCCAAAGGCTGGCCACTCGAGGGCAAGATTGAACCAGACTAAAGGTACCTTCACACTAAGCGACGCTGCAGCGATACAGACAACGATGCCGATCGCTGCAGCATCGCTATTTGGTCGCTGGAGAGCTGTCACACAGACAGCTCTCCAGCGACCAACGATGCCGAGGTCCCCGGGTAACCAGGGTAAACATCGGGTTGCTAAGCGCAGGGCCGCGCTTAGTAACCCGATGTTTACCCTGGTTACCAGTGTAAAATGTAAAAAAAACAAACACTACATACTTACATTCGCGTCCCCTGCCGTCCGCTTCCTGCACTGACTGAGTGCCGGCCCTAACAGCAGAGCGGTGACGTCACCGCTGTGCTTTCACTTTACGGCCGGCACTCAGTCAGTGCGGGAAGCGGACGGCAGGGAACGTGAAGGTGAGTATGTACTGTTTGTTTTTTTTACATTTTACACTGGTAACCAGGGTAAACATCGGGTTACTTAGCGCGGCCCTGCGCTTAGTAACCCGATATTTACCCTGGTTACCTGTTGTGAATTTGGATTCTGGGCTCCCCCGGTGGCTACTGGTGGAATTGAACTTGTGTCTTCATCTTCCCTGTTCACCTGTTCTCATCAGATCTGGGTGTCGCTATATAACCTGGCTTCTCTGTTAGTTGCTTGCCGGTCAACAATGTTATCAGAAGCCTCTCTGTGCTTGTTCCTGCTCCCAGACATCTACTAGATAAGTTGGACTTTCGTCCTTGTTTGTTTTTGTTTTTTGGTTCCAGTTCACAGCTGCAGTTTCGTTACTGTGTCTGGAAAGCTCTTGTTGATCAGGAATTGCCACTCTGGTATTATGAGTTAATGCCAGAGTCCTAAAGTAATTTCTGGATGGTGTTTTGTTAGGGTTTTCTACTGACCATGAAAGTGTGCTTTCTGTCTTCTGCTATCTAGAAAGCGGACCTCAAATTTGCTAAAACTATTTTCCTGCTGCGTTTGTTATTTCATCTAAAATCACCGCCAATATATGTGGGGGGCCTCTGTCTCCTTTTTGGGCATTTCTCTAGAGGTGAGTCAGGTCTTATATTTCCCTCTGCTAGCATTATTTAGTTCTCCGGCCGGCGCTGGGCATATAGGGATAAAAAGTAGGACATGCTACCTGGCTACTTCTAGTTGTGCGGTAAGGTTTAGTTCATGGTCAGTACAGTTACCATCTTCCAAGAGCTTGTTCCTATATAGGCTTATGCTAGTTCTCTGGCCATGGAGATCATGACAGTTTGACCGGCCCACTAAAGGGTTAAAATCCTTGGCTGAGAAAGGAGAGAAATAAGAAGTCTGCTGAGAGTTTTTTTTTTTTTTTTTTTTGTGCTCTTAATTGGATCATTTGCCAGTCTGTCTATGCTGCAGTCTTTCTTTTTTTTCTCTCTCCTTCTAATCTTTGAATGGCTCTGTGTGCACCTGTCTATAATGGATCTTCAGAGTGTAACTGCAGGTTTGAATAATCTCGCCACGAAAGTACAAAGTTTGCAAGATTTTGTTGTTCATGCTCCGGTATCAGAGCCGAGAATTCCTTTGCCGGAATTCTTCTCAGGGAATAGATCTGGCTTTCAGAATTTTAGAAATAATTGCAAGTTATTTTTGTCCCTGAAATCTCGTTCTGCTGGAGACCCTGCACAGCAGGTTGGGATTGTGATTTCCTTGCTCCGCGGCGATCCTCAAGACTGGGCTTTTTCATTGGCACCAGGGGATCCTGCGTTGCGCAATGTGGATGCGTTTTTTCTGGCCTTGGGGTTGCTCTATGAGGAACCTCATTTGGAACTTCAGGCAGAAAAAACTTTGATGTCCCTATCGCAGGGGCAAGATGAAGCTGAAATTTACTGCCAAAGATTCCGTAAATGGTCTGTGCTTACTCAGTGGAATGAGTGTGCCTTGGCGGCTACTTTCAGAGAGGGTCTCTCTGATGCCATTAAGGATGTTATGGTGGGGTTCCCTGTGCCTGCGGGTCTGAATGAGTCCATGACAATGGCCATTCAGATCGATAGGCGTCTGCGGGAGCGCAAACCAGTGCACCATCTGGCGGTGTCCACTGAGAAGACGCCAGAAAGCATGCAGTGTGATAGAATTCTGTCCAGAAGCGAGCGGCAGAATTTTAGACGGAAAAATGGGTTGTGTTTCTATTGTGGGGATTCTACTCATGTTATATCAGCATGCTCTAAGCGTACTAAAAAGCTTGATAAATCCGTTTCCATTGGCACTTTACAGTCTAAATTTATTTTGTCTGTGACCCTGATTTGCTCTTTGTCATCTATTACCACGGACGCCTATATCGACTCTGGCGCCGCTTTGAGTCTTATGGATTGGTCCTTTGCCAATCGTTGTGGGTATGATTTAGAGCCTTTGGAGACTCTTATTCCTCTGAAGGGGATTGACTCCACCCCATTGGCTAATAATAAACCACAATACTGGACACAAGTAACTATGCGTATTAATCCGGATCACCAGGAGACTATTCGTTTTCTGGTGCTGTATAATCTACATGATGATTTGGTGCTAGGATTGCCATGGCTGCAGTCTCACAACCCAGTCCTTGACTGGAGAGCTATGTCTGTGTTGAGCTGGGGATGTAGGGGGACTCATGGGGACGTACCTTTGGTTTCCATTTCATCATCTATTCCCTCTGAAATCCCTGAGTTCCTGTCTGATTATCGTGACGTCTTTGAAGAACCCAAGCTGGGTTCACTACCTCCGCACCGTGAGTGCGATTGTGCTATAGATTTAATTCCGGGTAGTAAATACCCAAAGGGTCGTTTATTTAATCTGTCTGTGCCTGAACATGCTGCTATGCGAGAATATATAAAGGAGTCCTTGGAAAAGGGACATATTCGTCCATCGTCATCTCCCTTAGGAGCCAGTTTTTTCTTTGTGTCAAAAAAAGACGGCTCTTTGAGACCATGTATTGATTATCGTCTTTTGAATAAAATCACGGTTAAATATCAATACCCATTGCCGTTGCTGACTGATTTGTTTGCTCGCATAAAGGGGGCCAAGTGGTTCTCTAAGATTGATCTCCGTGGGGCGTATAATTTGGTGCGGATCAGGCAGGGGGATGAGTGGAAAACCGCATTTAATACGCCCGAGGGCCACTTTGAGTATTTGGTGATGCCTTTTGGTCTTTCTAATGCCCCTTCAGTCTTCCAGTCCTTTATGCATGATATTTTCCACGATTTTTTGGATAAATTTATGATAGTGTATCTGGATGATATTCTGATTTTTTCGGATGACTGGGACTCTCATGTCCAGCAAGTTAAGAGGGTTTTTCAGGTTTTGCGGTCTAATTCTCTGTGTGTCAAGGGTTCTAAGTGCGTATTTGGGGTTCAGAGAATTTCCTTTTTGGGATATATTTTTTCTCCCTCTTCCATTGAGATGGATCCTGTCAAGGTTCAAGCTATTTGTGATTGGACGCAGCCCTCTTCTCTTAAAAGTCTTCAGAAATTTTTGGGCTTTGCCAACTTTTATCGTCGATTTATTTCTGGTTTTTCGGATGTCGTTAAGCCATTGACCGATTTGACTAGACAGGGTGCTGATGTTGCTAATTGGTCCCCTGATGCTGTGGAGGCCTTTCAGGAGCTTAAGCGCCGTTTTTCTTCTGCCCCTGTGTTGCGTCAGCCTGATGTGGCTCTTCCTTTTCAGGTTGAGGTCGACGCTTCTGAGATCGGAGCTGGGGCAGTGTTGTCGCAGAAAAGTTCTGACTGCTCCGTGATGAGGCCTTGTGCCTTCTTTTCCCGTAAATTTTCGCCCGCTGAGCGGAATTATGATGTTGGGAATCGGGAGCTTTTGGCCATGAAGTGGGCGTTTGAGGAGTGGCGCCATTGGCTTGAGGGGGCCAGACATCAGGTGGTGGTATTGACTGACCACAAAAATTTGATTTATCTTGAGACCGCCAGGCGCCTGAATCCTAGACAGGCGCGCTGGTCATTATTTTTTTCTCGGTTTAATTTTGTGGTGTCATACCTACCGGGTTCTAAGAATGTTAAGGCGGATGCCCTTTCTAGGAGTTTTGAGCCTGATTCACCCGGCAACTCTGAGCCCACAGGTATCCTTAAGGATGGAGTTATTTTGTCAGCCGTTTCTCCAGACCTGCGGCGGGCCTTGCAGGAGTTTCAGGCGGATAGACCGGATCGTTGTCCGCCTGATAGGCTGTTTGTTCCTGATGATTGGACCAGTAGAGTCATCTCTGAGGTGCATTCTTCTGCATTGGCAGGTCATCCTGGAATTTTTGGTACCAGGGATTTGGTGGCAAGATCCTTCTGGTGGCCTTCCCTGTCACGAGATGTGCGAGGCTTTGTGCAGTCTTGTGACGTTTGTGCTCGGGCCAAGCCTTGTTGTTCTCGGGCTAGTGGATTATTGTTGCCCTTGCCTATTCCTAAGAGGCCTTGGACGCACATCTCGATGGATTTTATTTCAGATCTGCCTGTTTCCCAGAAGATGTCTGTCATCTGGGTGGTGTGTGACCGTTTTTCTAAGATGGTCCATTTGGTTCCCCTGCCCAAATTGCCTTCTTCTTCCGAGTTGGTTCCCCTGTTTTTTCAAAATGTTGTTCGTTTGCATGGTATTCCTGAGAATATCGTTTCTGACAGAGGAACCCAATTTGTGTCTAGATTTTGGCGGGCATTCTGTGCTAGGATGGGCATAGATTTGTCTTTTTCGTCTGCTTTTCACCCTCAGACTAATGGCCAGACCGAGCGGACTAATCAGACCCTGGAGACATATCTGAGGTGTTTTGTGTCTGCTGACCAGGATGATTGGGTTGCTTTTTTGCCATTGGCGGAGTTCGCCCTCAATAATCGGGCCAGCTCTGCCACCTTGGTGTCCCCGTTTTTCTGTAATTCGGGGTTCCATCCTCGATTTTCCTCCGGTCAGGTGGAATCCTCGGATTGTCCTGGAGTGGATGCGGTGATGGAGAGATTGCATCATATCTGGGGGCAGGTGATGGACAATTTGAAGTTGTCCCAGGAGAAGACTCAGCTTTTTGCCAACCGTCACCGTCGTGTTGGTCCTCGGCTTTGTGTTGGAGATTTGGTGTGGTTGTCTTCTCGTTTTGTCCCTATGAGGGTCTCATCTCCTAAGTTTAAGCCTCGGTTCATCGGTCCGTATAAAATATTGGAGATTCTTAACCCTGTTTCCTTCCGTTTAGACCTCCCTGCATCCTTTTCTATTCATAACGTTTTTCATCGGTCGTTATTGCGCAGGTATGAGGCACCGGTTGTGCCTTCCGTTGAGCCTCCTGCTCCGGTGTTGGTTGAGGGTGAGTTGGAGTACGTTGTGGAGAAAATCCTAGACTCCCGTGTTTCCAGACGGAGACTCCAGTATCTGGTCAAGTGGAAGGGATACGGCCAGGAGGATAATTCTTGGGTCACTGCATCTGATGTTCATGCCTCCGATCTGGTTCGTGCCTTTCATAGGGCCCATCCTGATCGCCCTGGTGGTTCTGGTGAGGGTTCGGTGCCCCCTCCTTGAGGGGGGGGTACTGTTGTGAATTTGGATTCTGGGCTCCCCCGGTGGCTACTGGTGGAATTGAACTTGTGTCTTCATCTTCCCTGTTCACCTGTTCTCATCAGATCTGGGTGTCGCTATATAACCTGGCTTCTCTGTTAGTTGCTTGCCGGTCAACAATGTTATCAGAAGCCTCTCTGTGCTTGTTCCTGCTCCCAGACATCTACTAGATAAGTTGGACTTTCGTCCTTGTTTGTTTTTGTTTTTTGGTTCCAGTTCACAGCTGCAGTTTCGTTACTGTGTCTGGAAAGCTCTTGTTGATCAGGAATTGCCACTCTGGTATTATGAGTTAATGCCAGAGTCCTAAAGTAATTTCTGGATGGTGTTTTGTTAGGGTTTTCTACTGACCATGAAAGTGTGCTTTCTGTCTTCTGCTATCTAGAAAGCGGACCTCAAATTTGCTAAAACTATTTTCCTGCTGCGTTTGTTATTTCATCTAAAATCACCGCCAATATATGTGGGGGGCCTCTGTCTCCTTTTTGGGCATTTCTCTAGAGGTGAGTCAGGTCTTATATTTCCCTCTGCTAGCATTATTTAGTTCTCCGGCCGGCGCTGGGCATATAGGGATAAAAAGTAGGACATGCTACCTGGCTACTTCTAGTTGTGCGGTAAGGTTTAGTTCATGGTCAGTACAGTTACCATCTTCCAAGAGCTTGTTCCTATATAGGCTTATGCTAGTTCTCTGGCCATGGAGATCATGACAGTTACCATTGTAAAACATCGTTGCTTTTGGTGTCAAATACGACGATATACACCGATCTGACGACCAAATAAAGTTCTGAACTTTCAGCAACGACCAGCGATATCACAGCAGGATCCAGATCGCTGCTGCGTGTCAAACACAACGATATCGCTATCCAGGACGCTGCAATGTCACGGATCGCTATCGTTATCGTTTAGTGTGAAGGTACCTTTACACATAGTGCAAATCACTATAACGCCAGAGAAACATGACTAAGACAGAAGCAGAAAGTTGTGTACCTGTACTTATACGCGTACAGTGTTGTGATGGTGCTATATAAATAAATAATAATAATAATAATAATATCAATAAATACCTGCATAAGTGGGGACGCACATGTAGTGTTGTGAATGTTTCCAGAGTTCTCTGTCTTGGTGTTGCTTCTCTGATATTCCAGACAGATGATGTTTAAAAGCTTCTTGGTGATGATGTGAGTATATATACTTAATCTTTGTATGTATTTAATCCTTATATGTGCTTAAGCTTTGTTTGTTAAAACATACAAAAGTGTACCCAATCATATGATTCCTTTAATTTAGTACTTTGAAATAAAATTGCATTAAATTGCGAGTAATAGCCGTCTTTAAAGCCATATCCGAACCCTAGTGTTAAAAACTTGGCAATACATCATCAGAGAGAATCAGATGCCACCTCGGTCACCCTTTGTTCACACCCTGATCAGAGTTTGATCAGACTGTGATTTGCATAATCAAGCTAATTTTCTTGGATAAGAAATCATACAGTAGCCTGCACCTAGCAAAACAATGATCAGTCTAATCATTATCATATTTTATTAAAGGTGATCTCCGCACAGAGTGACAATAATGTAATGATATCTGGTGAATTCTCCTGCGTGAAGTGTCTATTCTAATATAAACATTCGGAAGGCATACTGCGCTACAATAGGTTATTAACCACCAAACACATAAAAAATCTCTATCTTCTGCAATCACCATGATATAAAATGAGTACGTCCCTTGGATTCCTGTAATCTCTAAAATTAAATCATGCAAAAGCATCACTGAGGAGCATTAGTGCCATGTTGTTTTACTGTCTGCTACGTGAAGGAGAATAATAATAATAATAATAATTTGGGGTTTGTATCTGATGACGGGAGAGGAGGGTGTCAATGGCTTGTTGTCAGACAGATACATTACAGTCTGTGAGCATGGTATGCTAATAGTTGATGCAGCAGCAGAACAACAAGAGAAAAGTTTTATGTATAATTTATTAATCTTTTTTATGGTGCAGACTGATGTATGGACTGTTCTAACAAATGCCTAATTCCATCTAAATGTGAACAAATTTAGATGGAACTGTGTATCACCTGGATCAATATCGGACAATTCTCCATGATTTTGTGCATACCACTCTGTGCGAGCAAAAAACAGTCAACTACCCCATAGACTACCATAAGGACAAGTTCTATCCATGGTAACTAGTGATGAGCGAGTGTACTCGTTGCTCGGGTGATCTCCGAGTATTTGTTAGTGTTCGTAGATTAAGTTTTCATCACTGCAGCTAAATGATTTACAGCTATTAGCCAGCTTGATTACATGTGGGGATTCCCTAGCAACCAGGCAACCCCACATGTACTCAGCCTGGCTAATAGCTGTAAATCATTCTGCTGTGGTGATGAAAACTAAATCTCCAAACACCAACAAATACTTGGAAATCAGCCGAGCAACGAGTATACTCACTCATCACTAATGATAACCAGAGAAATCTTAAGTGAAAAACTGACGTCTAAATCAGTCTTTAATGATTAACCGTTGTTTTAATTCTCAGTCCATCAACACTACACGTGAAATAAGAAACTTTGTAATATATCTCATGAGATGAATCTACTTTATTCTCCACCAGGACTGATCAATCAATCTTAAAATTTTCAAGTTACGGGTAAAATCTGTATTCAGTGAAGACATATTTTTGCATTATTGAGATTCAATTGATAATGATAGGATTCTGTGTAGAGAGGAGAGGAGGAAGGAGCAAGAGGTAGAGTTTCTTCCTCCTTCACCATCCCATCTACACAGATGCAGTTTCACCCTTCCTACTTACCCCTTTCTTGATAAAATGGTGATGTAGGTAGGTTTCTTTGGCAGCCGGGGGTCTGCTGAAGTCCCTCATGTCTGCAATGATGGTGTCACAACCCTGTTGTCAGGTGTCCCAGGACCAGGGGCTCCTTCGCTGTTTCTAACACTAGGGGCACCCCAGCTCACCGTATTCCCCAGATTATTTCTGATGGTGTAGATGCCGGGGCCATGTACCTTATCTTAGCTCCTGAATCCTCCCTCAGTCTCTACCCTTCCCCTACCCAGGGAAGAGGGGAGTAGTAGTGTACCATAGTACACCAACCAGACTAACAAGGTAATATGAACATGGATAAAGGAAATTACCAATCCTACAAATATACAGACATAAACAACAGACGTAAACAGCAGGGAGTGGAGGATGGGGTTAAGCCAAGATGAAAGAAGGGAAATTACAACACACTCAAAACCTAGCAACAGTCACAGATAAATCCACCATATGCCTTCTCCAGCAACAACCATCAACAACCTTCAGCCATGCAGCATAAGCTACCTCTGACATTCAGTGCTAGCCAGGGCCCAGATTATATAGGAGATGGGAGTGGCTAACAGTGCACAGCTGAGAGCCTTAATGCAGGAAGCTTCCAGGAGCTCTCAAATGAGTAGATTAACCCCTGCATTGCATCAGTGCACGCTGCGGTCTTCTGGGTCCTCTCAGCCATGGTGAACCCATATGTATGACACAGGCTTGTATGAAGACCAGCCTGTGTATAGGGCTCATAGGAGACCATGATTTTTCACTGCAATATTGTGGTGTAAGCAATCTGAGGATTGCAGGTTTCTCTGCCCTAGGTGGACTGAAAATTATGAGAAATACTTATAAAAATGTGAATAGCACCCCTTTTTGCCCCTCCCCCCAAAATAAAAATATACATATTTTGTATCCCTGCATTGGATCTATATGAATATAAAATGAGTGAACCTTTGCAGCGATAAAAAATAAATTGAAACACCAGAATTGGGTTTTTTTTGGTTACCACAACCCTGCAAGAAATACAATCAGTAGTGTTGAGTAGTTTGATTGTGCCCCAAATGTCAATAAATGTCAGCTCGCCACACAAAATTCAAGTCCTGACACAGCTGTATTTACAGAAAAATGAAAACATTACAGGTTTTGGAAAACAGGGACACAAGTGAATATTTGTTCTACGAATTTCCAATTAATTTTATCATCTCTTAAATAAAAAGCTATAAAATTTTGATATCTCTGTAATCATACTGACCTGATGAATAATGTTGGCAAGTCAGTTTTACTATATAATGAACACTATAAAAAGAAAAAAAAAATTTCTCCCATTTTCCAGTACAGTGAATGGTAAAATAAATTATACCATTCAAAACTACAACTCGTCAAGGAAAAAGAATAAGACCTCATACGTTTATGTTGA
Organism: Ranitomeya variabilis; assembly: GCF_051348905.1. Classification (NCBI taxonomy): domain Eukaryota; kingdom Metazoa; phylum Chordata; class Amphibia; order Anura; family Dendrobatidae; genus Ranitomeya; species Ranitomeya variabilis. The sequence goes on along the minus strand of NC_135235.1, from coordinate 73,473,814 downwards.
CGTAAAAATGAAAAAGTTATGGCTCTTTGAAGAAAGGGAGGAAAAAAATGAGAAGTTCAAAAATAAAAAATCACCAGTTTTGGAAGAAGTTAAGAAATTGAATAGTCAGGGGAAGACATACAATTGGTGCAACCTGTGCAGCACAACACAATAATTTATTAAAATGACATGTAATAAAAGCCGATTGCATTCGGTGTTTGCAGAAATCTTCTAACCACGAGACTGAGCTTCCAGGTACCAGGCTGGTGTTAAATGTAACATTTGCCCGCTAAGCACTTCCTCTGTTTCTATTCAGCTGTTCTCAGACTATATCCAGGCTGACGCTGCTCCAGCGTGACTAGATGTTATATTTTTTGTTCTAAAACAGATTTTATATACAAGACTATGCAAATTTTGTACTCTGTGTGCCGTTCAGCAATTCTGGAAGCAAGTTATATGCTCCGCAGCCTCATGCAGCGAATATGATTATAATGCAAAAGTTTTTCCCAGACACCAGGAAATCTTTATGTATATATATTTTTGCAATATCTTGTTATTGATACACTCCACAACCAATGTAAATGTTGTCATACGAGCATAATTATATCATGTAATAGAAATGCCTGAAGGTCTTGATGTGTAATGATTCTCAAGTCATTTCAAATCTCACCAAAACGGTCATATGTTGACTTCCAGAATAGTCACCTATATTTTGCACATATTATTTCACATGGAGCATTTTTTTAAATACTCCCTACAAACTGAGTTCATACAATAAGAGTGTGTACCAGCTTCAGTGCCCAGCGGACTGGAGAGACCAACCACCCAATTCCTAACATCACTAAAGTTGACCCCTGCCATGGTGCAATGCACGCCAGAACACACAAACATGTTAATCTTTTTTGGACTGGGTTGGCCACAGTTTTATTTTTCTCTTTGTATAACCCATTTCTTTAACCATATAACTCATGAACAATCTCAATCCGAAACGGTATGCTCCACCAGACTGTGAGAGGGTGGACACAGGAGTCCTGTCCCCCTCAAGAAGATGTTGAGGCAAGTTGTTAAAAGTTAATTGTTGTGTGATCATATTTCTGTTATTGTTATATAAAGTGTATTTTATCCTTATGGCCGGTGTGTTTCTGATTCCTGGAGGGATAACCTCAAGGCCGTCCCCAGGGAGAGGGGCGGCCCTACAGGGCGAACCAGTAGGAATCTTATAGGGATATAGGAAGTAGTCAGTCATTGTTGAATTAGCAGAGTGTGGAGTAGGCTGCGTGCTGGAGAAAAGGTGACAGAAGGATGTCGGGTTAATGGGGTGTGCAACTACTACAAGGCTCAGCATGGAAAGCTAGTTACAGAGATGGCAGGACATCTCAGGCAAGCAGTTACTCCTGCAAGAGAATGTAAAGCTTATAAGTAGAAATACAGTCCAGCCGAAAAGGAGGACCTTAGGAAAAGGCAGCAGCCTGCTGTAATTACTAAAACAGGAGCTTAGTCTCAGCAAGTGAACCCTGGGACTAATATAGCTAAAGACTTCAGGTATTGGGATTACAGCGATACACGTGGACCCGTATGACCCTACCCTTAAGAAAATGCAGGCAGTTCAAGCATCTCCCCATGTTCCCTCGGTACCTTTTTCCGGGAACAAAGTGTAGACTGTAACCCTGAGAATGGGCCGCTGTATTGTGTGGAAAATGGAGAAAGAGAATGTATAACCTGTAGTTCCCTGTTTCACCAGTTTGGCAGAATATGAAATGGACATTGTTTATAAGGACTGGTCTGGCTATTGAATGATACAGTTAATGGAGCTGGATGGCACTAAGTGCAATGGAACCGACGATGGAAGCAGCAGATCCACCATCATCGGTTCCATTGCACACCCACCAACATCACAAAATTCTCTGTAGCTGGCCCTGACGTGGAAATGGCGACCCACTCACACAGCTACCGCTGGGGGCCACTTTACACGATTTACCACCAGCTGTGACTTGAATCCATATCACTAAAACATAAAATCATATCACAACACGAGTAGCAGCCTACAAAATGTTTCTAACAAGAGAGAGAGGATGCTCATTTATTGTTATGGTGAGTAGCACTATCCAACAGGTCAGCGGGGCATGGGGGGTAACATGAGATAGCAATCATCTATAACCCAGAGCGAGGGGAAGTAATGGGGTAGGAAAGACACCCCTCTAGAAATAAAATGCCCTCTACTGCCAATTAAACCCCACGGCACCAGCTATCAATGAGGAGAGAGAAGAGCAAATGTAAAGGAGGGACGGAAGGAGAAACTGCACAGCGCACAGTGTTACCCCAGTGCCTCAGCATTCAAGGACCCCATCCCTTTGCAGCTTGTGGTCCATATAGTGAATTTTACATCATATTCTAACTAAGAAATATGTTTTGTGCACAAACGTGTAGAAAGGCATGGTCATGCTGCCTCATCACCACAACAAGGTAAGACCTTTCGCTACAACTGTAAACATGAACCGCACATCCAAAAATCACATGAGGTTCTTAGTTTCACATCCTGATCAGACTGCATGAGGCGCACTGCCACGTCACGGCGAACCTCTCAGTGGGTTCTGGACCTAAGAGGTGTGTCCTGGTGTCCTACAGCACCAATGCTGCATGCACCCCATGGCTATAGGCCTCACCATCCCACAGTATTTTTATGGCCTGTCCTCTCTTTTTTTTGTTTTGCTTGGACCAGCACTTCCTCCACTTGCCCCAGGCTTTTAAATTAAAAGACTGCAAGAGGGATTCTGCCTATTTTTGCTCTCAGCTCACAGTCTGAGAACATGTGGAAAGTGAGTTTTTTAGCTCCTTTCACTTGGTGTTGGTGCTGGGTGGTGGCCATTGTTGCTGGGATGCTATGTTACTGGAATGCTCTGGGGTGATTGGGACTCAGCCTCATATCATGTGTCCTGTGGGGAACCAGGTCACTCCTCCTGCTGGTGCACTATTGCAGGACGGTGCCACACGTCTTAAGTTAGAGAATCGCTGAGAGGTTTGCCATGACGTGGTGGTAGGCTTCATACAGTCTGATCAGAATATTAAACTGAAAGCCTCATGTTCAGTTTGATCTATTGAGGCTAAGCAAAAATGTACTATGTATAAATTTTGGATGTGTGGTCAAAGTAATTTCTATAACTAAGGAAAGACCTTTTGCTTTTGGTGCACATACGAGTCTAGTATGTCCAAAACCTGTCCCAATTTCTCATGTTACCAAGCCTGAAATCCATTTTTTTCACTGTGTGGTTCATCTTGATTGGCATTCTGTCAGCAGTCTAGGTGTTTAAACTTCCTTTCCATCACTTCCTAGCATACACTGCTCTTGCCATTGTCCAATGGCACACAAGGTCTGAATGGAAAGCCCTCTTCTCTGTTATAACTGTTTGTAATTTGACAAACAGGGCTGCCTTATAGGGCTTGAAACAGGAACCACTTGAGCTAGCACCGAACACAGCAGTTAGACGCAGGTGCACACTCTATAACACAGCCACCATTTGTGCCGTATGGAGCACGCTCAGCTACTGAGCCTGCTGCACAAATCCAGTTCGCACATCCACTGTACTTGAACAGTGGATATTGCAAATTGAAATCTGGGCATATTGGAACCCTCCAATAGAGCTGTTGACCCCAGGACTTGCCCAGGTCCTCCTAAAGTGCTGGTAGCCCTAGGGCTTTGCTAGGTTCTCCGGGTGCTGGCACGAGCCCCAGTGATTCCCCATACATACTGTGTAATGCAGTCGCTCATTAACCTTCTAACTATTATTATTGGGACAAAAGGAGCGAGCAAAGTAGTACTCTTTAGTTAAGAGTTTTCCTTTAATGTTGGTAATATATGTATGTAATATACAGTATATTTGGCACTGGTCGTAAGATTTGCCTTCAAGCTCACAACTTGTATTTATTTTGAGCTCCACTGCATCTGACTGATGTATACTAAATGCCAGAACAAGCTATGTAGTTGCTCAGATAATTAATGAGACACCAAGAGATCAAGTATATGCCCCAAGAGGATACATTGTAAATGCATTAATCTAAGAGTTCATCTTTAAGGTTGCCACGCATTAGAACCAACGATATCTGACACCATGTTCTCCGCTAATTAGCGCGATAACAAGACAAACCCTCACACTTTTCTTACTCCATGACATCGGACATGTTCTGTGACAAGTACTCAGCTCATGAATACCAGATAACGGTTTATTAATTTACAGTGGCATCCATGGAGTAGCTGTATTTAACCCTAAAGTGGCATCTAACTATGTCTTTCTCTAAAGGGACAATGTCTTACGGTCATAGCACTTTATCCTTCATGTCATTACAAAAGAGAAATTGTATCAAAATGTTAAAAAAAATGCCACGTTAGCGTCCATCTTCATTGCCTCATACATTTCTCCATATTGTCCTACCAACATTCAGAGCTTGAGAACGAAGGAGGAAAGACACAAGAGAATTGTTTTTTCTTAATCGTCTCCAGGACCTTGTCTACTTGCTTCTGCCTTGGTAACTCCTGGCAGAGGTTTCATATTGTTCTTTCTGCCAAATATAGCATTAAATCTATCAACCCTTCACCTTCCGAGTCATCACCAAATTACATCCCTTTACCTGACCTTAACTTTTAGAGGATAACATGACTTGTAGGATGAGCGGCTACAACAACGCAGCGCTCTGTGATAGTGTCTCAAAGTATATAGGATGTAGAGGTAGATTTATCTATACCGTTAGAAGAGCAAGCTACAGCACTACATAAAAATGATGTATGAGACCTATTTGTAAAAATGTTGGAGAGCTCACGATAAATTTATATAAAGCTAAATTACTAACCGGCATCAAGACTTCCATTTCTAAAGGGACTGTATAATTTGAAAATGACCTATTGTTTAAATTATTAAATAGGCTTTTTTTTTCGTGTTAAATGTTTTGTTTTGACATTTTTGCAGAATTTTTATTCATTTTTCCATTTCACAATCTATATTAAAAAAAAATTTAATTTTGCACAATTTTCACACAGGCCACTTGGACTATTTTAGAGTAAGGCTCAATGCAAACTTCCAGTCTTGATGAAATGTGTACTGGAGTAAGATGCACCAAAGTCATTAAGGCTAGGTTCACATTGCGTCAAGTACATGGCGTTAAACGGATCCGTTAAACGCATGTACAGAAAAGGATCAAATTTGTAGAAAAATCGGCTTCACGTTAACGCTTGCGTTAACGCTTTTGACAGCGTTTTTCTCATTTTGATGTCCGTTCGCGATGTATCCGTTTGTCTGCGTTTGTCACTGTCAATAAAGTTTGTTGTTTTTTTTTCTCCTTTTGTCCTCGTCGGGGTGTGGGTGCAGACTCATTCTCCATTTTGAAAGCATTGAGTGAACTTCTGCTAGCAACATGTTTGTGTCTGAGCTGGTTCGATTTCGCTTGATGCGGTTGCGACTTCGGCAGAGAAAGCGTAGTTCGCAAAGGAGATATTGGATCCACGAAGTTAATTTCTTGCGGAGTACATATGGTGCCTTTCACACCCTGTATCTTCAGCTTCGGGATCACCCTTCAAAATTCCAACGCTATCTACGGATGTCCATTGAGACCTTTGATGTTCTGCTTTCACATGTGAAGGATGAGATACATCATCATCGCAGCACTTTCCGTGAAAGCATCTGTGCAGAGGAACGATTAGTAGTGACTGTGAGGTAATTATAAAAAATTTTCTCATTCTATTGACAAAGACTAGATCTAGGCATCGTGGGGCATAATGTTCATTTAGCAATTGTATATTCTATTTATGTAGCCTTTTAGTTGTCCTTTAAAATCCTAACATTTTTTTTTTTTTTCTTTTTCAATGCCGACAGATATCTGGCTACTGGAGAATCTTTTGCGTCACTGCATTACCAATTTAGACTGGGGAAGTCAACAATTTGCCAACTGGTTCGGGAAACTTGTGATGCCATTTGGAACAACTTGCAACCACTTGTGCTACCAACCCCAACATCAGAAATGTGGCTAGCGATTTCCCAACAGTTCGAGGATGTGTGTTATGATCCCAATGGCAGAGGATCTCAGAGATTACAGCAAAGTCTGCAAACATAAATACCAGCTCATAGGGAAGTGGTAACTAGGCTGACCATATACCTGATCCTAGCACAAACAACTAACAGTAGCCGGGGAACGTGCCTACGTTGATTCTAGACGTCTCGCGCCAGCCGGAGAACTAACTAACCCTGTCAGGGAAAATAAGACCTCTCTTGACTCCAGAGAAAAGACCCCAAAGTTATAATACAAGCCCCCAACAAATAATAACGGTGAGGTAAGAAGAAAAGACAAACGTAAGAATGAACTAGATTTTAGCAAAGAGAGGCCCACTGACTAATAGCAGAAGATAGTAAGATGACTTATATGGTCAGCAAAAAACCCTGCAAAATATCCACGCTGAATATCCAAGAACCCCCGAACCGACTAACGGTGAGGGGGGAGAATATCAGCCCCCTAGAGCTTCCAGCGATATCAGGAATCACATTTTGTACAAGCTGGACAAAAATATGAACAATGCAAATAAACAAAAATAAGAAAGCAGGACTTAGCTTATCTTGCAAAGAACCAGGACCTGAAGACAGGAGCAAACAGAAATGAACTGATTACAACGCTGCCAGGCACTGGACTGAGAATCCAGGAAGTTTAAATAGCAACACCCCAGGCCTAACGAACCAGGTGAGTACCAACCTGGGAAAAGACAATCCAAGTGCCAAACCACTAGTGACCACAAGAGGGAGCCAAGAAGTATAGTTCACAACAGATGTGGCTAATTTCCCCAATTGTATTGGTGCCGTGGATGGCAAGCACATACGGATTCAGAAACCAGCGCATAGTGGGTCCCTGTACTATAATTATAAAAAATACTTCTCGATAATCTTGATGGCTATTGCGGATGCAAGATACCGGTTTGTAGCTGTGGATATTGGTGCGTATGGCCGTACTAACGATTCAAGAGTCTTCAGAGACTCCAACATGGGGAGATGTTTGTATAGCAACAATTTTAACTTAACCCTCATCACGACCTCTACCGGGGACCGAAGACCCAAGTTTGCCCTTTGTTTTAGTTGCTGATGAGGCGTTCCAACTTGGGCAAAATCTCCTCAAACCGTACTCAAGCCGCAGTCTGAACTCCACCAAGCGCATTTTTAATTATCGCTTGAGCCAGGCAAGACGTTACGTGGAGTGCGCCTTTGGGATTTTGACATTAAAATGGCGAATTCTACTAACGTGCATGCAACTGCAACCAGAAAATGTGGACCGTGTTGTGAAGGCATGCATCTGTCTGCATAATTTTGTGGCCAGACATGAACCCCAGGTGGTTGACCCCGATGAATGTGAGTAGAACCTCATGAGCATTGAATCTACTGCTGTTCGGTCTACAGCTCAAATAATGAGGATTCGTGACCAATTTGCACAGTACTTCATACATGAGGGGCATGTTCTATGGCAAGACAGACACGTGTAAAATTTATTTCAAGTCTGAAGCTGTGTCCTGATGTGTTTTTTGGGGTTTTTTTATTTCCCATATGTCTTGTAAAATATGTCTTGTAAAATGTTACATTACTGTTATGTTGTGTTCACAGTCATACAAGAATCAGATTTTAAACAGTTTACTTAAGTTTCCGAATTTTTATGAAAGAACAGTTGTGAACTTGTTACATATGATATCCCATAGGGATGTAAAAAAACACACACGAAATTGGGTGGTAAAAAAACAATAAACCAAAAAACGTGAAACACAGTTTGCACCTGGCTGGGGACACTGAGCTGTACTATAGACTCTGGTATTGCGCGGGTGTATTGTCTGCCCAGGTGTATGATGGACTGCTACTTTGTCTCTGATGTTCAATGCTCGGTTCACACCGGGCTCTATATTGAGGGTTGTAGGCCGGCATGTCTATGCTTCTGGTTCTCGATGGAGCTGGCTCCTGGGGTCCCACAAATTCCTCAAGAAGGTCATTCAGTCTTTGCCGAAACAAAAGGTTTCTGTGTGCCGGGATATTTTGTGGTACGGGAACATAGGACAAAAAAAGTAGCTTCCATTCATTTGCAGAATATACAGACTCGCGAGATTGTAAGTCGGTAATTTCCCGCCTCAGGTCTTTCAGTTCACTCCGACACATGTCCTCAACCCACTGAAGTCCATCGACAATAATGGCATCAGCTTCATCTTTTTGTGAAGCTCGCTTGCGTCCACGCACTGATTGCAACCGGGCACTCACACCTGAAGCCACAGTGCTTCTCTCCCCAGATCGTGGCTCGCTGATGACAGAGACGTCTTCAGTGCCCGTCTGCTGACTTGGTTCCAGTGGAGATGGCTCCAGTTCTTCTGCCTGTCTAGGCGCGGCGGTACTGCAGATCGTGCTGTAAACAAAAAAATATATATATATATTTTGCTGTAATTTTTTTAAAAAATTTTCTCGCACACAGACCAGTTTGTACTTACGAGCGCTGAGACAATGTTTTTTGAAGAAAGAGCAATTGCTAGTAGTGCACATACGGGGTCACCCGTTTTGCACCTGCTCTGCTTGGTACATTTTGACTATTCCGGTAGTCACAGACAAAGCGGTCCCTTATTGATTTCCAGCGAGTATGGACCGCATCCGCTGTAATTTTTAAAAAAAGGTTAAAAAATTATATATATATATTAGTAGACAGTTCTTATATTGATAGTTTAAAAATTGTGTATAGTTAGTTTAGATAGTTGATATATAGCTAGTAGATAGATAGTTGATAGATAGTAATTATTATAGATGATAGAGAAATAGTTTAGTGTATAGGTAGTTGATAGTTTAGAGATAGATAGTAGACAATTTAACATCACCAATATTTACCAATTTTTTTCTTTGAGGTTGACGACTTCTCCATGTATCGGGGATCGAAGTGAGAGATAATTTGATCCCACAACTTGCGGTTCTTTACTATGTCATGGTGGGAGCTGTGTCATGATCTCTGCAGGCAGAGATCATAGCAAGCCTATAGAGGGACAAGCTCTCGGAAGATGGAACTATACTGACCATGAACTAAGCCTGCCGCGCAACTAGAAATAGCCAGGTAGCATTTCCTATTTATCGCTAGATGCCCAGCTCTGGCCTAAGACCTAAATAGCTAGCAGAGGGAAATATAAGACCTGGCTCACCTCTAGAGAAATATTCCAAAGAAGACAGTAGCCCCCCACATATAATGACGGTGAGTTCAGATGAAACAACAAACGCAGCAGGAAAATAGTCTTAGCAAATTTGAGGTCCGCTTACTAGATAGCAGAAGACAGATAGTATACTTTCATGGTCAGCAGAAAAACACTAACAAAACACCATCCAGAGATTACCTTAAACTCTGGCATTAACTCATAACGCCAGAGTAGCAATCCCTGATCAACGAGAGCTTTCCAGACACAGTAACAAAACTTCAGCTGTGAACTGGAACAAATAGGCAAAACAAAACATGGACAAAAGTCCAACTTATCTAGTAGTTGTCTAGAAGCAGGAACAAGCACTGAGAGGCATCAGATAACATTGTTGACCGGCAAGAAACCACCAGAGAAATGAGCTTAAATAGCGACACCCACTACTGATGGAACCAGGTGAAACAGGAAAGAGGATGACAAGTCCAATTCCACAAGCGGCCACCGGGGGAGCCCAGAATCCAAATTCACAACAGTACCCCCCCCTCAAGGAGGGGGCACCGAACCCTCACCAGATCCACCAGGGCGACCAGGATGAGCCCTATGGAAGGCACGAACAAGATCAGAAGCATGAACATCAGATGCATTGACCCAAGAATTATCCTCCTGGCCGTAACCCTTCCAGTTGACCAGATACTGGAGTTTCCGTCTGGAAACACGAGAGTCCAAAATTTTCTCCACAACGTACTCCAACTCACCCTCAACCAACACCGGAGCAGGAGGCTCAACTGAAGGTACAACAGGTACCTCATACCTGCGCAATAACGACCGATGAAAAACGTTATGAATGGAAAAGGACGCAGGGAGGTCCAAACGGAAAGAAACAGGATTAAGAATCTCCAATATTCTATAAGGGCCGATGAACCGAGGTTTAAACTTAGGAGAAGAGACCCTCATAGGGACAAAACGAGAAGACAACCACACTAAATCTCCAACACAAAGCCGAGAACCAACACGACGATAACGGTTGGCAAAACGCTGAGTCTTCTCCTGGGACAACTTCAAATTGTCCATAACCTGCCCCCAGATGTGATGCAATCTCTCCACCACCGCATCCACTCCAGGACAATCCGAGGATTCCACCTGACCGGAGGAAAATCGAGGGTGAAACCCCGAATTACAGAAAAACGGGGACACCAAGGTGGAAGAACTGGCCCGATTATTGAGGGCGAACTCTGCCAATGGCAAAAAAGCAACCCAATCATCCTGGTCAGCAGAGACAAAACACCTCAGATATGTCTCAAGGGTCTGATTAGTCCGCTCGGTCTGGCCATTAGTCTGAGGGTGAAAAGCAGATGAAAAAGACAAATCTATGCCCATCCTAGCACAGAATGCCCGCCAAAATCTAGACACAAATTGGGTACCTCTGTCAGAAACAATATTCTCAGGAATACCGTGCAATCGGACAACATTCTGAAAAAACAGAGGAACCAACTCAGAAGAAGAAGGCAACTTGGGCAGAGGAACCAAATGGACCATTTTAGAGAAACGGTCACAGACCACCCAGATGACAGACATCTTCTGGGAAACAGGCAGATCTGAAATAAAATCCATCGAGATGTGTGTCCAAGGCCTCTTAGGAATAGGCAAGGGCAACAGCAGTCCGCTAGCCCGAGAACTACAAGACTTGGCCCGAGCACAAACGTCACATGACTGCACAAAGACTCGCACATCTCGTGACAGGGAAGGCCACCAGAAGGATCTTGCCACCAAATCCCTGGTACCAAAAATTCCGGGATGACCTGCCAATGCAGAAGAATGTACCTCAGAGATGACTCTGCTGGTCCAATCATCCGGAACAAACAGTCTATCAGGCGGACAACGATCCGGTCTATCCGCCTGAAACTCTTGCAAGGACCGCCGCAGATCAGGAGAAACGGCCGACAAAATTACTCCCTCCCTAAGGATACCTGTGGGTTCAGAATTACCAGGAGAGTCCGGGTCAAAACTCCTAGAAAGGGCATCTGCCTTAACATTCTTAGAACCCGGTAGGTATGACACCACAAAATTAAAGCGAGAAAAAAATAAAGACCAGCGCGCCTGTCTAGGATTCAGGCGTCTGGCAGTCTCAAGATAAATCAAATTTTTGTGGTCAGTCAATACCACCACCTGATGCCTAGCCCCCTCGAGCCAATGGCGCCACTCCTCAAACGCCCACTTCATGGCCAAAAGCTCCCGATTCCCAACATCATAATTCCGCTCTGCGGGCGAAAATTTGCGAGAAAAGAAGGCACAAGGCCTAATGACGGAGCAGTCGGAACCTTTCTGCGACAACACTGCCCCAGCTCCGATCTCCGAAGCGTCAACCTCAACCTGAAAAGGCAGATTCACATCAGGCTGACGCAACACAGGGGCAGAGGCAAAACGGCGCTTAAGCTCCTGAAAGGCCTCTACAGCATGAGGGGACCAATTAGCAACATCAGCGCCTTGTCTGGTCAAATCAGTCAGTGGTTTAACGACATCCGAAAAACCAGCAATAAATCGGCGGTAAAAGTTGGCAAAGCCCAAAAATCTCTGAAGACCCTTAAGAGAGGAGGGCTGAGTCCAGTCACAAATAGCTTGCACCTTGACGGGATCCATCTCAATGGAAGAGGGAGAAAAAATATACCCCAAAAAGGAAATTTTCTGGACCCCAAAAACGCACTTAGACCCCTTCACACATAAAGAATTAGACCGCAAAACCTGAAAAACTCTCCTGACCTGCTGGACATGAGAGTCCCAGTCATCAGAAAAAATCAGAATATCATCCAGATATATTATCATAAATTTATCCAGAAAATCGCGGAAAATATCATGCATAAAAGACTGGAAAACTGAAGGGGCATTAGAAAGACCAAAAGGCATGACCAAATACTCAAAGTGGCCCTCGGGCGTATTAAATGCGGTCTTCCACTCATCCCCCTGCCTGATCCGCACCAAATTATACGCCCCACGAAGATCAATTTTAGAGAACCACTTAGCACCCTCTATACGAGCAAACAAATCAGTAAGCAATGGCAATGGGTATTGATACTTAACAGTGATCTTATTCAGAAGCCGATAATCAATACATGGTCTCAAAGAGCCGTCTTTTTTTGAGACAAAGAAAAACCCAGCTCCCAAGGGAGAAGAAGATGGACGAATATGTCCCTTTTCCAAAGACTCCTTTATATATTCCCGCATAGCAGCATGTTCCGGCACAGACAAATTAAACAAACGACCCTTTGGATATTTACAACCCGGTATCAAATCTATGGCACAATCGCACTCACGGTGCGGAGGTAACGACCCAAGCTTGGGTTCGTCAAAGACGTCTTGATAATCAGAGAGGAACTCAGGGACTTCAGAGGGAATGGACGACGAAATAGAAACCAAAGGTACGTCCCCATGAATACCCTTACATCCCCAGCTCAACACAGACATTGCTCTCCAGTCCAAGACTGGGTTGTGAGACTGCAACCATGGCAATCCCAGTACCAAATCGTCATGTAAATTATACAGCACCAGGAAACGAATAATCTCCTGGTGATCCGGATTGATACGCATGGTTACTTGTGTCCAGTATTGTGGTTTATTATTAGCCAATGGGGTGGAGTCAATCCCCTTCAGAGGAATAAGAGTCTCCAAAGGCTCTAAATCAAAACCACAACGATTGGCAAAGGACCAATCCATAAGACTCAGAGCGGCGCCAGAGTCAACATAGGCGTCCGTGGCAATGGATGACAAAGAGCAAATCAGGGTTACAGACAAAATAAACTTAGACTGAATGGTGCCAATGGAAACAGACTTATCAAGCTTCTTTGTACGCCTAGAGCATGCTGATATAACATGAGTAGAATCCCCACAATAGAAACACAATCCATTCTTCCGTCTAAAATTCTGTCGCTCGCTCCTGGACAGAATTCTATCACACTGCATACTTTCTGGCGTCTTTTCCATAGACACCGCCAAATGGTGCACCGGTTTGCGCTCCCGCAGACGCCTATCAATCTGAATAGCCATTGTCATGGACTCATTCAGACCTGCAGGCAAAGGGAACCCCACCATAACATCCTTAACGGCATCAGAGAGACCTTCTCTGAAAGTTGCCGCCAGGGCGCACTCATTCCACTGAGTAAGCACAGACCATTTACGGAATTTTTGGCAGAAAACTTCAGCTTCGTCTTGCCCCTGAGATAGTGCCATCAAAGTTTTTTCTGCCTGAAGTTCCAAATGAGGTTCCTCATAAAGCAAGCCCAAGGCCAGAAAAAACGCATCCACATCGCGTAACGCAGGATCCCCTGCTGGCAATGAGAAGGCCCAATCTTGAGGGTCACCCCTGAGCAAGGAAATCACAATCCTAACCTGCTGAGCAGGGTCTCCAGCTGAACGAGACTTCAGGGACAAATAAAGCTTACAATTATTTCGGAAATTCTGGAAGCTAGCTCTATTCCCTGTAAAGAACTCCGGCAAAGGAATTCTCGGCTCAGATACCGGAGCATGTACCACAAAATCTTGTAAATTTTGTACTTTCGTGATGAGATTATTCAAACCCACAGTTACACTCTGGAGATCCATTATTGTCAGGTGCACACAGAGCATACAGAGATTAGGAGGAGAGAGAGAAAAAAGACTGCAGCAAGGCAGACTGAAGGAAAAAAAAAAAAAAAAAAAAATTCCAGCAGACTTCTTAAAACTCTCCTTTCTCAACCTGGGTCTTTAACACTTTATTGGCCGGTCAAACTGTCATGATCTCTGCAGGCAGAGATCATAGCAAGCCTATAGAGGGACAAGCTCTCGGAAGATGGAACTATACTGACCATGAACTAAGCCTGCCGCGCAACTAGAAATAGCCAGGTAGCATTTCCTATTTATCGCTAGATGCCCAGCTCTGGCCTAAGACCTAAATAGCTAGCAGAGGGAAATATAAGACCTGGCTCACCTCTAGAGAAATATTCCAAAGAAGACAGTAGCCCCCCACATATAATGACGGTGAGTTCAGATGAAACAACAAACGCAGCAGGAAAATAGTCTTAGCAAATTTGAGGTCCGCTTACTAGATAGCAGAAGACAGATAGTATACTTTCATGGTCAGCAGAAAAACACTAACAAAACACCATCCAGAGATTACCTTAAACTCTGGCATTAACTCATAACGCCAGAGTAGCAATCCCTGATCAACGAGAGCTTTCCAGACACAGTAACAAAACTTCAGCTGTGAACTGGAACAAATAGGCAAAACAAAACATGGACAAAAGTCCAACTTATCTAGTAGTTGTCTAGAAGCAGGAACAAGCACTGAGAGGCATCAGATAACATTGTTGACCGGCAAGAAACCACCAGAGAAATGAGCTTAAATAGCGACACCCACTACTGATGGAACCAGGTGAAACAGGAAAGAGGATGACAAGTCCAATTCCACAAGCGGCCACCGGGGGAGCCCAGAATCCAAATTCACAACAGAGCTGTCGCTTTGGTCCCATATTGAGGGGTTGGCTTCCACAAGGTTGATCAGTGTCTCATTGTGAATGGTCAACGGCTCTTCGTCAACCACAATCCTTTTTTTTTTTTGGCTCGCTGACTTGGACTATGTAAACACAAAACGTTATGTTGAAAGGTTCAAATTCAGTTTATTGGTAGACTAATAGATAGATACATAGATAGATAGATACATAGATAGATAGATACATAGATAGATACATAGATAGATAGATACATAGATAGATAGATAGATAGATAGATAGATAGATAGATAGATACATAGATAGATAGATACATAGATAGATTGATACATAGATAGATACAGCGAAAGATAGAGAGAGAGAGAGAGATAGAGAGATAGTGGATAGATAGTTTATAGATATAGCAGATAGAAAGTGAATAGATAGATTGTAGATAAATTTCTAGTTTTATATTTACCACTGGCAGTTGTGGAGACGACAGACGGCGAGGAACCTTCTTCCTCTTGTGTCCTCCGTGTGCCACAACCTATTGTGTATGTAAATGAAAAAAAAATTACATTTCTTTGATCAATAAATTTATGTTTGCAAAACTTAAAAATGTCTGCTATGTACCTTTGTTGGTTTTGCCTGTTTTTTTTGGGGGGGCCTAGCAGCCTCAGGCTCCGAAGACTCCTATTTGCAATAGAAACATGATTATACATATATATATAGCTTAATACACTGAATTTTCACACAAATTTTAGTGGTTTTTTAAAGTGCAAGCCTACCGACTGAGAAGAAAAAACCGCAGACACGCTGCTGCTGCTGCTGCTGCTTCCCTCACTATCCGACATCTGCAACAAAGCAATACATTTTTAGTACACACACATCCGTCGTACAATACAGACTCCCATGATGTATACAGAGATATCTACTATATAATTGTCTAGGGAACTTCCGTCTTTCTGTCCTTCTGTCACGGTATTAATTCGCTGATTGGTCTCGGCAGCTGCCTGTCATGGCTGCCGCGACCAGTCAGCGACGCGCACAGTCAGAAAAAAAAGGGCCGCCCCGCACTCACTGCCCGGCGCCCGCATACACCCCTCTGCTCACCGCTCACACAGGGTACTGTGACAAACGTCGCTGAGCAATATACTACGTGACTGGGTTCTGTATACTATGTTGCTGGGTGCTGTATACTACTTCACTGTGCAATACACTACGTGGCTCTGTGATGTATACTACGTCGCTGGGCAATATACTACATACTACATGGCTGGGCAATATACTACGTGGACATGCATATTCTAGAATACACGATGCGTTATCGGGCCACCATCTAGTATATATATATATAGACAAATGTACTTACATTTCCTGTGATCTTTTGCAAGACACTTTTTCTCTGGTGTGCAGCAGGCCTCAAGATGTGCGCTGGGGACAGTAATGGCCGAAATCCTGTTTCCTGTCACATGACCACATGGACCTCCCTCAAACGCTATTAAAATGATAGGTTCTTTTTGGAAATTTATCAAGATTTGCGTCTGGCTGCGTTTGCCATAGACATCAATGGCAGAATTAACGCTTCCGTTAGTATTGCGTTAGCTTGGCCGGACCCGAAAACGCTGCAAGCCGCGTTCCAAGGTCCGTCAGAAAAAAACGTTATGTGACTAACGCATGCTAAATTTGGCATGCGTCACGAGGCGTCAGACAATGCAAGTCTATGGGCGCGTTAGTATGTGCGTTATATTGCGTTTTCACTACTTAAAAACGTGTCCGTTAGACGGACTCACCTAGCGCAATGTGAACCTAGCCTAAGAGGTGGCATGTATTTCAAGTGCTGTACACCACAGCCAAAAATGGTACTCCAGTCTTTGATTGACGTACATCTCTGTTGTAATTTATGCCACTTTTGTGGCATTAATTATGATGAATCTGTTTGGTTCACTTTTCAAACAGTGGGTAAAACTGGCCTGGACTAGTGTAAAAACATGAAAAGCCGGAAAATGTTTGTACAACTGTAGGTTGCGCAAGTTATGTGATTTTTCAAGCAATTTTATGGTGAAAAAACAGCTTGATGAATTATAGCCTAAGGCTCCAGGTTAATCACAGCAATTACACCAGAATTATGTCTTAAATCAGTTTGAAAAGTTGCGACATTTTTGGCAATGTAGAGTTGTGCAACAGTTTTGCAACTTTTGGTATTTTCACATAAGATTCTCCTAGCATGCAGGAAGGGGCACAAAGGGATTGTGACGCCACAATAATGCATGACAAGCTGCGGCATTCCTCATGCCAGAAATCTTCCTCGTGACTAGAGTAAGAATTAGGGCTAGGTGCATGGAGGTACAGTACATGCCCCTTTTAAGAAGCACCTCATTCATTAGAATGTGCCTTAATGAATCAGGCATGTTTGACTCCATCACATGCCAGTCTTGATGAATTGGGGCCATAGTGTCTGATTGCTTGCTGGGTCTCACCAATCATGAGATCAAGGGTCCTGTGTTCACCATTTAAATAGAGCAGTGGTGGAGTAAGTGCACTGCCGAGTAGAGATCTGGGAGTACATGCTGCTGAGTGGAAATCTTGGTACGTGCGATGCACACTCCTGAGTGCAGATCAGATACCTTTAATAACACATTACTATGCAGTATTAATATCTATTTTTGCATTTTTTACTATGGTTTACCATGAACAAATACTTTCTGCTATGCAAATAATTAAGCCAGATTACGCTCAACATTTGTATCTGAATTCTGAATACTGGACTTTATATACATTTTTTTCCATTCTGTGAATTGGAAGCCTGAAGTGCTTGCAGTTATGTGGCGCGATCATCCATGCATTATATTATGTTATTGATTGAGAAAGAACAAGCGTTTTTGCTAAAACTTTTCAGTGTGTTCTTCTTGCTCTGTGGAAAATCGTGACCTCAATAACCCATCCCTTAAGCTACACTTTCATCATCTTTTTTCATGTTTATCATCCTGCTATATCTAAATGTTGAACTTTGCTCATGTACCAAAAACTAATTAGTGTAGTGACCATTCAGATCAAGTGAGTTGAAAAAAAAAAAAGTGTTGCTGAATCTCGAAAACAAAAATTTTAAAAACAAAATTTAAACCTTGAAGATGAAAATGCTGTTTCATCTTAAAATCTTTTTTTTTCTGGTACTCTTTTTCAAGATAATAAGTAAAAAAAAATTTAGTTTTTGGCTGGTGACAGACTTTGTTAATATCTTCAGTCATGCATGTATCTTACTATGTAAAGAATGATTTCTTTATTACTTTTCTTTCATGTTTTCCTAGTAATATATCTCATACGAAAAACGGAGTCAACAGACTGTCAATCAAGTATAAATAAAGTAACATTTATTAAATATCGTTAAATATTAAAATTTAGAAAGCTCAATGAAACAGAATATCCAAACAAGGTTTCTATAAACGTGAGGAATACGGGTAACAATGCCCACACATAGAACCTATAGTAAACGATTTAAGGTCACAAGTTCATTAAGGTATGCACACTGCCACTAGAGTACTACTTGTCCCAATAGGGAACATCCCCAGTGCAAGTATGTTGGACAATCTAAGACTGGACCTTACCCATGTCAATCGTGGTGTATGTGTGGTACGCCAGCCCCTACGCGCGTTTCGCGTAAGGCTTCTTCCGGGGGCCGTATAGCGTGTGTCACAAACTTGATATATAAAGAAATACCGCACCTGCAAGTAATAAAGGACTCGATGGTCGGCGCATGCGCTAATGACGTCAGCGCCGGAACTAGCATCGCCGCACGGCACTCCGGGTGCAGCGAGAAGCCAGAGAGCCATAACCATGGCAACCATGACTCACACACCTAACCCAATGGAGGCCGGCCGCGATGCACCGTCACGCCGACGTCACAGGCATGCGCACTAGTCCTGAGTGAAGAGACACTGCGAGCGGAAAAACGTAAGTAGTGCAATGAAAGAGTCTACAAAGTGAACAAGTGCTAAAGTGCAAAGTGCACTGTACCTAAAAATATCATCATTAGTATCTGGCATCATTGATACCAAACGGTATCATGCACTAATAAGAAATAAGTGAAATAAAACAGAAATACATATTAATACACATTATCATTAATATCTAGTATTAGTGGCAAAAAAGCCATGAACTAAAATAAAATCAGTGAACCAAAAAAAGGCATTCATAATAATAAGAGAAACATAATATTATATAATAATCAAATATAATAATCAGAAGAAGTCCATATCTTCATATGTTTCTTCCAAGGTAGTGAAGTGAGGAAGGTGAATCACAATAATTTCCGCTTTGAATGTCTCATGGAATGGTGAGGTAGATGTCAATCAGAATATGACTCCCGTTTTGATAAACTAAAACGATATATATATGAAAAGACAAATAATTAATATAAAACAAGACACACGAATACATTAAAACCTAAATCCAGGTATTAGTATGTGGAACTAAAGAAAAGGGGCAAAACTAATTTGCTCATTAAGCCCAAAGGGGACAAGTGTATTAAGGACGGTGATCCATCTGCATTCACGCTGGTGCAGTAGGCGTTTGGTATCACCGCCCCTAATACCTACGTGGATCTTATCAATACCCCAAACACGCAAATCATTCGGGTTACAATTGTGTTTTTCCCTAAAATGTCTAGGGATGGTTTTTAAATTTTCCACATCAATTTCTTCCCTAGCGGCCATAATTTCTCTCACGTGTTCTCGTGTCCTCACACGCAATTCCCTAGAAGTGAGTCCTATGTAAATGAGGTCACACGTACATTTTGCATAATAGATCAAATGTGCTCTTACAAGAGATATACTCTCTAATTTTAAATTCGTGTGCCCCATCCGAGGAGGTGAAGGAGGTAGCTCTCTGATGATTTTTACATGCCAAACAGTCCATGCAGGGAAAGAAACCTGCCCTTGGTTTGTTTGCCCCAAAAATAAAAGCAGATTTTGCTACATAGTGACTTTTCACTTTTCAATTTGAGTTGGGACGACATACGATCAATTTTAATTAAGCATTGGGGTGTTTTACAAACAGACCCAATCCTCAATCAGCATCTATCAGAGAAGCCGTTGATGACGGCTAGACGTAGCCAAAATTTGCGTGACATACTCGTAAAAAGTCACTATGTAGCAAAATCTGAATATATAGACTTCTTCTGATTATTATATTTGATTATTATATAATATTATGTTTCTCTTATTATTATGAATGCCTTTTTTTGGTTCACTGATTTTATTTTAGTTCATGGCTTTTTTGCCACTAATACTAGATATTAATGATAATGTGTATTAATATGTATTTCTGTTTTATTTCACTTATTTCTTATTAGTGCATGATACCGTTTGGTATCAATGATGCCAGATACTAATGATGATATTTTTAGGTACAGTGCACTTTGCACTTTAGCACTTGTTCACTTTGTAGACTCTTTCATTGCACTACTTACGTTTTTCCGCTCGCAGTGTCTCTTCACTCAGGACTAGTGCGCATGCCTGTGACGTCGGCGTGACGGTGCATCGCGGCCGGCCTCCATTGGGTTAGGTGTGTGAGTCATGGTTGCCATGGTTATGGCTCTCTGGCTTCTCGCTGCACCCGGAGTGCCGTGCGGCGATGCTAGTTCCGGCGCTGACGTCATTAGCGCATGCGCCGACCATCGAGTCCTTTATTACTTGCAGGTGCGGTATTTCTTTATATATCAAGTTTGTGACACACGCTATACGGCCCCCGGAAGAAGCCTACGCGAAACGCGCGTAGGGGCTGGCGTACCACACATACACCACGATTGACATGGGTAAGGTCCAGTCTTAGATTGTCCAACATACTTGCACTGGGGATGTTCCCTATTGGGACAAGTAGTACTCTAGTGGCAGTGTGCATACCTTAATGAACTTGTGACCTTAAATCGTTTACTATAGGTTCTATTTGTGGGCATTGTTACCCGTATTCCTCACGTTTATAGAAACCTTGTTTGGATATTCTGTTTCATTGAGCTTTCTAAATTTTAATATTTAACGATATTTAATAAATGTTACTTTATTTATACCTGATTGACAGTCTGTTGACTCCGTTTTTCGTATGAGATATATTGCTGGGGAGTTTTTTTTCTCTGTCCGTGAGAGGACTTTTATGTGGCTCTGGTCTAATTTGTTATATGTTTTCCTAGTAAACCTGCTACAAAAAAATAAAGGGAACACTTAAACAACAGAATATAACTCCAAGTAAATCAAACTTCTGTGAAATCAAACTGTCCACTTAGGAAGTAACAATGTTTGACAATTAACTTCACATGCTGTTGTGCAAATGGAATAGACAACAGATGGAAATTATTAGCAACTACCAAGACACACTCAATAAAGGAGTGGTTCTGCAGATGGGGACCACAGACCACATCTCAGTACCAATGCTTTCTGGGTGATGTTTTGGTCACTTTTGAATGTTGGTTGTTCTTTCACACTCGTGGTAGCATGAGACGGACTCTACAACCCACACAAGTGGCTCTGGTAGTGCAGCTCACCCAGGATGACACATCAATGCCAGTTGTGGCAAGAAAGTTTGCTGTGTCTGTCAGCGTAGTGCCCAGAGGCTGGAGCCGCTACCAGGAGACAGGCCAGTACACCAGGAGATGTGGAGGGGGCCGTAGGAAGGCAACAACCCAGCAGCAGGACCGCTACCTCAGCCTTTGTGCAAGGAGGAACAGGAGGAGCACTGCCAGAGCCCTGCAAAATGACCTCCAGCAGGTCACAAATGTGCATGTGTCTGCACAAATAGTTAGAAAAAGACTCCATAAGGTTGGTCTGAGTGCCCGACATCCACAGATGGGGGTTGTGCTCACAGTCCAACACCGTGCAGGATGCTTGGCATTTGCCACAGAACACCAGGATTGGCAAATTCACCACCGGTGCCCTGTGCTCTTCACAGATGAAAGCAGGTTCACACTGAACACACGTGACAGACGTGACAGAGATGCCGTGGAGAGCGATCTGCTGCCTGCAACATCATTCAGCATGCCAGTTGGTCAGTAATGGTGTGGGGTGGCATTTCCTTGGAGGGCCGCACAGCCCTCCATGTGCTCACCAGAGGTAGCCTGACTGCCATTAGGTACCGAGATGATATCTTCAGACCCCTTGTGGGACCATATGCTGGTGCAGTTGGCCCTGTGTTCCTCCTAATCCAGGACAATGCCAGACCTCATGTGGCTGGAGTGTGTCAGCAGTGCCTGAAAGATGAAGGCATTGAAGCTATGGACTGGCCCACCCATTCCCCAGACCTGAATCTGATTGAGCACACCTGGGACATCATGTCTCGCTCTATCCACCAACGTCACGTTGCACCACAGACTGTCCTGGAGCTGGTGGATGCTTTAGTCCAGGTCTGGGAGGAGATCCCTCAGGAGACCATCTGCCATCTCAGCAGGAGCATGCCCAGGCATTGTACTGTAGGGAGGTCATACAGGCACGTGGCGGCCACACACAATACTGAGCATCTTTTCCTTGACATGAGGCATTTCCACTGAAGTTGGATCAGCCGGTAATTTTATTTTCCACTTTGATTTTGAGTATCATTCCAACTCCAGACCTCCATGGGATATTAATTTTGATTTACATTGATAATTGTTATGTTTTTTAGTTCTGAACACAACCCATTATGCAATGAATACAAATTTGCAACTGGAATATTTCATTCAAAGATATCTAGGATATGGTATTTTAGTGTTCCCTTTATGTTTTTGAGCAGTGTAATTAGGCTAATTGAGCTGATACTGCACTACAGCAATGATAGACAACAAGTGTATGAGAACTTTGTAGATTTTCTATTTCGAACTTCCAGCAGGATCAGCAAATAGTTATAAATACATGTCAGAAGTAGTGGTGAGCAAACGTGTTAGTAAAAGGTGTCATCTGAGCATGGTCGTGTGCTAACCGAGTGTCTTCGGCGTGTTAAAAAAATACATTTGACTCCCTGCAGCTAAATGTCTTTCTGCTGTTTGACAGCCGCAAGAAGTTTACAACCCATGGCACTGTAATTAATCTCCCTGGACGACATGGCAAAGAAGTTTACAACCCATGATGGCATTGTAACTAATCTCACTTGACGTATACGGCAGAGAAACATTGATGAAAGGTTGTAACGAAGGATAATCTGGATGGTAGATAAGTAGCCCAAATCAAGTTCCAAAGAAATTGAATCTGTTCTGTAGGCTCAAGGTGCATCAGTGTCAGTGCGAACTATCCCTCGACATTTGAATAAAATAAAATGCTATGGCAGAAGACCCAGGAGCACCCCACTGCTGACAGAGACATAAAAAAGATAGACTGCAATTTGCCAAGATGTATGTGAGTAAGCCAAAATCCTTCTGGGAAAACGACTTGTGGACAGATGGGACCGAGATAAAGCTTTTTGGTAAAGCACATCATTCTACTGTTTACCAAAAACAAATGAGGAAATGTGAAGATTACCAAAGTATTTTGTGTTTTTCGCACTGTAGTGCCCAGTGTTAGAAAGCTGGGTTTGTGTCCTAGGTCATTGGTCTTCCAGCAAGATTATGAGCCCAAATATACTTGAAGAATCACCCAGAAATGGATGGAAACAAAGCATTGGAGAGTTCTGAAGTGGCAAGCAATGTGTCTGGATCTAAATCCCATTGTACACCTGAGGAGAGATCTTACAATTGATGTTGGGAGAAAGAGATCCTTCAAATATGAGAGATCTGGAGCAGTTTCCAAAAAATAGTGGTCCATAATTACAGTTGAGAGGTGTAAGACGTTTGTTGGTGGTTATAGGAAGCAATTGATTGCAGTTATTTAATCCAAAGGCTGTGCAACTAAATATTAAGCTGAGGGTGCCTACAATTTTGTTTGGCCCATTTTTAGAGTTTTGTGTGAAATGATGTGCAATTTGCATCTCATTGCACAGGCTAGTCGCGGGTCTCGTGACTCAAGTGTGACAATATATGAAGCTGTCATGCTTGGGTTGGGAGGCCTGTGGCCAGTCTGTGCTTTGCTGTCTGATCTCGGACCGATCTGGACTGATGTCTGACTGCACCCTGAGGACACTTTCAGTATTTAGTCATTATTTTACATCAGTATGTGTAATCCAAAATCAGAGGAAAAGTATAATAGAAACACGTCACCACTTCTGCAAAGAAAATCATAAGTTCTACTCTAGAAGAGATGCAAATTGTCTCTTCAGAGAGGAAGAGGACCAGAATTCTAGTGCCACCTATTGGAAGTAGCAATCCTAATATTCAATGTCGACTCTTTAAGGATGGTTTCACATTTGCGTTTCCCTGATCTGCGGACGGCTGCGGACTTCCTCCGTGAAGCCCCGCCCCCGGCCGCACCTCCGCCGCTAGCTCCGCCTACTTCTGCATGCGGCCCGCATGTGGCCTGCGTACCTATCTGTAACATTAGGTACGCAGGTCGTGCGGCTGTATGCGGAGGCTGCCGCATGCGTCGTTTTGACGCTGCGGATAAAAAAAAAATGCTACAGGCTGTGTCCTACGCTGGTCGCCGCAGCGTCAAAACGACGCATGCGGCAGCCTCCGCGTACAGCCGCACGACCTGCGTACCTAATGTTAAAGATAGGTACGCAGGCCACATGCGGGCCGCATGCATAAGTAGGCGGAGCTAGCGGCGGAGGTGCGGCCGAAGGCGGGGCTTCACGGAGGAAGTCCGCAGCCGTCCGCAGATCAGGGAAATGCAAATGTGAAACCAGCCTAACCCGTTTCTGACCTCGGACGGGATAGTACGTCCGAGGTCAGATACCCCGCTTTGATGCAGGGCTCAGGCGGTGAGCCCGCATCAAAGCCAGGACATGTCAGCTGTTTTGAACAGCTGACATGTGCCCGCAATAGCGGTGGGTGAAATTGTGATTCACCCACCGCTATTAACTAGTTAAATGCCGCTGTCAAACGCTGACAGCGGCATTTAACCGGCGCTTCTGGCCGGGCGGCCGGAAATGAGCGCATCGCCGACCCCCGTCACATGAGCGGGGGTCAGCGATGCTTCTGAATAGTAACCATAGAGGTCCTTGAGACCTCTATGGTTACTGATCGCCAGTAGCCATGAGCACCACCCTGTGGTCGGCGCTCATAGCACACCTGCATTTCTGCTGCATAGCAGCGATCTGATGACCGCTGCTATGTAGCAGAGCCGATCACGTTGTGCCAGCTTCTAGCCTCCTATGGAGGCTATTGAAGCATGGCAAAAGGAAAAAAAAGTTAAAAAAATGTGAAAAAAAATAAAAAAATATAAAAGTTTAAATCACCCCCCTTTCGCCCCATTCAAAATAAATCAATAAAAAAAAAATCAAACCTACACATATTTGGTATCGCCGCGTTCAGAATCGCCCGATCTATCAATAAAAAAGCATTAACCTGATCGCTAAACAGCGTAGCGAGAAAAAAATTAGAAACGCCAGAATTACGTTTTTTCGGTCGCCATGACATTGCATTAAAATGCAATAACGGGCGATCAAAAGAACGTATCTGCACCAAAATTGTATCATTAAAAATACCAGCTCAGCACGCAAAAAATAAGCCCTCAACCAACCCCAGATCATTAAAAATGGAGACGCTATGGGTATCGGAAAATGGCGCTTTTTTTTTTTTTAGCAAAGTTTGGATTTTTTTATCACCACTTAGATAGAAAAGAAAGAACCTAGTCATGTTAGGTGTCTATGAACTCGTAATGACCTGGAGAATCATAATGGCAGGTCAGTTTTAGCATTTAGTGAACCTAGCAAAAAAGCCAAGCAAAAAACTAGTGTGAGATTGCACTTTTTTGCAATTTCACCGCACTTGGAATTTTTTTCCTGTTTTCTAGTACACAACATGCTAAAACCAATGGTTTCGTTCAAAAGTACAAATCGTCCCGCAAAGAACAAGCCCTCACATGGCCATATTGACGCAAAAATAAAAAAGTTATGGCTCTGGGAAGGAGGGGGGCGAAAAACGAACACGGAAAAATGGAAAATCCCAAGGTCGTGAAGGGGTTAATGGCCTTGTCACATGGCTTAGGATAAGAGCCAAACCAGATCTCAATTTGCAGACACTGTGTTTCGGGGTACTGCCCTCATCAGTGCAAAGTGGAGATCTGGTTTGGCTGATTGAGAGGCGTCTGACTGGCATCAGTAATATTGTGCACTCAAAAAACCACCACACAAGATGCCTTCTTTAGCTCCATACCACAAAGCCGCAATGTTGACACACAGGATCCCTGCCTACAGATATGTTGCGTTTATGACCTCTTAACTTCCAAAAATGTCAGTATTAATATTTCTCTTTAAAACATTTTGGAACACATCAATGAAAGACGTCTTTTATCTTGTGACAGTCATGCTTATGTTCCTTGTTCGATGTCACCCTCCTATTCATTTCTGTTTATAATTGCTAAATCATCTGAAACCAGACTTTATAAGGACAATTACAAAAAAATGCCAGTGTCTATTAAAATAATGCATGCCTCACTACACCTAGTAACTGCCTTCTATCTGTACATAATAAGAAAATGATGACAATCTGGCTGTCGTTATTGTGACTCTGCATTAACCGTTTGTTGTATCTCTGGGGTACACACCCAGCAGTCACTTTATCACATGCACACCTGCTATTTATTGAAAATATCTAACCAGTTTGTTCTGTTTGATGATTCCTGTCATGAATCACACTCTTTGAGTATCGCCAGGCTCTTTATTCACATCATGTCTCAACCTCCATTACATGAATCCCTTGTACAACAACATCCAACAAGTTCCAAACAAAGAATATAGAACACACATAAAAGTAGTGAGACCCCTAGAGGCCACATGAACATAAAACATATTGCTACATCCTTTCTCTTTTAACTGGAGGAACAATAAAAGATACTAAACTAAAGTATACTATGACAAAGTTAGAAATTAACCTAGTACGTCCAGTTAGATATAATCTTTGAGGTGCACCGGCTTTTTGCTAATTCTGCCAGCTCTGGTAATATAAGATGTGTCCCTTTCTACATCTGGTATATCTGGTAGTTCTTCTGATATTGTCTGTCTCTGGCCAGAGTCCTCACCCTGATGATCAGCTGTCACTGTTGGTGCCTGACTTGTACTTTCTGCCTCGTTGTCTTGGGTGTCTGGATACTGTTCAAAAGGCCATGAATCATCTCTTTCTCGCGTTTTCCTCAAATATCTCCGATTCCTCCTTAGTCTTCTTCCGTCGTCTGTTAGAATTTCGTAGGACCGAGGTCCCAGTTTCTGGACAACCTTTGCCTTTTGCCAGTGTGTGTCAAATGCGCTGCTTGGCTGCAACCGAATGTTGTCATTTCTCTGGAGCTCAGGCAGATCCTTTGCAGATTTATTGTAATAGAAAGCTTGTCTCGCTTGAGTCTTCTGTAATTTAGCTTCGATGTTTCCCAGCAGCTTTGGCTCTAACAGATGACCCGCAGTTGGTACGAGTGTCTTTGTACGCCTACTCATGAGCCTCTGTGCCGGACTGCTGTCTAGGCCTTGGGTGGGTGTGTTTCTATGATCCAGTATAGACAGATATACATCAGCACCCGCCTGGTTTGCTTTCTGCATGAGTCTTTTGGCCGTTTTTACTGCTGACTCTGCTTTCCCATTACTCTGAGGATATCTCAGAGAAGACGTCTGGTGTTCAAATTCCCACTTCTTACTGAAAGTTTTGAATTCTTCCGACGTAAACTGTGCCGCATTGTCAGAGAAAACGATATCTGGAATGCCATACCTGGCAAAATGGGCCTTGAGTTTTTTAATCACTGTTCTCGCCCTTGTGTCCTGCACCAAATCAACCTCCCAGAAGTTAGAGAAATAGTCCACTGTAATCAGGTATTCTTTGTCATTCCATGTGAACAAGTCTGTTCCTATTTTTGACCAAGGCCTATGTGGAATTTCATGAGGTTGCAATGTCTCCTTTGGTTGCTTATCATTGCAGGATGCACATATTTCACATTGTGCTATGTAATTTTTTATGTGGTCATTCATTCCTGGCCAATAAACTGATTCTCGTGCACGACGTAGGCATCCTTCCATGCCTAAGTGAGAAGAGTGCAATGTTTTCAATATGTCTCTTCTGAGAACTTCAGGTATAACAGCCCTGTCTCCTTTAAAGATGATTCCTTGCTGCACTGACAATTCATCTCTTATGTGGAAGAATGGTGAGACTTCCCTCGGAGCATGCTGCTTGTATTTTGGCCAGCCCTGCAAGATGACAGTTTTTAAACTCTGGAGACTTTTATCCTTCTCTGTAAAAGTCTGGATTTGCTTGACCTTTTCTTTTGACACTGCAAGGTAGTTACACATGTTGATGGTTTCAATGTCTTCCTCCTCATCCTTTGTGCTAGGAAGGTAAGCTCTGCTTAGCGTATCTGCAATCAGTAAGTCTCTTCCTGGACAGTACCCGATGTCAACATCATATTTCTGAAGTCGCAACAGCATGCGCTGTAGTCTCTTTGGGGCATTTAGTAATGGTTTCTTTGTAATGCTCTCCAATGGTTTGTGATCCGACTGCACTGTTACTTGTCGTCCATAGGTGTACTGGTGAAACTTCTCCATCCCAAATACCACAGCCAGTAGTTCCTTCTCAATCTGCGCATATCCCTGCTCTGTTGTTGTAAGGGCTCTGCTTGCAAATGTAATTGGCTGTTTGTTCTGCATTAATGTGGCTCCAAGGCCTTTTTCCGAAGCATCACATTGTACCACCACTTCTCGATCTGGATCGAAATACTTTAGGGTTGCTGTATCTGCAATGGCATTCTTTACTGCTCGGAAAGCAGTCTCCTGGCTTTCTGTCCATTCCCAGCGCACATCTTTGTGGGTTAGCTGTCTCAGTGGCTCACACATGTCTGACAGATGTCTGCAAAATATTGAGAGATAATTCACCATGCCCAAAAATCGTTGTACTCCAGAAACATCAGTAGGGGTAGGCAAATCTTGTATTGCTCTCACCTTTTCAGGATCCACTCTGACCCCAGTTGAAGTCAGTCGATGACCAATATAGGCCACTTCTGTCATTTTCAATTTGAATTTGTCCAAATTCAGCTTTATGTTTTTTTCTCTGCATCTGACCAAAAATTGTATCATCTTCTGATCGTGATCCTTGATTGCAGATTCCATATTTTCACCTTCTCCCACTACCAGGATATCATCCGCTATTGTCTTCACTCCAGTAAGTCCTTCCAAAGCCTGCATCAATTTCTGCTGGAATATCTCTGGAGCAGGTTTTAGTCCCATGGGCATTTTCAGCCATTTAAAGCGTCCAAATGGTGAAGAAAATGTTACATAGTTACATAGTTACATAGTTATTAAGGTTGAAGGAAGACTTTAAGTCCATCTAGTTCAACCCATAGCCTAGCATGCCCTAACATGTTGATCCAGGGGAAGGCAAAAAAACCCCATGTGGTAAGAGTAAGCTCCATCATGGGGAAAAAAATTCCTTCCCGACCCCACATACGGCAATCAGACTAGTTCCCTGGATCAACGCCTTATCAAGGAATCTAATATATATACCCTGTAACATTATACTTTTCCAGAAAGGTATCCAGTCCCCTCTTAAATTGAAGCAATGAGTCACTCATTACAACATCATACGGCAGAGAGTTCCATAGTCTCACTGCTCTTACAGTAAAGAATCCGCGTCTGTTATTATGCTTAAACCTTTTTTCCTCCAGACGTAGAGGATGCCCCCTTGTCCCTGTCAGCGGTCTATGATTAAAAAGATCAGCAGAAAGGTCTTTGTACTGTCCCCTCATATATTTATACATTAACATAAGATCACCCCTTAGTCTTCGTTTTTCCAAACGAAATAGCCCCAAGTGTAATAACCTATCTTGGTATTGCAGACCACCTAGTCCTCTAATAACCTTGGCTGCTCTTCTCTGCACCCGCTCCAGTTCAGCTATGTCTTTCTTATACACCGGAGACCAGAACTGTGCACAGTATTCTAAGTGTGGTCGCACTAGTGACTTGTATAGAGGTAAAATTATGTTCTCCTCATGAGCATCTATGCCTCTTTTAATGCATCCCATTATTTTATTTGCCTTTGTAGCAGCTGCCTGACACTGGCCACTGAATATGAGTCCGTCATCCACCCATACACCCAGGTCTTTTTCATTGACGGTTTTGCCCAGAGTTTTAGAATTAAGCACATAGTTATACATCTTATTACTTCTACCCAAGTGCATGACCTTACATTTATCCCCATTAAAGCTCATTTGCCATTTATCAGCCCAAGCTTCTAGTTTACATAAATCAGCCTGTAATATAAAATTGTCCTCCCCTGTATTGATTACCCTGCAGAGTTTAGTGTCATCTGCAAATATTGAAATTCTACTCTGAATGCCCCCTACAAGGTCATTAATAAATATGTTAAAAAGAAGAGGGCCCAATACTGACCCCTGTGGTACCCCACTACTAACCGTGACCCAGTCCGAGTGTGCTCCATTAACAACCACCCTTTGTTTCCTATCCCTGAGCCAACTCTCAACCCACTTGCACATATTTTCCCCTATCCCCATTATTCTCATTTTATGTATCAACCTTTTGTGTGGCACTGTATCAAAAGCTTTTAAAAAGTCCATATACACTACATCTACTGGGTTCCCTTGGTCCAGACCGGAACTTACCTCTTCATAGAAGCTGATCAAATTAGTCTGACATGATCGGTCCCTAGTAAACCCGTGCTGATACTGGGTCATGAGGTTATTCCTCTTCAGATACTCCAGTATAGCATCCCTTAGAATGCCCTCCAGGATTTTACCCACAGTAGAGGTTAAGCTTACTGGCCTATAATTTCCGAGTTCAGTTTTTGTCCCCTTTTTGAATATTGGCACCACATTTGCTATACGCCAGTCCTGTGGTACAGACCCTGTTATTATGGACTCTTTAAAGATTAAAAATAATGGTCTATCAATGACTGTACTTAATTCCTGCAGTACTCGGGGGTGTATCCCATCCGGGCCCGGAGATTTGTCAATTTTTGTGATTTTTAGACGCCGCCGTACTTCCTGCTGGGTTAAGCAGGTAACATTAAATTGGGGATTATTATCACTAGTCATATTGGCTGCCATGGGATTTTCTTTTGTAAATACTGGTGAAAAAAAGTCATTTAGCATATTGGCTTTTTCCTCATCCTCATCCATCATTTCACCCAGACTATTTTTAAGGGGGCCAACACTATCATTTTTTAGTTTCTTACTATTTATGTAGTTAAAGAATATTTTGGGGTTATTTTTGCTCTCTCTAGCAATGAGTCTCTCTGTCTCAATCTTTGCTGCCTTGATTTGCTTTTTACATAATTTATTTAATTTTTTGTATTTATTTAATGCCTCCTCACTACCTACTTCCTTTAATTCTCTAAATGCTTTCTTTTTGTCACTTATTGCGCCCCTTACAGCTTTATTTAGCCATATTGGTTTCCTCCTATTTCTAGTATGTTTATTCCCATACGGTATATACTGTGCACAGGTCCTATCCAGGATGCTAATAAATGTCTCCCATTTTCTTTGTGTAATAAACTTGAATCTTCAGTCAGGGCCACATGCCAGAATCCATTTTTTACATCACATACAGAAAATATTTTAGCCTTTGATAAATCTGGTAGGACATCATCTAATGTTGGCATTGGGTAATGGTTTTGTTTCAGCGCCTTGTTGAGTGGCTTAGGATCAATACATATTCTTAACTTGCCCAATGGTTTCTGCACTATGACCAAACTGCTGATCCAATCTGTGCTCTTATGGACTGGTGCTATCATGCCTCTTCTCTGTTGATCTTGCAGTTCTACTTTCAGCGGTTGCATTAAAGGTACAGGCACTCTTCTTGTGGGTAATCTGGTGGGCTGCACTGTGTTGTCAATTTCCAGTGGACCAGTGCTGGAAGCAAAGCAAGTATGTACCATTTAACCACTTATAGTGCCCCCTTTAAATAAATAATGTCTTCTGAGTGCCTCATTTAGAAAGTATTATTTAGCAAGTAATAATTTTCTCTTAGAAGTAATGATGTTCCCTGAGTAGAGATGAGCAAACCCAATGTTAAAAGTTTGGAATAAAGTTCAGGTCGGGTATCAGTACCTGAACTTCCACAGGTCTGCTCATCCCTACCCCTGAGTTTCTCCAACATCTTGTGAACAGAAGTCAGAGGTAACAGCCACAAGCTCTCAATGTAACTTATGAGCGCCTCATTCTGGCCTCGTTCTGGATCTCATAGACTTACATTGAGTTGTGACTTCTGGCTTGCCCAGCAAACACAGGAGCGATCCGGCAGGTCACAACCTACAGAAGGCCAACTGGAGTGGTGACAATAACTGATGAAGATCGTGGTTGGTGAGTATAATATAAAAGGCAGCAAATATAGGGTAGTGACTCCAGTCAAGAGGTAAAATTAAAAAAAACAAACAATGGAGTAGTGCTTTAAGAAGCTTTTATGTGGAAGCTTAAGTAGGTCACTTCTGGATTTTCCTATGTTACTTCCAAATGTCTTTCAATCTGTGGGAGCAGTCTTCTGGCATAGATAGTTGGCACACAAAGGACTTCCATTCAACACAGTTATTTGGCTTCAGAACTGGTCACAACCTGCTTTATTATCTTCATACATAGCAAAACAAGTCATATTAGGAAACAAAAGAAATCCTGGCTGCTTGGCAACTAACTAAACAGCAGCATGTTTACTGACATTATATTATCATTATTATTATTATTATTTATTTTTAAAGGACCATTAATTCCAGAGTTACAAAATATTACAAATATCAAATAACCAAACTAACAGACTAGTACAGAGGGGGCGAAGACCCTGCCCTCACCAGCTTACAATCAATAGGTTAATAGGGAAGGGGACAGTA
Source organism: Ranitomeya variabilis (assembly GCF_051348905.1). Taxonomy (NCBI): domain Eukaryota; kingdom Metazoa; phylum Chordata; class Amphibia; order Anura; family Dendrobatidae; genus Ranitomeya; species Ranitomeya variabilis. The sequence goes on along the minus strand of NC_135235.1, from coordinate 73,441,353 downwards.
GTTTGGAGGGTGGTAGAGGGGCAACTGGGTGTGGAGTGGAGGAGAGAAGAAGGTCTTGTGAGGACTGGAGATTAAATGTGGGGAAGTATTAGGAAACTAGTTTGAAGATGTATGGGCGAGACAGATTATGAACAGCCTTGTAACTCATAGTAATGTAAACTGAATTCTCTGGACAATTGGAAGAAAGTGAAAATAAATAAATCTACTCTTCCGCAACCTCTTTGCGAGTAGTATTAAGAAAAATCACTTCCAAAAACGAGGAGAGCAACAAATAGGGGACACATGGACGTGGCCATGGTGGTGTTGGTGTAGCTGCTTCTGGTAGTGATGGTGTAGCTAATGCAGGGAGAAGACGTGGTCTGTACCTCCTACCAGCCAAATACAACACCTTCTTCTGGTGCACGCAGGTGACAGGACATTATGCCTCCTTTTGTTGGCCTAAATACTGCTGCATGGTTTATGAGGCCACAATATGTTGAAAAGGTGTTAGATTGGATGGCAGAGAGTGGCTCCAGTTCCTTCTCATTATCTTCCACTTGGTCCACTGCAAAGAAGTGCACAGTTGGCCCCTCAGGACAATAGTTATCCAGCTTCCACCTCACCCCTTGCAAATCAGCCAAGCAACTCACTCAACCCAAATTCGGACTAACATAAATATACAGCCGAACAAAGAAATCCATTAATAATACAAATCTTTGTTAGTAACGTGAAAAAAACAAAAAAACAATGATTAAATATCAGAAAAATGCAGGATGAACACAGCAGCAGAGTGCCCAGTAGTGGGATATAGTCCGTACGTCCTGTGTAAAGGGTGTGGTATATATTGAATATGTAGAATCACAGATGTAAAATAAATATGAAACACCCACTAGAGCCGTGAGGTACTCGGAACTGGGTCAGATGGCTCTTAAAGGGGTGGTCACGGCAGCGGTTACCCGGTCCATGGCCCTGGGTGCGCAATAAAAATAAGAAAGGGGAAGTTCATAAAGTATTGTTCGTGATGCCACCTGTGGGGTTCGGCTATAAATGGCCGACGCTGCTTAAGGAGACGGCTGGGGCTGATGTTGATGTTGAGTTGCAGTATCACCTATATAATGTATATACAGCAGTCGATATATATTATACAGGTGATACTGTGACTGCTGTATACAGGGCCGGTTTTAGACAAAGTGGGGCCCTAGGCGAAAATTTAAAGTGGGGGCCCCAAATGATAACATTGCACTGTGGCCCCATATTTAGGGGCCTTATATCGGCCTACGGGTCTGCCACTATTAGCTGTACGCAGGGGCGTTGCTAGGGTCAGAAAAGATTGGGGGCCCAAGACAAAGAGTTGCCCCCAACCCCCTCTTAATTTTTTTTTAACTCTTCAGATAAAATAATGCTAACTCTCTGAGAACAGATAATGTAGTAGATGTCACCTGCAGTCCTATGTAACACCAGAGATAGCAGTGATAACTCTCTGAGTACAGATAATTTAGTATATATCACATGCAGTCCTATGTAACACCACAGATAGACATAGCGTTTCAGAGTAAGACTATGTTCACATGCAGCATTTTTTTTCAGTAGCCAAAACCTTTTCTATTAGCAGTAAAAATGTTGGATTCAAAACACCTGTTTTTCAGCTTGCTTTGTGGTGTTCTTCACACTATTTTCAGCTTTTTTTTGGAGTGAGGATGTTTGTTTTGTCTACAGTATGTTTAAGACCACATTCATACGATCAGTATTTGGTCAGTATTTCACATCAGTATATGTAAGTCAAAACCAGGAGGGTGAGAAATACAGAAGTGGTGACGTGTTTCTCAGGCTATGTGAACACGTTGCGGATTTTACTGTGGATCTGCAGCAGTTTTCCATGCGTTGTACAGTACCATGTAAACGTATGGAAAACAAAATCTGCAGTACACATGCTGCGGAAAATACCGCGTTGTATTTTCTGCAGCATGTCAATTCTTTGTGTGGATTCCGCAGCGTTTTACACCTGCTCCATAATAGGATTCCGCAGGGGTAAAAACGCTGTTGAAAACCACACAAAAATCGCAGTAATTCCACGATAAAGCCGCGATAAATCTGCAGGTAAAACGCAGGGCATTTTACTTGCAGATTTTTAGGAATCTGCGTGGAAAAATCCGCAGCAGATTCCGCAACATGTGCACATAGCCTCATTGTTCCACTGCTGTTTCTGCATTACAAATACTGACCTAATAGTTTAATTCACCAAACCACTTAAAAAATTGCAGCAAACAATTCCGTTGCAATATCTGCAGCTTTTTTATTCCTTCATTGCTTTCTAAAGGTGAAAACACACTGAAGGAAGTGACACGCTACAGACTTAAAAAGCGCTACAGTTCTGAAATCCAGTCAGAAAACAAACAAGCGCCTGCAGGAGATTTCGGAAATCTCATATGTTTTGCTGGCACTTTGAAAAGCAGCTTTCGCCATGTTCATATGCAGAATTTTTGCAGCTTTTTCTTCTGCAAATAAGAAGTTTACAGCATTTTACAGCACAAGCAAAAACTGAGATTTTCATAAAACTCCTGCACACCCTTTTATTTTCCCCTGAATGAATTTCACAACTGCAGCGTTTTTTAAATCTGCAGCATGTCACTTCTATCAGCAATTTTTTTCACCCGTAGAAAGCAATGAAAAAGTTAAAAAAATGCTGCAAATGTTGCAACGCTGTTTTTCGCTGCGTTTTTTGTGAATAACACTAACTTTATTAAACATGTACTGTAGACAAAATGCAAACTGTAAAAAACAAACATCAAAAGTTCTAAGGGTATGTGCCCACAATCAGTAAATGCTGCGGGTCGGCTGCTGTGTACTTGAGCAGCGTCCAACCTGCAGCGGCCACATGTTACAGTATAGTGGACGGGATTTCAAGAAATTCCATCTCTACTATGAGTGCACTATCACCTGTACCTCACCCGCAGAGAAGGACATGGGGCGCGTCTCTCCAAACCCCAGCATGCCAATTTATATGGCGTAGACGCGAGTCTCCACAAGAAAAATCTCACCCCTGCAATGTATAGGACGCAGGGATTCCTCACAGATCAATGAACACACGTGGAATCACCTGTGTTCAAAACATGGCAGCACTTCGGACGCAGCACATATCCGCTACATCCAAAGGACTGCCATTTCCGGATCCTCTGCACATACCCTAAAAAAATGGGTGCTTTGAAAGCAGTGTTTTTACTGCCAAGAGAGCAGGATTTGGCTGAAAAAAAAATGCACCAAAAACGCTGATTCCTATGCACACCTGTACTATATATGTGTATGGTTTACCCTTATTGTTTCACGTGGGAATTAATTTATTTCTATATAATAAATACCCTGATTCAGCAGACAATATTTCTGTCTTGTGTCATCCAGACAGTAGTGACAGCAGGTCGCCCTGTCAGATTAAAAGCAGTGATTTAGTGACTGGTCAGAGCCTATGCTGATCCCTGCTGTATGTGACTGTGAAACCTGATCCTACAGCAATCAGCACAGAGCTCCGGGACCACATGAGTAAATCACAGCACTGAGGGGTCTCAAGGGGGGTTTCGGAGAGGCATTCCAGAACAACAGAGCAATGCACAGTATTATTCACTGCTGTACGCCCTCTGGGCACTTCATACAGGGGCTGCAGAGGCAGGGGGCCCCCTTTCTAGGTGGGGGCCCCAGGCGTCTGCCTGGTCTGCATGTTCCAAACGCTGGCCCTGGCTCTATATACATTATGAATATGATACTGCGACTTCTGTGTATAGTTGCAGTACCACCTACCGTGTTTCCCCGAAAATAAGCCACCCCCGATAATAAGCCGTAGTGGGGGGTAGAGAAGGGGCGGCTAATATAAGCCATACCCCGAAAATAAGCCGTAGTGGGAAACATGTGGAAAATATAAGCCATGGTACCTTTTGACTGCCTCGGTCCCCTCTGTCCTCTCTCTAGTGGCCCCGAGTGCAGGGTTAACTTTCTGTGTGCCCTGGCCGGAGCTCTGATTGGTCCAGCGGCTCCCCAGCATCTCGAGCGCTGATTGGCCACGGTCTCCGGGTGCCGCAGCTCTTCCCCTGTTCAGCGGTCACGTGGAACCGCTCATTAGAGAAATGAATAGGCTGCTCCACCTCCCATAGGGGCGGAGCCGCATAATTCATTTCTCTAATCAGCGGTGCCGGTGACCGCTGACAGAGGAAGAGGCTGCGGCACCGAAGACAGCTGTCCGGGGGAAGGAGCGGGACGCCGGGAGCAAGTAAGTATGACATATTCACCTGTCCGCGTTCCACACGCCGGGCGTCGCGCCATCTTCCCGGCGTCTCTCCTCACTGACTGTGCAGGTCAGAGGGCACGATGACGCATATAGTGTGCGTGCCGCCCTCTGCCAGTCAGTGCAGTTGAAGCGCCCCCACACCGCCGCAGGGCCGAGGGGTACCCGGAGCCGGGCCTCTAGGTCTCAGTCCTGGGGTTGTCACGGTGGCTAGACCCGGTCCGTGGCCCTGTCTGTCAGTGGGGGACGTCCGGTGCAATAAGTGATGTTGTAGCGGTGCAGTTGTGGGGTGCAGGTCGCGGTAAATAACGAGGACACCAGGTTGCAGTCTCTTTACCTCTTTACTGAAGCTCTCTGGGTCCTCAGTCCGGAATACGGCTCACCAGGCTGCGCAAGTCCGGCCGGTCCAATGGCACTTCCAGAGCTCTCCTTGCAGGTGGAAATCGGTGCCTTCCTTCTAGCGCTATGTGTTGCAGTCCTTCCCTGCTGTGCTTACGGAAAGTACCCCACAACTGTTGTGTCTGTTTCTCGTGTTCCCTCACAACAACTTAATTCGCAATGATCTTCCTCGTCCCTCCAGATACTATGGTAGGAACGCACCCGTATGACGGGGAGGCTCGGAGATCTTCCGGGACTCTATCTGCGCCCCTCTCCTGTTGGTACCCCCCTTTGCCTTCCTGGGTGATGCGTGAGACAGTCCGCCTCAAGCTAACTGCCCTGCCGTAGGTCTGAGGTATGGCTTGAAACTCTTTACCTCCTCGGCGTTCCGGCCACCGGTAGTGCGCCTCAGTAAGGTGCTGCCTCTTTCAGCACAACCCTCACTGGTATCTCCTTTCGCTTGATTTCGTTTCTCACTCAGCACAATCTATCTCGCTTCTTAGTCCTTCCTTGGGCACCGCCGCTATGCTGAGCAGGCACGGTCCCTTTACGTTCTTTCCATGCCAAGCCTCTGCCAGGATCCCACCCCTGGCAGAGACCCTACAGTCTCTCCCTTCACAACACCCTCTGCCACCAGGTGTTGCTCCGTTCAATCCCGTCAGCGTTCTCTCTAACTTCCTGCCTGACCCCCAGTTTACCCACTATGGTGGGGAGTGGCCTAATGAATAGCACCCTTAGCTCCCTCCGGAGGCCCAGCTGTGAAATGTATTGGTGACTGTGATACCTGCTCAGAGAACTCCTTCCGTGCCATCGAACGCAGCATGGCCCCCCTTAGTGGCTGAACCATGCTACTGCAACGACCAGGACTCTGGGGCGCTGCACTCCCCCCTGGTTAAACACAGTACTCCGGGACTGGGAAGAAAAACAACAATACAGGTTAGCAAAAAGACATACAATTTTGTTGAGTGCAAATAACAATAAGTATACTTAAGTAGGCTTCCCTTTATGGGAGGTGAGGACACTTGTAACGTTACAAACATAATTAACCTTATAATTTACAGAGTATAAATAACTTCTGTTACCCAACCGGGTATTCTATTTAGTGCAATTTTTGAAATAATAACTTAACATTGCCTTTAAGAAACTCACACTCTTAGTCTATCAAAGGCCTTCCTATAATCACATTATAAGGCATTTCAACTTTACATTCTCCTTCTTGTGAACCTGCAGGACCGCCTGTCCCTACGGCACCAGACCTACTGCCTCTCCTTTCTTCTACAGGACCGCCCTGTTCAGCCAGGGCCTACTGCCTTTCGCTACTATATACAGTATAGACATAACATTCCTTTCGGTTGAAGAACTCTGAGCCAGCTCTACTCGGCCCCTTTAAGGACTCACTCTCTAACCCCTACGGGTTCACTCTCTGTCCTTAGCAACAAAGTAACTTTTCAATGGGGACGCAGGGTTTACCTTCTATCCTCACCCTCATTATTACTTCTCTTACTTTCAACTATGCAGACCTCTACTTCTACCCCTACGGGCTCTCTGCATCTTTCCTGTCTTCAAAACATTATTCAAATTTCACATTTTAACAAATTCAACACATATAACTCGGCATGTAAAACAGTTACATTTTCTTTTCAAGGCATCATTACCACATTACTGTTCTGTAACAGTATCGCTTTCAAGTACAATTCTTCACATCCCCTTTAAAAGGGGACCAGGTCTCTCTGAGGTAGCTCGTCTTCTCAGCCTACCAGTCTCATGCAAAGTTCCGGTCCGGTATCTTCACAAAGTGTCTTTAACTAGGACCAGTAGGGAGCACCTTTAAGAAAGTGCAAACTATTTACAAGAAGTTTGTATCATGCATTGTTCATGATTCAGCAGTTTTTATAACATTGTGGAACAAAAAAAACAAAAATGAAAGTGAAAGCAAAAATAAAAAGCAATAGGGATCCCGGGTAAACAAAGGGATCCCTTTAAGAGTTAACCCAGGACGGGTTTTAGCAGCAAAACAGCAAGGAAATAAACAGTTAACTATTTACAGTTTCAGGTTTCCGAGGCTTAGTTGGACGGCTTCCAGGGCTGCACCTGGCACTTAACCCTTCTTGGCCTGGGCAAAGTGAGGTCCAGGGTTACACCCAGTGCTGGACAAACGCCGTTAATCCGTCCTTCATGTATGGTTAAATCATGCGCAGCGATGGAGGTCTGCGCAGCTTGAGTAGGGGCATTTGCTGCAGCAGAGGTAGCGGCTGCTGCAAGATCAGTCACTGGAACGGAGTCAGCAGCTGTGGCACTAGCAGTCGCGGGAGTGGTGTCAGTCATCAGGGCAGGGTCGTCCTTCATACCTGCTTCAGATGCGGTCCCTCCGGTGCCGGTCTGCTCTGCCTCCGCGGGGGTCTGGAATGCTGGCTGCAGGGCCTTGCGCTGCGGCGTTGTCATCTCCGTCTGCAGCATCTCGTTTTCCGGCAGGGCCTTGCCTTCTGGCTTCGGAGCGCTGGAACTTCTTTCCTGCTCCGGACCAGATGAGGCTGCCGACAGATGTCTGGTGAGGCTCCTGATGATGGCCTTCTTCCACCCGGCCTCAGTGCTCAGCTGCGCCCGCCGGGGTCGGTCGCTGAGCTCGTCCACTTCGGCCTGCAGGAATTCAGCATCAGCGGTGGAGGCCTGGTTGCGGTGCCCCTCCGGGTGGCTGGGGGAGTCCTCTGCTCCGACCCCACGCTCCGGCTCCGGGCGGCTCGCCATGGCGTCCTCCATGTCGCTCACTCCTTCTTCCTGGTCCTTTTCCCGCTCTCTCCTTCGTGGGCGGTTTCGTTTTCGTTGTCTCTGCCCACCATTAAGGATCAGGAGGCGGATCTCGGCTGCTGACGGACACGTCCTCAAGGGGCCGAGATATTTAGACTGGGCGGCCATTGTTTTCGCGCTCTTCAGCTTGTTCACGCCCACTTCCACGCCCTTCTTCTTCTCCTGCGCTCTCCTTAGCGCTGTAATGGCGGCGGTTTTGGCGGGAACTTCTGGCGGCAAGTGGCAACACACAGTCCTTGTAATAAAGCACAGTCCAAGCACGATAAATCACAGTTCCAAGGCACACATGACCTGATTCTTCAGGCTTAAGTAGATCCTGTTCGTGACGCCAAGTTGAAGCGCCCCCACACCGCCGCAGGGCCGAGGGGTACCCGGAGCCGGGCCTCTAGGTCTCAGTCCTGGGGTTGTCACGGTGGCTAGACCCGGTCCGTGGCCCTGTCTGTCAGTGGGGGACGTCCGGTGCAATAAGTGATGTTGTAGCGGTGCAGTTGTGGGGTGCAGGTCGCGGTAAATAACGAGGACACCAGGTTGCAGTCTCTTTACCTCTTTACTGAAGCTCTCTGGGTCCTCAGTCCGGAATACGGCTCACCAGGCTGCGCAAGTCCGGCCGGTCCAATGGCACTTCCAGAGCTCTCCTTGCAGGTGGAAATCGGTGCCTTCCTTCTAGCGCTATGTGTTGCAGTCCTTCCCTGCTGTGCTTACGGAAAGTACCCCACAACTGTTGTGTCTGTTTCTCGTGTTCCCTCACAACAACTTAATTCGCAATGATCTTCCTCGTCCCTCCAGATACTATGGTAGGAACGCACCCGTATGACGGGGAGGCTCGGAGATCTTCCGGGACTCTATCTGCGCCCCTCTCCTGTTGGTACCCCCCTTTGCCTTCCTGGGTGATGCGTGAGACAGTCCGCCTCAAGCTAACTGCCCTGCCGTAGGTCTGAGGTATGGCTTGAAACTCTTTACCTCCTCGGCGTTCCGGCCACCGGTAGTGCGCCTCAGTAAGGTGCTGCCTCTTTCAGCACAACCCTCACTGGTATCTCCTTTCGCTTGATTTCGTTTCTCACTCAGCACAATCTATCTCGCTTCTTAGTCCTTCCTTGGGCACCGCCGCTATGCTGAGCAGGCACGGTCCCTTTACGTTCTTTCCATGCCAAGCCTCTGCCAGGATCCCACCCCTGGCAGAGACCCTACAGTCTCTCCCTTCACAACACCCTCTGCCACCAGGTGTTGCTCCGTTCAATCCCGTCAGCGTTCTCTCTAACTTCCTGCCTGACCCCCAGTTTACCCACTATGGTGGGGAGTGGCCTAATGAATAGCACCCTTAGCTCCCCCCGGAGGCCCAGCTGTGAAATGTATTGGTGACTGTGATACCTGCTCAGAGAACTCCTTCCGTGCCATCGAACGCAGCATGGCCCCCCTTAGTGGCTGAACCATGCTACTGCAACGACCAGGACTCTGGGGCGCTGCACAGAGAGACGCCGGGACGGGACGCTGAGGAGCTGCAAGCAAGAGAGGTGAGTATGTGTTTTATTATTTTTATTGCAGCAGCAGCAGCACAGCTATGGGGCAATAATGGACGGTGCAGAGCACTATATGGCACAGCTATGGGGCAATAATGGTGCAGAGCACTGTATGGCACAGCTATGGGGCAATAATGGTGCAGAGCACTATATGGCACAGCTATGGGGCAATAATGGTGCAGAGCACTATATGGCACAGCTATGGGGCAATAATGGACGGTGCAGAGCACTATATGGCACAGCTATGGGGCAATAATGGTGCAGAGCACTATATGGCACAGCTATGGGGCAATAATGGACGGTGCAGAGCACTGTATGGCACAGCTATGGGGCAATAATGGACGGTGCAGAGCACTATATGGCACAGCTATGGGGCAATAATGAATGGTGCAGAGCACTATATGGCACAGCTATGGGGCAATAATGGTGCAGAGCACTATATGGCACAGCTATGGGGCAATAATGGTGCAGAGCACTATATGGCACAGCTATGGGGCAATAATGGACGGTGCAGAGCACTATATGGCACAGCTATGGGGCAATAATGAATGGTGCAGAGCACTATATGGCACAGCTATGGGGAAATAATGGTGCAGAGCACTATATGGCACAGCTATGGGGCAATAATGGACGGTGCAGAGCACTATATGGCACAGCTATGGGGCAATAATGGTGCAGAGCACTATATGGCACAGCTATGGGGCAATAATGGACGGTGCAGAGCACTGTATGGCACAGCTATGGGGCAATAATGGACGGTGCAGAGCACTATATGGCACAGCTATGGGGCAATAATGAATGGTGCAGAGCACTATATGGCACAGCTATGGGGCAATAATGGTGCAGAGCACTATATGGCACAGCTATGGGACAATAATGGTGCAGAGCACTATATGGCACAGCTATGGGGCAATAATGGTGCAGAGCACTATATGGCACAGCTATGGGGCAATAATGGACGGTGCAGAGCACTATATGGCACAGCTATGGGGCAATAATGGTGCAGAGCACTATATGGCACAGCTATGGGGCAATAATGGACGGTGCAGAGCACTGTATGGCACAGCTATGGGGCAATAATGGACGGTGCAGAGCACTATATGGCACAGCTATGGGGCAATAATGAATGGTGCAGAGCACTATATGGCACAGCTATGGGGCAATAATGAACGGTGCAGAGCACTATATGGCACTATACTGTTCAGCATGTTAATAAATGTTAACTTTTTGGTTAAAAAAAAAAGTCGCCTTTTTTTTGGCTAATATAAGCCATACCCCGAAAATAAGCCATAGTGGGACTTTTGGGGGTAAAAAGAATATAAGACACTGGCTTATATTCGGGGAAACACGGTATGTAATGTATACAGATCAGTCAGAGTATCACTTATAAAATGTATATACAGCAGTCTCAATGTGATATACTTAGCAGTCGTGGTGTCTCCTTTGTTATATATATATGTGTGACTCCTATGTGAGGTATACAATACAACATAGTATATAGTATAGTGCTGTCTTAATATAGTGTATAATATAGAGTTGTGCATATATATATATATATATATATATATATATATATATATATATATATACAGTACAGACCAAAAGTTTGGACACACCTTCTCATTTACAGACTTTTCTGTATTTTCATGACTATGAAAATTGTACATTCACACTGAAGGCATAAAAACTATGAATAAACACATGTGGAATGATATACTTAACAAAAAATGTGAAACTATTGAAATTACATCTTATATTCTAGGTTCTTCAAAGTAGCCACCTTTTGCTTTGATACTGTACACTCACACTGAAGGCATCAAAACTATGAATTAACACATGTGGAATTATATACTTAACAAAAAAGTGTGAACACAACTGAAATTATGTCTTATATTCTAGGTTCTTCAAAGTAGCCACCTTTTGCTTTGATGACTGCTTTGCACACTCTTGGCATTCTCTTGATGAGCTTCAAGAGGTAGTCACCGAGAATAGTCTTCCAACAATCTTGAAGGAGTTCCCAGGGATGCTTAGCACTTGTTGGCCCTTTTGCCTTCACTCTGCGGTCCAGCTCACCCCAAACCATCTCGATTGGGTTCAGGTCTGGTGACTGTGGAGGCCAGGTCATCTGGTGTAGCACCCCATCACTCTCCTTCTTGGTCAAACAGCCTTAACACAGCCTGGAGGTGTGTTTGGGGTCATTGTCCTGTTGAAAAATAAATGATGGTCCAACTAAACGCAAACAGAATGGAATAGCATGCCGCTGCAAGATGCTGTGGTAGCCATGCTGGTTCAGTATGCCTTCAATTTTGAATAAATCCCCAACAATGTCACCAGCAAAGCACCCCCACACCATCACACCTCCTCCTCCATGCTTCACAGTGGGAACCAGGCATGTAGAGTCCATCCGTTCACCTTTTCTGCGTCGCACAAAGACACGGTGGTTGGAACCAAAGATCTCACATTTAGACTCATCAGACCAAAGCACAGATTTCCACTGGTCTAATGTCCATTCCTTGTGTTATTTAGCCCAAACAAGTCTCTTTTGCTTGTTGCCTGTCCTTAGCAGTGGTTTACTAGCAGCTATTTTACCATGAAGGCCTGCTGCACAAAGTCTCTTCTTAACAGTTGTTGTAGGGATGTGTCTGCTGCCAGAACTCTGTGTGGCATTGACCTGGTCTCTAATCTGAGCTGCTGTTAACCTGTGATTTCTGAGGCTGGTGACTCGGATAAACTTATCCTCAGAAGCAGAGGTGACTCTTGGTCTTCCTTTCCTGGGGCGGTCCTCATGTGAGCCAGCTTTGTAGCGCTTGATGCTTTTTGCAACTGCACTTGGGGACACTTTCAAAGTTTTCCCAATTTTTCAGAATGACTGACCTTCATTTCTTAAAGTAATGATGGCCACTCGTTTTTCTTTACTTAGCTGCTTTTTTCTTGCCATAATACAAATTCTAACAGTCTATTCAGTAGGACTATCAGCTGCGTATCCACCAGACTTCTGCACAACACAACTGATGGTCCCAACCCCATTTATAAGGCAAAAAATCCACTTATTAAACCTGACAGGGCACACCTGTGAATTGAAAACCATTCCCGGTGACTACCTCTTGAAGCTCATCAAGAGAATGCCAAGATTGTGCAAAGCAGTCATCAAAGCAAAAGGTGGGCTACTTTGAAGAACCTAGAATATAAGACATAATTTCAGTTGTTTCACACTTTTTTGTCAAGTATATAATTCCACATATGTTTATTCATAGTTTCAATGCCTTCAGTGTGAATGTACAATTTTCATAGTCATGAAAATACAGAAAAATCTTTAAATGAGAAGGTGTGTCCAAACTTTTGGTCTGTACTGTATATATAGTATATAGTGTACAGATATTTATATAGTACGTTGCTGTGTATATAGTATGGAATCCACACTAAATACACCTGCACATCTGTACACTATATACTATATACACAGCTCCACTCTATATTCCTTAACACAGTATGTATTGTGGAGCTGTGTATATTTCTCCTGTCCTGTGTACATGTTGTAATTCTCAGTATCTTCTCATATTATGTGTGTGTGTATTATATATATATATATATATATATATATACCGTGTGTATATATATATATATACTGTATATATATATATATATATATATATATATATATATAAACGTATCACTCTGATAAATTGTGAAAAAAGTGTCTTTATTAGCCCATGTGGCAATGTTTTGGATCCATAAGATAACCTTTCTCTGCTGTGGAACTGAAATGTTGCCACATGGGCTAATAAAGAGTCCACACCTCCTCCTTCCTCCATACATAATGGGCCCATATATAATGGAGCATCATATTGGGTTCATTATATATGGAGCCTCATATGGGGCCCATTATATAAGAGGCATCATATGGACCCATTATATATGGCGCATCATATGCGGCCCATTATATATGGAGCATTATATGGGGCCCATTCTGTTTGGAGCAATATATGGAGCCCATCATATACTGGAGCATTATATGGTGCCCATCATATTCTGTATGGAGCATTATATGGGACCTATTCTGTATGGAGCATTATATGGGGCCCAGTCTGTATGGAGCAATATATGGGGCCCATCATATACTGTATGGAGTATTATATGGGGCTCAGTATACTGTTTGGAGCATTATATGGGACTCATTATTCTGTATGGAGCATTATATGGAGCTCATTATTCCGTATGGAGCAATATACGGGACCCATTATACTGAATGGAGCATTATGTGGTACCCATAATACTGTATGGAGCAATATACGGGGCTCATTATTCTGTATGAATCAATACATGGGGCTCATTATACTTTAAGGAGCAATATATGAGAATCATTATACTGTATGGAGCACTATGTGGTACTCATAATACTGTATGGAGCAATATATGGGGATCATTATTCTGTATAGAGCACTACATGGTACCCATAATACTGTATGGAGCAATATACGGGGCTCATTATACTGTATGGAGCACTATGTGGTTCCCATAATACTGTATGGAGAATTATATGGGGCTCATTATTCTGTATGGAGGAATATATGGGGCTCATTATTCTGTATGGAGCATTATATGGGGCTCATTATTCTGTATGGAGGAATATATGGGGCTCATTATACTGTATGGAGCACTATGTGGTACTCATGATAATACTGTATGGAGCATTATATGGGGCTCATTATTCTGTATCGAGTAATATATGGGGCTCATTATTCTGTATAGAGCAATATATGGGGCTCATTATTTTGTATGAAGCAATATAATGTCTGGTTTCTGACCTATTGTACAATGTACAACAGATATCACTCATGAAATGTAAAAAGTGAAATCTTTTATCATTGTACTAGCCCTATATTTCTCTGCCATATCTGTGCATCATAAATCATGGTATGGTGTGGGGCCCACAAAAACCTGAAGCTGGCCCTGTATACACTGCACAGTACCACTTCTCCTGTCTTGTTGTCGAGGAGGCGACATTGGACTTTGGGAGGGTCAATATTGGTTTGGTATTTTCAATATTACTATAGCCAAATAAAAATATAATATTGGAAAAGCTGTTTAAATGGATTATCCCAAAATCCAGCCAAAAGCTGCTGTGTATATTCTTTAGCTCATATCTGTGGGATTATTGTGCCAAAAGCTGCTGTGTGTACTTTTAAACTCATATCTGTGAGATTATTGTGTCACCCCATTTTAGGTCTATAAGCTAAAGGCCCCGTCTCACATAGCGAGATCGCTAGCGAGATCGCTGCTGAGTCACAAGTTTTGTGACGCAACAGCGACCTCAGTAGCGATCTCGCTATGTGTGACACGTACCAGCGATCAGGCCCCTGCTGTGAGATCGCTGGTCGTGTCAGAATGGCCTGGACCTTTTTTTGGTCGTTGAGGCCCCGCTGACATCGCTGAATCGGTGTGTGTGACACCGATCCAGCGATGTCTTCACTGGTAACCAGGGTAAACATCGGGTTACTAAGCGCAGGGCCGCGCTTAGTAACCCGATGTTTACCCTGGTTACCAGCGTAAATGTAAAAAAAACCAAACAGTACATACTCACCATCTGTTGCCCGTCAGGTCCCTTGGCGTCTGCTTCCTGCTCTGACTGAGCCGCCGTAAAGTGAGAGCACAGCAGTGACGTCACCGCTGCGCTCTGCTCTCACTGTACGGCGGATCAGTCAGAGCAGGAAGCAGACGCCAAGGGACCTGACGGGCAACAGATGGTGAGTATGTACTGTTTTTTTTTTTTTACATTAAACGCTGGTAACCAGGGTAAACATCGGGTTACTAAGCGCGGCCCTGCGCTTAGTAACCCGATGTTTACCCTGGTTACCCGGGTGCTGCAGGGGGACTTCGGCATCGTTGAAGACAGTTTCAACGATGCCGAAGTCGTTCCCCTGATCGTTGGTCGCTGGAGAGAGCTGTCTGTGTGACAGCTCCCCAGCGACCACACAGCGACGCTGCAGCGATCAGCATCGTTGTCTGTATCGCTGCAGCGTCGCTGTGTGAGACGGGGCCTTAAGGCCATCGCCATCAGGGGCTTATCTACAGCATTCTATTATGCTGTAGATAAGCCCCCGATATAATCTGAAAGAGGAGAAAAACAATTTATATTATACTCACCCAGGGGAGGTCCTGGTGCGGTCCGGTCCGACGGACGTCGTGGTCCGGCGCCTCCCATCTTCATATGATGACATCCTCTTCTTTGCTTCCTGTCAGGGATCCTGCGCAGACATACTTTGTCTGCCCTGTTGAGGGCAGAACAAAGTACTGAAGTGCGCAGGCGCTGGGAAAGGTCAGAGCGGCCTGACGCCTGCCCACTGCAGTACTTTACGCTGCTCTCAACAGGGCAGACAAAGTATGCTTTCGCAGGAGCCATGATAGGAAGCAAAGAAGAGGATGTCATTGTATGAAGATGGGAGGCGCCAGACCCGGACCGCGACGCCCATCGGACCGGACCGCACCAGGACCGCCCCTGGGTGAGTATAATCTAACTTATTTTTCTTCTCTTTCAGGTTACATTGGGGGCTTATCTACAGCATTACAGAATGCTGTAGATAAGCCCCTGATGGCGGTGACCTTAGCTTATAGGCCTAAAACGGGGTGACAGATTTCCTTTAATATCTGTGGGATTATTGTGCTAAAAGCTGCTGTGTGTATTCTTTTACCCATATCTGTGAAATTACTATGCCAAAAGCTGCTGTGTGTATTCTTTTACCCATATCTGTGAAATTACTATGCCAAAAGCTGCTGTGTGTATTCTTTTATTGATATCTCTGGGATTATTGTGCCAAAAGCTGCTGTGTGTATTCTTTAGCCCATATCTGTGAAATTACTGTGCCAAAAGCTGCTGTGTGCATTCTTTAACCCATATCTGTGGGAATACTTTGCCAAAAGCCACTGAACGTATTTTTAACCCATATCTGTGGGAGTACTATATCAAATGCCGCTTTGTGTATTCTTTAACCAATATCTGTGGGAGTACTGTGCCTTTAAGCCACTGTGTGTACTTTGCAATCCTGCCTGGGGGGTACTGTACCCTATAGTCTGGGTGTGAAATTATTAATTGGTTCTCTGGGGAAAATGTGAAAACTTCCTCTGTGGGTGAACTTTGTTATCAGCTTCTGTGGGGAAAATGTGAAAACATGTTCTGCAGTTGAAATTATTAACTCGACTGCCAGGAGCAAGCCTCGGTATTATGATAAAGCATAGTTTTGCCTCGTTTTTTATTTATTTTTTAATGCTGTTCATGTAAGCAGGCTGCGGGATGCAGTGATGCAAGAAAAGCAGAGCAAGGGTTAACAATTTAATTTAACAGTGAAGGTACTCCTCGCAGGAAGATAAATAGTTAATTAGAAAATGAAGGAGAGGGAAACAATGGCAATGCAGCAACAGTTCAATTATTAAACTTATTGTGTCTTTGGTTTCCTCAGCCACAGATGATCCGGTGAGGGTTGTAGTTCCAGCAACGGCCAATGAAATGTCCTCAGATGGGGTCTTTCAAGCGATGGTCCAACTTCTGGCGGAAGCGGTCGACCCCCGATACCTTCCGCTGAGCCCCTAGTCCATAAGCACATGTGGCCGAAACAAACAAGGCCGCGGCACTCTCAGAGTCAAACGTAAATGGATGGGAAGCAAGTAGCAAGTTAGGCCGCAAAAGTCTGTCCGGTACTTGGCCTTCTCTCCTCTGCACATGCGCGATACTCACAGTCACTGAGCGCACAGCACTTTTCTCTGCAGCGGTCCCGCTGGAGGCGGCGGGGACCAAACAACGCAGCGCGTCGTGGCGCCGGTGCTCAGAGGTCGGAGCACGCTGCTCACCCGGCTGCACGCTACTGCTGATTCACACCAAACTGCCCGGCATGCGCTGCTCTGCGTATCCCCTGATACCAGAAAGTCTCTCACGCAGTAAGTCTCTCACGGAGCCATCCTTGATCTGTGCTCTGCAGTCCTTATCTCTGCTGCGTGGCCTCTCACTTTGCGGAGCACGCCACACGCCTGCTTCTGCTCGTGCTGCCGGCAGGAAACTGATTGTTTCTTCGTGCACTTTTCCCTCACTGCCTGGCTTAGTCACGCCCGTTCTTCCTGGGTCATGGGGCCTGTCCTGTCCCCTATTCTTTCCTCCGGGCAACATGGGATGCAGCCTCAGCAGTTCTGGACCCAGCATGATGGAGGCACCTGCAGCCCGGTCTTCCTCCTTACATTCAATGAAGGCATTAACTAATAGGACAGTTTCATAGATAAGGACGTTCCAGATGCGGCAATATCAAATATGTTTACTTTTTTTTCTTACATAAATAAATGTATTTATTGGATTAATATTTATTCATATATTTTTTGTTCTTTATTTTGTGATTTTTTTAAAAATATTTTTACAATTTTTATTAACTTTTTTATAAAATCTTTTTTCCATTGTCCCAGGATGGAACATCAACTTCACATTGACATATTGCTGATCTAATACTCTGCAATGCTTCTACATTGCAGAGCATTAAATCAGCGTCTGACATGTAGGGAGGAGGCATGTCAGCTTGTGCTCTGAGCATGAGCTGACAGGCCATCGTCCCTGGGTGACCCTGCAGCCATCTTTTGGTCAGGGGTCAACATGGAGACCGGCGGCATAATGCCATTGCATCACGTTGTGCCAATGGGAGCACAGAGGGAGCACCCTCCCTCTGCAGTGCCCAATGATGTCGCTGTCACTATTGATAGCGGCAACAAAGGTGTTGTTAGCACTGATTATGGGCATGGCTGCAAGGTGTCAGCTATCATATAGAGCTGACACCTGCATTTAATCTCAGCAGCACAAGATCATGGTGCTGTATATATACTCTTCTCTTTCTGGGAAAGCAGCACCCATGGAGCAGTATATATACGACACATGTTGGGAAGGGGTTAATGTTGTTCATGGCCATAAATCTGCAAAGAGGAGCTCAGGAAAAGACACAATAAAAAAAGTTGCAAACTTTCCCATTTGACTGTCAGGGCGAGCTCTCTGATGCATTCTCAGGTAACGAGGTCGGTCACTTTCTCTTGATACTGCAGCTATGCTTTGAAACTGATCCGAACAATATCTGCTAGCAGAGGAGTATATGACCAGACCTGTCCAGCAGCCTCATCCAATAGAAAAGCAGCTTTCACATGTGAGGTGTTTTACAATGTGTTGGGTGCTATAAGGACAATGTACTGTGTTGGTGGGGATTGTCGGGTATTATACTGTGCTTGGGATATGTAAGGGCATCTTATTTTGTTGGGGGCTCTGGGAATATCATAATGCATGGGGGGTAATGTGGGGGCATAACCTTGTGTGTAATGGCCTGTGGGAGCATTATACTTTGTTGTGGTGTCATATTTTGGTGGGCAGGTGGGCTGTGGGGACACTGTAAGGAGAGACTTGGGGCGCCATATTGTGTGTTGGAAGACTGAGGGCATCATACGGTGTGTGTTGCGCACTGTGGGGGCCATGAAAGCGGTACTGTACTGTGTGGGAACACTAATGGATTTAACTAGAACTATTTCTGTGTAGGTGTATATTAACTATTGGGTGAGGTTAGGGAAATAGCTTAGCATAAAATTAAAACTGCCTTGGCGCAGTATGTGTCCCACATTCTTAACTTTCTAAGTTGTGATGTAGGCCTTCCCTCCGGCTCCTCTCCTGCTGAGGGCTCACAATATATACAGGTCATCAGCTGCACTTCACATACCATATACAGTACCTACTCTATATAGAGTGCAAAATAGGCCTTCATGAAGAAAGCTTCACCTATAAATATCATCACAGCCCTGTTATATTACATCACTTTCCAAACACGCTGTAAGTTACATCTCCTGAGGAGCCATAGCAACCAGCATGGAGCCCGTGTGAGCCGCATTACCCAAGCTGCTCCAACACATCGGGCTTTGTGTCAGAGGATTAAGTTGGCAGCATAATTGGGAAGTCATCTAATTCCTTCACCTCACACCTGGCAGTTAGTATCAGGAATGATGCGTCTCTGAGGGTGGCATCTATTTATTTGTTTGATGGAAGAGCTGCTAATTATGGGTAATAATAATTAATTAATACTAGATGGAATCTTACTGTAAAGAATCTAGTAAGAAATTACATTATACAGCACTCCCTTAATTTTTGGGGCCCGAGAGAAATATACTCTTTGGCCTGCAGTCAACTAATGGATTTTGTATTTAGTTTATTATGCTGTGACTTATACAGCACCATCATATTCCGCAGGGCTTTACAGACACCATCATCACTGTCCCCAATCTAAATTCCCTATCAGTATGTCTTTAGATAAATCAAAAGGGCCAACAAAAGACATTTGAGGTTCCCCGTAGATGTACAATCATTAGTTTATTGCGTCAATGAACAACCGGAGAATTTCTGTGGCTCTGTTGGACTATGTGCCTTATAATGAATGTAGGATCTCCTGCTGTTCCCAACTAGCCAGGGAATCATCGGAAAAAGAATTCCAGCAGTGAGCATTTTCCTTCCAGGAGATTGTTATAACATCTAAGAAGTATTTTTCCCAGAAAATTATTTCAGTTTGACATGTTTTGTTACACACATGTTTATTTCCTTTGTGTGTAATGGTACAACACAACAAAAACAGAGGAAAAAGGCAAATTGGACATAATTTTACACAAAACACCCAAAATGGGCTGGACAAAATTGTTGTTGCCTTTCTAACATTGTGGGTTAACAACTTTGTTTCAAACATGTGATGCTCGTTCAAACTCACCTCTGGCAAGTAACAGGTGTGGGCAATATGAAAATCACACCTGAAACCAGATAAATTGACTCAATCTTTGTATTGTGTGTCTTTGTGTGCCACATTAAGCATGGGGCACATAAAGATGTATATAGCTGTCTATACTCCTCTTCCTTTGGCTCCTTCTTCAATCGTATTGCATTATATTGTGTTACATAGCTACATAGGTTGAAAAAAGATCTAGGTCAATCAAGTTCAACTTTTCTCCACCAGTTGTTAATTATTACATTGTCAATTATTTGGACTTTCCAGTCTAAATGCCACTGTTATAACCCTGTCACATTTCCCAGTGCTTGTTATACAGGGCACAACTTTGAAGGCATCTATTTGTGGAAATGACAAAAAGCATTGCTCCAAATTAGCTAAAAAAAACCTCAGGAATTCTTCTCATTCTGTGCTTCTCTAAGGATCGAATATTTGATTTTATGAATACGATAAAAGTCTAAACTTTAGGGTTTTTTGTCACAGCAATTGAATGAATTTTCATATTCTCACAAAAAGATAATCTCAGCACAATTAACCCTTATTCTAGGAGCATATCAAAAGCCACATTGTCATAGAAAGTCTAAATTCTATTTTTTTCCCACATAACTTCTTTTACATTGTGAGCAAATATTATTCTATAATCCTATTAATATGTGTACCTAACAGCAGAAATCAAATTGCAAAAAGATTCTGCGGCCGATTCAACAAAGCTGTTGTGCAAGAAAATTGGTGTAAAAGCCTTCAAAAGTTTAAAAATTTCAATCTGCTCCACCTAAATGGGTTGAGCTAGAGAGGAGTCGGAGAGGGACGCAAAGTCATCAAAAGTGATGGCGTTTTGTGGGCCAGAAATGCTAGTCCAATCTCTGGTGTAGCATTTCTGACATGGCTCATGGAGGTGCACGAAGAGGCGCTGAATTCATCTCCAGCAAGACTAGCGTAGTGTGAATGTGCACTATGCTAGCCTTGATGAATCTGCTCCTTTGAACGTGATTAAATTAAGCAACAATTTCAAGTCATTCACATGTTCTTATCAGGAACTATGGAAAAAAATTGCAGTTTTTCATTGTGATGCAATTCAGCCTCCCTTATGAATAATTTCTGTATCAACAGCTCTTGGGACCTCAACAGGCACATCAGAAGGTTAAATTCAGCAGTTACCATTCTCCAGTTGGCCATGTTCCCATGTAGCATAAATGCAGCTTTTTATTTTTGTTTTTTTGTACAAAAAAATTTGCTGCATTTAATTGTCCAAGCAAAGTGGCCATGACTTCATGAAAACTCCTGCCCAATAATAATGTTAACATATTAATTAGAATTATTATTTTACATGAATACTAATTCAATAACTTAATAATATTGAACCAAATTAAGTATTCTGACATAGCCCTATATACCATATGAGCACATACACCGCCACCTTATATACAGTATGAGCCTACATACAGCCCCATATATGCAGCATGAGCCACCACATAACCACTACAGTATATGCAGTAAGAGCCCCCATATAGAGTCCTATTTACAGTATGAGCCCCTATCTAGCCTCCGTAGATACAGTATGACCCCTCACATAGCTCTGAGATACCTTATGTGAACTCAAGTACCTCTCTAGATGCAGTACAGTGATATGTAAAAGTTTGGGCACCTCTGAGCAAAATTACAGCTACTATGAATGGTTAAGAAAGTTGAAGAATAAATGATCCCTAAAAGGCCTAAAGTTTTTCAGACCCTTACAGATTTGTGTCCTCAGATAACTTTGACCAAGGTTTCAATCCTTAATTAAGGGTTATGGCTTTTTCACTATCATCATTAGGAAAGGCCATGTGATACAAATTTCTCAACTTTATAAATACCCAGTCTCCTCTAACCTTGTGCCAAAATACAGCAGCCAAGGGTTCTTCTAAATAGCATTCAGAAAATTAAAATGATGGAGGCCCTCAAAGAAGGAGAATGCTATAAGAAGATAGCAAAGTGTTTTTAAGTTGCCCTTTCTTCAGTTCAAAATGTATTTAAGAAATGGCAGTTAACAGTACTAGTGGAGGTCAAGTTATGGTCTGGAAGACCAAGCAAAATTTCAGTGAGAGCTGCTCGTAGCATTGCTAGAGAGGCAAATCAGAACCCCCACTTGACTGAAAAAGACCTTCAGAAAGAATTAGCAGACTATGGGGTTGTGGTACATTGTTCTACTGTTCAGAGACACCAGCACAAGTATGACCTTCATGAAAGAGTCATCAGAAGAAAACTTCTCCTGCATCCTCACCATAAAATTCAGCATCAAAAGTTTGCAAAAGAATACCTAAACAAGCTTGATTCATTTTGACAACAAGTGCTGTGAATCGATGAGGTAAAAATAGAACTCTTTGGCCACAATGATCAAAAGGTATGTGTGGAGAAAAAAGGGCACAGAATTTTAGGAAAAGAACATCTCTCCAACCATTAAGCATGGGGGTGAATCAGTCATGCTTTGGGGTTGTGTTGCAGCCAATAGCATGGGGAACACTTCATGGATAGAGGAAAGAATGAATTCAATGAAACTTTAACAAATTCTGCAAAAAGAACACCACCTGTAAAAAAAGCAGAAGTTGAAAAGATGATGGCTTTTACAAATGGATAATGATCCTAAACACATATTGAAATCCACAAAAGACTACCTCAAAAAGCACAAGCTGAAGGTTTTACAATGGCTCTCACAGTCCCCTGATCTGAACATCATTGAAAATTAGGGATGAGGGAATATACTCGTTACTCGAGATTTCCCGAGCATGCTCGGGTGTCCTCCGAGTATTTTTTAGTGCTCGGTCATTTAGTTTTCCTCACCTCAGCTGAATGATTTACATCTCTTAGCCAGCTTGATTACATGTGGGGATTCCCTAGCAACCAGGCAACCTCCACATGTACTTATGCTGGCTATCAGATGTAAATCATTCAGCTGCGGCAAGAAAAATGAAATCTACGAGCACTAAAACATACTCGGAGGACACCCGGGCGTGCTCGGGAAATCTCAAGTAACGAGTATATTCGCTCATCACTATTGAAAATCTGTGGCTAGACCTCAAAATAGAAGTTAATGCAGGACGACCCAGGGATCTCACAGAACTGGAAGAATTTTCCAAGGAAGAATAGATGAAAATCCCTCAAACAAGAACTAAAAGACTTGTCTGGCTACGAAAAGCGTTTACAAGCTGTGATACTTCCACAAGGGGGTGCTTACTAGGTACTAACCATGCAGAGTGCCCAATTTTTTGCATCACATTATTTTCCTTTTTGTAATTTTTTAAATGTGAAAGATGAAAATATTTTTTTCCCAATACAACATAATAACAGTAATTTTGGACAGAGGTGCCCAAACTTTTACATGCCACTATGAGTCTCCACAATTCCTCTCAATATTCAGGATGATCCCCAACATAGCTCCCTATGTACAGTATGAGCCCTCACATAGACTCCCTATATACAGTATGAACCCCTATATAGCTCCCTATATACAGCATGAGACCCTAAATAGTCTCTCTGTATACAGTGTGAGCTCTTAAATAGCCCCCTATATACAGTAGGAGCTGTATATAGTATTCCAGGTCCTGAAGAGGCAAAACAGCCCAGACCATCGCACTACCACCACCATATTTTACTGTTGGTATGAAGTATCTTTTCTGAAATGCTGTGTTACTTTCATGCCAGATGTAATGAGACGTACACCTTCCAAAAAGTTAAACTTTTGCCTTTTTAGTCCACAGAGTATCCTCCCAAAAGTCTGGGAATCATCAAGATGTTTTTTGGCAAAGCTGAGACGAGCATTTATCTTCTTAATGCTCAGCAGTGGTTTTCATCTTGGAACGCTGCCATGCAGGTCATTTTTGCCCTGTCTCTTTCTTATGGTGGAGTCATGAACACTGACCTTGACTGAGGCAAGTGAGGCCTGCAGTTCATTGATATTGTTGTAGGATCCTGTGTGACCTCTTGGATGACTTATTGCTGAGCTCTTGAGATAATTTTGGTCTGCTGACCACTCCTGGGAAGGTTCACGACTGTTCCATGCTTTTGTCATTTGTGGATAATGGCTTTTATTGTGGTTTGCTGGAGTCCCAAAGCTTTAGAAATGGCTTTATAACCCTTTTTCAGACTGATAGATCTCAATTACTTTGTTTCTCATTTGTTCCAGAATTTCTTTGGATCACTGTATTATGTCTAGCTTTTGAGGATCTTTTGGTCTACTTCACCTTGTCAGACAGGTCCTATTTAAGTGATTTCTTGATTGAGAACATGTGTGGCAGTAATCAGGCCTGTGTGTGTCTAGGAAATTTTAACTCAGCTTCCCAAAGATATGATAAACCACAGTTACTTTATTCTAAAGGAGAGGCTCGGGCAGTCACTTTTTCACACAGGGCCCTGTAGGTTTGGTTTTCTTTTTTCCTTAATAATAAAGACATTCATTTAAAAACTGCATTTTGTGATTACTTGTGTTATCTTTGTCTAATATTTAAATTTGTTTGGTGATCTGAAACATTTAAGTGTGACAAACATGCAAAAGAATAGGAAATCAGGAAGGGGGCAAACACTTTTTCACACAACTGTATATACTAATATCAGAACAACGCTTTTGTTTTTTCACACTCCCATAGGGAGTGGTTTAATAATGTTTTTCTCTGACCAAAACGATTTTGCTCCTCTCGTTCTAATACTGAATTCTCCCTCTGCTTTAACTTAAAATATCCAACATTGGTAGTAGACTACTTTCAGATGGGTCAGATCATTGAACCACTGAGAGCTTTATGACGTTGGATGAACTAGACAGAATCCCAGAGATTTGGGGTTGAAAGCTTTCATGACAGCATGTGCTCAAGTAAACATTCTGAAAAATGTTTTTAAAGTGTTCAATTAGGTTATATTTACCTGGTGTTTGTGGAAATGCTACATGATAATCGCAACTAGGAAATCATGTGTATTCATTATCAATGAGGCCTCATGTGACCATGATGTAACTGTCAGAAAAATCTAAATCTTTTGGATTTTTGGCTGCAGATTGCAAGGCGAATCATGGATCACAATGTGAAGCTTACAAAAAGTTACCATGTATCCCTAGCACCAGTTCCCTGCCCCTACAATTAGACTAACCAGCTGCTGTCTTCATGTGTTCCCAGTGCCACTCTAGCCTTGATCTGCCATCCATGTAACCACAACTTCTGCCTGACTGGAACTCAAAGGTAATGGTCACAAGCCTTTCTGGCTCTCATAGACTTATATTGAGAAGTGACTTTCAGTTTGCCCAGCAAACAATGGAGCAATCCCAACAGATCAGAACATGCCAAGTGGCGCCGAGAACGCTGGAGTGGTGCTATAATGGAAAGGTTCAGGGACCAGCAAACTAGCTCTGCAAATATAGTAGCACATTCAATGTACTTAAAACTTGTGCAATTAGCCATGTACATGGACAAACAATTTATACATACAGGAAAGGCCACTGGTTCACCACCATTCCGTTTTGCTGGACTGTACTTTGGGGAAATTCTGAACTAAATTTAATTCAGTTATTCTCATGCACGTTCTATTCATGTTTTTTATGGATAGAACTTGTATTTTTAAAGTCAACAGGATTGTTTATGTGAAGACACAAAAGAGCACAGTGAGGTCAAAAATACTCTGTTGTAAAAAAAATCACAGTAATCAGCAAGTGCTAGTCAAAAGATGTAAAGAAAACAGAGTATTTAGTTGATACTTTTTTTGCAAAAAAATGTATACTAAGCTGCTCCACCAAATCGTCAAGGTATACCCTTATAGAGCAGTCCTAACTAATGTATAGAATCCCTATCTGATGTATTTAAAACCTGATCATCGGTATAGTACCTGTATAAGCAGGGTTCAGAGAAGGACTATCCATGTGGACATGCAGGATGGAACAGCTTAAATGCAAATGACCCACAGAGGAGTGGTGGACTCCCCAGTCTTGTAGAAACAAGAGAACAATTATAGAACCAGAAACACATGGGCCACTTGCACATTGAACAAGTCTGTAGGAACCTGTTCACACCACCAGAAAAGTTGAAGACACATAAGAGCACAGTGAGGTCAAAAATACTCTGTTGTAAAAAAAAAGTGGCCCATGTGTTTCTGGTTCTATAATTGTTCTCTTGTTTCTACAAGACTGGGAGTCCACCACTCCTCTGTGGGTCATTTGCATTTAAGCTGTTCCATCCTGCATGTCCACATGGAGAGTCCTTCTCTGAACCCTGCTTATACAGGTACTATACCGATTTTTTTTTTACAACAGAGTATTTTTGACCTCACTGTGCTCTTTTGTGTCTTCAAGTTTTCTGGTGGTGTGAACAGGTTCCTACAGACTTGTTCAATGCGCAAGTGGCCCATGTGTTTCTGGTTCTAGGATTGTTTATGTGTCCTCTATTTTTGCAGACCAAGTGGTCTGTTCCAAAACATGGGGACATGTCCAGTTTTGATCCGAGTTGCTGATCAAACTAGTCGATGGGTTTATAAAAATAAAAAAAATCGGTAAGCGCTGAGATGCCATCAGTCTTCAATATTTTTTAGATGAGAAAAATCATTGATGTCTGAATGAGGTCTAATAGGCATCCAGTCCATATTTCTTTAAAAAAAACAACAGCCAGTTAATTAAATAGGGCTCTGCTTCATCAATGGAACTGACTCAAAGTCAATATTAGTTGGGTCCGCAGAATGGATGCCTACGCTGCATATAGTTCCACTTTATTACATTTAATTATCTTTTATTTCATGACTTTGCTCATTCCAGAGGTTTTTACACAGGACACGACTGCCCATGTTATTTGGTTCTGTTGCCATCAGCAGACACCAGCATAATTATTCCATTTTTATAAATGTGCCTCAGGGTGAATCCAAAATCACATACTATATCAGCATTCTTGGAGTCTTTAACATACATATCTCAATCCAGTATCAGAGTTGCTGATGTGAAAAACACACACAGAACATATACATTGTATGGCAAATCATTTTAAACCCACACAGAGTGCTGTAGATTCTAGAAGTGGACACAAGTCTTGAAATTAGCATGACAAATTAAAAGGAATATGTAAGCAGGTATTTGTACATATATAATGTAGAGTCTGAGAACCTTCCAGCGATATCTCACAAGGCTGTGTATTGCGGTTTCAATAAAATAAGAGTTTTATCAGCAGGAGATTATCACTACAGGACTATGTGTCTTGTACCTACTAGTCAACTACTGCGTGCAAATTCACACCCATTATTATTATTTCTTTTTAGAGCCTCATTTTTTCTATGGTGCTGCACATGAGAAGGGGTTACATACAGGATATTATTATAAAATAGGGTGAACAAACTAACAATGACATATTCTACAGGATAATAGGGAAAGACACAGTAGGGTAGGGGGTAGCGGAGGTGGTGAAGTGGCAGCAGTAAGTTTTCCTGAAGAGGTGGGTTTTCAAATTCCGTCTAAAGGGTTTGTGTGTGTCAATATAGAGTGTACACAGAAAGCTGCCAATCAGTGGCGTTGTCAGGGTTATCCACAGCTCAGCATTTGAGCTCTGCTAGATCTGCAGTAGAGAAAACTATGATTGTATCAAAATGACGACATGCAGGCCAGCAAGTGACACATTGCTGGAATCAGGGTCTCAACCCCTACATCATGGTGCTCTCAGATTACAAAGCAAAAACCTGGTGACAGATTCCCTTTAAATTGTGAGCATCTTTAGTGATGCCGATTGGTTAAATGACTGTTGTTTAAGCAGATTTCCTTCACCCATTCACACTAATAGCTGTTCACAGTTATATCCCGTGACTCCCTCAAACACAGGAATGCTCCTTGTCATTAGAAAATGAAAATTCAGCAGTCCAAATCCTTTTCTCCCCCATCATCATCTGTCAGAAGAGGCCCCCATATTAATTAGACTGTCGGCTGATCCCGCTGATATTAGTGGGTTTGGCTGACTTTGTCTTATGTGCATGGAACCTTTATTCTAACCCAACCAAATCATTGAGTAGGTAGTAGTATGCCTATCATCAAAAATCTGGAAACCAAAATAAATAAAACTCTTTAAACCCCACAGTCATAGCAGATATATTGGCCTAATAGCATAGTGTAAAACATTTTTGCCACCTTTTTAAACTGGTTGCAAAGCTCCACAAAAGTAAGCCACTTATGCCCCCATGAGGGTAAATTTGGCTCAAATGTGCCTCACCCAATTTACCAGAGTAGCACAAATACCGGTCGAGGCTTTGGGTGAAAGACATAATTTACAAACATCTTCTAAATCCAGTGCACATGTCTATGACAGAGGGTTTATATAATTTTTCATTATTAGAATATCAAGATTATAATACTAAATGTCAGAGAGGTAACAGGGACAGCATTAAAAATGATTTTCCCATCAGCTACGTATAGTAAAGAAATGTATCTTTAGTTGAGTAGTTGAGTACGATTATCTATGTGTGCCAATTAGTACAGTAATGAACTAACGTACTTGGATAAGGTGTTATCCAAGAATGCTTTTCTATTCTTTTGCATGTTTGTCACACTTAAATGTTTCAGATCACCAAACAAATTTAAACATTAGACAAAAATAACACAAGTAATCACAAAATGCAGTTTTATATGAAGGTTTTTATTATTAAGGGAAAAAGAAATCCAAACCTACAGGGCCCTGTGTGAAAAACTGATTGCCCCCTAAACCTAATAGGTTCACCCTTAGCAGTAACAACTGTAATCGAGCATTGCGATAACTGGCAATGAACGCTCTGGAGGAATTTTGGCAAACTCATCTTTACAGAATTGTTGTAATTCAGCCACATTGGAGGGTTTCCGAGCATGATCCGCCTTTTTAAGGTCATGCCAGAGCAACTCAATAGGATTTAGGCCAGGACATTGACTAGGACACTCCAAAGTTTTAATTTTGCTTTTCTTGAGCCATTCAGAGGTGGACTTGCTGGTGTGTTTTGGATCATTGTCCTGCTACATAACCCAAGTGCGCTTTAGCTTGAGGCGTAGAACTGATGGCCGGACATTATCTTTTAGGATTTTTGGTAGACAGCAAAATTCATGGTTCCATTTACCGAAGCAAGTCTTCCAAGTCCTGAAGAAGCCTGTTGTGAACTGTGTTTCTGGGCTCCCTCTGGTGGTCACTAATGGTACTGTGTTAGGCATGTCTTGTTGCAGGCCTGGGCTCCAGCTGGGTCATTAAGCAGCGGGTGTTCCCTATTTAGGTCTCCTCTGGACTCAGTCTCTTGCCTGGCATCGTTGTATCCAGTCCTATAAGGTTTCCTCCTGATTCCTTTCCGTCTGTCTCATGCAAGAAAAGCTAAGTCCGTTTTGAATACTTTGGATCATTTGCATTTTTCAGTGTTTTTGTCCAGCTTGCTTGATATGTGATTTTCTGGCTCGCTGGAAGCTCTAGGGTGCTGATATTCCCCCTCCGCCCCGTCAGTCGGTGTGGTGGTTCTTGAAATATTCAGCGTGGATGTTTTTGCAGGGTTTTCTGCTGACCGCATAGTTCACTTTCTATTTTCTGCCTATCTAGACTAGTGGGCCTCACTTTGCTGAATCTAGTTCATCTCTACGTTTGTGTTTTCCTCTTGCCTCACCGTTATTATTTGTTGGGGGCTTTCTATATCTTTGGGGTTCAATTTCTCTGGAGGCAAGTGAGGTCTTATTTTCCCTCTAGGGGTAGTCAGTTGTCCGGCTGGCTCGAGACGTCTAGAATCAACGTAGGCACGTTCACCGGCTACTTCTAGTTGTTGTGTTAGGATCAGGTATGCGGTTAGCCCAGTTTCCACCTCCCTAGAGCAGTTCCTATGTTTTTTGTTGACCTTGCCGGAATACCAGAGATCCTCTACCACTGGGATCATAACAGAATGCCAGGCCAAAAGAAAATGTTTATTGCATTGCAGAAGCGGGATTAAAAAGAAGTTCTGAGTTTTTTTTGTTTTTTTTTGCTGCAGTTTGCCTAGCTTCTTCCATCCCCTTTTTCTCTGAGTGGCTTGAGCTCTGCTGCAGATATGAATGTCCAGACTCTGACTTCTAGTGTGGATCAGCTTGCTGCTAGGGTGCAAAGCATTCAGGATTTTGTTATCCATAGCCCTATGTCTGAACCAAAAATACCTATTCCTGAGCCGTTTTTTGGAGATAGATCTAAGTTCCTGAATTTTAGGAATAATTGCAAATTGTTTCTGTCTCTGAAACCTTGTTCCTCTGGTGATTCCGCTCAGCAAGTTAAGATTGTTATCTCCTTCTTGCGCGGCGACCCTCAAGATTGGGCCTTCTCTCTGGCGCCAGGAGATCCTGCATTGGTGAATGTTGATGCGTTTTTTCTGGCACTTGGTTTGCTTTATGAGGAGCCTAATCTTGAAAGTCAGGCTGAAAAGATGTTGCTGGCTATCTCTCAAGGTCAGGACGAAGCTGAGGTGTATTGTCAAAAATTTCGGAAATGGTCCGTGCTTACTCAATGGAATGAGTGTGCCCTGGCCGCAAATTTCAGAAATGGTCTTTCTGAAGCCATTAAGAATGTGATGGTGGGGTTTCTTATCCCTGCAGGTCTGAATGATTCAATGGCTCTGGCCATTCAAATTGATCGACGTTTGCGGGAGCGCAAATCTGCTAATCCTTTGGCAGTGCTGTCTGAACGGTCACCTGATTCTATGCAATGTGACAGAATTCTGACCAGAGCCGAGCGGCAAAATCATAGACGTCAAAATGGGTTGTGTTTTTACTGTGGTGATTCAACACATGTTATCTCAGCATACTCTAAGCGCTTAAAAAAAAAAAAAAATGTTGTTAATCCTGTCACCATTAGTACTTTTCAGCCTAAGTTTATTTTGTCTGTGACTTTAATTTGTTCATTATCTTCTTACTCAGCTATGGCTTTTGTAGATTCTGGTGCTGCTCTGAGTCTGATGGATTTGTCGTTTGCCAGGCACTTTGGTTTTGTCCTGGAGCCTTTGGAAAATCCTATTCCTCTTAGAGGAATTGATGCTACGCCATTGGCAGAGAATAAACCTCAGTATTGGACGTAAGTGACCATGTGCATGACTCCTGTACATCAGGAGGTGATTCGTTTTCTGGTACTGCATAAAATGCATGATGTTGTTGTTTTGGGTCTGCCATGGTTACAGGCCCATAATCCAGTTTTAGATTGGAAAGCTATGACTGTGTCAAGTTGGGGTTGTCAGGGGATTCATGGCGATTCTCCATTGGTGTCTATTGCTTCTTCTACTCCTTCTGAGATCCCTGAGTTTTTGTCAGACTTTCAGGATGTATTTAATGAGGCCAGGTCCAGTGCCCTTCCTCCTCATAGGGACTGTGATTGTGCTATAGATTTGATTCCTGGTAGTAAATTTCCTAAGGGACGACTCTTTAATTTATCTGTGCCAGAGCATGCTGCGATGCGGAGTTATATAAAGGAGTCTTGGGAGTCTAGGAGCCCATCCTCTTCTCCTCTTGGTGCAGGATTCTTTTTTGTGGGCAAGAAAGACGGGTCTTTGAGACCTTGTATAGATTATCGTCTTCTGAATAAGATCACGGTGAAATTTCAGTATCCTTTGCCATTGTTGTCTGATTTGTTTGCTCGGATTAAGGGTGCCAGTTGGTTCACCAAGATAGATCTTCGCGGTGCGTATAACCTTGTGCGCATAAAGCAGGGAGATGAATGGAAAACAGCATTTAATACGCCCGAGGGTCATTTTGAGTACCTGTTGATGCCTTTTGGACTCTCTAATGCTCCTTCTGTGTTTCAGTCCTTCATGCATGACATCTTCCGGAAATATCTGGATAAATTTATGATTATTTATCTGGATGATATTTTGTTTTTTTCTGATGATTGGGAGTCCCATGTGAACCAGGTCAGGATGGTGTTTCAGGTTCTGCGTGAGAATGCTTTATTTGTGAAGGGTTCAAAATGTATCTTTGGGGTACAGAAGGTTTCTTTTTTGGGTTTTATTTTTTCCCCTTCTACTGTGGAGATGGACCCAGTCAAGGTCCGTGCCATTCATTACTGGACTCAGCCCACGTCTGTTAAGAGCCTGCAGAAGTTCTTGGGCTTTGCTAATTTTTACCGTCGTTTTATCGCTAATTTTTCTAGCGTGGTTAAACCTTTGACGGATATGACCAAGAAGGGTTCTGATGTTGCTAATTGGTCTACTGCGGCCGTGGAGGCCTTTCGGGAGCTGAAGCGTCGGTTTACTTCAGCGCCAGTCCTGTGCCAGCCGGATGTCTCTCTTCCCTTCCAGGTTGAAGTTGATGCTTCGGAGATTGGTGCAGGGGCCGTTTTGTCGCAAAGAAGTTCTGATGGCTCCGTGATGAAGCCATGCGCCTTCTTTTCAAGAAAATTTTCGCCTGCTGAGCGGAACTATGATGTTGGTAATCGGGAGTTGTTGGCTATGAAGTGGGCATTTGAGGAGTGGCGACATTGGCTCGAGGGAGCTAAACATCGTGTGGTGGTCTTGACTGATCATAAAAATCTTATTTATCTCGAGTCTGCCAAGCGCCTGAATCCTAGACAGGCTTGTTGGTCGTTGTTTTTCTCCCGTTTTGACTTTGTGGTCTCGTACCTGCCTGGTTCGAAGAACGTGAAGGCTGATGCACTTTCTAGGAGTTTTGTGCCTGACTCTCCTGGAGTCTCAGAGCCGGTTGGTGTTCTCAGAGAGGGAGTGATTTTGTCTGCCATTTCCCCAGATTTGCGACGAGTGCTGCAGAAATTTCAGGCTGATAGGCCTGATCGTTGCCCACCGGAGAGACTGTTTGTCCCTGACAGATGGACCAGCAGAGTTATTTCTGAGGTTCATTCCTCGGTGTTGGCGGGGCATCCTGGGATTTTCGGTACCAGAGATTTGGTGGCTAGGTCCTTTTGGTGGCCTTCCTTGTCGCGGGATGTGCGTTCGTTTGTGCAGTCCTGTGGGATTTGTGCTCCGGCTAAACCTTGCTGTTCTCGTGCCAGGGGGTTGCTTTTGCCCTTACCTATCCCGAAGAGGCCTTGGACGCACATTTCCATGGATTTCATTTCGGATCTTCCGGTATCTCGGAAGATGTCTGTCATCTGGGTGGTGTGCGATCGTTTTTCTAAAATGGTCCATTTGGTGCCCTTGCCTAAGTTGCCTTCCTCCTCTGATTTGGTGCCTTTGTTCTTTCAGAATGTGGTTCGTTTGCACGGCATCCCTGAGAATATTGTGTCTGACAGAGGATCCCAGTTTGTGTCCAGATTCTGGTGATCCTTTTGTGCTAGGATGGGTATTGATTTGTCTTTTTCGTCGGCTTTTCATCCTCAGACTAATGGCCAGACCGAGCGAACTAATCAGACGTTGGAGACTTATTTAAGATGTTTTGTTTCTGCTGATCAGGACGACTGGGTTACCTTTTTGCCACTGGCCGAGTTTGCCCTTAATAATCGGGCTAGTTCTAGCCACTTGGGTTTCACCCTTTTTCTGCAACTCTGGTTTTCATCCTCGTTTCTCCTCGGGTCAGGTTGAACCTTCTGACTGTCCTGGGGTTGATTCTGTGGTGGATAGGTTGCAGAGGATTTGGAACCATGTGGTGGACAATTTGAAATTGTCACAGGAGAAGGCCCAGCGTTTTGCCAACCGCCGCCGCGGTGTGGGTCCCCAACTTCGTGTTGGGGATTTGGTTTGGTTGTCTTCTCGGCATGTTCCTTTGAAGGTCTCCTCTCCTAAGTTTAAGCCTCGCTTTATCGGTCCTTATAAGATTTTGGAAATCCTTAACCCGGTGTCTTTTCGCTTAGACCTTCCAGCGTCATTTGCTATTCATAATGTGTTCCATAGGTCCTTGTTGCGGCGGTACGTGGTGCCTATGGTTCCTGCTGTTGAGCCTCCTGCCCCGGTTTTGGTTGAGGGCGAGTTGGAGTACGTGGTGGAGAAGATTTTGGATTCTCGTATCTCTAGACGGAGACTTCAGTATTTAGTTAAGTGGAAAGGCTATGGTCAGGAGGATAATTCCTGGGTTGTCGCTTCTGATGTTCATGCGACTGATTTGGTTCGTGCCTTTCACGCTGCTCATCATGATCGCCCTGGGGGTCTTGGTGAGGGTTCGGTGACCCCTCCTCAAGGGGGGGGTACTGTTGTGAACTGTGTTTCTGGGCTCCCTCTGGTGGTCACTAATGGTACTGTGTTAGGCATGTCTTGTTGCAGGCCTGGGCTCCAGCTGGGTCATTAAGCAGCGGGTGTTCCCTATTTAGGTCTCCTCTGGACTCAGTCTCTTGCCTGGCATCGTTGTATCCAGTCCTATAAGGTTTCCTCCTGATTCCTTTCCGTCTGTCTCATGCAAGAAAAGCTAAGTCCGTTTTGAATACTTTGGATCATATGCATTTTTCAGTGTTTTTGTCCAGCTTGCTTGATATGTGATTTTCTGGCTCGCTGGAAGCTCTAGGGTGCTGATATTCCCCCTCCGCCCCGTCAGTCGGTGTGGTGGTTCTTGAAATATTCAGCGTGGATGTTTTTGCAGGGTTTTCTGCTGACCGC
The DNA here is from genome assembly GCF_051348905.1 of Ranitomeya variabilis. Classification (NCBI taxonomy): domain Eukaryota; kingdom Metazoa; phylum Chordata; class Amphibia; order Anura; family Dendrobatidae; genus Ranitomeya; species Ranitomeya variabilis. The sequence continues at coordinate 73,407,160 of NC_135235.1, read as the reverse complement.
ATAGTTCACTTTCTATTTTCTGCCTATCTAGACTAGTGGGCCTCACTTTGCTGAATCTAGTTCATCTCTACGTTTGTGTTTTCCTCATGCCTCACCGTTATTATTTGTTGGGGGCTTTCTATATCTTTGGGGTTCAATTTCTCTGGAGGCAAGTGAGGTCTTATTTTCCCTCTAGGGGTAGTCAGTTCTCCGGCTGGCTCGAGACGTCTAGAATCAACGTAGGCACGTTCACCGGCTACTTCTAGTTGTTGTGTTAGGATCAGGTATGCGGTTAGCCCAGTTTCCACCTCCCTAGAGCAGTTCCTATGTTTTTTGTTGACCTTGCCGGAATACCAGAGATCCTCTACCACTGGGATCATAACAGTAGCCTATCACTCTACCACCACCATATTTTACTGTTGGTATGATGTTCCTTTTCTGAAATGCTGTGTTACTTCTATGTCAGATGTAATGAGACGTACACCTTTCAAAAACTTAAACTTTTGTCTTTTCAGTTCATAGAGTATTATGCTAAAAGTCTGTGAATCATCAAGATGTTTTTTGGCAAAACTGAGAAGAGCATTTATGTTCTTAATGCTCAGCAGTGGTTTTCATCTTGGAACTCTGGGATAAATGGCCTGCATGGCAGTCTCTTTCTTATGATGGAGTCATGAACACTGACCTTAACTGAGGCAAGAGAGGCATGCAGTTCTTTGCATATTGTTGTGGGATATTTGGGGATCTCTTGGATGAGTCATCGCTGTGCTGTTGGGATAATTTTGGTCAGTCGGCCACTCCTGGGATGGTTCACCACTGTTCCATGTATTTGCCATTTGTGGACAGTGGCTTTCATTGTGGTTCACTGGAGTCCCAAAGCTTTAGAAATGGCTTTATAACCTTTTCCAGACTGATAGATCTCAATTACTTTGTTTCCCATTTGTTCCAGAATTTCTTTGGATTGCGGCATGATGTCTAGCTTTTGTCTAGTTGCCTTGTTCGTTTCTCTGATCCACCCAGTCAGTGATTCTGTCTACTAAATTCATCTCTTGAACGTCACATTTCTTAGGGAGGAACCTCATTTTTCTTAAACAAGACCCCTGGTATATAACAACCTATTCCTTCGTTTTGTTAGAATTCTCCTAAATTTAAAGGTGATCTGTCACCAGATATCACAAACTGCAGATATTATTACAAAGATATTTTAGACCTGATAAGGTTGGTGTACTTGGTTACTTGTTTTTCTGCCTAATATTACAATTAGTATTTTATGGGTTTGGATCTTGTTGGACTCATAAAATGCTCACATTAATATTAGGATTATACAGCCACTGTGATATGCATTTTTTTTAAAAGCAAGTAGACCAGTCTAATGAGATCGAAGACATCTATGTAAGTGTGCAGCTTCCAATGTTAAATCTGGTCACAGATCTTTAAGTTTTGCAAATATATTTAATTTTTTTGTCATGCACAGTGTGGGGAAGACTAAGTGCAACACAAAGGTATGAGGGGAAGGAAGCCCAGATACTAGGGAAAGGGTGTGTGGAAACACCAAGGCAGATCTAATGACACCCTACCTGCCCTGCTATCTCTAAATTGGTGCCTCACCAATCGCCGAGCAGGAAACCTAAATGCTGAACACTGACTTCTCCTGGAAGTTCATTGCAATGTTCAGAGTTTCAGTGAGAGAGATTTTTCCAGCTCAAAAGTTCGAGTCTCCATTGTTTTCAATGGGATTCTGGTTCAAGTTCGGGTACAGTTCTCGTACCCGAAATGAACTTTGGATTAAAGTTTCGGTTGGGTATTAGAACTCAGACTTCCACTGGTCCACTCATCCCAAAACATCACTAATCACTAGGGTATGTAGGTAAAAAAAAATTGGGGGATGATGTTTATCCCTTAAAGCTTGTGGTTTTGTTGACCCGGTTCTTTCTATCTGCATGGTCGAACATGTGCCATTTTTACTTTGTAGTTTATTACACACAACCATGAGATAGCTCAGCATGCATTGATATGTATTGCAATCCATGTGTGCTGTCCCATATCTATGGGAGCAAGTAATGCTGGGATATGTGGTCCAGGATCTGAAAGGGAGAGTCAGATGACTAAAAGAGAGGTATCTACTGTTTGGGATTGAGTTGAAACTAGAACAGTAAAACGGAGATTGTAATAAAAGGTGATATGAACAATATTAATCACATTAACATATACAGTATAACTTTACTCAAATAATGGATATATTATAGTTTGTAAAACCGCATTATTCACTTTCATATTTGATAACTATAAATATTCGTCCACCTATTTTCTAGTGTCCACCGTATATGCCACGTTCATGTTTCATTTTAACTTTAAAGGGAACCTATCTTTTGATTCCTCCTGCCCAAACCACGGACATAATGAATCAGAGCCTGGGTTCACAATTGCAGCCAGGTATATTGTTATCTGAAATGCTACTGCATTTCAGAGTAACTATACTTTAAAGGGAACCATAGCAGGAGGTCTTTAGACCCCAACCTACGTCCCTGTAATGTTGATGATGTCCATGCCTTTGGTTCACAAGTCCGTGCCTCTATTTTATAGAAATCCATCGGCATGCACAGCAACCAGGAATGAAAGTGCATGCGCAAGATCTTAGGTGGGGGAGCAGACCACAGAAAAGAGGGATCGATCAATCACTAACAGGAGCCCTGCAGCGGGAGGAGAAAGGGAGAGAGGCCGGAGAGCTGTAAGCGCAGGGCTAATGGACTTGTGGCTCATTTACATAAAAAATTTGCAGATGGATTTCTGTAAAATGGAGACGTAGACTTATAAAACAAAAGGCATGGACAACATCAACAATAGAGGGACTTTACATGATATATGACAATGGTTTGGGGGTCTAAAAACCTGCTGACAGGATCCCTTTAAATAGAACCTGTCAGCACAGAATGACTGTTCAAACCAAGTACATGTGTTCAGTGCATCAAAGAGGGGGCCAATCATTTATATACACCTTCCCACCTGCTTGGCTTCCATCTGTCTCTACTCCCCACCCTTCTCTTCTTTGATCGACAGCTCTGGCTTCATAAAGCCATAGGAGGATGGAAAACAAGCAAGTGGGAAGGTGTGTATAAATCTTGACCCTACCATCGTGCACCTGTACTTGGTTTGAGCAGTCATTCTGTGCTGAGTCCTTTTAAAGACTAGCCCATTGACCCCGCCATGGTGCACTGAGCGCCTGCCTGTACTTGGATTGAGCAGTCATTCTGTGCTGACAGAGTAATTTATAGACTAGCCCATTGACTCCGACATGGTTCACCAAGCGTCTGTACTTGGCTTGAACAGTCATTCTGTGCTGACAGACTAATTTATAGACTAGCCCATTGACTCCGACATGGTTCACCGAGCTCCTGTACTTAGCTTAAACAGTCCTTCTGTGCTGACAGAGTCTTTTAAAGACTAGCCCATTGACCCCGCCATGGTGCACCGAGCGTCTGTACTTGGATTGAACACTCATTCTGTGCTGACAGAGTCCTTTTAAAGACTAGCCCAGTGCTGCCCTCGGACGGATATTCCCGATGCTGCTGCAGGTGATTGACAGGTCTTTCATCATGTACAGATAAGAGAGAGACCTGTTCATTACCTTCAGAAGTGCTTGAAAGAGCCATCCGGGGGAGGGTTGGACTAGTTGATCTCCTGCTATGGTCCCCTATTGAATCTTTAAAGCATATTTTCTCTGAAATGCCAGAGCTTTTCATTGAATAATTCACCAGGCTGCAATCATGCTAGTTGTTTGGGCAGCATGACAGGTTCCTTTAATCTACTTCTTAACATTTTGACTAGACAAATGTCCGTGCACTAACATATTATCCAAGCACTTAAAAAAAGCATCCATTAATATCCAACGTGAACCTAAGTGTAATCCTAGCCAGGTATCTTTGTATGTATATTGTAGCATGAATCTTCTATCTAATGCATGTATGCTGGATTTGTAGCAATCTCAGCCTGGTCATCAGAGGCTTCTTGTGGGAGGCAGTGGCTGTGTGCAGAGGAGGCACTGCTGAAGTCACTGTGTATTTGAGGAGATCCTGTGCAGTTGCAGGGAGGGGGGATTTCCTAGTATGTGTAGAACAACCTGTGTAGTAAGAGACTCACACTGATGGTGATAGGGGGCTGCAGAGGACTGGAGCAGTCTCTGGATCACACTGCAGCTGGCTGTCACATCTAGGTCCTCTCTGTGCTCTCCTCCTCCTCCTCACAACTCTCTCTGGAGTGATCTCCCAGGACATCCCCAGCTGTCTCCTCCTGCACCCTGATCAGACCTGGAGGCTTCATAAGAAGTGCAGGTTTCTCCCAGCTGCAGTCACCTTTACCCTGGATCCTTCACTTAAACTCTAGCAGTTTTGTGTATATCATCCCTGGGTGAGCTCTGTGCCTGTGCCCTGTGCATGGTGCTGGTGCCAGTGCCTCTGATGCCTGTGGACGATGAGGGCACTATTAGAAGAGCTGGGGATCCGGGCATTGCTGTTCGGGGTCTTTGTGTAAGTACTGGGCTTGAGCCCCCTTCTTTTTATCTGTAATGTATGTGTCTTGCAGCTTATCAAGACTGTAACAAGTTTAATGAAGCTCATCCTGTTACTGAGGCTTCCTATTCTGCATGCAGTTGTGGCAACCTGTGATACATATTTACCAGTTCACCTTTTACTGGAAACAGATGTAACAATTTATGTGAAAACATTAAACCATCCAATCAGTACATCGGTGGGTTTTATTAACTCCTTAGTGGGTGGAAACAAATACATTTTTACAGAAAAATCCACAGCTGATGTGTATTATGTGCTCCATGGTGACATCTCTTCAATGCTTTGGTAAATTATCAAGTATGGGTCACTATTACCTTCAAAGATCAAAAAGAATTTTAAGCAAGCCTCATCCAAGAAGTTCTCCTGAGGGGTGTCTATTGATTGCATCCAATCATTTTGGCAATATGGATGCAAAGATTGTCATTATGTGGTTAATTAATGCTTATATTTATTGTCAGGTTAAGGGTTAATTCATTATCATTTATTGTCATGTTAAGGGTTAACTAATGCTCATATTGTCATGTTAAGGGTTAATTAATGCTCATATTTATTGTCATGTTAAGGGTTAATTAATGCCCATATTTATTGTCATATTAAGGGTTAATCAATGCTCATATTTGTTGTCATGTTAAGGGTCCCTGTATACAGAGGGGTTGAGCGCTATCTGTCCAATACCCCATAAAATCCTGTATTGACACCTATTAATTTATTGCATTTGCTTTAATTTGGGTTCTTAATTTTTCCTTAATTATGTCATTATATACTTAGATAATTGCATAAGATCTGAATAGATAATGCAATATATTGTAGCGTATAACATAAAACCAGCCATTTTTAGACACCTGACCTAGTAATAAGTTACATTTTCTACAGAATTTGTATCTGGGGAATATGAGTAGCAGGATTGTCTGCAACTTGCTTCAAACTCTAGGTAAGCCTTCCATAAACCTCTTATCTGTTGTGTGTGTCAGCCTGGCATGATCAGCTGATAAGCCTCATCTTGTAGTTCTAATCATTGTTGCAGAGGTTATTGTTGTTCAGTCAAGCGTCTCTAGGATATACTCTGAATATTACACCTTTGTGACATTCTGCAGTGGTCTGCCTGCTTGGATTTGAGTCACATGTTCTACAGGTGTAGTATTTGCTTTTATTCATTAAACTACAATTTAATTGTGATAGGATTGTATTAGATCTGGATTTTTAGAGCCAGGATGTTGTACAATATGTGTAGAATCAAACACTAAAACATTATCAGCAGCCTTCAATTATTTTCTGTAGTCACCTTACATAAGGAGCATGTAATTAAAAATGTCTTAATGGATACCATGGTATCCGTTCACCATAAGACCTCATTAAAAAAAAGCAAAACCTTAATGCACAATTACCCCCACATATAGGAAGTGCATTCTACCCCTCTAGTATTGTTTTACATCTAGTAACGCTAATTGCAGAATTCCCAATTACCTTGCTTAAATGGAGAACTATACTAGAAAGCTATAAAATGCTTCAAAGGTTATTCCCAAGATAGCACATTTCCCCCTTTCCATAGGATTCCTAGTCGCATTTTTGGGACCACAGGAGGTCACAGTGGTTTACAAAAATATGGAATCTGTAACCCAGAAGTCGGGCTTTGCAAAGCCCAGTCTTCAGTGGAGTGGAAGTGCCCATGTTCAGCTTTTTCTCTAGTCATTGATTATGGGACTGCCCTAGAAAGCCAAGCACAATGCTCAACTATTCCAGCAATCCTATAGACGATAAAGCATTGCAAAGCCAGATTCCAAAGCCCCATTCTCACTTACGCCTGAGGTCTCCCCAGCAATCAATAAGTGTAGAGGGGATAACTTACTGTCTTGGGGATATTCCTCTAAACAACATTGTCATGAAGTGACCAAGTGTTACCAAAATACAGCCAAGATGTACATGTAATAATATGCAGGTACTGAGTATGTCACCACGGAACAGACAGACCAACAGTTGAGGGGTTTAATAACAGGAATCAGGTTCTCCTCACAGGGAGGAAGCAGTGGAATATAACTAGCAATAAAACAGTGCAAAAATATGTCAAACACTGTAACAGAATTAAGCAGGAGTTCTTGAGAAAAAGAACACTTATCAGTCTGATGAGGACTTGCTTGAAGGGTCGTCTTCTCCAACGTAGGCGCCGAGAAACAGCGGCACTTGTCGTCCTTGTGTTGTCCGTGGGCTGAGTAGTCTCTAGGAATCCGCTGCCTGGGGTTTCGGGTACCAGGGGTCATAGTCTCTGTACTGATACCGTGGATACCAGGGGGTCACAGTCTCTGTACGGGCCAATGTCTCTGCAAGGGTCTCAAAGCACCCCTCTCCTGTCACAGCAGAGTCCGCTTTCATGTACTCACAAGATGCAGTCTTTCTGGGCAATCTCCCCGCATTTGTCCTCTGATCGGGAGCTCTCTCTCTCTCCCGGAGCGCAGCTGTGCCCTGCTCTGACCACTGCTCACGCTGCTCTGACCCTTGCGCGCACATCTTTCCCACTCTCTGCCCGGCTTCCTTCCTGTCCCAGTCTCTCAGTCTGCCCCCTGGGGAACCTGTAGCACAGCTCAATGGTTCCAGGCATAGAGCCGAGAAGGTAACTGCCCCCGGACTCTTCTTGTGCTTCACCTCCTTACATTCCCCCCTCTTTCTGCTCACCATTCCATGGGCGAGATTTTCAGGAGTTCCTGTTGGCAATCTTCCAGTCCTTGCACAATCTGCTGCCAGATGAACTCGTCCTGATTGTAGCGAACAGGGGGTACACCAGCTGTTGAACGTTCAGAGCATCTCAAATCAGCAAGGGCGGTAGTGTCAACTGCTGTGGGAGGAGTCAAGGTTTCCTCCGATACATTGGTAGTTTCAGGCACCAGCCCTGTTTCTGGGTTCCCTGGGAGAGATTGGGAGTCTTCCTCATTTCCACATCTACATTGATTACTGGCGCAGCTGGTGGGGGCACTGGAGCCAATTGGTCTGATTCAGGATCTCGAGACAAACATGGACGCAACATATTCCTATGCAGTGTGCGGGTGGGAGTCCCCTCTTCTGTTTCGGGCTGGACCTCATAAACGGGACCCCCGTTGCCGAGCCGCCGCTTCACTCGGTACGGCCTTTTCTCCCACCGGTACTCTAGTTTGTTGTGTGGGCTCTTTTCCCTCACTAAGACTCGGTCTCCAGGCCGCAGGGCTGTCCCCTTTTGAGGAGCTACCTGGGGGTGCTCCAATTCTTGCAGCAGGTTCTGCAATAGACGTTGAATTGTCTGCAGCCGACAACAATGTTTTTGAACCCAGGAGTACACCCCCGTCTGTGGGTAGTCCTCCTCGGGTTCCAGCTCCAGCTCTGCCAGCCCCTTCCCACGTCGGCCAAAGAACAAAGAGTAGAGGGTGAATCCGGTAGTGCTGTGTTTCCGATTGTTATATGCCCACACCAATTCAGGGACGGACTCAGTCCACTTCGCCTTCTGGTCCTCTTCCAGGGTCCTCAGGATTTGAATCAGGGTGCGGTTAAATCTTTCACAAGCCCCATTCCCCTGTGGATGATAAGGGGTGGTCCGAGACTTATCGATTTTGTACAGCTGGTGCAGCTCCTCCATCACTCTTCCGAGGAAGCAGGCCCCTTGATCAGAATGGATGCGCTTGGGACACCCGTACACCTGTATGAAGTGTGCAAATTGTGTGAACAGCAGACTCGGCAGTCTGGTCCTGCGTGGGCGTCACTACGGCAAATTTAGTAAAGTGGTCTATCATCACTAAACAATGCTCATAGCCTTGGTGTGCTGGTCCATTTGTCAAGTAATCTATTGCCAGTAAGTCCATGGGGCCAGAAGTCCTCACCGTCTCTGTGGGGGCTCATTGTTCTGGTGGTTTGACCAGCTCACAACTTCTGCATTGCTGACATACTTTCGCCACGATGTTCCTTAAGTGGGGATGATAAAATAGGTGCTGTAACTACTGGAAAGTTTTTTCTGGCCCAAAGTGTGCTCCTTTCTCATGTGCTTCCTTAGCCACCTGGTCTATCAAGGACGAGGGAATCACCATCTGCCATACAAGACTGAGTTCTGTTTGCAGGAATACCTTCCGGTACAGGATACCATCCCGCAACTGGAGTCTCTCCCACTGGCGTAGCATCCTCAGTAATTCAGGTGACATGGACCTCCTCTCGTGCCGATTGGGCATTTGTTCAGACATAACCCACCTTCTCAACTGAGCTATCTCCTGATCCTCCTGCTGCACTCAGACCCACTCATCGTGGGGCTGCTCCAGCAAATTCACACAGGCCTCTTCCTGTTCAATTTCCCGCTTTGCTGCCACCGTCCTGGCAGTCTCTCCATAACCTGGAACCTCCACATTTGTCCTCTGACCGGGAGCTCTCTCTCTATCCCGGAGCGCAGCTGCGCCCTGCTCTGACCGCTGCTCACGCTGCTCTTACCCTTGAGCGTGCATCTTTCCCGCTCTCTGCCCGGCTTCCTTCCTGTCCCAGTCTCTCAGTCTGCCCCCTGGGGAACCTGTAGCACAGCTCAATGGTTCCAGGCATAGAGACGAGAAGGTAACCACCCCCGGACTCTTCTTCTTCTTCACCTCCTTACATACATCCATATCAATGTACGCAATCTAACTGGGAGGCAGCACTGTTATGGATGATTGAGAATGCTGGTGTTACCATAATATCAGGAGAAAAATATTAAGCCTTGAGTGCTACTGATTGTGGAAGTTCATAAGGAATGCAAAGTTGATCCAGTAGAATGTAAATTCAATAGAAATTTTATTTTTAAACATGTTACTCAAAATTCTAAAAAGCAATAAACAGGCATAACATTAAAGTCTTAATGCTTCTGTATAAAGGATTTAAAGAAGACTTTATTATTCTAATGTTATGCCTGTTTATTTTTTACATCTTTGTTTAACATTTTAACATTGAAATACTCATTGAATTTACATCCGTCACCCTGTGACTGTACGTGATTAGGGAAAGGGGCCCTGCACTGTCCCTAGGTCTGGGGCCTTAAAGGGAACCTGTCACCACGTTTTTGGAAGATGGGATAAAAATAGCGTTAAATAGGGGCAGAGGTGGGCATTACATTAGTGTGTTTGTTATGCGTTTATTACCCACCTAAGTTGCCGAAATACCTTTGCAAAGTCTCCGTTTTCGCCTGTCAATCAGGCTGGTCTGGTCAAAAGGGCGTCTTGTCTTCCCCCAGATTTTGCGTAGTTTTCCGTTGGTGGCGTAGTGGTGTGCGCATGCCCAAAGTCCTGAATCCTCTGCCAGGGGATTTAAAAGAGCGCGCTGTTCGTTTTCATTGGTGATCGGTGGGCGCGGCCATCTTCCTTTGGCCGCGCGTGCGCAGAAGCGGCGCTCTGCTGGCCGCGGCTTCAGGAAAATGGCCGCGGGATGCCGCGCGTGCGCAGATGGATATCGCGGTGGCCATTTTGCTGAAGCCGCGGCCAGCAGAGCGCCGCTTCTGCGCACGCGCGGCCAAAGGAAGATGGCCGCGCCCACCGATCACCAATGAAAACGAACAGCGCGCTCTTTTAAATCCCCTGGCAGAGGATTCGGGACCTTGGGCATGCGCACACCACTACGCCACCAACGGAAAACTACGCAAAATCTGGGGGAAGACAACGCCCTTTTGACCAGACCAGCCTGATTGACAGGCGAAAACGGAGACTTTGCAAAGGTATTTCGGCAACTTAGGTGGGTAATAAACGCATAACAAACACACTAATGTAATGCCCACCTCTGCCCCTATTTAACGCTATTTTTATCCCATCTTCCAAAAACGTGGTGACAGGTTCCCTTTAACTATCCCTGTTCCCAAAGGTACCTCTGATGGTGAGGAGGTTTGGGCCACGTGCCTTACTGCTCTTCTGCTATACTCTAGGCTGTCCCCTCCCCCAGGAGGCCTGGGATAGAAATGCTAGTAAATAAACACATAAGACAAATAGGAATAACAAAAAGCAGCTAACATACAAAACACTCACCAAAGGTAGAAAAATATTTAGGGAAGGACAGAAATGTACAAACCAAACGGAATAGAACAATGAGGAAAACATACAATCAAAAACAGCATACAACAATCTCCAGCAGCAGAAATGATCTTCAACTGGGCACAGCAACTCCAGGGAACCGGAAAGTAAACTTTCACTGGGGAGGAAGAGAAGATCTGGACAGATTTTATAGAGAGAGGAAATGACCAGGTCAGTAGCTGCAGTGAGATTGAGCTGCATGTTTCCAATCAGCATATAAAGAGTTGTTAACCTATTCAGTAGCAAATAAAGCAAAATTCATTTAATATGGAACACAAAACACACAGGCTACATGGAAGATCTGCGATTCCCACTACATAATGATTTTCTAACCCCAGATCTCCCAGGAGAATGTGACATTCTCATGACCCATCTTGTTGGGTATACTTTGATAACCTTCTGAACTCCCCCAACCATTCGTGCCCAGGGCTTGGTATTTTTCGTGTTTATTATTTGTGTGGATACCTAGACATCATAAACGCTCATGTGATGCTGCTGCAGCTGGTTCCTCTTGTACTTGGATCTACACCATACACTGACCCCTAGTGTTGTGCCTGCTCACTGTACAAGCCCCTAAGGTGGTTGGCTCTCCCATGGGTTAATTTATCACTGGAGATGAGCGAACATCGTTGGCTCCCTCCTTATTAGGCAAGCTATAGCGCTTACCGAAGAAGCTGCAGCGGAATCCCTGATACCTGGAGCGCATATGATAATCAGGTGTCTGGCTCCACAGCTGCATGTGTCGCGGCTGTGTGGCAGTCACAACACACAGGCTCTTCATGCATGTGTTGTGACTGCCACACAGCCACGACACATGCAGCTGCGGCGCTGGACACCTGATTATTGGGAGCGCTCCAGGTATCTGGGTTCCCAATGCAGCTTCTTCAGTAAGCGATATAGCTTGCCGAATAAGGAGGGAGCTGACGATATTCACTCATGTCTAGTTATCACTAGCATCAGTTTGTAAACCTAGTTCAAAGTTATTTTAATAGGTGTACTCTATATGTAGTCACGTTTTTCTCATTTTTTTGTCATGTGGTATTCGTTGGTGATTTTAGTTAATGAACCGTGTAAATGCCACTGTCAATTGTTGTTGTGTGTGCGCACTTGTTCCCACCAAACTGATGGATGGGTTACTGTAGCTGCCGGGGACTTGCTGAAGATCACCATAACTGCCATTTTGGTCCTCCTGTGGAGCAAAGACACACTGTGGTATTGCAGTGTACACTATAATTGATAGGTTCAGTTCTGCTATGGGGGCCAAAAAAGTAGATAAAAAATAAGTTTTCAAAAGTTAAAAAAAAGGATAGTACAGTTTTTAAAAGTATTAAAAAATGCAAAAGTTTAACCCCTTAAGAACTGCCGATATGCCTTTTAACGGCGGTAGTTAAGGGTACTTAACGCCGTTATTATTATTATTATTATTATTTATTATTATAGCGCCATTTTTTTCCATGGCGCTTTACATGTGAGGAGGGGTATACATAATAAAAACAGGTACAATAATCTTGAACAATACAAGTCACAACTGGAACAGGAGGAGAGAGGACCCTGCCCACGAGGGCTCACAATCTACAAGGGATGGGTGAGGATACAGTAGGTGAGGATAGAGCTGGTCGTGCAGTGGTTTGGTCGATCGGTGGTTACTGCAGGTTATAGGCTTGTCGGAAGAGGTGGGTCTTCAGGTTCTTTTTAAAGGTTTCGATGGTAGACGAGAGTCTGATATGTTGTGTTAGAGAGTTCCAGAGTAGGGGGGATGCACGAGAGAAATCTTGTATGCGATTGTGTGAAGAGGAGATAAGAGGGGAGTAGAGAAGGAGATCTTGTGAGGATCGGAGGTTGCGTGCAGGAAAGTACCGGGAGACGAGGTCACAGATGTATGGAGGAGACAGGTTGTGGATGTGTTGTGAATTTGGATTCTGGGCTCCCCCGGTGGCTACTGGTGGAATTGAACTTGTGACATCATCTTCCCTGTTCACCTGTTCTGATTAGATCTGGGTGTCGCTATATAACCTGGCTTCTCTGTTAGATGCTTGCCGGTCAACAATGTTATCAGAAGCCTCTCTGTGCTTGTTCCTGCTCCCAGACATCTACTAGATAAGTTGGACATTCGTCCATGTTTTGTTTTTGTATTTTGGTTCCAGTTCACAGCTGCAGTTTCGTTACTGTGTCTGGAAAGCTCTTGTTGATCAGGAATTGCCACTCTGGTATTATGAGTTAATGCCAGAGTCCTAAAGTAATTTCTGGATGTGTTTTGTTAGGGTTTTCTACTGACCATGAAAGTATGCTTTCTGTCTTCTGCTATCTAGAAAGCGGACCTCAAATTTGCTAAAACTATTTTCCTGCTGCGTTTGTTGTTTCATCTCATATCACCGCCAATATATGTGGGGGGATTCTGTCTCCTTTTTTGGGCATTTCTCTAGAGGTGAGTCAGGTCTTATATTTCCCTCTGCTAGCATTATTTAGTTCTCCGGCCGGCGCTGGGCATATAGGGATAAAAAGTAGGACATGCTACCTGGCTACTTCTAGATGATGCGGTAGGTTTAGTTCATGGTCAGTACAGTTACATCTTCCAAGAGCTTGTTCCTATTGAGGCTTATGCTAGTTCTCTGGCCATGGAGATCATGACAGTTTGACCGGCCCACTAAAGGGTTAAAATCCTTGGCTGAGAAAGGAGAGAAATAAGAAGTCTGCTGAAAATTTTTTTTTTTTTTTTTTTTTTTCTCTAGTAGTTAGTGTGCTCTTAATTGGATCACTTGCCAGTCTGTCTATGCTGCAGTCTTTCTTTTTTTTCTCTCTCCTTCTAATCTTTGAATGGCTCTATGTTCACCTGTCTATAATGGATCTACAGAGTGTAACTGCAGGTTTGAATAATCTCGCCACGAAAGTACAAAGTTTGCAAGATTTTGTTGTTCATGCTCCGGTATCAGAGCCGAGAATTCCTTTGCCGGAATTCTTCTCAGGGAATAGATCTAGCTTTCAGAATTTTAGAAATAATTGTAAGTTATTTTTGTCCCTGAAATCTCGTTCTGCTGGAGACCCTGCACAGCAGGTTGGGATTGTGATTTCCTTGCTCCGCGGCGACCCTCAAGATTGGGCTTTTGCATTGGCACCAGGGGATCCTGTGTTGCGCAATGTGGATGCGTTTTTTCTGGCCTTGGGCTTGCTTTATGAGGAACCTCATTTGGAACTTCAGGCAGAAAAAACTTTGATGTCCCTATCGCAGGGGCAAGATGAAGCTGAAATTTACTGCCAAAGATTCCGTAAATGGTCTGTGCTTACTCAGTGGAATGAGTGTGCCTTGGCGGCTACTTTCAGAGAGGGTCTTTCTGATGCCATTAAGGATGTTATGGTGGGGTTCCCTGTGCCTGCAAGTCTGAATGAGTCCATGACAATGGCCATTCAGATCGATAGGCGTCTGCGGGAGCGCAAACCAGTGCACCATCTGGCGGTGTCCACTGAGAAGACGCCAGAAAATATGCAGTGTGATAGAATTCTGTCCAGAAGCGAGCGGCAGAATTTTAGACGGAAAAATGGGTTGTGTTTCTATTGTGGGGATTCTACTCATGTTATATCAGCATGCTCTAAGCGTACTAAAAAGCTTGATAAATCCGTTCCCATTGGCACTTTACAGTCTAAATTTATTTTGTCTGTGACCCTGATTTGCTCTTTGTCATCTATTACTACGGACGCCTATATCGACTCTGGCGCCGCTTTGAGTCTTATGGATTGGTCCTTTGCCAATCGTTGTGGGTATGATTTAGAGCCTTTGGAGACTCTTATTCCTCTGAAGGGGATTGACTCCACCCCATTGGCTAATAATAAACCACAATACTGGACACAAGTGACTATGTGTATTAATCCGGATCACCAGGAGACTATTCGTTTTCTGGTGCTGTATAATCTACATGATGATTTGGTGCTAGGATTGCCTTGGCTGCAATCTCACAACCCAGTCCTCGACTGGAGAGCTATGTCTGTGTTGAGCTGGGGATGTAAGGGGACTCATGGGGACGTACCTTTGGTGTCCATTTCATCATCTATTCCCTCTGAAATCCCTGAGTTCCTGTCTGATTATCGTGACGTCTTTGAAGAACCCAAGCTTGGTTCGCTACCTCCGCACCGTGAGTGCGATTGTGCTATAGATTTAATTCCGGGTAGTAAATACCCAAAGGGTCGTTTATTTAATCTGTCTGTGCCTGAACATACTGCTATGCGAGAATATATAAAGGAGTCCTTGGAAAAGGGACATATTCGTCCATCGTCATCTCCCTTAGGAGCCGGTTTTTTCTTTGTGTCAAAAAAAGACGGCTCTTTGAGACCATGTATTGATTATCGGCTTTTGAATAAAATCACGGTTAAATATCAATACCCATTGCCGTTGCTGACTGATTTGTTTGCTCGCATAAAGGGGGCCAAGTGGTTCTCTAAGATTGATCTCCGTGGGGCGTATAATTTGGTGCGGATCAGGCAGGGGGATGAGTGGAAAACCGCATTTAATACGCCCGAGGGCCACTTTGAGTATTTGGTGATGCCTTTTGGTCTTTCTAATGCCCCTTCAGTCTTCCAGTCCTTTATGCATGATATTTTCCGCGATTTTTTGGATAAATTTATGATAGTGTATCTGGATGATATTCTGATTTTTTCGGATGATTGGGACTCTCATGTCCGGCAAGTTAAGAGGGTTTTTCAGGTTTTGCGGTCTAATTCTCTGTGTGTCAAGGGTTCTAAGTGCGTTTTTGGGGTTCAGAGAATTTCCTTTTTGGGATATATTTTTTCTCCCTCTTCCATTGAGATGGATCCTGTCAAGGTTCAAGCTATTTGTGATTGGACGCAGCCCTCTTCTCTTAAAAGTCTTCAGAAATTTTTGGGCTTTGCCAACTTTTATTGTCGATTTATTTCTGGTTTTTCGGATGTCGTTAAGCCATTGACCGATTTGACTAGACAGGGTGCTGATGTTGCTAATTGGTCCCCTGATGCTGTGGAGGCCTTTCAGGAGCTTAAGCGCCGTTTTTCTTCTGCCCCTGTGTTGCGTCAGCCTGATGTGACTCTTCCTTTTCAGGTTGAGGTCGACGCTTCTGAGATCGGGGCTGGGGCAGTGTTGTCGCAGAAAAGTTCTGACTGCGCCGTGATGAGGCCTTGTGCCTTCTTTTCCCGTAAATTTTCGCCCGCTGAGCGGAATTATGATGTTGGGAATCGGGAGCTTTTGGCCATGAAGTGGGCGTTTGAGGAGTGGCGCCATTGGCTCGAGGGGGCCAGACATCAGGTGGTGGTATTGACTGACCACAAAAATTTGATCTATCTTGAGACCGCCAGGCGCCTGAATCCTAGACAGGCGCGCTGGTCATTATTTTTCTCTCGGTTTAATTTTGTGGTATCGTACCTACCGGGTTCTAAGAATGTTAAGGCGGATGCCCTTTCTAGGAGTTTTGAGCCTGATTCACCCGGCAACTCTGACCCCACAGGTATTCTTAAGGAGGGAGTTATCTTGTCAGCCGTTTCTCCAGACCTGCGGCGGGCCTTGCAGGAGTTTCAGGCGGATAGACCGGATCGTTGTCCGCCTGATAGGTTGTTTGTTCCTGATGATTGGACCAGTAGAGTCATCTCTGAGGTACATTCTTCTGCATTGGCAGGTCATCCTGGAATTTTTGGTACCAGGGATTTGGTGGCAAGATCCTTCTGGTGGCCTTCCCTGTCACGAGATGTGCGAGGCTTTGTGCAGTCTTGTGACGTTTGTGCTCGGGCCAAGTCTTGTTGTTCTCGGGCTAGTGGATTATTGTTGCCCTTGCCTATTCCTAAGAGGCCTTGGACACACATCTCGATGGATTTTATTTCAGATCTGCCTGTTTCTCAGAAGATGTCTGTCATCTGGGTGGTGTGTGACCGTTTTTCTAAGATGGTCCATTTGGTTCCCCTGCCCAAATTGCCTTCTTCTTCCGAGTTGGTGCCCCTGTTTTTTCAAAATGTTGTTCGTTTGCATGGTATTCCTGAGAATATCGTTTCTGACAGAGGAACCCAATTTGTGTCTAGATTTTGGCGGGCATTCTGTGCTAGGATGGGCATAGATTTGTCTTTTTCGTCTGCTTTTCACCCTCAGACTAATGGCCAGACCGAGCGGACTAATCAGACCCTGGAGACATATCTGAGGTGTTTTGTGTCTGCTGACCAGGATGATTGGGTTGCTTTTTTGCCATTGGCGGAGTTCGCCCTCAATAATCGGGCCAGCTCTGCCACTTTGGTGTCCCCGTTTTTCTGTAATTCGGGGTTCCACCCTCGATTTTCCTCCGGTCAGATGGAATCCTCGGATTGTCCTGGAGTGGATGCGGTGGTGGAGAGATTGCATCATATCTGGGGGCAGGTGATGGACAATTTAAAGTTGTCCCAGGAGAAGACTCAGCTTTTTGCCAACCGTCACCGTCGTGTTGGTCCTCGGCTTTGTGTTGGAGAATTGGTGTGGTTGTCTTCTCGTTTTGTCCCTATGAGGGTCTCATCTCCTAAGTTTAAGCCTCGGTTCATCGGTCCGTATAAAATATTGGAGATTCTTAACCCTGTTTCCTTCCGTTTGGACCTCCCTGCATCCTTTTCTATTCATAACGTTTTTCATCGGTCGTTATTGCGCAGGTATGAGGCACCGGTTGTGCCTTCCGTTGAGCCTCCTGCTCCGGTGTTGGTTGAGGGTGAGTTGGAGTACGTTGTGGAAAAAATCCTAGACTCCCGTGTTTCCAGACGGAGACTCCAGTATCTGGTCAAGTGGAAGGGATACGGCCAGGAGGATAATTCTTGGGTCACTGCATCTGATGTTCATGCCTCTGATCTGGTTCGTGCCTTTCATAGGGCCCATCCTGATCGCCCTGGTGGTTCTGGTGAGGGTTCGGTGCCCCCTCCTTGAGGGGGGGGTACTGTTGTGAATTTGGATTCTGGGCTCCCCCGGTGGCTACTGGTGGAATTGAACTTGTGACATCATCTTCCCTGTTCACCTGTTCTGATTAGATCTGGGTGTCGCTATATAACCTGGCTTCTCTGTTAGATGCTTGCCGGTCAACAATGTTATCAGAAGCCTCTCTGTGCTTGTTCCTGCTCCCAGACATCTACTAGATAAGTTGGACATTCGTCCATGTTTTGTTTTTGTATTTTGGTTCCAGTTCACAGCTGCAGTTTCGTTACTGTGTCTGGAAAGCTCTTGTTGATCAGGAATTGCCACTCTGGTATTATGAGTTAATGCCAGAGTCCTAAAGTAATTTCTGGATGTGTTTTGTTAGGGTTTTCTACTGACCATGAAAGTATGCTTTCTGTCTTCTGCTATCTAGAAAGCGGACCTCAAATTTGCTAAAACTATTTTCCTGCTGCGTTTGTTGTTTCATCTCATATCACCGCCAATATATGTGGGGGGATTCTGTCTCCTTTTTTGGGCATTTCTCTAGAGGTGAGTCAGGTCTTATATTTCCCTCTGCTAGCATTATTTAGTTCTCCGGCCGGCGCTGGGCATATAGGGATAAAAAGTAGGACATGCTACCTGGCTACTTCTAGATGATGCGGTAGGTTTAGTTCATGGTCAGTACAGTTACATCTTCCAAGAGCTTGTTCCTATTGAGGCTTATGCTAGTTCTCTGGCCATGGAGATCATGACATGGATGGCTTTGTATGTCATGGTTAGGCTTTTGTTATTAACTCGTATAACGGCGACCGCAAAAAAAAAGCGCGATATGCCATTTAATTTCTCTGGAAAAAACAAAAACAGTCAGAGATGCTTACCTGTCTAACTAGGCCTAAATACACATGCACTAACAGGGTTCTGCGGACCCAAGTAAAATGGCAACTCCACCGGTGCAATAAGGCTGGCGCCTTCAATCAGAGTTTGGCCGTGTGCCACACCACACATTTAATTTCTCTGCCCTCCAATGTGATTGCACATCAGAGGACAGAGAAATAGGGTCTCCGATTGCCCTCCGATACTTACCAGTTTCTCCCGGTTGTCCCTGGATCCCCCTGCTTCACCTCATGGCCGCCGGCATCTTCTTCCGGTAAGAAAATGGCAGGCGCATGTGCAGTGCGCCCAGCGAGATCTGCCAGCCGGCACCCGGCAACAATAAGATTTTTCCTATTGGTTCATTTTGGTCACTGTGATAGACAATATCACAGTGATCAAAATAAAAAAGATAGTAAATAACCCTCCCCCTTTATCACCCCCTTAGTTAGGGAAAAACAATAAAATAAAGAAAATTTATTTACTTCCATTTTCCAATTAGGGTTACAGTTGGGCTAAACTGAGTTGGGCTAAAGTTAGGGTTAGGGTTGGGGCTAAAGTTAGGGTCAAAGTTGGGGCTAAAGTTAGGGTTAGAATTGGGATTAGGGTTAGGATTGGGATTAGGGTTTAGATTAGGGTTAGGGTTGAGATTAGGGTTGGGATTAGGGTTAGGGGTATGTTGGGTTAGGGTTGGAGTTGGAATTTGGGGGTTTCCACTGTTTAGGTACATCAGGGGGTCTCCAAATGCGACAAAAAGTAAAATGGTGCTCCCTGCCTTCGGAGTTCTACCGTGTTACCCAAACAGTGGTTTACCCCTTACATATGGGGCATCAATGTACTCAGGACAAATTGGGCAACAACTTTTGGGGTCCAATATCTCCTGTTACCCTTGGGAAAATAAAATATTGGGGGCTAAAATATCATTTTTGTGGAAAAACTATTTTTTTTAATTTTCATGGCTCTGCGTTATAAACTTTTGTGAAGCACTTGGGCATTCAAAGTGCTCACCACACATCTAGATAAGTTCCTTAAGGGGTCTAGTTTCCAAAATGGTGTTAGTTGTGGGGGGTTTCCACTGTTTAGGCTCATCAGGGGCTCTCCAAACGCGACATGGAGTCCAATCTCAATTCCAGCCAATTCTGTATTGAAAAAGTCAAACGGTACTCCTCTTCCAAGCACCCAAACAGTGGTTTACACCCACATGTGGGGTATCAGCATATTCAGGAGAAATTGAACAATACATTTTGTGGTTCATTTTCTCTTTTTACATTTGTGAAAATAAAAAAAATTGGTTCTGAAGTAAAATGTTTGTAAAAAAAAAGTTAAATGTTAATTTTTTCCTTCCACATTGCTTCAGTTCCTGTGAAGCATCCGAAGGGTTAATAAACTTCTTGAATGTGGTTTTGAGCACCTTGAGGGGTGCAGTTTTTAGAATGGTGTTACTTTGGGTACATGTACACCCCTCAAAGTGACTTTAAATGTGAGATTATCCCTAAAAGAAAATTTTGTTGTAAAAATTGCTGAGAAATTGCTGGTCAACTTTTAACCCTTATAACTTCCTAGCAAAAAAAAATTTGTTTCAAAAATTGTGCTGATGGAAAATAGACATGTGGGAAATGTTACTTATTAAGTATTTTATGTGACATATCTCTCTGATTTATGGACATAAAAATTAAAAATTTGAAAATTGCTAAATTTTAAATTTTTTTTGCCATATTTCCAGTTTTTCATAAATAAACGCAAGTAATATCAAAGAAATGTTACCACTAACATGAAGTACAATATGTTGCGAAAAAACATTCTCAGAATCAGCGGGATCCGTTAAAACATTCCTGAGTTATAACCCCATAAATTGACAGTGGTCAAAATTGTAAAAAATTGGCCTGGAAATTAAGCTGCAAATTAGCTCCGTCACTAAGGGGTTAACTAACCCACTATAAATTTAGAAAAATGAAGAAAATAAACACATTTGGTAATTTTACGTAAAAGTCTGATCTATCAAAATTGTAAAATTCATTAACCCCTTCGGTTAACTCCATAAAGAGTAAGAAAAAAAATGAAACAGCAGAATTGTGGCATTTCGGTTGCTGCAACTTCCCCAGCAAATGAAAAAAGATGTGATCAAAATGTCATATCTACCAAGACAATAAAAATATTTGCACACCATACAAAAAAACAAGCCATCACACAACTCTATCGAAGTAAAAATGAAAACGTTACAGGTCTCGGAAAAAGGTGACAAAAAACGTTTTGTTTTTTTCAAAATTTATTTTCACTATAAATACCTTTAAAAAAATCAAAACCCAAAAAACAACTGTGGAATTACATTTTTTTTTCTCATTTTCACTGCAATTGCCAGTGGAAGTGAGTGTTAGAATAAATGGTGTCATTGAAAACTACAACTTGTCCAGCAAAAAAACAAGCCCTCATACAGCTACTGTATGTCGATGAAGTTGCGACACTTGGAAGAAGAGGAAATAAAAATGAAGGCACGAAAATGAAAAATCAGATCAGGAAGGATTGGTTATGTCATCTGTGGCTGTGCATACATGGCTGGCATACAAGCGAAAAGGGTTTGTCCCAACTTGACCCTCCATATCAACGATATACTGCAGACATCATACCCCTTTACTAGCAAGACTCTAGTCAGTTGAATAAGGATTTATACTTGCGTTCATGCTTCGATGTTGGTATCATTTAGTCATCTGGGCGTCAGCACCTAATATGGCACTTCATTTTTTCGTATGGTCCCTTATAATAGGGTCATCCACGGTGTCAACAAAGGTAATCTCTGTCTATGGAGTCCTCAGTGGCCCCCAAATATCGCCAGGTATAGTGTTGTGCAGTGTTAAAGAAGCAGCTTTCTCCTAAAACAGCGCCACACCAGTCTATGGGTCTTGTCAGGTATTGCAGCTCAGAAGAAGAGCAATTAATTTTTTTATCCCTCTTAACCCCCTTTAATTGCTGATCCACTTCCAGTTTTTTGCCTTTTCCAATTTTATCAGCAAACACATAATTTGTCATCTTTTACATTTGTATTTCTTCTTGTGAATTTTCTGTTAGCATATTTTTCCACACATCCATGACTTCTACTTTAAATCTGTTGTTTGAGGAAAGCAAATACATGTGATTATGCCACTTTGTATACCGTACGTCTTGCCCTCACCTTAGACCACTTGGTGGTTTAGTGGTATAAGACGGAGGTTTAATCTCTGGAGGATAGTTTTTAGTTTTCTTCCAGCATGAGTTCTAATCCTGGTTTATCTGGACACCAGAAATGTTTACATTTTTTTTTTTTTTATTATTTATTGATGAATATATATGGTTTTAAAGATCGATCATTGTGTTTCAATGTATTTTAATGTTTTGTATCCAATATTATGGGTGTATTTACAAATTTTTTATCTAAAGTGGGTGTTCCCACCAGAAGTGATGTCGTAAGAGGGTGGGGTTTATACATGTTTTGTGTTTTTTTGATTGTATTCGTGGGTATATATACCTGGTTTTACTGATGAATCTTGATGCCCTGATGAAGTGGCCTGTTTGCCACGAAACGCGTAGGCTAATAAACAGAGTGTGTGTGTAACTCTGTTACCTTTATTGTGGTCTGCGCGGCTTCTATCCTCCGGTTCTATTTCTTTCCATGTGGATCCGTACGTCTTGTATTGCAACCCCAGACTCGTTTATTGAAGCTCCTCGCCTCAGGATATGTGCAGCATCTACCTGATATATTCATGATTAATTTGTTGTGGTTGTAAAACTTTTTGTCTTTGCTAAAATGTAAATCTTCACCAAATGCACTGACTTTCTGTTTAGTTGTAGATGACTTTGTGCACAAAGCACACAATCTGTGCTAGCAGAGCTGCAGGGTACATCATTGGGAGTGACTGGGCAACATCATGTACTACTCACCGGACAAGAGATGAATCTCCAGCTCTCTGAGTCCCATTAGTAAATATAGTTAGCACTGATGAAAATTAGCTATTAGGTAAGCGTTGGCCAAAGTTAGCAACAATCTGTATTGTACAGCAGAATTGTAATAAATTCTACTATTTAATGTCACAAAAGTAAAAAAAAATCCTTAAAGGGAACCTTTAACCAGAAATAACACTGTTAACCTGCAGATATGCAGTTATTCTGCAGGTTAACAGCATTATGCACGTAGGTGAATGCA
The DNA here is from genome assembly GCF_051348905.1 of Ranitomeya variabilis. Classification (NCBI taxonomy): domain Eukaryota; kingdom Metazoa; phylum Chordata; class Amphibia; order Anura; family Dendrobatidae; genus Ranitomeya; species Ranitomeya variabilis. The sequence goes on along the minus strand of NC_135235.1, from coordinate 73,384,672 downwards.
GCGGGGAGAAAATGATCTTTAGTCTCTCCGCTAGCATTTGGTATTCATTTATAGGGGCTGGCGTGGCGGTGGTTACAGTATGCAGTATACAGAGCGGTCACTGTATCTGCGCCCCCAGCACTGACTATCGGCGACAGTGAAGAGCGAATGTCAGTCACGGCCGGAGGCACGGTTACTGGGCCGCTCTGTATAGTCAGGGCAGTGACTTAACTGGTGGTGCCCCGCCCCTATGACTGAATACCAAATTCTGGCGGGAAGAATAAAGATAATTTTCTCCTCAATGTATTTGGCTACATGCAGGCACCGGACATCATGATAATGCCGTTAACCTGCAGATTAACCGCATATCTGCAGGATAACAGTGATATTCCTGGTGACAGGTTCCCTTTAAAGAGGATCTGTGAACTCTTTTGAAATGTCTTTTAATAATAAATTCTTGTATTTGCCATAAATAAAAAAGTTGGCACATTTCTCCTTAGAATGCTGCATTGTGCTGTACCCCTGCTATTACTCCTAGAAATGTAAAACTTACTTGACAACTGGGAGCAATCCATTCAGTGCTCACATATTCTTTGACATCATCACGCTAGGCCTTTTAAAGCCGACTCTGACAGATGCCAGGTCTATGGGTATTAAGTAGCATTGTCCAAAATTGCCTCAAGTTAGTCATGAATCTGCTGCTGCTTTTCTTTGCTCAGCTCCAACCAGCTGTTTTTCCTGACTTCCGTGCTATAACATAATTATTTCCAAGTTCATTCCAGTTTTCTTGGTGTTGTCTACATCAACTTTTCAGCAAGTTACAAATGTCTTGCATCTGTTCTTGGTCTTGTTCATACCTGGTCTCTGCAATCAAGGTAACACATCTCTTTAAACAAATCTCCAGTATGCCTAGATTACACTGTGCAATACGTTTTCTTTTAAGTGTACGCCTGGAAATTGTTTCCCGTCCTGAGGAACCTTTACCATCAAGAACAAGGCACATTGGCAACACCTACAGTACAGGTCCTTCTCAAAAAATTAGCATATAGTGTTAAATTTCATTATTTACCATAATGTAATGATTACAATTAAACTTTCATATACTATAGATTCATTATCCACCAACTGAAATTTGTCAGGTCTTTTATTGTTTTAATACTGATGATTTTGGCATACAACTCCTGATAACCCAAAAAACCTGTCTCAATAAATTAGCATATTTCACCCGACCAATCAAATAAAAGTGTTTTTTAATACCAAACAAAAAAACCATCAAATAATAATGTTCAGTTATGCACTCAATACTTGGTCGGGAATCCTTTGGCAGAAATGACTGCTTCAATGCGGCGTGGCATGGAGGCAATCAGCCTGTGACACTGCTGAGATGTTATGGAGGCCCAGGATGCTTCAATAGCGGCCTTAAGCTCATCCAGAGTGTTGGGTCTTGCGTCTCTCAACTTTCTCTTCACAATATCCCACAGATTCTCTATGGGGTTCAGGTCAGGAGAGTTGGCAGGCCAATTGAGCACAGTAATACCATGGTCAGTAAACCATTTACCAGTGGTTTGGGCACTGTGAGCAGGTGCCAGGTCGTGCTGAAAAATGAAATCTTCATCTCCATAAAGCATTTCAGCCGATGGAAGCATGAAGTGCTCCAAAATCTCATGATAGCTAGCTGCATTGACCCTGCCCTTGATGAAACACAGTGGACCAACACCAGCAGCTGACATGGCACCCCACACCATCACTGACTGTGGGTACCTGACACTGGACTTCAGGCATTTTGGCATTTCCTTCTCCCCAGTCTTCCTCCAGACTCTGGCACCTTGATTTCCGAATGACATGCAAAATTTGCTTTCATCAGAAAAAAGTACGCTTCTGCCGCTGTTTATGGTTCAAAAGTGGCTTTACTTGGGGAATGCGGCACCTGTAGCCCATTTCCTGCACACGCCTGTGCACGGTGGCTCTGGATGTTTCCACACCAGACTCAGTCCACTGCTTCCTCAGGTTCCCCAAGGTCTGGAATCGGTCCTTCTCCACAATCTTCCTCAGGGTCCGGTCACCTCTTCTCGTTGTACAGCGTTTTCTGCCACATTGTTTCCTTCCAACAGACTTACCATTGAGGTGCCTTGATACAGCACTCTGGGAACAGCCTATTTGTTGAGAAATTTCTTTCTGGGTCTTACCCTCTTGCTTGAGGGTGTCAATGATGGCCTTCTTGACATCTGTCAGGTCGCTAGTCTTACCCATGATGGGGGTTTTGAGTAATGAACCAGGCAGGGAGTTTTTAAAAGCCTCAGGTATCTTTTGCATGTGTTTAGAGTTAATTAGTTGATTCAGAAGATTAGGGTAATAGGTCATTTAGAGAACCTTTTCTTGATATGCTAATTTATTGAGACAGGTTTTTTGGGTTATCAGGAGTTGTATGCCAAAATCATCAGTATTAAAACAATAAAAGACCTGACAAATTTCAGTTGGTGGATAATGAATCTATAGTATATGAAAGTTTAATTGTAATCATTACATTATGGTAAATAATGAAATTTAACACTATATGCTAATTTTTTGAGAAGGACCTGTACATGAACAACACATGCACATCTCAGAGTTCTTCCTCTCTAGTTGTAAAGACTAAAGGCCCCGTCTCACTTAGCGACGCTAAAGCGATCCCAACAACGATACGACCTGTCAGGGATCGTTGCTGCGTCGCTATGTGGTCGCTGGTGAGATGTCAAACAGTGAGATCTTACTAACGATCGCAGCTGCGATCTCACTGTTTGACATCTCACCAGCGACCTGTAGCGACCTGTACAACGATGTCACATGGGAGCTATTATGACGATTCAGTGTCTGAGTCGTCAACGAGGTCGTTGATAAGGTGTCCAACACAGCGATGTGTGCTACCCAGCGGGCCCTCAACGATCAAAAAAAGGTCCAGGCCATTCCGACATGACCAGCGATCTCACAGCAGGGGCCTGGTCGCTGCTACGTGTCACACAAAGCGAGATCGCTACTGAGGTCGCTGTTGCGTCACGAAACTTGTGACTCAGCAGCGATCTCGCTAGCGATCTCGCTTAGTGAGACGGGGGCTTTAGAGTTGTAAAGTGTACAGTTGAGTCAAAGTTAGCACAATGTCCAACATTGCTAATTGTTCTAATAATTAGTCAGCCCAGATTTAGTCCATGCAGTATCTAGGTGCACAATTGTGCGCACTTTGGACCAGAAAAAATTAGACATTTATAGCAATTCTTGTGCAATAATTTGCCTTTTTTACCTTTTCCATTGCTCACTAGACTTTTCTAAAATATAGGTGGATCTTACAAGGAGGGGTATGTCCTGTCATCGTAAGACTAGTTTATTGTAATGTATCCTAAAAATGTGGCGTATATTGTATTTTAATGGCTGGTGTAGCTCATGGCTGGCATAGCTTTCATTTTTCTGGTGCATGGACAGCCCAAAAGATGTGCCACATTTATTAAGAGGCGTTGGCTTCTTATTAAATTTGTTTCACTCCTCCAAAAGGCTATAGACTAATGACTAGCATATGAAGCACCAGTCTTACAAAATATTCCCCTTTATGTTACTTTTGCCAACTCTTATATCGGCTTGCACAGATGGACATACTATATTTACCACCAGTACAAAGCGTATATATTAGATTCTTTATAGCAGCCCCTCGTTGTTGAGATAACAGGTCTGCATGCATTCGGCATTCACCCAACCAGTGCCATGAGGTCAGGATATTTATCCTGCAATTTTCTCATAAAATATACATTGTCAATATATTTGCGACCTGGGAGAATGCTGTGAGCTACTAAGTATCAGGGATGCTATATATATATATCATTGTGATACTTGTACTGGTACTTAATAGCAACTACTGGTACCATAGTGACGGCTTGACCAATAGATAGCTCTATGCATTATACATTGGAAGCGAGAATTAGTTGCTATTTTTATTACACATACCACCGATAAGTAGCAACTGATAGTACTATACTAATTACCTACTGGCATTGCTATATACATTGCACACAGACACTTGTGATGGATGTGGTTTATAGCTGTAATTTATTATTTATAGATGATTAGCATAGTACTGGTGGTGACCTCACATACATTACAGTTTTATGTACAATATGACACATTTACACCTATAGGATTGCAAAGCTACAAAGGATCACTAGTCCTATATTACTGGCCTGTTTTTTTGAGTAGGCATTTTAATATAATCAATAGAAACTTTAATGAATATAGTTGTTGCTTTTGGTGATTTAGCCCCAATGTAGTGTTTATTCCATATTCATTTAAAGAGAACCTGTCGCCAGAAAAAATGCTATTAATTTGAAGGTTAATAGAGTTGTGAATCTGTCACCCCAAAAATGACCTATAAACTAAAGGCCCCGTCTCACATAGCGAGATCGCTAGCGAGATCGCTGCTGAGTCACTAGTTTTGTGACGCAACAGCGACCTCAGTAGCGATCTCGCTATGTGTGACACGTACCAGCGATCAGGCCCCTGCTGTGAGATCGCTGGTCGTGTCGGAATGGCCTGGACCTTTTTTTGGTCGTTGAGGTCCCGCTGACAGCGCTGAATCGGTGTGTTTGACACCGATCCAGCGATGTCTTCACTGGTAACCAGGGTAAACATCGGGTTACTAAGCGCAGGGCCGCGCTTAGTAACCCGATGTTTACCCTGGTTACCAGCGTAAATGTAAAAAATAACAAACAGTACATACTCGCCTTCTGATGTCCGTCAGGTCCCTTGCCATCTGCTTCCTGCTCTGACTGAGCGCCGCAAAGTGAAAGTGAAAGTACAGCAGTGACGTCACCGCTGCGCTCTGCTCTCCCTGTACGGCACTCAGAGCAGGAAGCAGACTGCAAGGGACCTGACGGACATCAGAAGGCGAGTATGTACTGTTTGTTATTTTTTACATTTACGCTGGTAACCAGGGTAAACATCGGGTTACTAAGCGCGGCCCTGCGCTTAGTAACCCGATGTTTACCCTGGTTACCTGGGTGCTGCAGGGGGACTTCGGCATCGTTGAAGACAGTTTCAACGATGCCGAAGTCGTTCCCCTGATCGTTGGTCGCTGGAGAGAGCTGTCTGTGTGACAGCTCCCCAGCGACCACACAGCGACTTACCAACGATCACGGCCAGGTCGTATCGCTGGTCGTGATCGTTGGTAAATCGCTATGTGAGACGGGGCCTTAAGGCCACCGGCATCAGGGGCTTATCTACAGCTTTCTGTGACGTTGTAGATAAGCTCCTGTTGTATCCTGAAAGATAAGAAAAACAGGTTATATTATACTCACAAGAAATAGAAAAAAATCCAGCTCAACGAGGTGGTGAAAAAGCAAAATCTTGGTACTTTATTCACTTCATATCAAAAAATAGAGGATAAAACAACAGCACAATATAATTAAAAACACTATCTACGCGTTTCTGGTGACATAGCACCCTTAGTCATGATAACTTTAGTGCAGCCTGTTCTATGCTTTTATGCTAGCACCCGGTAGGCACACCGGGGCTATAACTAATTACAAAAGGTAATCTAGTCAAGATGAAAAACACATGATAGTGTGTGCAAGCTGCAATTAGTTGCACAAGACAGATAGAAAAAAAGCACAGAAAAAAAAAAAAAACACAACAAGCAGACTGCATGTATACTTTGGCTATATAAAAGAAAATACAGAATAAATATATGTCATTCCATAATAATTCGTTGTTTACAAATAAAGCATGTGGAGTTATGTGACATATAATAATAAATATCCAAAAAGTTTTTGATATATCAAATTCTTTATGAAGTAGCTGGAAGAAAATGATTAGAGCAATGTCAAAATGAAAGACCTGTTGGGTGTTTCATTTATATGTTCCAAGATAATCATTCGAAGAGAATTTTTATTCAAAGAAGATTTTTACACAGGATCTTGAGCGATCTCTAAATCGGAGACCTATGAAGATATATAAGTAAATAAAGAATTCTAATTATTGGCATGATGATGGTTATAAGGATACAGAAAATGATTAAGGAGGCAGGTATTAATTTACTGGATAAGAAACCTATGGACTGCATTGGAGACATTCGGGGCAAAAGTAAACATGAAACAATGGAGCAGCGGTCAGCTACACAGAGAGGAGGAGAACATCGTAGATCTGACAGGTGAGTTCGAGCACCATAAAGGTGCTGATACCTGTCATTGAGAAAAAATATATATATTTTGTTAGTATACATACTTAATGAAACACCTCGATTGTATATGAAGACCTGTATCCGACAAAAGCTGCAGAAGAGAAAAATTTCATAAATAATAATATTACACACCAATAGGGAGTGATGTTAACACGAGCATTAGCTCGAACGCCCGAACCATGTCTGGAAACCAATGTTCGGCGAAAGCAGAAAACTGGAGGTGGCACTACATATTGCAATTTTCCCGAACTGAATCCATTATGGATGTTTGTTATATTTGCTTTACTATTATTATGATAGGATATAAATCCCAAAGGGGAAAAAAAAAAAAAAAAAAAAATAATAATAATTTTTTTTTTTTTTTTTAAATTAAGTTATATACGTTTTAAGGAAAATGACACTAATAGAAAAGCATAATGTCCTTTCTCTTATTGAGACCATAAGGTATTCTGGTCCCCAATTTAAAGATCCACCAAGTCTCCCTGTTTCTAAGGGTAATCTCAGTATCTCCTCCTCTAAAGGGTCTATGTGTCCTCTCAATTGCGTAAACTTTTAATGAGTTGAGGTTCGATTGATGTTGGTTAATAAAATGTTGTGACACTTGTGACATATTTCTATGGGTGTTACCATTTTCCACATCATAAATATGCTCACGGATTCTTGTTTTAAGTGGACGTATCGTGCTCCCCACATACTTAAGATGGCAAATTATACATTCCATAATGTAAACCACGTTGGTGGTGTTACAATTAAGGAATGTTTTGATTTGATACGTTTTTTGGTTGTTTGCATCCGTGAAGTCGGAGCATTTCTGTGTAAATTTACAGATTTTACAGATTGAGGCACCACATTTGTGGAAGCCCTTAATGTTAAGCCAGTTGGAAGGCTGAGCATGGGATGTGTTTAAAGAGCTGGGTGATAAACTAAAGCCCAATGATGGTGCTTTTCTTGACACAATTCTGCATCCGTGTTTTAATATGGACGCAATATCAGGATCTTCCCGTAAGATGGTTAGGTTGTTTCTCATCAGTTTACTGATAGAAGCAAATTGGTTGCTGTATTGAAAGACAACGGTAATAGGGTTAGTGGAACCTGTTTTTTTATTCTGTTTTGATTTAAACCGTGGTTTTTTCTCCACTATTTTTTCCGCCCTTTGTAAATACCCTTTGCTGTACCCTCTCTGTGTGAGTCTTGCTTTAATTTCCTCAACCTCTCTAGAATAATCTTCCTGTGTGCTGCAATTTCGTTTTGCCCTAACCATTTCCCCCACAGGTATGCTTTTGATTGTATGCTTAGGATGATGACTGTTTGCCCTCAATATTGTATTCCCCGCTGTATTTTTTCTAAAAGTTGATGTCACTACAGGAATGTTGTTTACACCTTTGAGTTTTAGGTCCAGGAACTCTATGCTTGTGTGTTCCTGGCGAGCGGTGAAGCTTAAATTAAACAGATTACTATTGAAGTAGTCAATTAAGTTATGTACGGTAGATACATCGGAATTCCACACCATAATGATGTCATCGATGTATCTACCGTACCAAAATATGCAGTCCTTGAATGGATTCTCTACATTGTAAATATATGACTCCTCCCACCAGCTCATCACAAAATTGGCGAGAGATGGTGAGTACTTGGCCCCCATTGAGACACCGCTGATTTGCATATAATAAATTTGATTGAAGCAGAAAAAATTGGTGGTCATGAGAAAATGGGTAACCTCTATTATGTAAAATTGGAGATCCGGGGGGAAATCACTATATTTTTCCATATGAAATTTTAATGCATACAATGCTATCTCGTGTGGTATGGACGTGTACAATGAAACGACGTCCGAAGTGATCCATGAATAGTTAGGTTGCCATGTCAAGTCTTTCATGATATTAAGGACATCTGTACTGTCCCTAAGATAACCAGGTGTCCTCTGGACGAGAGGCTGGAGGAGCAGATCTAACCACTCCCCCAGTCTCTCACCCAGGGACCCAATGCCTGAGACAATTGGTCTCATAGGTGGTGGATATAGGTTTTTATGAGTTTTAGGCAAGGCATACATCACAGGGGTGACAGGATTCAAGACTTTGAGATGGTCGCTTTCTTTTTTGTTAAAGAAGCCCAAGCTAAGACCCTCTTCAATGAGCCCAAAAATCTGATCTTTTATCACTGAGGTGGGATTAGTGGGTAAACGTTTGTACACAGCAGAGTCTGATAGCATTTTGTCAACCCAGGCAATATAATCATTTCTACTCATCACTACGACAGAGCCACCTTTGTCAGAATTTTTAATGACAAGGTCATCATTATCTCGTAGTTCTCGTAGTGCCTGTTGTAATTTGGGTTTGAGATTATTGTTATGCAGACGTGCATCATGGACACCTTCAGAAAGGAGTCTTAGCTGCGTTTCCATGACATTTTGAAACCTATCCATCACAGGTTTACGTGCTTGTACAGGGTAAAATTGAGGATTAGGTACCTTAATGTGGCTCATGGAAGAATTTGAATTCATATCCAAACTAGATCCCTCTTCCTGCAATTCCAATAAGCATATGAGTGACAGTTGGTCAGCAAAATTAAACGATTTAAAGACATTATTATGCTCATGTATGTTACCTTCAACCTCAGTCAGATCGTCCTTAAAGTGCAATTTTAGCGCAATATTTCTGATAAACCTGTTTACATCACATATAGTAGAAAAAAGATCGAAGTTACAACTGGGTACAAAATTAAGGCCATGAGATAGAAGTTCTTTTTGATCATTAGTAAGGAGAGAGGAGGAAAAATTAATTACATCAAAATGCCCTAACGTTGATGTCTGAGATGATATCTGGGAGGATTTCTGTTGGCATCGGTGTTTCCTTCCCTTTCTACGGTAAACCTTTTTTTGTTGTTGAATGGAGGCTTGCTTTTCTTGAAGTAGGAGTTTTTTGATGCCTGTAAGGGTTCTGAGTCTGAATCTTCAGTAACTCCAGTGGACGTGTCCAATTTTGATGAACTAAAAGTAACCTGTCTTTGCATGCGATTTTTAGAAATGCGGCGTTTCTGGGGTTTAAGGATTGACTTTTGGGATTGAGTCATTTTATCCCACCTTCCCCATTCATAAACTTGTTCATGTGCATAGTCATATAAATCGCGGTCCAATTTGCGTTTTTTCATATCCATAATGTTTTCTTCTATTTTAACAATTTTGGAGTTGCTGGTATTCATGAACTCATCAAATTGAGCAGATGTCATCCTGTCTTTAGCGTCCTTGGTTGCAGTTTCAATGTCCTTTTGCAAATCTATTAACATCTCTTCCTCATGTTGAATAATCAGTGCAATAAGTTTCAAGGAACAATCAGATAAAATTGTATTCCATTCTTTGACAAACGTATCTGAATAAACAGTGCTGGGGATTTTCTTTATTCTCAGCCCTCTTGGAATCACATTTTTATCTTTATAGTTTTTAAGTGAGCTGAGATCCCACCATACACGATTTTCTTTTAGCATTAATGATAATAAATTGTCCAGCAATGCATCTTTATTACCAGGCATTGAAGTATCCTCTGTTGCCGTTTGTGCAAACAGTTTTTCAGCTTTGTTTTGTCTTCCAGACACATTCATAATGATAAGCCAAAGTCTATTGTGCTAGTTGTAAATATAATGTTAAATCCTCTTGACATAAATAGTAATGATAGAAGGGAAACTATGTGAGCACGGAGACACTGGTAAATGTGAAGACAAAAGAAAAAATCCAGCTCACCATAGTTGTAGTCCCTGGAGGCTCAGAGCACGGAAACACTGTGTCAAGGCGTGAGGAATGCAGGAAATAGAAAAAAATCCAGCTCAACGAGGTGGTGAAAAAGCAAAATCTTGGTACTTTATTCACTTCATATCAAAAAATAGAGGATAAAACAACAGCACAATATAATTAAAAACACTATCTACGCGTTTCTGGTGACATAGCACCCTTAGTCATGATAACTTTAGTGCAGCCTGTTCTATGCTTTTATGCTAGCACCCGGTAGGCACACCGGGGCTATAACTAATTACAAAAGGTAATCTAGTCAAGATGAAAAACACATGATTACCGTTGTCTTTCAATACAGCAACCAATTTGCTTCTATCAGTAAACTGATGAGAAACAACCTAACCATCTTACGGGAAGATCCTGATATTGCGTCCATATTAAAACACGGATGCAGAATTGTGTCAAGAAAAGCACCATCATTGGGCTTTAGTTTATCACCCAGCTCTTTAAACACATCCCATGCTCAGCCTTCCAACTGGCTTAACATTAAGGGCTTCCACAAATGTGGTGCCTCAATCTGTAAAATCTGTAAATTTACACAGAAATGCTCCGACTTCACGGATGCAAACAACCAAAAAACGTATCAAATCAAAACATTCCTTAATTGTAACACCACCAACGTGGTTTACATTATGGAATGTATAATTTGCCATCTTAAGTATGTGGGGAGCACGATACGTCCACTTAAAACAAGAATCCGTGAGCATATTTATGATGTGGAAAATGGTAACACCCATAGAAATATGTCACAAGTGTCACAACATTTTATTAACCAACATCAATCGAACCTCAACTCATTAAAAGTTTACGCAATTGAGAGGACACATAGACCCTTTAGAGGAGGAGATACTGAGATTACCCTTAGAAACAGGGAGACTTGGTGGATCTTTAAATTGGGGACCAGAATACCTTATGGTCTCAATAAGAGAAAGGACATTATGCTTTTCTATTAGTGTCATTTTCCTTAAAACGTATATAACTTAATTTAAAAAGAAAAAAAAAAAAAATTATTATTATTTTTTTTTTTTTTTTTTTTTTTCCCCTTTGGGATTTATATCCTATCATAATAATAGTAAAGCAAATATAACAAACATCCATAATGGATTCAGTTCGGGAAAATTGCAATATGTAGTGCCACCTCCAGTTTTCTGCTTTCGCCGAACATTGGTTTCCAGACATGGTTCGGGCGTTCGAGCTAATGCTCGTGTTAACATCACTCCCTATTGGTGTGTAATATTACTATTTATGAAATTTTTCTCTTCTGCAGCTTTTGTCGGATACAGGTCTTCATATACAATCGAGGTGTTTCATTAAGTATGTATACTAACAAAATATATATATTTTTTCTCAATGACAGGTATCAGCACCTTTATGGTGCTCGAACTCACCTGTCAGATCTACAGATTTGCGATGTTCTCCTCCTCTCTGTGTAGCTGACCGCTGCTCCATTGTTTCATGTTTACTTTTGCCCCCGAATGTCTCCAATGCAGTCCATAGGTTTCTTATCCAGTAAATTAATACCTGCCTCCTTAATCATTTTCTGTATCCTTATAACCATCATCATGCCAATAATTAGAATTCTTTATTTACTTATATATCTTCATAGGTCTCCGATTTAGAGATCGCTCAAGATCCTGTGTAAAAATCTTCTTTGAATAAAAATTCTCTTCGAATGATTATCTTGGAACATATAAATGAAACACCCAACAGGTCTTTCATTTTGACATTGCTCTAATCATTTTCTTCCAGCTACTTCATAAAGAATTTGATATATCAAAAACTTTTTGGATATTTATTATTATATGTCACATAACTCCACATGCTTTATTTGTAAACAACGAATTATTATGGAATGACATATATTTATTCTGTATTTTCTTTTATATAGCCAAAGTATACATGCAGTCTGCTTGTTGTGTTTTTTTTTTTTTTTTTTTTTTTTTTTTCTGTGCTTTTTTTCTATCTGTCTTGTGCAACTAATTGCAGCTTGCACACACTATCATGTGTTTTTCATCTTGACTAGATTACCTTTTGTAATTAGTTATAGCCCCGGTGTGCCTACCGGGTGCTAGCATAAAAGCATAGAACAGGCTGCACTAAAGTTATCATGACTAAGGGTGCTATGTCACCAGAAACGCGTAGATAGTGTTTTTAATTATATTGTGCTGTTGTTTTATCCTCTATTTTTTGATATGAAGTGAATAAAGTACCAAGATTTTGCTTTTTCACCACCTCGTTGAGCTGGATTTTTTTCTATTTCCTGCATTCCTCACGCCTTGACACAGTGTTTCCGTGCTCCGAGCCTCCAGGGACTACAACTATGGTGAGCTGGATTTTTTCTTTTGTCTTTATATTATACTCACCCAGTCCGGGGCCTCCCATCTTCTTGCGATGACGTCCTCTTCTTGTCTTCTTGCTGTGGCTCCTGCGCAGGCGTACTTTGCCGTGTTGAGGGCAGAGCAAAGTACTGCAGTGTGCAGGCGCCGAGAAATGTCAGAAAGGCCCTGTACCTGTGTACCTGTACTACTGCAGAATGCTGTAGATAAGCCCCTGATGCCGGAGGCCTTAGTTTATAGGCCATTTTTGCGGTGACAGATTGCCTTTAGCTTTACTCCTCCTGGTAGCGTTCCGATTTCAGTCAAGGGGGCAGTGCCGGCGCTGGTTCAGTCTCTGCTCTGTGTATAGTGAGCTGTAACTGTTTCCCCCACACTGACTGATCGCAACTCAGCTGCCGCTCTCTATACACTTAGCCGTGACTGAACCTGCGCCGTCACCGCCCCCGTGCCTGAAGCTGGAATGCTGCTGGGAGAATAAAGTTAATTTCTTCCCGGCAGTGTGGGTCTAAGTGCCGAAGCACCCCTGATTGCAGCCTCAACCCCCAGACGAAGCCAGTCTAGCTGGTGAAACATATTGAGGAGGCTTTCCAAGCAATTTTTAAGAGCTAGCAGGGTTTGAGTAGTGGGAATTAACAGGATATAGCTAGCGGCCGCACCTCACCCCATACCCCTGAATACTGTCACTGTCACTGTGATAGGATTAGGACTATGAGCAACCCTAAAAAAGTCCTTACAGCAGTATCCCTACGTGCATTGATATACACTGACAAGTACAAGTTTTAAGAATTATTTCCTTTTTAATAGCCCTAATAAAAGTTAATTTTTAGAGTCCTGACTCCTTAGCTGGGGATTATTTGCTTCTGGCAATCTGTAATGTATGTTAGCATTAGTAGTACTACCAAACAAAAAACCTACCCCTAAAAACATTAATCTTTATTAATAATCACAGGTAATAACAATCAAAAAAGATATAGATAAAAAAACATCCCTACAGGGATTCCCATCCCTGGGTAAAGGGTAACAGCCTGTATCAGGAAGAGTATACCCAAAAGAAAAAAAGAAAAAAATACGAAAAGTGGTATCAAAAAAATCAAAAATTAAAGTGCAAAATATACCTTCCTGTACCTAGTCGGCCCTGAAGTCTGATATCTTTCCTGCAGATTAATTCCATA